>NC_142503.1:52595000-53220000 GCF_057876585.1 Rhinolophus sinicus
TACCTGACCACAATGCAATTAAATTAGTAATTAAAACCAAAAGATATTTTAAAAATCTCCATATGTTTTGGAATTAAACAATATCCTTCTAAATAATATGTGTAAATAAGACATTGTATGAGAAATTAGAAAATATTTTATACTGAATTATAATGAAAATACAATATATCAAAACCCGTGGGATGTAGCTACAGTAGTGCTATAGGGGAAATATACAGCATTAAATCTTACATAAAAAAAGAAGATTCAAAATCAATGACTAAAACTTCCATCTTAAAAAGCTAGAAAAAGAGTAGCTTATGCCAAAGTAAGAAGAAGAAAGGAAATAGTAAGAATAAAAGCATAAAACAATACAATAGAAAATAGAAAAACAGAGAAAATTAATGTAACAAAAAAGCAGGTTCTTAGAAAATTCAATAAAAATGATAAACCAGACTCAAAAGAGAGAACACATAAATCACCTTTATCAAAGGATAGCAATAGTTAGCCTACTGACATGAAAAGGGAATATTATGATTAATTGCACAGCAATAAATTTTATGACATAAAAGAAATAAACATATACCTTGAGAGAAAAAGTAATGACCATAGCTAGTCTTAAAAGAAATAGAAAATCTAAATATCTCTACATTTAATTAAATTGAATTCTTAATAAAAACCTTCACACCAACAAAATTCCAAGCCTGAATAAAAATTTGCAATTCATTTTATGAGGCCAGTACTACTTCGACACCAAAACCAGAAAAAAAAACAGACCAGTGTCTTTCATAAATGTACACAAATGATTTCTAAAAAAATCTCAGGAAAATTAGAACACAACAACATATGTAAAGGATAATCATGACCACTTCACATCATGACCAGGTGAGATTTTTTTTCTAGAAATGCAAGTTGGTTTAATATTTAAACATTAATAAAATAAAAGTGTAAAACCACATGATCAGTTCAATAGGCATAGAAAAAGCATTTGTATTTGACAAAATCCAAGACCTACCCATGAGTTAAAAAAAAAAAAAAAAAAAAATCTCAGCAAAATAAAAACAGACAGGAACTTCCTAGATCTGATGAAGTCATACTTAACAATGAAAGACTGAATGCTTTCCCCTTAAGGTCAGGAATAAAGTACAGATGTCCATCATCACCATATCAATTTGACGTTTTATTGGAGGGCCTAATCAATGCTATCAATGCAAGAAAAAAAGGCATAGAGATTGGAAAGGAAGAAGTAAACTGTCTTTATTAACAAACAACATAATCACATGCATGGGATTCTTTAAAGAAGTGCCTAGAAGTAATAAGTGAATTTAGTGTGATCAAAGGATACCAGGTCAACATACAAAAGCTGATTAAATTTCAACATACTATGAACAAATAATTGCAAAATAAAATTTTAAAAATACCATTCACAATTACATCAAATAATTCTATACTTAGGATAAAGTTAACAAAATATGTTTAAGATCTTACAGTGACTACAAAACACTGCTCAGAGAAACTGAAGAAAATTTAGAGATATAACATGTTCATGGAAGAGAAGACTCAATATTTTCAAGATGTCAAGATGTCAATTCACCCAAATTGAGCTATAGTTGCACACAATGCCATTCAAACCCCCAGAAGATTTTTACATTAAAATTGATAACCTAATTCTAAAATTTATATGAAAATGTAAAGAATTTAGAATAGCCAAAGCAATCTTGGAAAAAAATGAAAAAGAACAAAGTTCTTTCTCATACTAAGTGATTTCAAGACTTTCTATTTAGCCACAGTAATCAAGATGGTGCGACACTGGCTTAAGAACACATATTTGTATCAATGAAACAATGTAAGAGTCAAGAACTAGCCTCAGACTTGAATGGTCATTTGTGTTTTGACAAAAGTGCCTAAATAACTCAACAGGAAAATGACAAGTCTTTGACACATTTTGGGTAATTAAACTCTCTTGTTTCAGTTTCTTCATTTGAAAAATGGGAATGACAAGGTTATCTACCTCAGTTAGGTGGGTTGCTATGAAAATTAAATGAGTTAATACATGAAAAGTACTTGGACTATTGGGCCTGGCATGTATTAAATAAATGCTCAGCTATTCAACAATTTTATGCTTCTAAATGAAAAGTAGGTGGCAAAACTAGAGAAATTATCTAGAAAAATGATTCTAAAATGACAGTTTTATATGAAATAAAAATTAAGGCAAATGTGAGTTTGTTTCCCTGTAAGTTTACCAAGTTGTCTTAATTTTTAAAACGTCACCTATGTGCTAAATTCTAACACAGGACAGCAACAACTAACTTATTTTCAGAAACTGTGGTTTACTGTAGCACTTGATAGGAATAATTAGATTATCTGAAACAAATTCTGAAATTTTAAATTTCATTTGTCAACTTTCTCTAAAGAAATAGTGAGTTATGATTAATACCCTTAACATGTTCCAATCTCACGGGGCTTTTCTGACTTTATTGCTTAATAAATAAAACTGTATTATGGAACTTCTATGATCAACATCTAAAAGTTAATTTACCTAAAAATATTCTTTAACTATCAATGTATTTCTCTTTTCACTGGGCTTGGTTAGTGGGATTGAAGCCAATGCTGATGAGCTCTAATAGCCAGTCTGCATATGAATTAATCTCTTCTGCAACTAGGCCGTAAATGACATGATTAACTCTAGGTAGACATCTTAAAGTGTCAGTGACCACATGAGAATCAGGAAGCAGCCTAGTTAAAGATTAAAACAAAACCATCATTACTACTTATATGACTCAAAAAGCAAGACACTGACTGTAAGTCCTTTTGACATCAAGGGTTATATGTGATAGTTCTCTTCACAGTGATTATGGATAGTCACCTACAGCTTTAATTATACATGCTCTATGCTGCAAATAGTAGGCATTCAATAAATATTTGGTGGCTGAAAGAATGAATTAATTTGTTTTGTCACCTATCATATGAGCTATCCTTAAGAATGATGTGTATATGTTTTAGAAGAATGTGTGTTGTTTTTGTTGGATGGAATATCGTATATAAGATTGTTAGGTCCATTTGACCAAAATTATGTTTCAAGTCCAACGTTTCCTTCTTTATTTTCCATCTGGATCACCTATCCATTGCTGAAAGTGGGGTACTGAAGTCCTCTACTCTTGTTGTGTTGTTGTCTAGTTCTCTCTTTAGATCTCTTAGTATTTGCTTAATATATTTAGTGCACCAATGTAGAGTGTGTATGTATATATGATTGTTGTCTTTTTGATGAATTGACCCTTTATCATTATATAATGACCTTTCGTTACATTTTTCACTTAAAGGCTATTTTTTTCTGACATAAGTATAGCTATTCTTGCTCTCTTTTGGTTTCTACTTGCATGGTATATCATTTTCCATCCCTTCATTTTCAGCCTATGTGTGGTCTTAAAGCTGTAGTGAGTCTCTTGCAGGCAGCATATAATTGGGTCTTTTTTTTTTAAATCCATCCAGATACTCTGTGCTTTTTGATTGGAGAATTCAATCTATTTACATTTAACTATTGATATTTAAGAACTTACTATCGCCACCTTATTATTTTCAGACCATTTTGTAGTTCCCTTGTTCCTCTGTACACTCTTGCTGTGTTCCTTTGTGAATTGGTGACTTTCCATTGCGGTAAGCTCTGTTTCCCTTGTCTTTATCTTTTGTGAGTCTCCTATAGATTTTTTGCTTTGTGGTTACCGAGTGACGTATACAAAATATTTTATAGCTGTAACAATCTATTTTATGTTGACAACATTTAATTTTGATCGCATACAAAAACTCTACCCCTTTACTCTCCCACTTTTAGGTTTTTAATGTCACAATTTGCCTCTTTTTATATTGTATAATTGATAACTAATTATAGTAGCAATAATCATTTTTGATACTATTGTGCTTTAACTTTTATATTAGGTCAAGTGGTTAACATATCATATTACAGTACTAGAGTTTTCTGAATTTGACTATATATTTACCTTTATCAGTGTGTTGTATATATTTATATGTTTTCATCCTTTAATTTCAGCTTGAAGAACTCCTTTCAGCATTTCTTGTAAGGCAGGTCTAGTGGTAATAAATTCCCTGAGCTTTTGTGTGTCTGGGAAAGTATTTTTCCTTCATTTCTTAAGGATAACTTTGCTGAAGACAGTATGTTTTGTTTGCATTTTTTTCTTTCTTTCACCATTTAGAATATATGGTTACATGCTCTCCTCACCTGTAAGGTTTCTGCTGAGACCGCCACTGATAGACTCAAGAGCGTTTCTTTGCAGGTTATAATCTTTTCTGTTGCTGCCTTTGTCTTTGATTTTAGACAGTTTTATTATAATGTCTTGGAGAAGGTCATTTGGACTCTAATAATGGGGCAATATATAAGTTTCATGAACCTGGATGTCCAAACCTATCAGTAGGTTTGGGAAGTTCTCAGTCATTATTTTTATAAATCAACTATGTGCCCACTTCTCCCTCTCTTCTCCTTCTGAAACTCGAATGATTCTGGCATTGGTTTTTTTTGTTTTTGTTTTTTTATAATGTCCCATAGATTATGTAGCATTTCTTCACTCTTTTTCATTCTTTTTTTCTTCTCACACTGGGTTATTTCAAAATTCGTATCCTCCATCTCACGGATTCTTTCTTCTGTTTGGTCTGCCCTGATATTGAGGCTCTGTATTGTATTTTTCATTTCATTCATTCTTCAGATACAGAATTTGTTTTATTCTTTTTTTTATGATTTCTATCTCTGTTAAATTTCTCATTTTGATCCTGTATTGTTCCCTTGATTTCATTGAATTGTCTGTTTTCTTGTAGCTCACTGAGTTCTTAAAAGAGCTATTTTGAATTATTTATCAGGTAGATCTCTATGTCTTTGGGTTTGGTTACTAGAAAAAATTATTGTGATCTTTTGGTGACACCATGTTTCCTTGGTTTTTCACGTTCCTTGGAGATTTCTGTTGCTGTTTTTTTAATTTGAAGTAGTAGTCACCTCCTCCAAATTTTATTAACTGCCTTCAGAGTAAAAATACCCTATGTCAGTCCTTCTATAGATTATGAGGTGTTCTCTGATGTTGTATGGATACAATTGTTCCAAACTTCTTTCTCCCCCTTGTGGCAGAATTCTTAAGCTTGTATTTCTTCTCTCAATCCTACAAAATACCAGGTCAGTTGCTGACAGCCTCTCTTTTATTTTCCTGAAGGTGGTCCTAACATCTCAAGTCTGTGGTTTCTCCCTAGCCCACAGGACCTAGCCTGCTTCCTGTAGGTGTTCCCTGCCTACCAGAGCTTGCTCTCCCTGCAGCCCTGGGAGCCACACAGGGAGTCCGCTGGAGTGGTGGGAGATGTGGGTTTGGTATGCAGTGCACTGGGGGTTCCCACAGGTCAGCTGGGAGACCCATGGATGAAGTAGTCCCCTTGGCTCAAGAGTGGGCTTCCTGATAAAGAGTCCAGAATAGTCAGCAAGAACCTTGTCCTTCTAATGCCCCCCCTCTAGGAACCTCATATGCTGCTCTCCTGATCGGCTTCCTCCTCCTAGTCATGGAGCTCCCTCTTTAATGCTGTGAGAAAGTAGTAAGTCTCTTCGGCAGGGTCCCACTCAGCTGGGGAAGCTAGGCGTTCACTCTCTGACTCTTCGTTTTCTCCACAGAAAAAAATCACGGGCTGTCTAGGTTAGCCCTAATCTGTGCCACCTTGTGGGAGGGATGATGCTGACAGAGATAAGCTGTTCCTCTTACCCATTTCAATGTGTCCAAAGTCGTTTTTTAATTTTTCCCCAACAGGGAGTTAGTACTTGTCCTCTGGAAATCTGAACTCCCACAAAGGCTCTTCTGCAGGTGCTCCCAGACTGCAGCTGAGAGGGGCCCAAATCAGTTCGCAATCGCTAGCTGGAGATTCCACAGCTAGTACAGACATACCTCAGAGAAACTGCAGGGTTGGGTCCAGACAGCCGCAATAAAGTAAATATTGCAATAAAGCAAGTCACAGAAACATTTATGTTTCCTAGTGCATATAAAAGTTATGTTTACACTATAGCATAGTCTATTAAATGTGTGATAGCATGATGTCTAAGAAAACAATGCACATACCTTAATTAAATAATACTTTATTGCCAAAAAATGCTAACTATTATCTGAGCCTATTGGAAAAATGGTGCTGATGGACTTGCTCAATGCAGGGTTGCCATAAACTGTCAATTTGTTAAAAACGCAATATCTGTGAAGCACAATAAAGCAAAGTGCAATAAAATGAGGCATGTCTGTACCTAAGTCTGTCTGCCTATTACCCCATATACCAGTTGGCGCTCCTGGGTCATATGGTGCTGGGTCCCAAAACTCCCACAAAGGTATTTCTTCTGTTCATGGGTGGATGCCAGATTTTTGTTGTTGAAGCAGGGGATATAAATGAGGGTCATCTTATGCTGCCATTATGCTAATGTCACTTCTCCTGGGCATCCTATATTTTATCTGACAATCCCATCCATCCACACTAAACCATCATAAGCAAGAAATAAACTTTTACTGTATTAAGAGATTTGTGGCACTGAGACTGTTTTTACAAATACTTGACTTCCTTGACTAATATAAAATATTTTAAGGAATAGTAATAGAAATAATGAGTAGTAATAATACAAATAATAGTCATAGATATAATTAGGTTTCTGAATGAAGTCTGAAAATATCACCACATAGTTTATTGTGGTTAAGCTGATAAAAACCAAGTACTTCTAACTCAGGCACAGTATCTGAAAATTTTTATGATACTTGTTGAATATGTACTAGGTATGATGTACTCTGGGATATGTAACGATGAATAAGACACATTTTGTGCTTTCCGAATAAGACACATTTTGTGTTTTCCGGGGCACAACAGGGTAGCTTATACAAATGTTAAAATAACCCTTGTACAGTTATACACTGCATAACGTTTCAGTTAACAGTAGACCACATATGTACGTATATGACACAGTGATCCCATAAGTTTATAAAGGAGCTGAAAAATTCCTATTTACTAGTGATGTCGTAGCACAATTACTTGTTTGTGGCCATGCTGGTGTAAACAAGCCTACTGTGTTGCCAGACACATAAAAGTATAGTAACACATACAATTACAGTAGTAGGCTATACCATCTAGGTTTGTGTAAGTACACAAGTTCGCACATGACAAAATCGCCTAACGACGTATCTCAGAACATATCCCCATCATTAAGCAGTGTATGAAAGTAAAGCAAAAAACAATACATGCTGGACTAGGAGGGGAAAGAGTGTTAAGGCCAAATTTTAATTCTGACATCAAAGAAGGTGTTACAGAAGTGGCAAGAAGAGAAAATCTGACTTGTAAAAGGTAGAGAGAGTATTTTACGTGTAATTTCTTAGTAATGAACGTAGCTCCTGAATCTGAAGTCCGCTCCATTCTTGGTGAGCCAGACAAATAAAATTCCCTTATCTTCCTTTTGCCTTTAATAGTTTTAAGGGGAAATGTTTAAGTACAGGCCTAGTTGATCTTATTAAAAACAAGAACAATGGCTACCATTTATTGAGCGCCTACTTGGTGTTACAAATGGTACCAAGTGCTTGATATGATCTCATTTAATCCTCATGGTAGCCATGAATAGCATTATCTTTTCCACTTTACAAATAAGGCATAAGCTCCAGCTTGCCCAGGTCACATGTTACTATGTAGCAAAATCACAATTTAAAATTCAATTCTGATTTCAAAGCATGTGTTCATAATTGTGAAGCTACCCTACATAATGATCCCTCTCAGATTGATTATTCTAGCCCTCAACCCAATCTTTCGTCCATGTTATAGAGTTTGAGTTATTTACTGATACAGAAGTCAACATTTAGGTGAAATTTGAAAATGTTTTTCTTTTTCTTTATGTAAGAGCACTAACTAGAAAAAGAATGCAAATACCACAAAATGTATGAATCCTTTCTCAGTGTCTTGAACCTCAACTTTCAAGAGCTTTAATCCATTTTAGGCTTAAGTTACATCTATAATAATAGGTCTTGAGGTTTAAGGGATAAATTCTTTATTAGCAAAATTCTTCATTTATGTCCAAAGATAAAAATGCTAGTCTTTTTTTTTTTTTTTAAAGGGCCTTAATTTTCTTAGAACTAGTGTCATTCCCATTTGTCTTCTCCATTGATTTTAGTAAAGTAATATGAATCCAGGGAAACTGTTGAGCGGACTACTGGAGAATAGAAAAATCAGCAGATTTATTGATCAACTATTTTATAAAAATGACTTCTCAAAAGAAATTTTCCTGCTAAAACAATGCCACCTCTTGAACATACAAGTTAAAATGTCATAACACATTCTATAGAGTCTGAATACATCCATTTTCTCAAAAATCACAAAGAATTCTCCTGGAATTTATTGGAATAATGATTGTTAGGAGTTTTCAGCTAGACTAATCATCACTCATACTTTGGGCTTTTAACGTGCAAATCCTGACCAAAAAAATAAATGGAGTCTATCAAGAAATACATGTTCAGACAGCAGAATATCAGGCTTAGCGTTCTTAGTGTTTTAACTATGGATCTAATGTATATTACTTCTGCACAAATGGTACTTTATAACATGTGAATTAAAGGGAAATGAGTAATAAAATGGTCCTTCCTGTCTCTTCCTCCATTGGATTTACTGTTGCAGGCCACACAATGTTTTATAATGTACTTATTTTAAATTTATTTTTATTTGAGAAGGATTAGGCTAAATGCTTAATAAGGAAGGCATATTACATATTTTAAATTATCAAAGGAAACTCTAACTGATGAGCTACTCTCTGGCTTTCTGGCTTAAAGGCTTAAAAATTCTAAATTTCCAAATTCTTCAAAATCATCCTTCTCCTTTTCATCTATAAAGTTAAAGCCCTCGTTCGTTCATTACCATACCTCACCTGTACCACTGAAATAGAGCAGCATTTGATCTATCTTTCTCCTTTATTTTTCTCTTCATCAATCCTGCATTTTGCTCTGACAATGTTAGATCGCATATCAAATATCTCTGCTCTAATAATCATGTTACTGATGCAGTCAAATATCTTCTATGAGTCCCATTTACCTAAACTAATTCTAGGTTTGTTAATCTTGTAATAAGGCCTTCCATGCTCTGAATCTGAACTGGGTTTCCAGGCCTCCTTTCTACTACCTTCCTACCCACATCCTACATCCTGTTAGCGCTTTGTGTACGAGTCTAGATCCGCTCCACCAGGCTAAAATGGTGAGCCCCTTGGAAAGAACAATGCCTGTCTCAGTATCTTCCAAATACAAGGGCTTTGAAAGTAACCATTGAAAGAATAAATGATTCATGCAAAAATTATTTTAATAAAAAATTAGTTATTGTGACAGTGATTTTACTGAATATTTATTGACTGACTGACTGTTAATATGGCATTATGATTTTTTTCAAGTACTGTAAGAAGTCATAATCTTAAGGTCAGTGGGTTTTCACGTATCCATCCCCTCCTTTATGCCCTGTTCCTAGACAGCAATCTTCTCTCCAGAGGACACCATATCTCCTCTCCTTTTTATGTTACACTTCCTCACACTCTCCTTTCCAGCCCCCATCTTAAAGACATGTCCAGAGTCACAGGTCAAAGAAATAAAAGAGTATGTCTGATATATTTACTCCTGCTGGCTAATGGACAGATTAAACTTCAGTGGAAATGAATTTTAGCCTATGTAATTGTACTTGAACATTAACTGGTACTTACCTATATTTTATGTCCCAAATCTACTTTTTGACATTTGGAAAATGTCCTAACTATGCTTCTGATACTATTTTATCTCTGATATTGTCTAACATTAATTTTCTTTGTTTAAGTTTTCATATGTTTGGGTCTTGACTCTATTTAAATTGCAGATTCCTTGAAGACCACAATAATGTCTTGTAGTCTCTTACTATCTAATGAAACTGCATTCAGCACCTTAGACTTAATAGCTAGGTGTTCAATAAATTGTGTTACAAAAACGTCATATTAAATTACCCATTTTTTTTAACCAAAGTAATTTTATTAGTGAGAAAATGAAAAACAACAGTTTAAAGGTTTTTAAAAAAGAGGATGAAAAAAAAATCACACTGATCCATTATTTAAGCTTTATTTTGAATTTGCACAAATGGTCTAAAACTTCAAAATTACCCTCAGTTGATTTTACCTGAGCTGAATGCACAATTTGATTCTCTACATAAATCTACATGATCAACAAATCGCTAACTTGCCTTAACCAGACATACAATTTCAGGATTTGGCTTTTTGTTTATATTCTATGGAATCACAAATAAGAATTTGTCAAGCTAGTTCTCAGCTCCAAAAACACAGGCATCATACTGTAAGAGAAGTAGTCGTAGAAAAAAGAAAATTCATGTTATCATAATTATCTAGGATTTAATTTCTTTTTACTATTAAAATAGCTAAATAGCTAATCAACCAGCCTCTAAGATTTTTCTCCCATATTATCTCATTACCTTATAAAATACATTTGATTTCAGGAATTAGAAAAAACAAGACCTTATTTTTCTTAAGTATATGTATCGGCTTCATAAGAATAAATGTGATGGTCCTATAGTCAGAAGATATGTAACACATGAGTAAGCACAGGTTTCCTATTTAATGGTATTACAAGTGAAGCATCTTAGGTATCCATTTGGAGTTTTATTATGCTCATAATTTTTAAAGTTTTAGAAATGCAAATGTTGGTTTTATATAAAGTTAACCTATAAAATTCTGGAATTCTAAAATCAGTTTTTCTCAATGGGAAAGTTTTAACAACAAATGACTCTCCCAGGGAAATTTTCTACTTATACTCTCCTATTTATTAAAAGTATTTTTTTTTTTTTTTTTTACATACAGAATGTAGCTGAATTTTCTCTGGTAAAGCTATCAACTTAAATCTTGTTTACATTTTTTGATGGTCACCTGTCAAGTAAAGGATTTAGTAATTATATTTCAGTACTAAAAACAGTATAAAATTAAGTTTTCTAGATTTAAAAATATATACTTTATCAAATTTAGAAACAATTTATGCTTATTTTTATGTCATTGTCCTTTTGATGTCATATGTACTTAAAAAAACACACCTACAATTCTTTTAAACTGCTGATATCTATTAAGTAGTTCTAAAGTAATTATATTTTTTAGTGCTGGTTATACATTTCAGGAAATTTTTATGAACTTGGAGCAGGCTATTTTAAGAAAACAATTAATTGAATATTAAAAGACAGAAGTGTGTCAACTCACATTTCACTAACCAGCTACTACTATAAATATTTGTGATTGCTCTCACATTCCTTTTCCTGTTACACACGTTTGGGATTAAAAAAAAACTTTGGATGCAGATTTATTCTGTTGCGTAGAATGAAGCTAATAACATTAGCTGGTTAAGTCCTTGAATGTGTGAATATTTGTGTTGATTCTTGTATTGAGAGATACATAAGTAAACAAGGGTCTATACAGTATGTTTAGCACAAGTCACATTCATATGACTCAGTTGGTTTCACAAGTATATATTTAAATAAATATCCATATTTAAGAAGTAGAATAAATCATGTACTTAATTATAACCAGAAACTACATGAAGAAATCAGAGATTTACATAATCAAAATAAAATGAGGTTGTAAAGTAAAGGTGTGCATGTAGGGGAGAAGGTAGAACAAAATATATAGTTTGGGATAGTTTAATTATTTAGTTAACTTATGACTCAAATGGTGATAGACTTTTAGTAATCATAAAAAGCAGGAAAATGCCATGTAGGTTAAGAATTTATAAATTTTTCTTCATCCATTTTTCACAGCAAAGTATAAAACACAGCATGTAATATTATCTCTTCACTTGAAAAGGCAACATTAAAAATAGGTCACAGCTTCTGACAGAGGATACAAACTGCCAGGAGGACGACTATCGGCACAGTAGGAGTTCAGGAAATGAGAATAATGAGACTGCATTACTGCTGAGACTCAGAAGAGAAGGCTTGAATTTTCACTCCAGCCCTATCGCCTATCCCAGGCCTTATTTTCTATATGGCCTTGGGTGAGTCATCTAAACTCTCAGTGGTCTGATTAACAGCAGTACTGAGTTTACTTTCCTCGCAAATGTAGTGTGAGGTCAAAATACAGGCATGAGGAAATGTGCATGTGATACATATTCCTTTACTCATGACCCTAGTCTTGGTGACGACCTTTTCATGTTTTATTTTCTCTAAGACGAATTGCAGATTTACAAAAATCACAAAGGCTGAGAGATTAATTCCAAAAATATGAGACTCTTTTAGGAAAAGGATTTATTTAAGAAGAGAAAAGAGTGGGGGAGGATCCTTTAAACTATTGATTTTAGTTTTTCCTCACTTCATGTGGAACAAAACTTGAAAGCAAAATTGCGAAAATGGACAAGACACTTCATCTTTGACAAAGAGTGGAATGCAACCTAATACTTGTAGCACTGTAATTTGGAAAGACAACCAAAATAGTTACCTTTCAAACTCGAAGAATGATTTAGAAAGTGTCACTTTAATACCTCAGTGTAATGTTTGTCAGCCTTTTAAAATTCATCTCCCTATAGGCCCTTTTCACTCTATCTTCTGTACATCCCTACCAGCTAAGATTTTGTTCATTTTTACCTTCTATGTAACTTTTAACAAAAATAGTTATATCAACTATGTATTTTCAACTCCCTAAACTCTCTTCCCTCAACAAGATTTTGATGCATTCCCTCCTATACCTTTCCACTCACACTACCCTATTAGCCATCTCCCAAATCCTACATTTGGCCAAAATATTTTTTTACTCATGACATTAATAACTATTATTACTGATCAAACTTAGAAAGCTCTGTGAGATGATTAGTTATTTTCCAGTAGTCATACGAAAATTCAGAAAAAAAATGTAACCAGAACACCTCCCCTTTATGTTTCAATTACTTAGAAATTCAGTAACAGCAACATCAGCAAAAATATACATGTGGCTTCATTTATTTATATATGAATAAAATGACATCATCAGGACAGCAGGGAGTAAAAACGAGACAATGACTGGATCGTGCTGTTTTAGCAGAACATTTACTCTTCCGTATTTGTTTTTATACACATGAACTAAATGTATAGTTAACTTTCTTATTTTCCTTTTTATAGTTTATAGTTTTATCTTTTTTTTTTCTTTTCTTTCCATCCCTTCCCCCCTTCCTCCTTCTTTCCCTCCCATCCTTCTTTCCTTATTCCTCCCCTCTGCCCAATATTGGTCTTTGGCTGAGACTACAATTTCAAAAAGAAATAAAAACTGCATTACTCAGGAAGGAAGCTAGTAAGTTTCCCCACCCTCCCCCACCCCAATGCCATTAGCGACTTCCTGAATAAATGAGAAACACATTAATTAGGGGGGGTGGGGAAAGGTGCTTGCATAAGCAACAAAAACAGATTCCGGTCTACATTATGATTAAAATCAACTTGAATAATAAATGTCAGATATGGACAAGATCTATTAGGACATCTTGCACATCTATGGCCGATGAAGTTTGCTCCCAACACTGTGGATTTTTTCAGGGCACGATTAAACAACAAGCAGTGAGGCTTCTACACTTCCCTTTAAGATAATTCCATGACATAATGGACTTCATTAACAGGAAATTTCTTTTAAATATAATTATTATTGAAATTTTTCTTTCCAAATCATTCCATTATTATCAGACTAGTCAGTGGAATGCATGGATATAATTAGATACATATACACATACATATATACGTATACACATACACATATACATAAGTCTGTGTATGTGTGTTGAATTATAACTACATAAGTGCATTTAATTTACATAATTTTTTACATTATTTACTGAAACATGGGCTCAAATTTTACATAAAAACGCTATGTATAGCCACATATAGTCTTGTTTCGAGGCTTATTCTCCATTGATTTAATTCTTTTGTTTTTACAAGATTAAACAAAAATTTTTCTTACAAGTTATATTTATAGTTACTGATTTATCAGCCTCATTTTTATCTGACTCATATTTAAAGGGCAAAGAGAACAAGGGTTTTTTGGCTTGTTTTCTGCTTTGGTGTTCTGTTTGTTTTCCATGACAATTTATTGGCAAATCTATAGTTTGTATCCTAAGCTTCAATCTTGAGATTGCTCTCAACAACTCATTTGGTCATTATAGAGATAATAAATACCACTCACAGTGATCATTTAAATAAAAAATATGTTGTCTTAAGAGATGAGATTTGGTAAAAACTGGTTTCTCTTCTGTTTTAACGACTCCTAACATAGTACAGCCACTGAAACCAACTTAATGCTCGTCAAGATCCATTGAGCTTTATAGTGAGCATCTGGGTAGTGCCAGAGTGCAGATGTTGGAATAGAATATCACAGTAAAACGACTTCAGATCTCATCTGGTTAATAACAGTACTTCATTGAGAAGATTACTTTGTGTAATTTCTGACTGATTTTTGCACAAATAAAAGCTGTTCACCTTTTTAAGGGCATAATTGTGATTACTTATAAAAGAAAGCCTCTTTCACTTCTATAATATATCAAAGTGTAGGTTTTATTTATAGTTAATTAACTGAATTTGTTTTTTGAATTAAAAAGAAATCACTAATAGAAAGCATTATCTGCAAGTCACAAAAATTAAGGAAATTACCATTAACTAAGCTGTAAAAAAGTCTGTATCTTTGGAAATGAGGAACAAAGCCTAAATGTAGTTTAAAACTTACATAACTATCTTTTCTTTCCTTTATTTTTTGTGGGAAATTTTGTTGTTATATCAAATTCTAGTTAAATGTAAGGAATTAAAGGACCTGAAAGTGTTCTTAGCGGCATCATCAAAAGATTTCTCCAACTTTTTGTGTAACCAACAAAAAGCAGTTTCTTTAAGCAACTTCCAGGTGTCTCCTCTTTGCTTGACCCTGCCAAATTCTCTATTTGTCCTGTTCTATTTTGCTTTCACTTCTATGTTCTTATCCTAGTCTTCTAGTAGTTGGTTTTATCAATAATACAGTAACTCATGTTCATTGTAAAAAAAAAAAAAAAAATCAGAAAATACACAAGAACCACCAAGAAATTAAAAACCAAGTGTAATCTCACCATTCAGAGACAACTGTTAACTTTTTAGTATAAATTTTTAAATAAACATGAGATTAAAGTATAATGTATATCGGTTCGTAAAGTGTTATTTTCATTTAGCAATATATCCTAAATATCGTCTATTTTTCTAATTCCCTTCACACTTTTAGTGTCTTAATTTCTCTTTTTCTCATTTTTTTCACAAGTCTTTACTGCTTTATCATTCTAGACAAGAGGTCAGCAAACTTTTTCGGAGAAGGGCCAAACAAATATTTTAGGCTTTGCATATCATGTAGTCTCTGCGGCAACCATTTAACTCTGATATTGTAGTGCAAAAACAGTCATAGACATGCATGAAGATGGCTGTGTTCTAATAAAGTTGCAAATAAAACTTTATTTTCAAAAACAGGCACTGGGATGTGTAGTTTGCTGACCCCATATTCTAGACAATCGCATATAAAGAAATACTGTATATCATGATTACTACCACCTCTAGCTAAATATTTTACAGATTATCTTTATACTTGACCTTTTTCTATCAATATAGATTTACTCCAGTACACAATACGAAGGAGTATGTTCATTTCCTGTGGTAATTGCAAATGTGATTCTTCAAAAGTGGTGGGGAATCCTCCATGCTGGAACGGTACCAGAAAGACTTCCCCAGCTCAGTCTGTGTCTTAGAAACCTGAATTTCAATAGCAAAGTAGAAGGATGCTCTTCCCTCTCCCCTTTAGCCAACAGAAGTCCAAGTTAAATGGGTAGTAACTTGCTGACACAGAGAATTTTCATCCCTGTTTCAAATCTATGAAAGAGAGAGAAATTGAGATTGAAGGAGTTGGAATAGCAGGAAACCTACAAGTTTATAAGCATCCACAGCCATGTTTTCCTTCTTCCCCACTGTGACAATAACGTAAGTCTTGCTCCTGGTAGGGACCCTCTATTTGTTATATTTGCTATGGATTCTACTTCCTACTGCCTTTTCATCATGGTTCAGAAGCTCACTCTTTTTATTCCCCTTCTCTCCCTCTTACGTCTCTTCAACTCCTCTCTCTCTACTTGCTTGCTTTCACCAATATTTAAACTTATTTATTGATAAATGTCGAAGTTTTGCTTTGTCTTGTGCACCTGAAACTAATTAATAAAAAAAAAAAAAAAACTTATTTAAGACTTGCATATCTTAAGAAAGCCCTTCATAAATCTCAAACAGTGCTCTCCTACTGCCCCATTCTTCCTTGTCACATCCAATTTTCACCAAAAATTGTTTATTTACACGTCCCTTTTTTCATTTATTCCTCATTGCACTCTGATCAGGGTTTTGCCCCCAATGATCACTAAGACTGACTAAAATTATCAGTGAACCCCTTATTGTTCAATCCACTTTTACTTCATCTCTTACCTTGCTGGTTAAGAGTACATATTATATAGTCAAATTGCATGAGTTCAAATCTTCATTCTGTTACTTACTAGCTATGCATTTTTTTTGGGCAAGTCACTTAACTTCTCTGTATCTCACTTTTCTCATCAGCAAAATTGGAATATAATAATACCTAGCTCAAAGGATTGTTGTGAAAATTAATACACGCAAAACTGTTTACAACAGTGCTTGGTCCATAGTAACCGGTATATAAATATTAATTATGACTGACCTCTCAGCAACATTTGACCATATTATCTTGTCTGTCCTTTCTGAAAGCATCTCTTTCCATAATCATTCTCTAGGTTTTTTTCCTTACCCCTTTGATTCATCCTTCCTGATATCACTTTCATATTCCTGTTCCTTTTTTAGGTTTATTTCTCTCCCAAACCCACTTCCCTACACATATTACTCGTATTCTCTACTAATCCTCTCCCTGGGCAATCTCTTTCATTCCCATGGCTTCAGTTACCATCTGGTGTCTTCTAACCTACTACTTCAAATCAAAACTTTTCTTCTGGGGTGGCCAGATGGCTCAGTTGGTTAGAGTGTGAGCTCTCAACAACAACGTTGTCAGTTCAATTCCTGCATGGGATGGTGGGCTGTGCCCCTTGGAACTAAAGATTGAAAATGGCAACTGGACTTGGAGCTGAGCTGCACCCTCCAAAACCAGATTGAAGGACAACGACTTGGAGCTGATGGGCACTGGAGAAACACTGTTCCCCAATACAAAAAATAAAAAATAAAACCAAACAATTAAAAAAAAAAAAAAAAAAAAGAATGCTTATAACTTGAGAAAATGTTATCAAGAAAAAAAACCAAAAAAAAACCCAAACTTTTCTTCTTATCCAGACACCTGTATAAACTGGCTCCAGTACATCATTACTTGGCTATCAAAAAGCACCTCAGGCTACACATACCTAAAATTCATTCTCATTTTCCCACCTCCTATACCCAACCTTTCTTTCTCCCATGTTACCTATCAATGAATAGTACCATTATCCATCCAGTTTGTCAAGATTGAAACACATGAGTTGCTCTGGATTCCTCATTATATCCCACCTCCCACATGCAGTAAAGGTTCTGTCAATTCCATCTTTTATTAGTTATCAAATCTGTTAACATTTTTTTCCATCCCTACTGTTACTACCCTAGTCCAGGCAACTATCATCTTTAGTCTATATTATTTCTATAGACTTCTGTCTGAAGTCTCTGCCTTGAGTCTTAAGGCCCTCTTTTAATACATGACCTTCAATGCAACTGAAATATACTCTGTAATTGCAAATCTGATCAATGCAAAAAAAGTTTAATGGTTATGCATCGCCTTTATGAAACTCTGGCACTCCTTCATTTGGATTTAAAAAGCCTCCATGCCCTAGCCCCTATTAACATCTAGAGCTTTGTGCCATGTCACTGCCATCTGCCCACCTCAGATTTTCTACATAGATGATCAGGTCGTCTGCAATCAAAGACAATTTTACTTTTTACTTTCTGTTTGCCTTTCCCCCCTTTTTCTTGTCTGAGTACATTGACTCAGTCAGTATGATGTTTAATAGAAGTAGTAAAAGTTGACGCCCTTGCTTTATTATTAATTGCGGGGGTGGGGTGGGGGGGAACATATAGTATTTTACCAAGAAATAGTATGTTAATGGTAGGATTTCATCAAATTGAGGAAGTCCTCTTTTAGTCCCAGTCCACTGTGAGTTATAAAGAATGCACGTTGGGTTTTGTCAAATGCTTTTCCTGTGTTTACTGAGATGACACATTTCATTGACTGATTTTTCAAATGTTAAACCAACTTTATATTCCTGGGATAAACCCCACTGGCTCACAGTGTACATCCTCTTTATATACTGTTGGATTCTGTTTGCTTATTTTTTGTTAAGAATTTTTGCACCTATATTCATGTGGAACACTGACCCTTAGTATTCTTTATTGGAATAACGTCTTTGTCTCATTTTGGTTCAAGATCATGCTGGCCTTATAGAACGAGTTCACTTTTCTTCCATTTTCTGGAAGAGTTCTTGTAGAACTGGAATTATTCCTGAAATGTTTGACAGATTTCAAAGTAAGCTATTTGGGTCTATTTTTTGATATGTGGGAAAGTTTTTACATAAAAATTTAATTTCTTTGACAAGTAAAGAGCTACTTAGATTATCAATTTCTTTTTGAGTGGACTTTGGTAATTTGTGGCTTTCCAGGAACTTGTCTATTTCATCTAAGTTATAGAACTTATTGGAATGAATTTGTTATCCATTTTAACATATATAGAATCTGTAATGATGCCATCTCTCGCATCCCTGATATTGGTTATTGTGTCTTTTTTTCTGATCAGTCTAGCAAGAGACTTATTAATTTCACTGACATTCTCAAAGAATCAACTTTTGGTTTCCTTGTTGTTCTCTATTGCTTTTGTTTTTTATTTCTTCAATTCCCACCTTGATCTTTATTATTTCCATTTTCTTTCTACTTTGGCTTTCTCTCTCTTTTTTTTTTTTCCTACGTGCTTGACGTTGAAGCTGAGATCATTGATTTGAAACCTTTCTTCCCTTCTAAGATAGGTGTTTACTGTTATAAATTTCCCTTTAAGTATTGCTTTCATGGCAACCCACACATTTTTATATGTCATTTTTCATTTTCATGCAATTCAAAATACTTCCAAATATTTGGGGATTTTCCAAATATCTTCCTGTTATTCATTTCTAAATTAATTCCATTTGGTCAGAGAACATAGTTTACATGACTAGAATCCTTTTAAATTTATTGAGACTCATTTTATGGCCAAGAGTACTGTGTATCTTGGTAAATATTTAATATGTACTTAAAAAGAATGTATATTCTGCTGTTATGAGTAGAGTGTTCTATAGAAGTCCGTTAGGCCAAGTTAGTTAACAGTGTTGTTTCCACATTTGATATCCTTACTGATTTTCTATCTACTTTTCTTATCAATTATTGATAAAGGGATATCTCCAACCACAACTGTGGATTTCTCTACTTCTTTTTACAGTTCTATTAGTTTTTACTTCCTGTATTTTGAAGCTCTGTTAATAGATGAATGAATGTTTAAGACTACCACATCATCTTGATGAATTGGCCCCTTTACTATTTTTAAGTTTTAAAATAAAAACTACATATATTTGAGGTGTACAACATGACAGTTTGACATACTATACATAGTGAAATGGTTGTTACAGTTAAGCTAATTAACATATCATCTCACATAGTTACCATATCTCTTGGTGATAAGAGCACATAAAATCTACTCTCTTAGCAAATTTCCAGTATTCAACATAATATTGTTAACTACAGTCATTGCGCTGTACATTACGTCTCTAGACCGGTTCATCTTACATAAGTACAACTTTGTACCTTCTGACCAACATCTGCTTGTTTCCCCCACCTCTTCACCACTGGAAACCACTGCTCTACTTTTTGCTTCTATGCACTCAACGTTTTTAGTTTCCACATAAAAATGAGTTCATAAAGTATTTTTCTTTCTTAGTCTAGCTTATTTCACTTAATGTCTTCTAGGTTCATCCTTATTGCTGCACAAGGTAGATTTCCTTTCTTAAGGATGAACAATGTTCCATTTTGCGTGTGTGTGTGTGTGTGTGTGTGTGTGCATGTGTGTGTATCTGCCAAAATGTCTTTGATCCCTTTAGTATTATAAAATGACCTACTATATCCCTGGTTATATTTATTTGCTCAGAGAATCTTTTTCTGACATTAATAAAACCACTCTAGAAGGTCAAGATGGCAGAATAGGTAAACACTAAGACTGCCACTCCCCAGGATTACATTAAAATGATAACGACATTATAGAACAATCAACCTGGAGAACCATCTGAAGACTAGCAAAACGGAACCCCTGTAACTAAGGATATAAAGAAGAGGCCACATCAAGACTGGTAAGAGGGGCAGAGAAATGAAATGGGCTTATATCAAACCCACAGATAATAGTTGATCACTGGGAAGGACACCTGGATGGCAGAGGTCCCCCTTGAAGAGTGAGGGGTCTCAGCCCCACACCAGGCTCCCCAGCCCAAGGGTCCTGTGCTAGGAAGAGGCATTCCCACAACATCTGGCAGTGAAAATGAGAGAGGATTCCATCCGGCTGTTCCCAGTGAGATGGAAGACCCAGGCATCTTCTTAAAGGGCCCGTACATAGATTCCCTCATTTACAAGCACTCAGATGGGCTCCAGTGGAGGGGCAGCAATGTGAAAGAAGCCAGAGACACACAGGGAAAGACTGAGTTATGTAGCTTCAGACTGAGGGATAGAGGGACAGCTGTCATATCCTCTGTGGAATTCATCTCACATGTAGCCCACAGTAGAGCGCAACTTTCCTGTGTTAAATCCTCCCCTAAAGGGATAAATCTGAGGCAAAATCTTTGGTAAACTCTGCATGCACGCACCACTTTGCTAAGTTCCCGGGACCCTGCCCCACCCCACAAATTGCAGTGGCCTTTTACAGTGGACAGCATGTGGTGGCCTGGAGAAATTTTGGTTGCAGTTGGTCTGCCCCAGCTTATGCTGAAGCCTTTCTTGGGTGGCTCTTAGGGTTTTGTGAGCTCGAGATGAGCAGCTACTGGCCGTGGTGTTCTCAGGGTGTTGTGTAGGCAGCCACAGGTTCAGGACTGGTGCAAGAACTGAATCTACATGAACTTTGTAAAAGTCAATGGCCACACCCCATGACTCCCTGGGACCCCACACCTCCCAACTTGGGCAGCATCACTAGGGGCGCTGTCAACACTGGGTCAACAAACCCGGCCTGCACATCTGAGGAAGTTCTTTCAGAAGCTGAGCCTTACATGCAACCAACTGGTGGCAACAGGTCTGGGGAGGTGTGGGCCTTTTGCTAAGCTGTCCCAAACCCAATACTAGTGGCAGCCGGCCTTGGTTCACAAAGAAACTACCTCCACATGCCTCCAGGTCCAGCAAAAACAGCAACCAACTGCATATAGCTTTGTAGCTATCAGGTAGCCCAAGGCCAATCACAGGCATGGCTGTAGTTGGCCAGCATGAGAGCCCCTCCTAAGAGGCACTAGAAACAAAACACCTAGAGACGGGCCTCAGACCACACCATAGCACTACCCAATTGGCCCCACAAGCAGCACACCCAAAGAGTGGTCTCAACAGACACAAGAGCCCACTATGGTGAATGTGAGAGGGGACAGCCTCTCACAGCAACTCATATACTGTAGGCATAGCCAATCCTCACAGCCAGTCAGACTGAGAGTCAATCCCAACTCGTGACCCACCAAAAGCAATTCAAGGCTCAACTACAGCAGGAAAATACATACAACACACACAAGGGACACTCTTGGAACATATGCACAGGTGATCAGGGAGATAGTGCCATTGGACCACACAGGAAACCTACTACATGAGGCCACTCAGCAAAGACTGAGAGATATAGGAGATCTACCTAACACATAGAAGCAAACACAGATAGGCAGCCAGAATGAGGAAACAAAGAAACATGTCCCAAGTAAAAGAACAGGAAAAAACTCAAGAAAAAATACTAAATGAAATGGAGGCAACCAACCTACCAGAGACAGAGTACAAAACATTGGTTATAAGAATGCTTAAGGAACTTAGTGAGAATGTTAATAAAGAGATAGTAAGCATAAAGAAGGACATAGAAACTATAAAAAGAACCAGTCAGAAATAAAGAATACAATAACTGAAATGAAGAATATACTAGAAGGAATCAACAGCAGATTAGATGAAGCAGAGGACTGAATCAGCAATTTAGAAAACAAGGTAGCAGAAAATACCCAACTGGAATAACAACAAGAAAAAAGAAAAAAAAAGATAGTTTAAGGGACCTCTGGGACAGCATCAAGCCTAACAACATTCACATCATAGGAGTACCAGAAGGAGAAGAGAGGGAGCAAGGAATCGACAATCTATTTGAGGAAATAATTATGAAAAACTTCCCTAACTTGGCAAAGGAAATAGACATTCAAGGCCAGGAAGTTTCAGAGTCCCAAACAAGATGAGGCAAAAGAGGCGCACATCAAGACACATTATAATTAAAATGGCAAAGGTTAAAGACAAAGAGAGAATCCTGAAAGCAAGAGAAAGATAGCTAATTACTTACAAGGGAATTCCCATAAGATTGTCAGTTGATTTCTCAACAGAAACTTTGGAGGCCAGAAGGGAGTGGCAGGAAATATTAAAAGTGATGAAAAGAAAGGGCCTACAACCAAGGCTACTCTACCAAGCAAGTCTATCATTTAAAATTAAAGGAGAGATAAAGAGCTTCCCAGACAAGAGAAAGCTAAAGGAATTAATTATTACCAAACCAATATTACAAGAAATGCTAAAGGGACATCTGTAAGAAGAAAGGAGAAAACAAACCAACAAACAAAAGAAAATTAAAAAAAAACGAATAATAGAATGACAGTAACTACGTACCTATCAATAATCACTTTAAATGTAAATGGATTAACTGCTCCAATTAAAAGACATAGGGTAGCTGAATTAAGAAAACAAGACCCATGAATATGCTGTCTACAAGAGACCCACCTCAGATAGAAAGACACACATAGGCTGAAAGTAAAGAGATGGCAAAAGATATTTCACACAAATGGAAACGAAAAAAAAAAAAAACCAGGGGTAGCAATATTTACATCAGACGAAAGAGACTTTAAAACGAAGATTCTAATAAGAGACAAAGACAGACATTACATAATGATGAAGGGATTAATCCAACAAGAGGATGTAACTCTAGTAAACATTTATACACAGAACACAGGAGCACCTAAATTCATAAAGCAAATACTGACCAACATAAAGACATTGATCAACAGTAACACAATCACAGTGGGGGACTTTAACACCCCATTGACACCAATGGACAGATCTTCCAGACAGAAAACCAACAAGGAAAGAGTGGCCTTAAATGACACACTAGACCAAATAGATTTCATTAACATTTTTCAGCATTTCACCCCAAAGCAGCAGAATATTCTTTTCAAGTGCTCAAGGAACATTTTCCAAGATAGACCACATGTTAGGACACAAAATAAGTCTCAAAAATTTTAAGATGATTGAAATCATATCCAGAAATAAATTCATGCCTATATGGTCATTTAATCTATGACAAAGGAAGCAAAAATATACACTGGAGTAAAGATGGTCTATTCAATAAATGGAGCTAGGAAAACCAGAAAGATATGTACATGCAAAAAAGTTAAACTGAACCACCTTCTTACTCCATATACAAGAATAAAGTCAAAATGGATTAAACACTTAAATATAAGACCTGAAACCATAAACCTCCTAGAAGAAAACATAGGCAGTAAACTCTCAGACATTACTGTTAGTAATATTTTTACTGAAATATCTCCTCAGGCAAGGGAAACAAAATAAAAAAACTAAAAAATGGGACTACATCAAACTAAAAAGTTTTTGCACAGCAAAGGAAACCATCAACAAAATGAAAAGATAGCCTACTGAATGGGAAAAGATACTTGTCAATGATAAATTTGATAAGGGGTGAATACCCAAAATTTATTTAAAAACTCATACAACTCAACACCAAAAAACCAAACAATTCAATTAATAAATGTGCAGAAATAGACTTTTCTCCAAAGAGGACAGGCAGATGGCCAATAGACATATGAAAAGATGCTCAACGTCACTAATCATCAGAGAAATGCAAATAAAAACCACAATGAGCTATCACCTCACACCTGTCAGCATGGCTATCAGCAATAAATCAAACACAAGTCTTGGCGAGGATGTGAAGAAAAGGGAATCTTCGTGCACTGTTGGTGGGATTGCAGATTGATGCAGCCACTATGGAAAACCGTATGGAGATTGCTCAAAATATTACATATAGAACCATATGACCCAGCAATTCCACTCCTGGTTATTTATCCAAAGAAATCCAAAACACTAATTTGGAAACATATATGCACCCTTGTGTTCACTGCAGCATTACTTACAATAGCCAAGATATGAACAACTGAAATGCTCTTCAATAGATAATTGGATAAAGAAATTGTGGTACATATATAAATAGAATATTACTCTGAAATCTTACCATTGCAACAACATGGATGGATATAGAGGGTATTGTGCTAAGTGAAATAAGTCAGAGTGAGAAAGACAAATATATGATCTCCCTTATATGTGAAATCTAAAGAATAAAATAAACGAACAAACAAAACGAAAGTAGATTCATAGATACAGAGAACAAACTCATAGTTACTAGATGGGGGGGGAGTTGAGGGACTGGGTGAAAACGGTGAAGGGATTAAGAAGTACAAATTGGTAGTTAAAAATAGTAAGGATGTAAAGTACATTATGGGGAATACAATCAATAATATTGTAAAAACTATATATATAGTGTCAGAAGGGTACTGGACTTATAGGGGGGACTACTTCATAAATTATATAAATGTCTAACCAATATACTGCACACCTGAAACTATATAAAATAATATTGAATATCAACTATAGTTAAAAAAAATAGTCTCAGGGATATAAAGTACAGCATAGGGAATATAATCAATACTATTGTAATAACTGTACAGTGTCAGACAGGTAATATACTTACTGGGATGATCACTTCATGAGGTATATAAATATCTAATTACTATGTTGTTTTATATAACTGAAACTAAAAAAAATTAAAAAATAAAGCCACTCCAACTTTTTTTTATTAGTATTCTCCATTCTTTGTACTTTTAATATACTTGTTTCTTTATATTTAATATGGGCAGCATAGAGTTGGATATTCCTTTTTCATCCAATCTGACAATGTCTGCTTTTAAAATGGGGTAGATTAGATCATTTATATTTAATACGTTTCCTCATATGGTTAAGTTTAAATCAACCATCTTGTTATTTGTCTTCTATTTATCACATCTATTCTTTGCTCCCTTTTTCTTCTTTTCTGCCTTCTATAGGATTAAATGTTTTTAATTAACCCTTTTTGTATCTTTTGATGTGTTATTAACTATAACTTTGTTTTCTTATTTAGTAGTTGCTCTAGGGTTAACAATACACATATTTCTATGGTACATATTTACAAATAAACATATTTAACTTTTCAAAATCTATCTTTGAGAAAATGTTACCACTTCACATACAGCATAAAGAATCTTACAACAGTGTACTTCTATTCCACTCCTCTCAGCCTTTGTGTTATTTGTCAGACATTGTACATCTGCACGTGTTATAAACCACACACTACATTGTTATATTTTGTTTAAAGTTATTTACCTTCCGATGAGATTTGAGTAATAAAAACATCTTATTTATTTATTTACAAACTTACAATTTCTGATTTTCTTCATTCCTTTGGGTAGATTCATCTTTCCTTTTGGTGTCACTTTCCTTCTGCCTCAAGGACTTTAACATTTGTTTTAGACAAGGGTGCTAGTGGTGAATACATTCAGCTTCTGTAGGTCTCAAAAAGTCTCTATTTTACCTTTATTTTTGAAAGATACTTTTACTAAGTATAGAATTCTAAGTAAATACCCCATCTCAGTCCTCTAAAGATGTTGTTCCATTATCTTCTCTCTTACATTGTTTTTGACAAGAAACTATTAGGTCGGTGCAAAAGTAATTGTGGTTTAAAAGGTTAAGAATGATTGCAAAAACCGCAATTACTTTTGCACCAACCTAAGAGCTAGAATCCTTATCTTTCTTCCTTTGTATAAATGTGACTTTTCTACTGGTTTAAGATTTTCTTTATCACTGGTTTTGAACAATTTGATTATCATGTGCATTGGCGTCCTGTGTGTGTGTTTGTACGCGTGCATGTGTGCACGTTCTCCGGGTGTTCTTTGAAATTCTCAAATCCTAAAGTTTACATTTTTCATCAAATTTGGAAAACTTTGTCAGTTCTGGATTGGTTTTGATTTCTTTTGCTCATCATTATGGGGATTTTTCCCGTCAGATTTTTCCTGTTTTTTGGCAATGCCTGGTCATATTTGATTGAGGTTTTGCATTCTTTCTGCCATGTACTTCTATTGTTCCCTGTACTTTCCCTTAATAAAGCACCTCTTACACTTCATTAAATTTGCTGGTTGTCTTCTTATTATGTAGTTCTTTCTCTATATTGTTGTTGTATTAAATTCATACCTAAGCAACACTCATTTTATATTCCTAACATCTGGCACAATCCTGGCACAGCAGATACTAGCTGAATAAATAAGAACATTCATATGTGTATATTGAAAAAATACAAAATTTTACACATTTAAATCAAATTTGTATCAGATATCCATGATTTAAAACTCTCATGACTTTTTAAACATAGTGGCATACTTTTTTACTCCTGAGGACATCAGAACCACCTTCATATATGAATGTAAAAGCTTGGTTCAATTTGTATTTTACTTTCCATCTCTTTCAAGATAACTTGTATTTCCCTTCCTGTCTCTTTGACATTAGGCTCCATACTAAACTAATAGCAAAGCAAAAATATTTACTCTACAAAACAGTAGTGGTATCTACATTTACTGTGGCTTGTCAGAACTGGACACCTGGTCTCTTAAGCAGTGTAGTGATGTCTAGAATTATCACAGCAACATCCAAGAAACTCAGCAAGCTTTGGAAGATGTTTTAAAATGTATTTATATTTTTATAAAAAATGGAAATTAACAATATATTTCTAAAACAGACCCTTCATTTTAATACATATTGCTATAGTAATAATTAAGCCTTTTGTATATTCAAGTCTGTACATAAAAATGCCTTTAAATAAAGCAACTATCAAAATCTTAAGGTTTCCTCAAACAAAAGACTGTAAAAACACTTAACTTCACAAGAAATAAGCAATTTATTCTGGTAAGAGTATTGTATATGGTATCAGAAACCTTGTTTCATTTGTTCTTAACCAACCCCAAATTCTTAAATAAGCTTTTACTTTGCTTACTAAAGAAAGCAAAATTATCTTAAACTGATATTCAATTTAGTTCAATTATTTTGTGATTTCAATATATACACTACAATGCCCACAATCAACAACTATGAAAAACTTGTTTCCCATTAAAAATTGAATTTTAACAAACAATATTAAATAACAGAATACAATAGTACATCAAGTAAGCCTTTTACTATGTCCGTGATTAACTGTATAACTCTTCCTATTTAGTTAGGAAAAAGAGAGTCATGGTGTTACTAGATTTTTATGTCATTTGATTTTTTAAAAATAATTACGTTTAAATTTTAAGAGTATGGATAATTTTCTTTGGGTTTAAAGCATCAAGGCTCCAGATTAATAGTCAGAAAGCCTTTATATTTCACGGCCCTGTTCTCTGTTTAGATAGAAACAGAGATGTGACGATAAACTCTTTACTGCCGAAGGATTGCAAAGGAGAAAAAATAGGAGAAAAAAGAGCTTAAGGTTATCCTGGCAAAACAAAGGGAAATAATTCTTTAGAAGAACTTCTGAATCAACTTGTAGGGAAAGCTGATATTATGGCAATATAGGTAGCAGAAGTATTCCAGCTAGATGTGGCTAGAAAGCTACCACAGTCCGTATTTTTCTTTCCCTAAGGTCCCCTACCTCATAACTCTCTTCATACTCCATCAGAAGAGAAGCAGCATTGGAAAGGTTAAGAATTCTTAGATTTTATAGAGATATATTTTCACAGACTTGACTATGAAATTATGTTTCATAAATAAGGTCTATTTTCATTAAGTATTCCAATGGGTAACAATATTTAGAGTGGAAAAATGTGTTTAAGAAAATATAGGATTTTTAAGAATAGTACAAATCGCTACAGAACTCAAAAAGAAAAAAAAAAAGCTATCAGTGTCCCCCTCCTCAGACTTCACCACTGTCCTCTAGTTAAATGAAGTTCTCCTATTCCCAGAAATCTTTTTCTACAAGTAATATTTTCATAAATTAGTTTTCTCATTTACTTGAATAAATACATTGTTTAAAATGCTAGAACAAAATATCACACCAAATAATATAATCCCCTGATATTCCTCCCCCAAAAATGTTTCTTTTCTGCTTTATTATGGGAACATCTTGACACTGAAAAATAACAATTGAAGAGACTGAGAATAGAAAAACGAAGCAGAAATTTTGTTAATAGTCTCTTAAAACCTAGAAAACGATGAATATTAAATGTGGCTATAAGAATCTTTTAAAATTTTGTCTTCTTTTTCATGGAAGTAAGAGATAGCAACAGTGTCTGAAGAAAATAGTCCACACTTTTCCATTTATCAATTCTAAAACAATAGTTCTACTCAATAACTTCAAGTCCAAACTAGTAGCCTTAGGATACGTGCCCACAAACAAATATTGTCTCATAAATAAATAAATAGGCAAGAAAAATTATTAGATAAAACTCTTCTACTAAATACTAAATATTTTTTAAATTTTGGATTGAGGGAGAAAAAAAATCTAGCTAGAATCAACTGTGTTTTGTTTGCAATGACCCTACATTACTGAGAAGAAATCCTGAGTTTTGGCAATGCAGAAGGAAAGAAATCAATAAAGTGCTACAGAGTAGAATTGAATCTAGATAGCAACTGTACACTGTAAATGCCTCTCATTCATCATAATCTGCTCAAATTAAAGATTAATTTTTAAGGTCTTGAGAAGTCTTACTAAAGCGATGTCATGACTCCTTTTTTAAAATCACATGAAATATGAAGGCAGTCTTGAACATGATTAAAATGCTTAGACCTTTTTATGGTTATATAACAGTGATGACTAAGCAGTACAAAAAGAAGTACAATTCTAGCAAGAAGGTATTTTCATTTTTATTAGTTATCTTAGTTGCCTACAGCAAGTAAGATACACATTCTTGCTAATCCCATTAACGTAGAGGACTATAAGAAATATTCACTTTCCTATACGTTATTTTTTCATGTAAACACATATCCCAACTATACAAGACTATAGCATTTTATATGAAATAATTGATTAAATTGGCTCCGGATACCAAATTACTGACACTAAAAACAACCAAGCAGACAAAAGCAAAACAAACTATAACAATCATCTAACCATATGGTGTATATGTAAGAGCAACCATCCCATGTCCTAAGGTTCTAATGGATAAGAAGAAACAAAATAGAGTCTTTGTTGGAATCCTAAATAGATATCATCGCTTATATACAAACTCCAAAAGAAATTACAAAAAAGCTACTAAAACTAAAATTTAGTAGTTTAACAAGTTAAAAAAGCAGTATTCTAATATGGATTACAAACAATTAGATACTGAAAATTTGAAGTGCCATTTATTTTACCACAAAAGCCATAAAAATATTTTGCTATAAATCTAACAAATACATGTGTGTTGTAAACTACATATCATTAGTAAAACAAATTAAAGAAGATGTAAAAAAAATGGAGAAATATGTAGTGTTCAAGAATGGGAAGACTCAATATTGTTATTATTTCAATTTTCTCAAACTATTGATAGAATCAACATAATTCTAATCAATATCCCAGCAGGACTGCTGTGTAGAAATCAGAAGCTGATTCTAAAACTTATATAAAAAAGGAAAACATTTAGAATAGCCAAAAAAATTTTGAAAATGCAGAGCAAATTTGGTGGTCTCACACTATTGGATTTCAAGACTTAATAAACATAAAGCATAGCAACAAGACAGCATGGTTATGGAAAAAGAAGGATCTACACATATATGCTGATTTTGACCAAGATGTAAATATAACTCAATGCAGAGTCTTTTCAACAAATGGAGCTGCAGTAATTGCTCACGCTCTCATATAAACACACAGGCACACCAAAAAACAAAAATTAAAATAAATAAATAAATAAACAAACAAACAAACAAACCTTAATATCCTGCTTTGAACCACATATAAAAATTAACTCAAACTGTATCATAGAACAAAATGTAAAGCCTGAAACTATAAAACTTCTAGGAGAAAACAAGAAAAAAATATCTGTGGACACTTGGTCTAGACAAGATTCTTTAGATATCTCACCAAAACGAGAAAAAAATTGATAAATTAGACTTCATCAAAAGTAAGAACTTCTGCTCTTTGAAGTATACTATTAAGACAATAAAAAGACAAGCCACAGCAGGGAGAAAATACACGCAAATGACACTTCTGACATACAATTTTTGTGTCCTGAATATGTAAAGAATTCTCAAAATTTAAGAAAACAAACAACCCACTTTTAAAAATGAGTAAAAGATGTTAACAGATACCTCACCAAAGATACAAGGGAGGCCAATAAGCACATGAAACGATACTCAGCATCATTAGTCAATAGGGAAACACAAACAAAACCACAGCAAGAAACCACTACACACCTATTAGAATGGCTTAAAAAAACAATAACTGACAATAACAAGTGCTGATGAGGATACAGAGCAACTAGAAACTCACACACACTGTTGATGGGAATGCAAAATGGTACAGATACTTTATAACGCAGTCATAGTTTCTAGTAAAGTTAAACATAACACCATATGACACAACAATGCCTGCCACTCCTAGGTGTTTAGCCAGATGAAAACAAACAAACAAAAATAACCCACCACAGCATTCCTATGTTTACATGAAAGCTTGTCTGAGAATATTTACATTGCCTTAATTCATACTTTCCCCAAACTGGAACATCTGAAATATCTCTGGAGTGAGAAATGGATAAACAATTTGTGGTATATTCATATAGTGGAACACTACTCAGCAATAAAAAGAAAAACTAATACATGCAAGATCATGATTTAACCTCAAAAACATTATGTTAAGTGATTGAAGCCAGACTCAAAAGGGTTACATACTGTATGATTCCATTTATATGACAATCTAGAAAGGCAAAACTATAGGGACAGAAAATAGACCAGTGGCTACCAGTGGTTGGCGATGAGGGGAGGGGATAACCACAAAAGGCTGGGGGTAATTTGCTTAGGTGATGGAATTGTTCTATCATTTCTTTGTAGTGGTAGTTAGATTACTTTATGTGTCAAAACTCGCAGAACTGTACACCAAAAAGGGTGAATTTTACTATATCTAAATTATGTATTAATATAAAAAGTAGCTAAAAAAACAACACTATAACCAGGCAATGAGAAATATTCAATACTAAATTATTTGATTATGAATGTAGATGAAAAAACATGACCTGATATTTCAACTAGTCCTGGATACTGTTCAAGATTTTACTATTATAAGGTTATATTCCATCATTTGGTAGGTGAATTAACATCTTAAATAAAATTTAAAAAATGGGGAAAGTATCGTATACACAGGTAATGTGCAAAAGTAAACAGGGCATGTATGTCCTCTGTTCTCAAGACCATCTCATTGCATGTATGGGATACACATCTACTTACGGTAAAAACACAAGGCAAGACACATCACCAATACATAGTCAAAGTATTAAGACACTGGTGTGTTTACGGAAAAAATCATGGACTTTAGGGACAGATAAACGGGCCTAACTTCAAATCCCATTTATGCTACTCACTTAGATCAGAAATGTCACTTAAATTACTTTGGTTCATTACACAAGAAGTAACAGAAAAACACATAGGTCCTTGTCTGGCTTCTAAAGACTCCATGAATATTCCCTCCTTCTCCTTCCTCCCTCTCCTCCTCCCTGAAAGCCCAAGTTTTCCCCAAAATGCCAGATCTGAGCATGTAAGGTAACTGCTTTTCAAAAGAATAGTGTTCTTATTAAGAAAATCCACATGAATCAGTCCTACCAGCTTCCTTCTCTCATTTATATTGCCACAACACTCACCGCGGACATACCACTGACTAATTATTATCAATGAGCAGTTACTGTTTCAGGGGTGGCCAATCTCTAGGCTGATCAGTGATCTGTGAGGCAGACAGGCTTGAAGAATTCTGCTTAGAAAAAGTGATGGTAATTTGTTTAGCCAGTCAGACTGAATATTCTGATTCAAATAAGAGAAAACTGGCTAATCAGCAGTAAAAGGGAAGAGCCTATACAGTGACAAGTAGAGTGTGAATGACTGCGGTTGTGTGTGTGTGTGTGTGTGTGTGTGTGTGTGTGTGCGCGCGCGCGCGCACACACACACACACATCTGCCATGACAGTGCCTGCATGAAATGAAATGGCTGGGTGATGAGAGATAGAAAAAGAAGTTAGAACCTACAGCTGCTCTGGTACCTAATACTCTTATGAGTGAGTCCTTATAATAAAATTCCTCTTTCTTAAAATGGTATATTAAACATGTTTCATTGCCTATCCCACCCTTAACCACTTTCAGAAAAACTTTCTCCTGAGACCGTCATCCCTCAGGACAATATACAGCTGACAGCCCAAAGGACGTATCTGATCCAAAGCAGCCCACTCCCACCAGATTCTCTCAAGATTAGGACCCAACTTATCCCGACTCAAATTGACAGTGGTTGATTCTCTAGCAAAAAGTCATGCAGAGTTAGGGTTGTACTCAGCATCTTAGAAAGACAAAGTCCCGTGCAAAATAAGGTGATGACTTACCAGAAATCAAGAGAAAGATGGAATAAAGAATGGGCCAGTCATTGATAAGCTCTGGTATTCAAGAGCTCTCTCTGGGGTCCCTGCGCCTTCCAATGCCAAACATCACTTTACCAGATCCTCTCATTTCAAACAAATTAGTTTTAAAAACGTCTTGATAGTTGCTGCCAAAGAAGCAGAACTCTACATACCTCTACTTTTGTGTTCCCTGTCTACTTAAAATTTCAAAAGCAATACCATGGCACCTGAAAGAGCAGATTCCTATGATTTCCGCCCCCCTACTCCAATCAAAGCAAACTTTGCAACATGACAAAGTAGCACTATGTAGAGCAGTATGTATATCTGTTCCTCCCAATATCCCTTTCCATATGTGATGCTTAATGATTCCTTACCATATAATAACAGCAATTTATTAACATCTTCATTTCTTCTAGGAATATATTTTTTAAATAACAAAGTTAGGACTGTTTGGGTTTTTTTCAAACAGTCCAGTCATGGAGCACAGTATCTCAAATTAGTCTCTCTTTAAATAATCTAGACAAAGTCACTTAACCAGAAGTTAATGTCTGTCAATTATCATCCTCTGACAGCGACCAGTTTTTAAAAATTTACATATATGAAGGTATGACAATTAAGTTTGCAAACTTGTTGCAACGATGTTGCTAACCTTTTTTGGTATCAGAGGGATCATTCATTATGAATTTGTACCAACTGGACAGTTAACCAGATTTACTATTTGGAAGTTCTGAAAGGCTGTGTGAAAAAGTTAGATGACCTGAGCTTTTCGCCAACAATCCATGGCTCTTGCATCACGACAATATATCTGCCCACACGGCACTGTCTGTGGAGGAATTTTTAGACAGTAAACAAATAACGGTATTGGAACACCCTCCCTACTCACCTGATCTGGCCCCCAGTAACTTCTTTCTTTACCCGAAGATAAAGGAAATATTGAAAGGAAGACATTTTGATGACATTCAGGACATCAAGGGTTATATGACGACAGCTCTCATGGCCATTCCAGAAAAAGAGTTCCAAAACTGCTTTGAAGGGTGGACTAGGCACTGGTGGCTGGTGTCAGTGCATAGCTTCCCAAGGGGAGTACCTCGAGGGTGACCATAATGATATTCAGCAATGAGGTATGTAGCACTTTTTCTAGGATGAGTTCGCAAACTTAATTGTCCGACCTCATATACAGTATAGCAAAAATAAATTTAAAAAGCTGTAATAAACTCATACAGAAGCCCACTGGCCTAAAATTTTTAAGATCAAAGATAATTTTTCAAAGTTCCTGCAAGGATTTTCTTAAGTGAGAAAATATGTAAATAATACAAGTGTAGTTTTGGGGTACTATAAAAATTGTTCCCCATTCTATAATGTGAGTTTATAGTAAATTACAAATTTAACTGTGCCCCATGGCATTGTGTGCATACTTCTATTATAGATTTATCAAGTGATATTATACTTGTTTGAATTTATCTCTTCATAGACCATAAGGTCATTGAGAAAGAACCAACCATATACTTCACTTCATCTTGGAGTCTTTAGCACCCATCAGAGTGCTCACCTCAGAGCAGACACATTAAAAGGATATGATGAATGAAATAAATATCCATTTCATTGGAATCTTAGTAAAATGATTGAGCAAATTTGGGTTACTGAGTTTTAAATTTGTAGCATTTTACACGTTTAGAAAGAAAATGTTTCCAGCCAATATACTCAACGTTCTTCTTAATCTGGCTAAAAGGAAGGTTGTATGTTCATATTTCTCAACTTTCCTTCTTAAAAAAATATTTAAATCAGAATAATGCTTTCATTCCATCAGTCATTTTAGTAAGAACTCATAGGAGAAAACATCAGGCTCAAGGAGGCCATAATAAAGGAAAATTTCTTGATTACTAAATACATGTGAACAACTGAAAAAATAATATGGGGATAAACTCTGGGATTATTTATTTGTTAAAGACAGGTTGTTATATTTCTTTATTCAATTTATTAATCCATTTAGACTCTGATAAATAACTGTGTACTGTTTTGCTCATGTTGATGCAGTATGCAAATATGAATCAGATTACAAACTGAATCCTTATGATAGCAAGGCAACGTGAATCTGAAATTGTGTGCTGTTATTCAGAAGGCAGAAGAAAGGAAATAATATAGCTGTGTATGTACAAACAACACTACCATTATTAAAAAACACAAAACAAGCTTTTTAAAAACAGTGAATCATTAGGATGTATATATTTTTATATTAAAAAATGCAACTAGTTAAAATTTTCCCTTTGTGCATACAAGACAAAGTTTTTCTCTATAAATAACAAGTCAATATTTGAAGCTGGGTATTTGTTCTGTGTAAATGGTCTTGAGAGATCTAGCTTGTAGGAGAGTCTATGTTAGAAATACAAACAGATATGTGGAAATAACATAACCAAATGTATGTAGAAAAATGTAGACGGAGGTAAAGAAGGGGGAAAGGAAGAGAAGAAGGGAGGGAGGGAGGGGAGATCTTCTAAAGTCTTGCCCAAATATCAAAGTTTTCTGAAGCTAATCTGAATAAGCCAGGACTGTCTGAGGATTCCAGCCAGATGTTACAAATCTGGGTCTTAGAACAAAAGAAAGGCTGAAGGTACACCAAGTATCTTTAATAATATCTAATGAATTTTCTGAGGAAAAAAAAAAGGATGGCGGTATTTTTAAAAAATTTTATTTTAAAATTACATACAGTAAAATTCACTCTTTTTTTGACTTAAACTTCTGTGAGTTCTGATAAAAGCCTAGTAGAACAACCACCACAATCAAGATATAGATAGAACAGTTCTATCACCAAAAATTCCCTCCTGCTGTCCCTTTGTAACTTGAGTCTTATTCCAACCATTACCTTTAAATGTAACTATCTTTTGCTTAGTGAAACAGTTTAACAAAGGTAGACTGCAGAGTGGCGGGATACGCTTAAAAATCATTTACACAGGAGATACATTTATATTCCAGAAGTACTGCTCCATGCCTCCATAACTTTACAAAGCAAAGTAAAATGCAGAATCAGACTAGTGAGTTTCTCTAAACATTTGATTGTTCTCCAATACTGAGGGACTTTGCTGCTGGTACAGTCATGTCAAATCTGCTTTGTTCTACAGAATTAAATCAGTAGCATCCTGAAAAAAAATCCACAACTAGGCAACCTCTACATATAGGTCTAAACAGTAACTAATACAGCAACAATTTAAAAGGCCTATCAGACAACTTTTTGCTGGCAGGGTTTTTTTGTTTTGTTTTGTTTTAGTTTTTTAAATTCTCTCACAGGTAGAGCAACAGCTGTTAATGAATAGATCTAGTCACTAGAGAATTTCTTTTAGCACCATTTGACATCCTGGCCTAAATTAAAAGTGACACCAAATTAGATCTTGTTATGGTAATAATCATGGCAGTGTGAAGTGGTTTAGGAAAACCTAAATTCTGTGTCGTCAGATATGATTTCAACTATATCACTGTGGACTCTGGCTAGTTTCAAATCTTACTTTAAGATAAAACTCTAATGACTTGAAAATATTCATAACTTTGATTTAAAAAAAGTGATCCCATAAATGAGAAGTAAATTAACAACAAAACCTTTCATTTAAATGCTACTTTACTTGTCTAACAGAGGAATGGGATGGAGTCTTTTCAGAGGCTAGGTACCTAACTTTATAGTTTTCTCAAGTTTCAACCAGTTAAAAAATAATGATCAGCAAGAGGGAGAAATAGGAAGTCCCAGCCCTCGTCCCCAGAGAGAAACACTGATTTAATAACCACTAATGGACCAGAATACCTTTATGAGAACCCCAGAACCCACTTAAGAAGATGTAGCATACAAGAAGAATACAAAACCAGAAATAATCGCAGTGAATAGAGTAAAAAGGGCAGTTTCACTGTACCTGTGTCTCCCCCTCCCCCAAGTCAGCACAGGCCTGCGTGGAAAAGATTTCTTTTAGCATGTGATTTCTATCAAGGGGGAAAAGAGAGCCAGGGGTAAATCCAATGCCCAGCCCTTTAAGGTGCTGCCCAAGCGACCTGACCTGCCTCACCCAGAGTACTGAAAGATCCAGCATAGCTGGAATGCCTCAGGGTAGCTAGGAACAGGATGAGGGATAGCAACTCGGTAACCAGCAAGCTCCACAGTGGCCAGTGCGGACTGCAGCTGTCGGCAGGGATCTCAGCAGCGAGTGGGGCTCCGGCAGACAGCATGGAGATCTCAGCAGCCAGAGAGGCTCACAGCAGGGGCAAGGTTCTCAGCAGCAGGCATGGATGTTAGCAGTGGACCTGGTTCTGTGGGACTGAAAGAAAGCTCACCATTCTGATGCATCTTCAGAAGGGAGGGAGAGGAGAGAGAAGGGGAGTTTGCACCTAACATCCCAGCATCTCAGTACATGACCCTAGGGAAAAGGGGCAGACAGCTCTCAGTACCAAGAATGGCTCTGTGGATTGGGAGAAGTTATGCAATCCTGAGAGTTCTCCCCCAGGAGGGAGGGAGAAGAGTGGACTACGCATGTCCATAAAAAAGTTTGAAAGACTCCCAGAATTCCCAGCTATGTTGATTGGTGAAGGTCTTTTCCTGACAAAGCTAATCCATAAAGACAGAAAGAGGTGACTATTTATTCAAATGTTCAGACACCAATGTAAAGCTTATAAGAAACAAACATTTGTGACAACATGGATAGATCTTGAGAGTGTAATGCAGAGCGAAATAAGTCAGACAGAAAAAGCAGAGAACATTTGATTTCACTGATATGTGGTATATAAACCCAAAACAACAAAAGAACAAGAAACACAAAGAATCAGGGAAATATGACACTAACAAGGGAACAAAATAAATCTCCAAAAACATTCCCTAAAGAAATAAAGATATACGAATTGCTTGACAATGAAATATAAATAATAAAGAAGCTCACTGAGCTATAAGAAAACAGACAACTAAATGAAATTTTGAAAATACAGATGAGCAAAATGAACATATAAACAAAGAGAAAAATTATGAAAAGAACAAAGCAAGAATCTTGTAGCTAAAGTATAAAATACCTGAACTGAAAAATCTGCAAAGAAGAAAATTTAGTAAACACACAAAAGGTAAAGGAATCAAAGAATGCCACTACAAAACAAACAAACAAACAAACAAACAAACCAATCACAAAGAAGGATAGCAAGAGAGGAAGAAAGGAACAAAAAAGAAAGACAAAACAGCTAGAAAACAATGAACAAAGTGGCAATCATAAATCTTTATCAATAATTTCTTTAAATATAAATGGATTAAATTTTTCAATCAAATGATGCAGAGTGGTGGAATGGATAAAACGAAAGACACAAAGTGTGAAATGGATGAAACAAATGGGAACTAACAATATGTTACATCTATAAAACTCATTTTAACTTTAAGAACACAATAGACTGAAAGTGAAGGGATGGTAAAAGACATTTTGCTAATGGTAACGAAAATAGAGAAGAGGGGGCAATACTTATATCAGACAAAATAAACATTCAGTCAAAATCACTCATAAGAAACAAAGAAGGTCAATGTATTGATAAATAATTCAATTCACCAATATGGTGCAACACTTTTGTATATATGCACCCAACATTGAAGCAAAAAATATATAAAGCAAATATTAATAGAATTGAAGAGAGAAATAGACACAGTACAATAATAACAAGGGACTCCAAAACCCCACTTTCATCAATGGATAGATCATTCAGGCTGAAAATCAATAAAGAAACAGAAGACATGAATAAAACTGTAGATCAAATGAACCTAACAAACATACGAAACAATCCATCCAACGGCATCAGAATACACATTCTTCTCAAGTGCACATGGAACATTCTCCAGAACAGATCATACGTTGGGCCACCAAAGAAGCCTTAACAAATTTAAAAAGATAGAAATATCAAGTATTGTTTTTATCCACAGTGGTATGAAACTAGAAATCAGTAAGAGGAGGAAAACTGGAAAATTCACAAATATGTGGAAATTAAACAACATACTCCCGAACAAAGAATTCAAAAGGCAAAAAAAAAAAAGGTATCTTGAGACAAATGAAAATGAAAATAAAACATCCCAAACGTATGAGATACACAGAAAGCAGTTCTAAGAATGAATTTTATAGCAATATATACCTACATTAAGAAAAAAGCAAGATCTCAAACAACCTAACATAACACCTCAAGGAAACAGGAAAAGAAGAAACTAAGCCTAAATTTAGCAGAAGAAAATAAATTATACAGGTTAGGGCAGAAATAAATGAAGTAGACATTAGAAAGATAATAAAGAAGATCAATGAAACCAAGAATTGGGTTTTCAAAAGATAAGGAAAACTGACAAATCTTTACCTCGACTAAGAAAAAAAGAAACTCAAAAAAATAAAATTAGACATGAAAGATGAGACATTACAAGAGATGCCACAGGAATAAAGGATTATGAGAGACTACTGTGAACAATTATTTACCAACAAATTAATCTAGAAGACAATCTAGAAGAAATTCCTAGAAACATACAAACGACCAAGACTGAATCATGAAGAAACAGAAAATCTGAACAGACCAAGAATGAGTAAGGAGATTGAATCACAGTAATTAAAACACTCTCAATAAACAAAAGTCCAGATACCGAAGGCTTCACTGGTGAATTCTACCAAACACTTAAAGAAGAATTAACACTAATCCTTCTCAAATTCTTCCCAAAAACAGAAGAGGAAGGAACACTTCTGAACTCATTTTACAAGGCCAAATCACCCTGTTACCAAAGCCACACACAGACACCACAAGAAAACTACCGGCCAAAATCTCTAATAAACATAGATGCAAAAATCCTCAACAAAACACTAGAAAACCAAATTCAAAAGCACACTAAAAGCATCATATACTATGATCAGGTAGGATTATTCCATGGGATACAAGGATGGTTTAACATATGCAAATTAATAAGCGATACACAATATTAACAGAATGAAGGATAAAACTCACTATCCTATTGAGATAGTCATCTCAATAGATGCAGAAAAGTTTTTAACAAAATTCAACGCTTTCGTGATAAAAACACTCGATAAACTAGGTAGAGAAGGAATGTACTTCAAAATAATAAAGAACATAGATGACAAACTCACAGCTAACATCATACTCAATGGTAAAAAACTGAAAATTTTTCTTTTAAGCTTAGGAACAAGAAAAAGATACCCACTCTTGCCACTTTTATTCAAAATAGTACTGAAAGTCCAAGCCAGAGGAATTAGGCAAGAAAAAGAAGTAAAATCATACAAATTGGAAAAGAATGAGCAAAATGATCTGTTTGCAGGTGACATGATCTTATATATAACAAATCCTAAGGGCTACACCAAAAAACTGTTAGATAGATATAATAAACAAATTCAGTAAAGTTGCGGGATACAAACGCAACATATAAAAATCAGTTGCATTTCTATACACTAACAATGAACTATCCAAAAAGGAAATTAAGATAACAATTCCATTTACAATAGCTTCATAAAGAATAAAATATTTAGAAATAAACGAAATTTAGAAATTTAGTAACCAAGAAGGTGAGAGACTTGTACACTGACACTACAGTAATCTGGTGAAAGAAATTAAAGAAGACCCGAAACTGTAAAACTCATAGAAGAAAATATAGGGGGAAAGCTTCAGGACATTAGTCTTCATAATGATTTCATGGTTATGACATCAAAAGCACACACAACAAAAGGAAAAATAGGTAAGTGGGACTATGTCAAACTGAAAAGCTTCCACACAGCAATGGAAACACTCAACAGAGTGAAAAGGCAATCTATGGAATGGGAGAGAATATTTGCAAGCCATGTATCTGATAAGGGGTTAACTTCCAAAATATATAAGAAACTCCTATGACTTAACAGCAAAAAAAAATAAAATAAAATAAAAACTCATTAAAAAACGGGCAAAGGACTTGAATAGACATTTTTCCAAAGAATCATGCAAATGATCAATGAGTACATGAAAAGGTGCTCAACATCACTAATCATCAGGGAAATGCAAACAAAAAAACTACAATGTTAGGGAGATGGGTGAAAAGGTAGAGATAAAGAAATACAAATTGGTAGTTACAGAATAGTCATGGGAATGTAAAGTACAGCATAGAGAATATAGTCAATAATGTTGCAATAGCTAAAGTGCCAGGTGGCTACTGGACTAATGGGGGGATATCAATGCGTAAGTTATGTAAATGTCTAGCCACTATGCTGTATACCTGATACTAATATAAAATAATATTGAATGTCAACTGTAACTGAAAAAAATTTTTTTTAACTACAATGAAATATCACCTCACACCTCTCAGATAGGCTATTATCAAAAAAAATCAAAAGATAAGTGCTGGAAACATTGCAGAGAAATTAGAACCCTTTTACACTGTTGATGGGAATGTAAAATGGTGCAGCTGCTGTGGAAAACAGTATAGCAGTTCTTAAAACAAGTAAAAATAGAACTAACATATGATGCAGCAATCCCACTTCTGAAATCAGGATGTCACAGAAATATCTGCACTCCCATGTTCATTGCAGCATTATTCAAAACAGCCAAGATATGGAAACCCACATGTCCATTGACAGATGAAGAGATAAAGAAAACGTGGTATATATGTATAACGGAATGTTAATCAGTCTTAAAAAGGAAGTAAAACTTACCATTGCAACAAAATGAATGGAGCTGGAGGACATTATGCTAAGTGAAATAAGTCAGTCACAGAAGTACAGATACTGAGTAATTCCACTTATGTGAGGTATGTAAAATAGCCAAACTTATATAAGCAGAAAATAGAACTGTGATTGCCAGGTGATGGGAGGAGGGGGAAGTGAGGAGTTGTTCTTCTATCAAGTTACTATCATGTCAGATGAGTATGTTCTAGAGATCTGCTCTACAGCATAGTGCCTATGGTTATCGATAAGGGATTGTGCACTTAAGTTAAGAGAGTAAGTAGATCTCTTGTTAGGTGTTCTTATCAACAAAGGGACACAAGGAAACTTTTAAAGGTGATGGATATGTTTATTACCTGGATTGTGGTGATGGTATCACAGGTGTATGCATATGTCCAAACTCATTAGATTCTATATATTAAATATGTGCAGTTTTTTTGTATATCAATTTTACCTCAATGAACCTGCAGATATTCGAAAACATATATATTCATACACACATACACCCCCCACACACACATGGAAGGGAGGGAAGTCCCTGCAGCTACCTCTAATATTAATACTATAACTGGTATTAGAAATATTATAATCAAACATAGTGGCTTAATTATTATTTTATGGTTGATTTGTAAAGAGAATAGTGCCAGAGATCTTGAAAATTAAATCTTCCGGTTATCTGAAATCATGATAGACCTCTTGAATAAAAGAAACTGTACTTCTCTGAGAGGAAACTAGCCTTTGAGTTCTAAATACGGAGTTGTTTATTTTTGTAATTACTCCAACAATAAGATGAGCAATCAGAGATCAGTCCAGCGAGAATTAGTCTAAATATATTGCCACCAACAATCAGAAATGCTGTGTATGGATGTACAGGATACACACATCGTTCCTTGCACAGGGGCATCTGGCTGAGGAAGCAGAGCCTGGAACGGAACCCACTTCACTAGTTATGCCAGGCTTCTGCACAGCGATCCACAGAAAACATAAAGGTGAAATACAGAAAATGTCTGAAATATATATACTGCCCATCATTAAAGTAGCTCAGTGTAGTATTATCTGAGGAAGATCTCAGGATCTTAGTCAGAATTAATTCTTCCTCCTAATGAAATGCATCATACACCATTCTAATTCATATTTGACCATTATGACAGACATGACCATTGTAAGTTCTTTGTTATAAGCCAATTTGTATCTCCCTAAAACTTCTGCCCTTTGAAGTTATTGCTCTTATTCATGATAGCTCTAAAGGATTTTTGAAGAAAATATCACATTTGTTTTTTCTCCTCTTCTTTATTGCAAATAAGTTCAGTTAATTATTATTAAAGAACATATTTCTAGACAGTGGCTTCTTCAAGTTCCCAGACAGGACAGGCTAGGAGGCTTGTCTTGAAGTTTCTTTTGACAGGCAAACACACAGTTGCTACTTAGCTTTTATATGACACTATTTTTTTCTCTCTAATAATTGTCTAATTATGCCAAAGATACTAGATGATAGCATGTATTTGGTTTCTGCCTCAAATCAAGCTTTGCCATATGGGCTTGCAGGTTTTAAACAAACTTCGTTGGTTTTCTCTTTTCTTTAATTTTTCTTTAGGGGTGAAGATGGCTTTAGCGAGGCATTGAGGGTAGTACCGAGGGCAGAAACACGTTTTGTAGGCCTATGATAGCATCTAAGGTTAGTCAACATTCTCTTCAAAAGGTGGTGTCCAGGAGGAAATCAAAACCAACAAAAACAAATTAGTGTGGAACCATTCCTTCTTATAATACTGGAGTATTATATTTAACTTATAATTATCAAAAATATTTGTTATATTTTCCCCTATTCAGGTCTCTACATACATACCTAGTCATACGTATTATACATTTATTTTTAACTTAAATAGAAATTTGGCTTTACGTAACTGGCTAATGTTGGATTATATATTTTTGAAAGATTCAAATACATTAGTTCAATTAGGTACATGAAAAGACTTAGTTTTTTTTTTTTAGTTATTAGAATGAAGATTCCAAGAGTAAAAAAAAAAAAATAGTATTTAATAATATTGTCAGAAAGCCCTATAGGCAGAATGTTTTCTATGCTTCTGGATCCCTTTCCTACTATATTTCTAACAAACTAAAACTTAACTTTTAATAATATAATGAATGAAAAATAACTTAGAAAAAAATGTGAACTTAGCTTATAAATAGTCATCGTAATCCATACAATTCAAAATAAACTTTTATAATTTTTTCTGCTTTCTAACTCTTCTACCTCAATGAAATTTATCAGTTACATAATAAAAATGTTAGTAAATGTTTTTAATTTTAAAAGTTCCAAGAAAAAGCTAATCATCTATTTGAGAGAATCAGCGACAAGTCTCTATGCATAGTATCACACAAAACATTAATGCAAAGATCACTCTACTTATATCATTTTGATGGTCCAGTACGTATGTGCTTTCTAAAGGACACAAATTAATAGGTTTCCAGGAAAATACTGAATAACCAATGAACCTGAAAATAAATCTAGTTAACTATAGGAATGTTCTGAGTTTATAGTAACATTTTAGAGTCTTGGGTATAAGTATGGAGGAATAAATATGTTTGGGTTTCTGACGCCAAGGAATTCCTTTATGGCAATTTCTGAACCACAGGAATTATCCTATTTGGAGACTATAATTCTCTTATAAAATGTGCTTCCCAATTAAGGACCACATCACAGGAAGGCATGTCAGTAAACATTATGGCTCCACAGATAAATCCAGAGGGAAAATTTAAATGATAATTAAGAAGGTAGCTTATTTACATTAGATTTACAAATTTATAAATAAATTCTACCAGTAAAGGAATGTCTAACCGGTGTAAAGAAGACCGCGAAAGCTTTAGGTGAACCATGGGATCAATACATTTTGAAGCTAAAATGGAAATTTAGAGATTATGTAAGAGGTATATAGGAAAAGCTTCATTTTATAGAGATAAAGTGACTTGTCCAGAGCACAGCCAAAAGTGGAAACTTGACTTCTGCACTTTTCCTTTTAACTTGCCTCAATCCTAACCAGACAATCCATCCCCATAGACTGTGCCACATAATTGTTTTTCAGGATAAGAATGCAAAACATCCTTGTCACCTCTATGACTTGGCAGCCCAGACCTACCGTATTTCCCCGAAAATAAGACCAGGTCTTATATTAATTTTTGCTCCAAAAGATGCATTAGGGCTTATTTTTCAGGGGATGGCGTATTTTTTCATGTACAAAAATCTACATTTATTCAAATATAGTCATGTCATCTCCTTCTGGAACATTGTCATAACTCTCCAAACCCCGAATTCTGGCTTGAATTTCTTGCGACCCCATTTCCTGTAGAACCACTGGCCCCAATCCCTCATGTCCAGCAACAGAGCTCTCCTAAAATAAGCACTTCTTGTCCATGCAAGCACTTCTTGCTCGTAGTGCACTGGCAACACAGCTGTCAGTGGTTTTATCCCATGAATTCCTCACCCAAGTCACGACCTCTTGCAGGCTAGGCTTCACTAAGTTTCTACGCTGATTTCTCTCCATTCTATTTTCAATGTAGTCATTGATTTCCATGCGCAAATGGTCCTTGAATGGCTTGTTTATTGCAATATCAAGAGTCTGGAGATAGGCAGTCATTCCTGCGGGAATCATTATTTGATCTATTCTTCTCTCTGCAAGGAAGGTCTTCATGTCTTTAGTGTGGTGAGTACCAGCTGAATCCCAGACTACCTGACCTCTTTGGCCACCTTGCAAAACAAGTGGCGGCATTAAATCAACCCACTTCCTTATAACCGCTTGTATGCACCACGTTTTTTCGGTTTCGAGAACATAAATGCCTGAAACACGTTCAACCTTATCTTTCCTGCTTTTAGTGATGATTAGAGGTGGGGCTTTCTTTCCATCCAGATGAATTGCCAAAATACAGGTAACACGTCCACTTTCATAACCAGTGGATGGAATGTAGATTGACGAGGCATCCTCTGATCAATTGTCATTTGAGATCCTTGGCCCATAAACACTGCAGTTTCATCCATAACAATCATGTTGGAGAGTTGGTATTTAGAAAAGTCGATGCCATCAACAAAGGACTTGAACGCAAGTGCACGTTCAATAACTTCAGGATCTTCCAGCTTGAACAGTGTTGTCAATCTTACAGACAGTTCATATCGCTGAAGGAAGCCTTCCGGCCAGTGTTGTGATGCTTTGAATTCTTCTGGGGATATTTCTAACTGTGGTGCCATTGCAAGGGCAAATGCTTGACTATCAGCTCGGTGCACAACCAAAGCCTTTGCGCTCCTGTCAGCAATCCATTCACAGGTTATGTCTTCCAGCTCAGGAAATAATGGTTGCCGACCTGATCCACACTTGCGCTTCTTAGCATTTTCCTCGTCCACCTGTTGACTGAGGTTATTGTACTCTGCTCACCATTTTCGGACCATTCGGAGATCCAACTTCTCTTTGCAGAAAGCCATAAGATTCTTGCCCCGGGAGTCCTCCACGATTCCTTTCTTGTACTCGACAGAATAGCTCTTTCTTTCTGCACTCATCTTGTCTGGGGGTCAAAATATTCTTTCTTTTAAATCTACCATTAAATCAAGTGTTAATTGAAGACTTATGAAACAGGAGTGGCAACAAAAATGATGACAGTTAAGAATGATGGTCCACACAAAAGTGATGAAAAATTGCAAGCACCAAAATTCAGAAAACATTTCTTTATTTCACATGAGTGTAGTGAGTATATCCATTACAACACACAATGTATTGAATTATGAAGATTCATATTAGACACAACCACATCCATTCGTTATCAAGTGTGTGCATTATTCGTATATTGTGTCTGTACTCCGATTGGTCATTTGGCAATAAGTCTCGAGTTCATCTGTTTTCATAGGCGTTTACCTCTCATCCAAAGGATGAGACTTTGGTATTTACAAATACCTAATTATAATTTATATTATCATTTATTTTAAGTATTGTCAATAATAGTATTTATTTATATTTAATTATATATTATTTTATAATTCAATACATCCGTCATGTGTTGCAACGGATGTACTAAATGCGTTTGTCTGGCTGATGATGTTAACTGGGGCTTACTTTGGGGGGAGGGCTTATATTATGAGCATCCTGAAAAATCATGCTAGGGCTTATTTACTGGTTAGGTCTTATTTTGGGGGAAATATGGTATATCTCCAGGTATAGGGAATGAAAAAATAACATAGTAACAACCTTTTTCCCCCAGTCCAATGAATCTGTGGTGCCACAAAAGGTCAATCAATTAATTACTAAAGTTCTTACAAAGTACAGTCTTATACCTGATGGGCACCTACCTGATGTACATACAACTGGTTACTCTGTCTGATAACAAAATTAACTCCTTTGTTCGTCATCCCTAGACAGATGTAAATAAATGTATTGGAGGCTATTACTGAGATAACCAAAAGATTCTTTCCAAAAGTATTCTTTTAAATGTTTTAACATTTAATTACCTTCTCACACACACACACACACACACTCACACACACACACACACACAGAAAAAGCCTAGTTAAACTGAACATTTTATCAATACCTCTAATGCTTGGATTCTGATCTGGAAGGTGAAGGAATACTCCTTGAGAGACCCCAGAATCAGGGAGCTAAGCGGCTTTTTCAAACTTACAATCTCTAAAGATAATGTGCTAGAGTCACATTCCACAAATTTATACCACAGTATATCTTCAATTTTCAAGGGAAATATAGGAGTACTCCATGTATGTTGAACATTGTGTGAACTATTAGCTCACACTAGTTCACAATTTTCACATTAGACAACATGAAAATCATTGTGAAACAGGAAATGAAGGTGGTGGTGCCCAATCTGGTTTCAAGATTTGAGAAGTTGTCAAGGGCCTAACAGGTGCTCAGATCCTGTAAGTAATCGTGATTATTTTTAAAAGAAATTAAAATATCTTTTGATATATGTGGATTATTTTTAAATGGCTATAAAACTGTTAGATTATGCATATGTATTTACTTAATAAAGAGAACTGTTGGGGGTTTGTTCGTTTTTTGCCAAGGTGGCCCCATGAGAAACATCACTAAGCTACTAAGGGCTCTGTAAAGTGAGAAAGTTTGAGAATCTCTGTGCTAATGTAAAAGTGAGGTACATATACACTGAATGGCTTAAAGGTTAAATAAAAACTCAGTAATAAAATGAAAAGACTAGAATCCCTAATCATAAACATGGATATGTCCGAAATTATACATCAGAGATTTACTATTATCATAGATTTATTTAGTTGTCATATGTACTTTATAGTACAGAGCACGACTGGTTAAGACTGTGGTTTCTGGAGTTTAACAGCCTTAGGTTCAAAACTTAATTGTGCCATTTATTAACCTTGCACTTTGGCTCTTTAAATATGTTTCCTAATTTGTAGTAATGGGAATAATAATAATACTTTACAGTAAGTACTATAAAGAAGAAGTGAAATAACTCATGAAAACTATACCTGGTGCATAAGTGTTCAGTAAAGTACTAGTTATCATTGTCACATTCATCACCATTGTTAAAATATATCCTTTGAAGGTTCTATCTCCAGAATAGCAAAGTACCATGTTTCCCCCAAAATAAGACTTAATCGGAAAATAAGAACTAGCATGATTTTTCAGGATGACATCCCCTGAACATAAGCCCTAATGCATCTTTTGGAGCAAAATTTAATATAAGACCCAGTTTTATTTTCGGGGAACCATGGTAAGTCTTTTAGATCAATTCTACTGTAAGCACGTCTTAAAACGTTGAATATAATTAAAAAAAAAATTTTTTTAAGGCACCAGAGGCTACTGAGGCAGTAAAGAACTCTGGAGTCATTATTAGGAAAGGAAGTCAGCTCAGCCAGTTGAGCCTGGCATTTAAGGACAATTTTGTGCTCAAGGCGAAAGCCAATGTCAAAAGCATGACTGAGAGGCTGAGAAGAGGAGCAGAGGTTTTAATAAACCTACAGTGCTGGGGAATAAAAATTAGCATTCAGAGCCCACAAAGGAGAATATAAAGCCTGGTATGGGCTGAGACCTCAAAGAGTTATACCCTTGGAGTACGTATGAATAAAGAAACAGACCATCATCACTCATCGGAGATAAAGCCTGTTTTAAATCCTCTCACTCCCTTGGTTGGTTTACAACGATCTGGAAGTGCTAGTGCCTCTAGACTTGCTATCTGCCAGAGGCAAAGATAATCCTCCTTGGAACATCACTGAGATTCTCAAATTATCTCTATTATTTGTCATATACAACATCTGGGACGCAATAAAAAAAATATCCAGGTATATGAAAAGACAATAATACCAAACACCTGGAGACCATCAGAAACAAAAGAAAACAGAAGTCAGACCCACTGTGGTTTCATATGGTAGGGATATCAGAAATGGGCTTAAAACCCACTATGCTTATTATGACCACTAAATTAAACAACAGTATTGACAACATCAGCAAAAAGTGGACTAATACCATATAAATGGAAATTCTAGGACTGAAAAAATACATCACTGAAATTAAAAATTTAGAGGATGGATTTAACAGCAAATTATGCACAGGTGAAAAAATTAGTGACGTAGAAGATAGGTGAGAAGGAAATATACAAATTATAACATGGATAAAAAAAGATGGAAAATACACAAAAGACCATACATGATGATATATAAGATATGGTAAAATATCTAGTATGCAGGTATTTGAAATCCTTGAATGAGAGAATTTATTTTAAAAAATAAAGGCAGAAGCATTATTTGAAGATATATAATGGTTGAAAAATTTCCAGAACTGATTAAATATACCAAGCTCCAGATTTAAAAAGCATTACGAACTCCAACCAGGATAAGCACAAAGAAAATAATACCTAGTCACACAACAGCAAAAACTGATGAAAACCAACGGCAAAAAATACCTTAGCAGCCAGAAATAAAATACAAAAAGATGCAAATATACTAACAGCCGAAATCTCATGTAAAACAATGGAAGCCAGAATACACAGCAACTTCAACACCATTAAAGAGAACTATAAACCTAGAATTGCATATCCAATAAAAATGTCCTTCCAAAAAAAGGTGAAATAAAGACTTTTTTCAAAAAAACAAAACCTAGAGAATTTATCACCAGCAGATCCACCCAAAGTATGATAATACTAACTAAAGTGTATTCTTCAGGTAAAAAGAGAATGCTTCAAGAAGAAAGCTCTGAGATGCAATAAGGAATATTTTCTATAAAAACAGTGATAATAATGATCTTTTCTAAAGTTTAAAATACATATAAAATTAAAATACACAGTGATAGCATTTAAGTTGGGGAGGGGTTGCTAAATGTACTGAAGTGGAAGATTCTTTCATGATTCAGAGAGTGGTAATAATACTACTGCATATTATACTTTAATATATCAAAGATGGATAATGTAGCCTCTTGGGTAACCATGAAAAGAACAATAAAGACTTAAATATAACAAACTAATGAGGGGAAGTAGAAAGATGGATGCCAAAAGAAAAAATAACCAAACCAAAATAAAACAAGAAAAGAAACAAGTAACAAAATGGGCAGAAAAAATAGCAAATAGCAAAACAACAGATTTAAACTCAAGTATATCAGTAATTACATTGAATATAAACAGAATACTCTTATTAAAAAGACTGTCAGACTAGATTTTTTTAAAAAAATCAAATTATATATGACAATAACAGGAAACAAGCCGTAAATAAAAGGATGTAGAAAATTTTAAAGTAAAAGGACAGAAAAAAGATAAACTCTGTACTATCACCCAAAAGAAAGCTGATGCAATAGCAGAAAAACTAGACTTTGAGGCAAAATATAATTACTGGACTCTGGGACAGTGTTCTATGTATAGAAGTGATGGGAGAGAAGGCACATTGGTAAAAGGAGAATTTGTACAAGAATTCTATTTCTTTGTATTGTCAAGTCAATATATACCACCATATACCTTAACATCAGACCTAAGACGTTAGAGATGCTCTAGCTCAATTCTCCATATGTAAAAGAAGAGAAAACTAAGACTTCTTTTTATAACCCATCCAGAGAGATTATAGTATGTCCAGTTTCAGGACCCATAGCTAATTTGTGGAGAGTTTAGTTCATGTTAGCATACAGACTCCTCAGTGCTGATATATGGTCTCTGACATCTCGGATTTCTACATCTCCTTCCTAATATGCAGAAAGGAAGAATTTTACCAAATATCATCTAAAGCGTATTTTAATTTTTGGAAACTTGGTTTTCAATAGTAAAGTTTTATTATGTAATTATATCCTTAATCCTAGATAAGTTAAACAAACACCAGGCCTCTCTAGACAGTTTAATTATGTTTCCTGATTGCTGAATAACATAACTGAAACTAAAAATACTGTAAGAGCAAAGGGAAAACACTATTAATAAAATATTTTTCTTCAAAATTTTTCTAGCGAAACATTATACAGCATTTGTATTTCCCATTAGAAAGGCTGCTCTTGGGTTTGGCTTCAATATATTTCTAACAGTGATTTATAGTTTTCTTTCAAAATCCTTTCTTCTCTTTCAAAAGTTTAGAAATTTTCAATTGAACCTATGCTCACGCAGCTAAAGACCACATTGTGCAGCCTCCATTATAGCTAGACAAGGCATATGACTATGTTATAGCCAATGAGATCGGAGCATAAGTGATGTGTACAACTTCCAGGTCATTCCATTCAAAGGAGGTGGTGTTCCCTCTTCTTTACTCCTTCCAGCTGACTGGGATGTGAGTGAAACTGGACCACTAGGTGGAAACTGTGTGTTGAAGCTGTCAAAGCAACAAGAAAAGACAAGCCTAATTCTCTGGTATTTGTGGAGCCACTATATCAGCCCTGACATTTATGGGAGTGAAAAATAAACTATCTTGTTGTGTGGGGGGGTGTCTCTTAATTTCAGCTACTGACCACAAATCCTAACTAATTTAGAATGATAAAGTAAAGCATCATTAAAGTAGATTGTTTTCACACACAAAAAATCTATAATTAGGGAATATGTTCCTATCCTCAGTCTTAACTCCAAAATAAATATAATAGATGCAATATGATACAAATAAAGACAAAATAAAAAATACCATTAAACTCCCTTACAATATGAAGTCATGTTTCTATAAACAGATATATAAATATACTCTGCACATTGATTATACAAGGCTTATATAACCTATGCATATAAACATAAAAATATATGCACCACAATTATATATGGTGTAAAAAAAGTGTGACCTAAAATTAACATACCAGCTATACTCTGACTAAACAGTTAATTAATAAGTTTGCATGTCCTCTTGGACTTCATTAAAGGAGGTTTTGCTTGCTTCTCTGTTTTTGTAATCATGTCAATTCTCTTATTTTCTTAAAACAAACAACAAACAAAAAAACAGTCCAGGAAGCTTAAACTGTAAAACTGCTCTCAAATAGTTTCCCAGATGCAATTGTTTTCTTGACTAGACAGCTGTACCTTGTAAAAGCATCCTGAAATTCTTCTTTACTACCCTTTAGTTTGGCATTTGATGACAAACTTGATGTGTTATGGGTGATTAATGCAGGATGCTAAACAGAGTTCTAAATCAAACTGCACTAAATCTAAGTACCGTGTTTCCCCGAAAATAAGACCTAGCCGGACCATCAGCTCTAATGTGTCTTTTGGAGCAAAAATTAATATAAGACCCAGTATTATATTATATTATATTATATTATATTATATTATATTATATTATATTACACCTGGTTTTATGTTTATATTATATTATATTATATTATATTATATTATATTATATTAATTATACCTGGTCTTATAGTAAAATAAGACTGGGTCTTATATTAATTTTTGCTCCAAAAAACACATTAGAGCTGATGGTCCAGCTAGTCTTATTTTTGGGGAAACACGGTAGCTGGGTCCACCTGGATTCATGTGTTTCTAATGAATGCCTGAGGAGGTTTTAAAAACATTCTTCTCAGAATTAATTGAGAGGAATCAAAAGAACTCTGTGGGTGGTGTGTATACAGAATTATTTGCCATCTTTCTCAAAGCTGTGGTTTAACCACCAGTAATAGGACTCTACACACAAGACTAGAAAGAGCAAATCTTGAAGGTACAGAGGCAAAGTCCTCGATGTGGCCTTTGTATGTATGAATCCCTTCTTGAGCCATGCTGTGGGCTCCCTTCTTGAGTCACGCTGTGGGTTCCACCCCAGTCTAGATGTCTAGATGCACAATGACCTTAGGACTCTTCATCTCAAACTTTTCCATTTATATGAGTCCATTCTGTAATGTATTAATTTTTTCCTGCTTTTGCTGTAAGTCTGGAGGTTCTCACATCTTTTGTCTATCTCTGACTCATGGCATTTATGCAGGAGAAACACTTGTCTCTGCTAAGTAAGGAAAAACACTCTCCTATTGGAGCTACATTAATCAGTGGTGTTCAGTTTCCCAGTGTTACACTATCATGGTAAACTTATCTGAGCTCCCTTCTTATATTGCTTAAGATTGTATATTTTCATTGACTCACTGGTCCTAAGGAGACTATTTTTCTTTTTTACCATAAATCTTTTATTTTTATAAATATTTGTCAAATCAGTTATGATATATTCATATGCCTTCAAATGAAAATTTTCTCAACATTTCAAGATTACTCAAAAGTTGAAAATTTATAGAGGAAATAAAATATAATTTGTTCAAAAGAAAAATAATCTTGTATAGCAAAACACTATTCTATTTATTTTAATTGGCTCTGAAATCACCTATCAGTGGCCATCAGTGACTAGTTATAGATAAAATAAAAATTGAGAAGAGTAAACTTCAAATATCCTATCTAGTGGCTTGCAAATAGAGTAAAGAAAGCATAAGAATAAAATTAGAAGGAGGGCAAAGTTGTTTCTCTTGAAAAACCAATGAAACTCAGAGATTTCTGGTAAAGATGATAGAGTAGGAAAATGCTGTGCTCACCTCCTCTCAGGACCACGATAATTACAACTAAACTACAGAACAACCATCATTGAGAATCTCCTTAAGTCTAGCTTCACCGAAGCCCTACAACTAAGGACATGCAGAAGAAGCCACCTCAAGACTGGTAGGAGGGGCAGAGACGTGGAACAGAATGCTCCCACACCCACATGTGACCACTAAAATCGGAAGGGATATCTTGGCTGCAGAGGAACCTCCCGGAAGAGTGAGGAGTCACAGCCCCACACCAGGCTCCCCAGCCCAGGATTCCACTGCTGGAGAGAGAAGTCCCTATAACTTCTGGCTGTGAAAACCAGCGGAGATTGTAGCTGAGATGGAGAGCTGCTGTAGTCCTAGGCGCTCTTCTTAAAGGGCCCGTGCATGGACTTACTTGCTCTGAGCTTCAGCACTGGGGGAGCAGCTTGAAAGGCACCAGGGACATAAAGGGAGGAACTGAACTGTCTAGCTTCAGGGTGAAGGCTAGAGGGACAGTTTTCTCCTGGACGGAGGAGCTGGTGCAAGCCGTTGTTTCTTTGTTGAGCCCTCCCCCTCCTGGCATGCAGACAAAGGCAGCCACCATATCTGAGTGTCCATCAAACTGGCTATCACCTTTTATCTGCCTTGCCCTGGTGATTCCCAGAGACCCCTCCTCACCCAACTTCCCAGCACACGCAAGCCACTTTCAGAGGCTTCCCATACAAACAACCTGTCTTAGCTCATGCTGCGGACTTTCATAAAATCAGTCAAAGGACCACAAACCCAAATAAGCAGTATCTGGCTTCACGTGTCCTGTATGTCTGGCTGAGCAGCCCCAAGGTCGGCACTAGTGACAGCTGGCCTCAGTTCGAGGCTTGGCCTCTCGAGGTACCACCAAGCCTGGTGCAAGAGGTGCCCTTGGGCAGGACACAATCTTCAGCTAAAGTTGGCTTTCAGCAGGTCCCCTCCCAGGAGGCCCCAGGGCTGACACACCTTGTGGCCAGTTTGGGACCAAGCCAGAGCATCGGGTCCAGCCACATCAAAGGACACACCCAAAAGGCCCAGAGCCTAAGCAGGTACCAGAGCCCTGCTAAAGCAAACCCTGCTCTGTAGGGTCAGCCTCTACACAACAGCTCCTCCACTGTAGTTATGGCCAATCCTCACAACAAATTAGCCTGAGGGTCAATCCCTCTCTCTGATTTGCAAACAGCTACCAAGGTTCAACTACAACAGGAGGGGACACACAATCCACACAAGGGACACACTTAGAGCTCTGCTGACCATGGAGACTGAACCACTGGGTCCCACAGCACACCTACTATTAATACATAAGGCCACTCTACTAAAACCAGGAGGCATAGCAGCCCTAACTAATAGATAGCAACAAACACAGGGAGGTAGCCCAAATGGGGAGACAAAGGAACATGCCCTAAATAAAAGAACAAAACAAAGCTCCAGGAAAATAACTAAGCAACATGGAGACAAGCAATCTACCAGATGCAGACATTCAAACACTAGTTCTTAGGATGTTCAATGGTCTCAATGAGAACTTCAACAAAGAGATAGGAAACATAAAAAATGGAGATAGAAAACATAAAAAAGAACCAGTCAGAAATGAAGAATACAATAACTGAAATGAATAATACATTGCAGGGAATCAACAGTAGGTGAGATGAAGCAGTGAATCAAATCAGCAATTTCGAAGACAAGGTAGCAGAAAACACCCAATTGGAATAGCAAAAAGACCAAAAAAAAGAATCCAAACAACAAAAATGAGGAGTGTAAGGGGCCTTTGGGAAAACACCAAGCATACCAATAGTCTTATCATAGGGGTACCAGAAAAAGAAGAGATACAACAAGGAACTGAAAACCTATTTGAAGAAATAATGATGGAAAACTTCCCTAACCTGGTGAAGGAAATAGATTTACAAGCACAAGAAGCTCAGAAAGTCCCAAACAAGATGAATCCAAACAGGCCCACACCAAGACATGTAATTAAAATGCCAAAGGTTACAGACAAAGAAAGAGTCTTAAAAGCAGCAAGAGAAAAGCAGTTAGTTATCTACAAGGGAGCTCCCATAAGATAGTCAGCTGATTTCTCAACAGAAACTTTGCAGGCCAGAAGGGATTGGCAGGAAGTATTCAAAGTGATGAAAAGCAAAGGCCTACAACCAAGACTACTCTACCCAGCAAAGCAATCATTTAAAACTAAAGGAGAGATAAAGAGCTTCGTAGATAAGAAAAAGCTAAAGGAGTTCATCATCACCAAACCAATATTACAAGCAATCTTAGAGGGACCAATTTAAGAAGAGGAAAAACAGATAAAAAATATGAATAATACGGGATGGCCAGACGGCTCAGTTGGTTAGAGCACGAGCTCTGAGCAACAGGGTTGCCAGTTCAATTCCCGCATGGGATGGTGGGCTGCGTCCCCTGCAACTAAGTTTGAAAACAGTGACTGGTCTTGGAGTTGAGCTGCACCCTCCACAACTAGATTGAAGGACAACGACTTGGAGCTGATGGGCCCTGGAGAAACACACTGTTCCCCAATAGTCCCCAATAAAAATAAATAATAAAAAATATGAATAATAAAATGGCAATAACTACATATATCAATAACTACTTCAAATATGAATTGATTAAATGCTCCAATCAAAAGATAGGGTGGCTGAATGGATAAAAAAAACAAGATTCTTACACGTGATGCCTACAAGAGACTCACTTCAGATTGAAAGGCACATACAGACTGACAGTAAATGGATGGGGAAAAGGTATTTCATGAAAATAGAAACAAAATAACTGAGGTAACAATACTTATACCAGACAAAACAGACTTTAAAACAAAGGCTATAACAAGAGACGTAGAAGGACCCAGTAATCCCACTTCCATTTATCCTAAAATTTGGAATTTATTACTTATAAACAAACTTAAGAACAAGCTTTAACCATAAATATGCAATGTAAACCCAAATTCAACCAAAAGTAACTTTGTTTCACAGAATTAAAAGAATGTAATGATATTACAGCTTATTTAAAAATATCACTGGTATTTCTTCTACTGCAGATAAAAATTTGATTGTAAGTAAAATCTGCCTTTATAAGAATACTCACAAATCCACTGATTCAATATTGGATAAATATATTTATATATTAACTTCTGAGTGGTTTGAAAATATGTTCAAGGAACCTAACTGGAAACAGACAGACATAAAATACAACTTCCTTTGGAAAAAAAATACTTCAGTTTTATACGTGTTCAAGAATAGCCATCCATTCTGTTCAATTAGTTCAAAGAATGCTTGATTATCTTCCTAAGTCATCAAGGTTTCTAGCACAAAATAAAAATGATAAAAACATTCCTGCCATTAAAACTTGCTCTGGATACGACTTCAGCTTTGAAAAATTGAGAGGAAATTTTAATGTACCAAAAAGGTTCTATATAATAAAAATGGAATCTACTTAAATAATAAGCTATGTAACGTGTCAAAAGATTCCAAAGTTAAAAAACAAAACAAAACAAAATAAAAAGAATGCTAGTCATTTAAGGCACTGATACCTAGGAATACAATTTGTCAAAGAAAAATTTAACTTACAACTACTCAATACCATAATATCTTAGAAAATCACCAACTTATACTTTTTCATGCATACTCTACTCACTCAGTCTGGGCAGGAGGATGAAAATACAACTGGGCAGTTGACGAATAATACTGTGACCCAGGTGAATTCTGCCATCAATATTTGGCAAAGGGTAGGCCCCAAAGCAGTGACTACCTTCTCTGATATTACCTCTCTGTTCTATCATACTCTCCTCAGCCAGTATCTCAATGGAAAATGGCACCAATCCATCAACCTTGGTGTAATAAACTGCTCCAGATCCTAAATAATATATAAACAATCTTTTAAAACACCAATGTATCAACATAAAATAAAGACTGAATTAAAAATATCTCTACATATTTGTACACTCATGTGCGCATGTATGTTATACTTGAATAAAAGTTCACTTTGTATTTTAAGATCAGGAAATGAGCCTCAGAGAGGTCCATTAATATATTACTTACGGTTCATGGCCACATAGCATATAAATGGGAGAACATGGATGTAAACCCAGATTTATCCATTTGTCTGACTCCAAAGACGCTATGCTTTTGGTGATTATACTACACCATCTCACATTCAAAATAAGTACAGCAAAATAATCAATCATTCCATATTGATTAAATGCTTATATGAAATGTGCTGGACATTGTTTTGGGCACTGGAAGCTTACAACTATAAGTGGTAATGAATATGCCAATAATTAAAATTTGTTAATAGCCACTGCTATATATAAGGACGTAAAAAGGTAAGCCTTACATAGACGTGCATCCATTGACAGGATCAAGAAAGGCTTCATGAAGAAAATGATTATCTTGGGTAGGATCTCAAAGGATGGATGAAGTTTAACAGGTGGAGAAAAGGTTTGCCCATTAGAAAACCTCCGGGAAACATTTCCAAAGCCATGTAAGTGAGAAAGAGCTGGACTGGTTTTAAAAATCATAGGTTTGAGCTTTAATGAATATACATAGGACAATATGCAGGCAAACCTGGCTGAAGGAAGTGGGAGTAGAGACTTAGTAATGAAGACAGAGAACAGAATCAGATAATCATGAAACTGAATTCCAGCTAAAGAAATCTGGATTTCTTCCTGAAAGTACTAAGAAATCATTAAACATTTTGAGTAATTACTTGATAAAAGCAGTTTTAGGAACTACTAGTCTGGTAGAAGGGAAGGCAGCAAGAGGCAAAAAATAGTTGGGAGGATACTGGCAGAGAAAGGTAAGCGTCAATCATTAAGGTTTCAAATCATGGTGGAAGAATAGAACAACAATGATATCAGAAATAGAATTATGATAGCCAGAAGGGGAAAAAAGTTTCTTACTATTGTCTCACAAGGCTTTTTGTTTGTTTAGGTTTGGCTGGGGCAGGTGGTTTTTGTTTTTTTTCCTTAAGGAGGGTGCAGCTCACAGTGGCCTATGCGGGGATCAGCCACAATTTGTGCTTTCTAATACCCTCACCTTCATTCTCATTCTCACCTCCCATCTAGCAACCCTCAGTTTTTTTCTCTATATCTCTGAGACTGTTTTTGATTAGTTTGCTTATTTATTCTGTTCTTTAGATTCCACATATGAGTGTGATCATAGGTTTTTGTCTTTCTCCGTCTGATTTATTTCACTTAGTATAATGTTCTCTAGGTCCACCCATATCGTTGCAAATGGTAAGATTTCATTCTTCTTTATGGCTGAGTAATTAACACTTCATTGTAAAAATGTACCACAACTTCTTAATCCAGTCGTCTACCGATGGGCATTTCGGTTGTTTCCATGTCTTGGCTATTGTGAATAGCGCTGCAATAAACACAGGGGTGCATGTATTTTTTCAAGTTAGCTTTTTGGATTTCTCTGGAGAGATACCTAAGAGTTGGGTCATAAGGCAGTTCCATTTCCAGTTTTTTGGGATATCTCCATACTGATTTCCATAGTGGCTACACCAATCTGCAATCCCACCAACAGTGCATGAAGGTTCTCTTTTCTCCATATCCTCGCCTCCTTACACCATATAGGAGAGTAAATTCCAAATGGATTAAAGATTTAAATGTAAGATCTGAAACCATAAAACTTCTAGAAGAAAATATAGGAAGTAAATTTGCAGACATTACCCTTAGTAATATTTTTACTAATATATCCCCTCAGGCAAGGGAAGTAAAAGAAAAAATAAACATATGGGATTCTATCAAACTAAAAAGTTTTTTCACAGCAAAGGAAACCATCAATAAAACAAAAAGGCATCCTACTGAATGGGAGAAGATACTTGTCAATGATACATCTGATAAGGGATTAGTATCCAAAATTTACAAAAAACTCACTCAACTCAACACCAAAAAACAAACAATCCAATTGAAAAATGGGCAGAGGACATGAAGACACATTTTTCTAAAGAGGACACACAGATGGCCAACAGACATATGAAAAAAAGCTCAACCTCACTGATCATCAGAGAAATGCAAATAAAAACCACAATGAGATACCACCTCACTCCAGTCAGAATAGCTGTCATCAATAAATCAACAAATAACAAGTGCTGACTTCATTATTTTTAATTTTAATCTTAGCTGCTTCTGTCCTCATCCACTGGAGGAATAGGAGTGAAAATATTCCCATTATAAAAGCTGTGGTTTCTACTACATGGTTTCAAGTAGCTGATGATAAAAACAGCACTCCGTCCCTCAGCACACACACACACATACATCATGTAATCAGATAAAGATTTCACAATAAGGAAAGGAAGCTGTCAAACCGCCCCTTGATACTACCTGGTGAATAGTTTACCAGTTCCTGTCCTGACCAACTGCCAGCAACAGTTTTCAAATTAATTAAAACATATGGTCATTAAATTCACAACAAGAATGCATTACCAATAGACCTCTTCTGCACCACAGATGTATTTAGAAGAAGTTGCCAGTAAATATGACTTTGTTGTTTTTAATTTAAGGGATGCTTTAATCTTAATTTCTAATTTTAATTAGGCAGTGACTCTTAACAATTCAGTTTTCAGTTTATCTGTCCTCTAGCCCCCCAGTTACAAGGTTAATGTTCTATAAATAATAACTTAGTATATTAAAAAGCTTAGGGTTTCAATAGACCTTGCAGAAAGGTTCTGTAAACAAACAAAAATTACCACCTCTTGGTTTCTACTTTGACGAATTGAATCGTGGGGGAAAGGGTGGTAAGAGTTTGGGTAAGGAGGCTTTTCTGTAGAATAAAAACTCCTGTATTTCTATTAAATTACAGCCTCTATAATGAAAGATAATAAAGCAGAACTATAGAAATGATTTATTACTGTTAATTTTTTTCCCCCAGAGAAATCCATCTAACTGTAGAGCAATTAAACAGGATTTACCTGTTTGAGGAAGAAAAAGAAGCTGCACTAGTAGGCAGAAGACACAGAATCACAGTGATACAGCCTAAATAGTGGAGAATCTACAGTAGGTCACGGTCTTGGCACTGCTCTGAGTAGTAAAAGACCATGAGCCATGGTAATTCCAAATTCAACTCAAGTTCATGAACATTTACTGAGTACCTACTGAGCCACGACTGCAGATTAGTAACTAAGACAAATAAGTGGACAACTCAACCAAAAGATACGCAATGCAAAAATCTGGTTTTCTACATTAATTCTAATTTTAGACTACAAATCTTAAGTTTTGGTTGGGAAAAGAGTATCAATGTGTCTAGTCTCCCAATCCTATATGTTCAAGTTCCATGTTTTATTGTGTTTTTTTCTGCCTTGTATTAGAATTATTATATACCCTGGAAGATGGGTCTCAATAGAAGAGACTAATAACTTATTACAGGTAATTATAAAATAACAACAATAATAATAATAATAATACAGATATCTTAGTACAGTCTCAGGCCTAGCACACTACATCAAGTATATATCTGCCCAATGTCAAGATATTTATGAAACAAAACATTTTAACTGGGAGTCACTTCCTAAAACAATCCCACATGGAGATGACGAAAAAGATGTTTTTGAATAGAGGCAAGGACATCAATGGCACCATATATACTTAACACCAAGTGCTGGTTTCATAGTGTTCAGCTTCTGGTTCCACCGTTATCCTAACACCCCACTTTTAAGGCATAAGTGATTAAAAATAATCTTCCAAATAATTATGTTCATAACGAAGGTCTTTAGGCCACTTACTATCTCAGATCTAAAAAACAATAGGGCGGCTGGATGGCTCATTTGATTAGAGCGCGAGCTCTTAACAACAAGGTCGCCTGTTCAATTCCCACGTGGACCAGTGAGAAGCAACGGCTTGAGCTTGGAACTGAGCTGCTGGTGGGCAGCCAGTTGGCTCAGTGGTTAGAGCGCAGTGTTCATAAGACCAAGGCCGCCTGTTCGAGTCCCACATGGGCCAGTGAGCTGCGCCCTCCACAACTAGATTGAAAAACAACTACTTGACATGGAGCTGATGTTCTAGAAAAACACACTGTTCCCCAATATTCACCAATAAAAAAATGTATTAAAAATGATGGAAAAAATATAGATCAAAAATGAAATGTTCTGCTTTTCTACCTAGAGCATCAAGTAATCCAGAAGAAAGTTAAATAAAAGCACAGATTTCATAGGTGGATATGCAGTCCACTACTACATTTCTAGTAAGTACATCAATTATCTGGTACCTGATAGATACAACTGATTGCAAGTCAATCATAACATTTATTGCTTAGGTATAAGAAACACAAAGAAAAGGATTAGTGGGTGAGATACACTGCCGGTGAGATCAAGATTCCCCAAGGGCCAGAAATTTGAAGCTGGAAGTAACCATGAGCAGATAATCCCTGAAGATATACAGCAATGCTAAAGAGGCCATAGGTTGGATAGAAGGCTTTAGCTGACATCTGGGTTAAATGTACAATGAAGGTGTTTGACTAGGTGATCCGAAAAGTCACCTTTAGCTCTAAAAATCTGTTACTTTATACTTCACAATTTTGTGGGAAATATAAGCATTCAGAGCCTAGAGAAAAGATCCAGTAGGAATAAGAGTAACTACTAAGTTGAAAAATTCAATTTTAGCCTTTTAAAAACAGTAGAGAGAAAAATGATAACTTTCCCATAGAAGACAGAGGAGAATGCTTCTGCTGGGAGAATCTATCACTTAAGGCTACTTGTCTAAAACTGAGAATACTACAATGACTTTTTTTTAAAGTATGAGTATAGGAGATAAAGTATATTTTACATTGTATAAAAAAAGCTAAGAAGAGTAGTTTTGATCTTATAGTAGAGTCTCTGTGCCCTCTCTCCCTAATATTTCCCATTTGATTGGTTCCTTTTAAGCAAGTATACAGGAAAATGCAATAAAAAATGTGAAGTCATATAACTGCTTCAAAAACAAATACTTTGATTAACTTAAACTTTATTCTAGCTATAAATTCTATTTTTTTTTTTAATTCAGAAATTTAAGTTTAAAGCTTACTAGATTTAAAATATAGAAACATCCTTAACAGTAGTAATCAAGTTCTGTCTCAGCTAAGGACTTTTGCTTTGACACAGTTTTTCCAAGGCTTCTTAACAAACTGAGTCTCAAAGTAAATAGCTTTTCCCTTGGAACATAAACTGAATTTATTTAAGGATTAGGTTAAATCTCTGGTTGTTTTGTCTAGGAAAAGCCATGTTCACAAGACCAAACTAGTCCTCTTTGTTTGGGGTTGAGGTCTATGAGCTGCTGTAATTTTTCCATTTATTAACTTTAAAAATATACTAAAAATAAAATAGAATTGTTAAAAAATTAAGTTTTCTTTATTTTGATGAAATTACACTTAAAAAGATATGGTACAGTTATGGTAAAGTTTAGGATGAGACATTTTCCATTTTAATCATTTAAAAAAATTAACTAGTTCAATATGTATCCTTAAAAACTCACAAAAAGCAAGAATTCTTCTGAAAACAGTATATATTAAACGTCAGTGTTTACATTAGAAGTCTATTATACAGTATAATGCCCTTTCTAACATGCAGTTCTCACATACAGAAGATATATAAACAACACAGTGTGAATAAAATATTATGATTATTGAAATTTGATAGCAAACACATACAATCAGATAGATTACTCTTTTAACACATATTTTAATATATAAATAACAAAGGAACTACAACTATATCAGACATATAAATAGGTGCTATCCATGTTATTTCTCCATTGTTTTAAAAAGTAGACATTTTCATTCATTTCCCATCAAAAATGTGGCTTCCCATCATTGCCCAACTAGTTTCAGAATATATTAGATTATTGGTTATAGATATAAAAACTATTACTAAGGAAGAGCTTCCTGGCTTTTAAACAGAATATGGCATTTTTGTTCATATTACCTACCAAACACCCATGTCATTGAGAAATTTACAGCCATAGTTATTTTCTAGCTGTTCTTTTTTCAAATCCAGCTTCACCAAATGCAGTTTTCCATATAACTAGTGTAACACACCAGATGCTAAACATATTTGTTATTCTTGAATTTTTAATGCAACTATATTATAGCACTCTCTATGCTCAAAAACAGATTTGAAACAGCTGAATTATAGTTAGTATCACACTGATATGTGTTATTTAACAAACTGTAAGGGTGTTTCTACACACATGATAAGTCTGGAGAGAAGACACTATCCCGGTCAATGAAAGAGCTATTTATTAACAGTTAGGTTTTAGATCAGTGATATATTCAAATATTTGGTCTAAAAATGTTAATGTTTCATCTAGATGTTTACTGAGAGTTTTGTTGTATTAGTAGGTAATGATTATTTAGCTGCATTTCTAATAGTTCTTGCAATATATCTTATATTTGAAAGAGAGAATACACTCAATTTTAACATTAAGACAAAAAGTTATACGTAATTTTAATGTGCTAGGCAGCTTTAAGCTAGGCATAAGATACTCGTGAAATATTTTCCACCTCTTATTAATACAAAGAACTTTTTTGTTATATACCTTTGCTATCTTGGACTTGACTGCCCTTTAAAATTCTATTTTAACCTTAGAGAATATTGCAGAGGAACAAAGTACAGAAGAGTCATTCTTGTTTTCCAAGTAGTTGAGTGTGTACAAGAGGAAAACACAGGAAACAAAGGCCAAGTAAGGAACCTAAATGATATGAAGAAGCAGAAAAACCCAAACCAGCACATACATAAATGTTACCAGCCTACGCTATAAAATAGGAGAGCTACAACTGTTTAGCAGCAAGAGGACCTGAATATTCAGTGCGATAGACCAGGTAAGAACAAACTGAAGAAGATACCTTATATTGCTGTGCAGAAATCCTATATATAAAAATTGTATGTTAAGATGCCTAATCGAACTCATTAGGATGAGACAATTATAATTTTTTAAAATCATGGCCATAAATACTTTCAAATAGCTGTTTCACATATATTAGTTTAATCTTCAAAACAGCCCTGTAAGTTAAGTACTTTAAGATTAGGAAACATAACAACATCATACCTTATATAAACTATTAAACAAGAAAAGTAGGTTTTCCTAGGAATAGTTCTAGAATCCACAAAAGCAGAAAATGCACGTATAAGGATCAGGTAACTGTCTCAACAGCACTGATGCAAAAACTGATTAAGTTGACATTTGTTTCAAAGTAATAATATATCATTATCTCTCTCCTCAAACCCACCCCATCCTCTGTCTTCCCTTAGTCATGGTATTCTGTTTCCCTGACATTACCCTTTGTCCTTTTTTCCCCTCCTCTCCTCACAATATCCATCTGTAGTTCAATTCCTCCTTAAAGCCTTCCCCAGTGAATCCGATATACTCTAATTTGTTCCTTCTCTGTATATTGCATATAAGAAATTCCTAAATCTAGACTTTATTTTAAAATTTCATTTGCAAATCAGAAATTTGAAACTTGGATATGGAATTTTATGTAAAAAAACTTGTTATAAAATATCCAAGTGTCTCACAAAATCCTTTTAAACTCCTAATAATAGAAACACTCTTTGAGGTGAAAAGTAAAAATTATTTCATATTATAATAGCTTATAACAAATGCTAGTGTTTGTTCAACACTCCCTGAGTTCTGTATTGATTCTGAATGAAGTTTTGGATGCTTTCTGGAAGGACCTTCAAAGTCCATAGTGTGCAAAAAAGATTTAGCATCGCAGGTTTGAGGTTGCTACCCTTAGAAAGGCCTGCGTTGAAGGCTGGTCTGTAACTGTCTTCTGGGTACTCTGATTTCTGGAGGGTTCTCACTATTCACAAAATGATAGCTCACTATGCCTAAACTGTTTGTACAAATAATATGGTTTATACTGAATGCCTGCTTTCCCTCTAGTAGTCTGGAATTTTGATATGTATAAGGCAGAGTGTGCCTACGTGACCAGCCCCCAGTAAAAACCTTAGGTACTGAGTCTCATATGAGCTTCCCCAGTGGACATTTCACATTTGTTATTACAAATCCTTGCTGGAGGAATTTAATGCATCCTGTATGACTCTACTGGGAGGAGACTCTTGGAAGCTTGCATCTGGTTTCCTCCAGCCACTCCCCTAATCAGCCTTCTTCTTTTCCTCCAGACTTCCCATGTCTTTCTTTTTTTCCTTTATGAGCTTTTGCTGTAATAAATCATAGCAGTGAGTATGACTATATGCTGACTTTTGTGAGTTCTCTCGTCAAATCACTAAAGTTTTGGGTGATCGTAGCGACCCCTGACATAAGCTATTACTCTATTTTATCTTGTTTCCATTAAATGTATGAAAATGAATCCTTAATACAAGAAAACTAGCAACAGAATGCGTATGCTCATTCTTCTCATTTCTGATTAGGATTGTTTCAAGTTCTTTGTAAACGAAAGGATGAGTAAAAGAGAAAGATTTTACCACAACAACTAAGCCACATTTAGAAAAGGAGAAAAGTTAAACAGGATATCAGCATGTACATATGAGGAAAAACAATACTTCTTGAAACAGAATAAACTGATATGTGAGCTGGGGAAGAGCACAAGGTAAATGGAGGAAAAAAAGGAAATTTGGAGCACAATATTTCTGAGAAGAAGGTGGTAGATGAAGACATTGAAACCAGTCATTCTCTGCTTGCCACCATCTTGGTTGCTAAGGCCTGATGAAGGACAATTATTAACATCCAAAGTATTAATACAAGAGGATGAGTTCTTAGTAAATATTTGTTGATGAAGCTCAACTATCTCATAAAATAGTTACGCAGTCTCCAAAAGATATCTCATTTATTCTTATTTTTTTAAAAATTGGATTAGTCATTCTTTTCAGAGAATTTCAGTTCTTTAGAAACACTTAATGACAAGATACCCAGGAACTTTACAACAAACTTATTAGAAAAACAAAAAATTGAAGGTCACATGACAAATCAGATCTTCAAAAAAAATTAGAACTTCAAAAAATTTTGAACAGTAGCAAATAAATTCTTACATAGGCAATTAATAAAGTAGAAAAGGTCTTCAATGGCAAAAGGACACCCTTTGAAACAAGAAAATGCTGACCACAAAGAAAAGCAGGGAAGTCTATGAAGTAGAGCATGCAAGGTCCAAATTAGAAGTTAGCTAAATCAAAAAACAACTGAAGCCCTTACCAAGAGTCTTTAAACCAACAATAAAAAGTTCTTTAAATAAATCCAAAACAGGAAGTCAGATAGATTATAGCTGGTCCACTTATAGTCTCGGTAAAAATACATGCACTCAAGGGTGAAAAGTATATAGGGAAAGATAGTAATAACAATTTGTATAGTTTTACATTTTTTCAGAGATCATTTATACACTGTATCTCATTTGAGTCTGGTACAATTCTATAAGAGGAATAAAGTTCTTAAAATACTCTTATTTTGTTTGTTATTTTTTTTCATTTTGCCTACCCATTTATTGTTTTAATTTTTATTAAATTTATTGGGGTGATATTGGTTAATCACAAGGTATGATCAAAACATATGGTGAATGTTTAAATACAAAAATTTATGACAATAAAAGACATATTGCCATTAAGACACATTACAGTTCTGGAAGTCCTCTTTCGTGAGTGTCTTTAGTTGCGCTATTATGGCTGCCTCTATGTCCTGAATTGGTTCAAAACATTTACCTTTCATGGTCATTGTGACTTTGGGGAAGAGCTGGAAGTCGCATTGTACCAGATCCGGTGAATAAGGTGGATAAGGACACCTCATAATGTTTTTATTTGACAGAAATTGCCATATACCAGCAGCGATGTGTGACATGGAGCATTGTCATGATGGAGGATGATTTACGGCACATTTGAAACACACCTTCTCTCAACTATAGCTCACATCCACTGACTGCACTGAACTAAGTTTCCATGTGCCACTTCCCGTATTGAAGATTCCTGCCTTTCCATTGGATGGCACTGAGCAGCAGCATTCACCATGTGTTTTGATTGCATCTCATATATAGGTTTCTAGTGTACAGTTCTATAATATATCTGTATATTGCACTGTGTGTTCACCACTTAAAAGTCAAATCTCCTTCCATCACCATATACTTGACCCCCCTTTGCCCTTTTCTACCTCCCCACCTACCCCGTCTTCCTTCTGGTAACCTCTATACTGTTGTCTGTGTCTATGAGTTTTTAGTTCTCTTGTTCGTTTGGTGCTTTCATTTTTATTTCCCATGTATGAGTGAAATCATATGGTTCTTGACTTTTTCAGTCTGACTTATTCACTTTGCATGATATTCTCAAGATCCATCCATGTTGCACAAATGGCAATATTTTATCTTATCTCATGGCTAAGTAATATTCCATTGTGTATATATATATACATACACACACACACACACATATATATATATATCACATCTTTTTTATCCAATCGTCTATCAGAGGACACTTTGGTTGTTTCCATGTTTTGGCCACCATGAATAATGCTGCAATACATAGGGGTACATATATCTTTATGAATCAATCTTTTCAAAATTTACAGACAGATACCTAGAACAAAGATACATACCAAAGGAACAGAATTGAGAACCCAGAAACAAACCCACATATATGTGGGCAGATAATTTTCGACAAAAGAGCCAAAAATATACAATGGAGAAAAGAAAGCCTCTTCAATAAATGGTACCAGAAAAATAGGAAAGCCACATGCAAAAGAGTGAAACTAGGCTGCTATTTGTCACCATGCAGAAAAATTAACTCAAAATGGATCAAAGACCTGAAACAATAAAATGCATAGAAGAAAACATAGGTATTAAACTTATGGACCTTGCATTTAGAGAAGATGTTATGAATTTGACCTCAAAGGCAAGGGAAGTAAAAGCAAAAATAAATGAATGGGCCTATATCAAACTAAAAAGCTTCTGCACAGCAAAAGAAACCATCAACAAAACAAAGAGGCAACTAACTAAATAGGAGAAGATATTTGCAAACAACACTTCCGATGAGGGGCTAATATCCAAAATATATAAAGAACTAATGTAACTCAACAACACAAAAACAAATAATCCAATTAAAAATGGGCAGAGGACCTGACCAGACCCTTCTCCCTAAGAAGACATACAAATGGCCAACAAATATATGAAAAGATGCTCAACTTCACTAGTTACTAGGGAAATGCAGATCAAAACCTCAGTGAGATACCATCTTACACGTCAGGAATAACTATTATCAAAAAAACAAGTAATAACAAGTGTTGGAGAGGTTGTAGAGATAAAATCCTCTTTTAAAAGTGACAAAAAAAGTATTCAGTTAAATGAGTGACTGATTCTAGGTGAATCAACTCATAAATGAAGAGCTGACACCAGGATCCATAGTTTTCTAATTCTTAAAAATGGGATTTCCTTTCCCCACCAATGTATTTCAAACTGTGTCTCATAAGTTGCCTTAAAGGTAGGTCTGGGGCAGGGAGGTAAGTATTGGAAAGAATTATCAGGCGGTAGCCAGAGATTTAAGAAGAATTTATCAGAAAGAAAATCAAAGTGTGAAATACGGGCCTTTCAGGTCAAATGTGTAACCCAGTAAGTATCATAAGCAACACACTTGAATAGTGTGATTATATACAGAGGGACCTACTCATATGCTTTCCATGTAATGTGAAGAAAGCTGGAAACAGATTTATTCCCAACCTTAAAACAAAAAAAGGCAGTTAATCTACAAAACCACCAATTTTCTTAAGCCCACCAGATAGCTCATCTAAGAAAGAAAGATATATCCAGGGAGAAATAGAATATAAGTACCTGAATATTGATTACCTGAAACAGATACCAGATGAAATACAAGCTGGTAAGAACTCAGCTAAAACTTCTAACAAATTACTAACGGCTGAGTGTGAACTAGTGTGAGAATACGCACGGAGAACCCCATGGAGCCAGAAACCTCAGGGGAATGCTCATCCACTCACAGACTCTTTTCCACACACTTCACAAGGAGCTCACAAGAAAAAACTGGGGATAAACAAGAGACTGGAGAGAGCCTCCCTCCTGTAGCAGACTTGGAGGAGAGGAAAAGTAGCTATGGTGGATGGAGAAAAGCACAAAGCTCCACCCAGTCACCTTTCCCCTAAGAAGTAAGAAACCTGAAACCAAGAAGGAAGGACAAACCTGGTAGCCCAGGGGAAGATATTTCTAGCTGAGGGAGAACAGAAGAAAAGTCCTCCATTCCAGTGTGTGGTGTGTAAGCATCAAGCAACAAGTAAAGCAGTGGACTTCTAAGAGGTGCCAGACAGTATAAAGAGACCCTCCCCTTTCTAAGGCTCAGAGGCAAATGAAAACTTGGAACTGAAAGCAGATAAGATAGATACTGAGTAAAACCCTTGAGTAAAACAGCCCGTTTCCTTAATACAAAGTAATGCTAGAGAAATGTGAAGCCTGGGGTGTACTGATACCAAAGCAACAACAAAAGCCAAGCCCAGGTCAACCCTTTACTAGGTTAACTTAACTGCATTCCCCAAACATTAAAGGACTAGAAAAAAGAAGTGGCATGTCAATTTGAAGACATAAATAAAATTTACCTATTTTCTATTGTCCTATGTAAGATGCTTAGCTTTCAACCAAAGAATACAAGATATACCAAAAAGTATGAAAAAAAGAGCCAACAAATATATAAAGGTAAACACTGATATTACAGAGTTATCAGATGGAATTTAAAATATCTATGTTTACTATTTTAAAGGCTCTAGTGTGGACCACAAGCATGAATAAATAGGAAATTTCAGTGGATAGATGGAAACTATGAAAGATAATTAAATTGAAAGACTAGAAATAAAAAATTAAAAAACAAAACAAAACATGGTAACAGAGGTTAAGACTGCCTTTGACAAACTCATCAGTAAATTAAACACAGTGAGGAAAGCACTTGTGAAACAGAAGTCAATAAAAAGTTCTCAAACTTTAACACAAAGAAAAGACAAAAAGAGAACAGATCAGTCAAGAGCTATGGACCAATAGCAAAGAGTCTAACATATCTGTAAGGACTAGAGAGAAAAAGAAGACAGAAAAAAATATTTGAAGATATAATAACTGAGGATGTTTTCAAAATTAATGAAAGACAACAAAACACAGATCCAACCTGCTAAAAAAATATCAACCAGGATAAAAATCACACCTAGACACATCCTATTCTAATCCCAAGATTAAAAAAAAAAATTTGAAGGCATCCAGAGGTTTAAAAAAAAGACATAGTATTACAGAGAAACAATGATAGGAATTACAACAAACTTCTCATCATAATTTGCCATACAGAAGTCATCAGAGTGATAATTTTTACAGGGTAACAAATATCATGGAGCACAGAAAAGCCATCCCCACTATACTTTGCCCCAATTCCTCAACCAAGGAACCCATAAGTTTAATAAATGATTGCTTTACACCATTACTTTTTTGAGGTAAATTTGTTACACAGACACAGGAAGCAGAACAATAGTCCACACATCCCTACCTCTAGTTTTGTTTCCTCCAAACTGCCCTCCTTAATGATAACTGAGTGAACTTTTTAAAAGCAGAAATCTGATCACATTACTCCCTCTGTAATGTCAAAATCCCTATCAGTTCCAAATTACCCTCAGGGAAAATCAAAATTCTTAAATGAGTCTTCAAAATCCTCTCTGATCTGGTCCCTGCCACTAATCCAGTCTCTTCTCTCAGCATCTCCCCCTCAGACCTTTTGTTCTTGCCACGTCCAGCTACAAGAAATCTCTCAAATGTACATACTTAGTCTTATCTCTGTACTGGTTTACAAAATTAGAGATGCTTCCCTCCAAGCCAAACCCTACTTTAATTCTTAATCGTAAAAATTGTAACCCCTCCCCCACCAAAACTGCACAGCAATCTGACTGCCTTGATTCTCCAGATGTGTGGTGCCAAGCAATAACCTGACATTACCACCACTGCTCGTAAGTCTTCTGAGGAGAGTTAACAGTCTTACATCATCTGAAAAGTCCAGAACCCCACAGTGGGACTGGCATTTGGGAATGCATAGCAAAGGGTGTGCCTGATACCTGATACCTAGAATTGAGCCTTTTCCAGTGGACCACCCAAAGGAGGGAGGAAAAACATGAAGAATGCCCAGTCACTTTTTTCCCAGGCCAGAAATTGTAGGCTAAATCTTAGCCAAGTCCCTTACATCATTTGTTAAAAGTTCAATGGTGAATCCTATTATATCTTTCTTACTTTCTTCAGGAACAGAAAGAGCAAATTTCTGTATTTCCCCTATTCTTCAATAAAACATCTTTAATAAAAAACAAACAAGCATAATAATTTAGACCAAAAGAGCCTTTGCACAGGGATTTTGATAATACCAAATGTTTTATTGTCTAATTTCTGGGAGAAGTCACAGAGTTCTGCACAGACATTTACTTAGAAACAACAGAGAATAGTCACCGTCTGCTGATGTAATGTGGTGGGGAGTTGAGAAAGAGAGATTGATTTTGCCCTTGGTAAAGTCTGAGGCTCTCTGGCTCAGGAAAGGATTTTACCAAGGACAAAAACCTTCCCACATGCTGCTCCCTTTGTCGGAGCAACCTTCCTTCAGTTATTCACTCAACTCATTCCAAAATCCTCTGTCAAAATTCAGGAAGCCATCTCTGCTTTTCAACAATCATCAAATACGTATTGAGGGCCCACTAAATTCTGGGCACTACAGTAAGTAGTAGGGATACAGAGAGGGATATGACCTCAATTTTTCTGTATTCATGAAGCTTAATTTCTAATCTCCTCCTCCTGGAAGCCTTCTCTCACCAGTGCAGACTAAGTAAAAAACCCACCCCCTTAAATGTTTCCATAATATGCTGTGTTTATTTTTCTGTTAGAGCACATTTTTCTGTAATCATCTGTTGACTTGTCTCCACTATTAGACAAAAGCTCCTTAAGAACTGGGACTCTGTTTTATTTCCATTTCTTCAGGACCTAACCCTTTTGTCTGGCAAAGTCAATAAATATAATTTTAATTAAAGAGGAAGCAAATTAAAAATAGGAGGTTGAGATGGTGTAATTGCCTTTTTAAAAAATAAAAGATGTAGATTAGATGATAGAAATATAATAAATCAAACATATTTTTTAGATATTTCTATGTGCGGATCACAAATAATGCATATCATACATTAAAGTACCACAAAGTTAAAGATCCTGCATGTATCTTAAAAATAAAATTCACACAGCAATGTGCTATAATACTTCTGGAATTGTTATAAATAATTCAGAATCACAGGAAAAGATTATAAAGAATAGGAGAGAAACAGGAAAAAAGGAGGGAGAAACCTGAAATAATTTGGTAATCAAAAATTTAAAAAGGAAAAACACTAAATTCCTTACAAATTACTTTGCCTATTTTTCTTACCATAGCAACAAAATAGTACAGTAGAATAGATATTAAAGTAGCATAGAAAGGCAGTTCTTTCATTAAGAATGCTTTCCTTATAACTTTTCATTCTTGGTTACCCTTTACTAAGTATGCTGAATAATAGAGAATGAAAAATCTCTATTTAGAGTATGCATTTTTTAAATACAAAAGCAAAAAGCATTACACTATTACCCCATCTATCTATACAATTGACCATATGAAATGAAGTACTTGCATCAGTGTTTTAAACCACCTCTGGGCAATAGTGAAAAATAGTAAGCTAAATTAGTCTTTATTAATATACAAAGTGGTTTATTTTATTAACAGATAAATTCCGAATTTGGACAAATCAACCATTTGTGTGTGTGTGTGTGTGTGTGTGTGTGTGAGTGTGTGTGTGTGTGTGTAAATTAAAGCATTTGCTGGTAATTTCTATAGTCAATTTAATAAAATAAAATGATCCTATATAACATATATATTAATTTTTTCAAAGTGTATCTACATTTGTAACATGAGCTAATGCTAAAATAGAAATCAATTTGGCAAGATTAGGGACTTGATGGGAGTCAAGTGTGGCTATAGAAAAAGTAACAGGAGGAAACCTTGCGGTTTTGTTCCTTGCTATGGTGGTGGATACATGAACCTATACATGATTAAAAATCACACAAAACTAGATGCACCACACACACACACACACACAAATGAGTACAAGTAAAACTGGGGAAATCTGAATTAGATCAGTGGATTATATCAAGGTGTTGGAACCAAGAGCTCAGTGAGAGGACAGCACCTAGCACCCACAGAGGTATTCCCAGGGAGGACTGGGCCCTGAGCAAGGTACCGGTACATGTGCTCGGCCAGATATCAGACCTAGGCATTGCACGAGAGTCTGCAAGACGTTACCATCGGTGAAACTATGTAATGGGTACAGGGGATCGCTCTGTATTACTACAACTGCATGCGAATCTATAATTATCTTGAAATAAAAAGTTTAATTTAAAAAACTCAATTTGGCACAATCTACCCTGTGTTACAATCATTCACATCTATTCCAACACGAGACATCCTCATTCCCTTCTCCACAATCCCGAAGTCCCTTTAAAATTACAGCATTAGGTCACAGTCCAGGATCTAATCATCTAAATCAGGTCAAGATGCAAATGATGTTCTTGAGTACTGTGCCTCGAGGACAACTCCTCTCCATAGGAAGGCCGGGGGATGAAGGAGATAAGTTATCTACCACCCACACATCCCCAAATACCTAGTTTTCAGGACAGGATAATCACAATAGACACTCCCATTCAAAAAGGTGGGGGAGGCAAAGAATGGGGAATAGGAGGCATGCAAATGTTATTTTTCAATTACAGTTAACATACAATTTTTTATTAGGTTAAGATACACAACATAGTAATTAGACATTTCAATAAGTTAAAAGGTGATTATCCCAATAAGTCTAGTAACGGGTCTATAATTCTGATAGCCAGCAGGGCACGTATAACCAATGCCTTGATGAGAGCTCAGTACTACTCAGTGGGATTATTTCTGTGCTCTGGGTTTTCCCTCTCGACTCTTGGTTCTACCATTGAGTTGTGCTTCTTTTTCCATAAAAGGGAAGCCCATTTTGTAACTGAGAACTTTTCTCAGCCTTTTTCCTATCTACAGAAACTCAGGGATCCAAAATCTCTTTATTTTGTATTGTTTCAATCCAAGTCCAGGCTGACATAATTCTTTTTAAAACTCTGAAGTTTTCTTACGCATCAATTTATAAATCCAGTCATTCAGGCAAAAGCCATGCCCACAGGTCTCTTTAAAATAAGTCCTTCTCTACCTTGGACTCTGTGAAGCTGTTGCGGGACAAATCCCTGAAGATTCTTAGAAGCCCTTTTGTTTAACAGAGAGGAACTAGGAGGCACGCTTTAAGATATGAAGAGACTTGGAAGACTTTGTGTGTGTCTGAAAAAGTCTATGAGGGCCCCCTCAACTCTGGGGTCTTAAAAAGATTGTATAGTTACACCTTAGTTTCATTTTTACCTTGAGACCAAATTTACCTGACTCTATTCTGGATCTGATCTTTGTTCTGAGGCCCTTTCTTACTTTGAGAACCCTCTGCAGGCTAGAAAAACTGTCCTAGGCCCTTTATAGTCCCTCCAAATTTTGCTTGAAAACAAGAATTCCTTTTTTAGCTCATCTCTTTCCATCCATATTTCATGAGCTATAGCTAAAAGAAATAGTTGACAACACTACACATTCTGCCCAGAAGTCTTTTCCAGATCTATCAGTTCCTTAAGTACATTTTCTATTTTCCATGTTACCCTGGGTGAGTTTTGTTTGCTAAACTTTCTGCCACTAAATAATAAAGATCTTCTTATTTTAAGCCAAATAATAGTCATCACTTTCTTTCTAGCCCTCACCAACAGTCTCCATGTCTAGGTTTCATGAACAGTCTTCTCTACCCACCAGTTGTCTCCAAGTACTTTTAGTTTTTGTTACAGCAGCACCCCACTTCCAGATATTACATTCTGTCCTGATTATCTATTGCTGCATAATAAACCACTCCAAATTTAGTAGCAGAAAAAATAACGACCCTTTAATTATGCTCATGGGTTCTGTACTTCAGGACTTTGGACAGTGAACAGTGGAAATGGCTGTCTCTTCAGCTGCCCCGATAGCTGGACTTCAGTTGTGAAAACTCAAATATTCGGGGCTTCACTACATGGCTGGCGCTTGGGCTCTGATGACGGGAAGGATGAGTGACTGTTGACCTTGGGACTGGACTTCTCAAAGGATGGTGACTAGGTTTTAAGAGGAAGCATCCTTCAAAGGAACAGCCAGAGAGCAAGCATCCCAAGACACCAAGGCAGAAGCTACAAGGCTTCTTCTGACCCAGCCTCAGAAGTCACATAGCGTTACTTCCACCACATTCTATTGATTACAAGCAAGCATTAAGGTCAGCCCAGATTAAAGGGAAGAGAAATTGGACTCCTTCTCTTGATGGGACAGCGGTAAGGTCACACTGCAGAAGAGGAGGTGAGATGGGAAACATTGTTGCCAGTTTGGAAAATGTAAAAAGCCACAATGAATACGAAAAAATTGACCAGGCTCAAGAGGAAAATAGCTGAGGTTTCAACTAATGACAATTCTACTAAAGTGATAATAATACATATAATAAAAACAACACTAAAATCATTTCTCAAAAAACTTAAAGACTAGAAAATTATGACAATTATTTGTTATTGGGTTCACCCTTTATAATGATAAAAAAACCTACCTGGGCCCTTACTGTGTTTCTATTAGTTAAATTTTATAAATGTATTTCTATGGTCTGTACTACATTATACTACCATTTGGAAAAAAATATATAATGAACATATACATAAAGGTCTGAATATCTTTCTGAATAACCTAATGTTACCAGACAATTTCCACTAACAAAATTTGAACCTGATAATAAAAATATGTATATACCATCACTGAAAATAATTCACCACATTGCATATGAGAAAAATGTTGTATTAAACTCTATACTACTGACATTGCAAAAAGTATAACAGATGAGCACACTACTTCAAAAAATATAATTTACTACTATTTTCTAAGTCCAGAAAAGATTCCATATCTACCATAACCGTAATTCATCAATATGATGCCCCTTGTCTTAAAACACAGAATTATTCTATGTATCATTAAAAAGGGGGAAATGCTGCCAAATAATTAGACCATGCATGAAACTTTCTATTAATTGATTACAAGATGTATACCAATTTCAGAAATGTTTAAAAACACATGTATTTTTTAAAATGCTTCCTAGAATTTATGAAATATCGTGCTCGTTGTTTTAACTGGAAGGACACTGTTATGTAAAATCTTCAGCATTTCTTCAACCAGTCAAAAATATAAATGTTGTCACTTCTCTACTTATTTTTGTACAGTGTGTTTGTACAGCAAAAACACACGATTTTTCTTAGTAAATCACCTGACTCATAACCTGAGAAAAATTTCTTCAATTTGATAACTGTTTAATAGAATTTAAATTTGAAAAAGAAGGCTTAGAGTTGACTCAGAGAGCATCTGGGAAACGGATCTGAGCAGGTAGGTACCTGTGCTAAGGCACACATCATTTTTGTTCTGGAAATGAGAACCTCTCACATCAGACAGAGGAACTCAGTAGATGACTAACTGGATGCACAACTTGGACATAGGAAAATGTAGGAGCTGGCTAAGAGCAGCAGAAGGGAGCTAGTAATAAAAGGCAGAAAGCTTCCTTCAGTAACACCTTCCACAAAGCTCCATTGGCATTGAAGAAACGAAGCCCAAGCGTTCGTTAAGAACACAACAACCTAGTTTCTCTCAAAGGTAGAATTAGCCTGAAAATCCCAGCAAGGGAACAAGCTGATAGAAAACTAAGTAATAAAAGGAAGCTGATGAGCAGGAGGAGGATCGCTGAAAGTCAGCTAGGAAAGAGCCCTCCTTATTCACTGTGCTCTCCCAGAAGGCCATTTAGAAAGTGAAAGGTTTCCAAGGACACCACAAGTTCTAAAGGACGTAGAAGTGGTGCCAGCTCAATCCTATCTTGGTCTGAACTTGAAGGAGCTTGAGCTCTCATCCAATCAAAATAGTTAGCTGAGAATGATTCTCAAATAGGAGACTTACAATGTCTTACCCACTCCATTCTCCCCAAAACCTCTCAAACAAATAAACATAAAAATAAATAACAAGTGTCGGAGAGGCTGTGGAGGAAAAGAAACCCTCATACACTGTTGGTGGGATTGCAGATTGGTGCAGCCACTATGGAAAGCAGTGTGGAGATTCCTCAAAAAATTAAAATAGAATTACCATATGACCCAGCAATCCCTCTCCTGGGTATCTACCCAAAAAATCTGAAAACATTTATCCGTAAAGATATATGTGCTCTGATGTTCACTGCAGCTTTATTTACGGTGACCAAGACATGGAAACAACCAAAGTGTCCTTTGATAGATGATTGGATAAAGAAGGTGGGGTATCTCTATATAAGGCAGTATTACTCAGACATAAGAAAAGATGAAATATTGCCATTTGCGGCAACTTGGATGGATCTTGGGATTATGATGCTAAGCGAAATAAGTCAGACAGAAAACGTTGAGAACCGTATGATTTCACTGATATGTGGTATATAAAATTGAATACAACAAAGGAACAAGACAAACAAATGAAGAAACAAAACTCATAGACACAGACAACAGTTTAGTGGTTACCAGAGGGTAAGGGGGGCGAGGGGTGATAGATGAGGGTAAATGGGATCAAATACATGGTGATTGAAAGAGAACTGACTCTGGGTGGTGGACACAATGTGATATATAGACGATGTATTACAGAATTGTACACCTGAAATCTATGTAACTTTGTTAACAATTGTCACCCCAATACACTTTAATTAAAAAAATAAATAAATAATGAAAGCGTAGATTACAACAGAGGAAGGAGAGCTGGAGGGATGTAGACTCGTTTGGGATATACTGTTACGCTAAATACGATTGAGTAATGGACTAGGGGTGTGGTAATATGAGTGAGAAGGACACGTCCTGACTTCGTTAACTAAAGAGATGGTACCGACAAAATATTTACAACTAATACATTGTTTTGCATGCCTGAAACAAATTTAAAATTTTTTTTAATTAAGAAAATAAATAATCAGGACTGTGGATGTGGAGATAAAACCAGGTTAAGTTCCATTTATATTTCAAACATAAAAGTTTGTTGAGATTCCTAATTCTCTCCAAACTTCCCAGTGTGTGTTTTGTTACCTCTTGTATTTCTCTGCAGTGAATGAAATTAAATTTTTAAACATTAAAAAAAAAAAAAAAAGTAGGCCTATGGGAGGAAAAATTCACAAAGAAAACTGGAAAGAAAAGATCAAAGGTTATGGTCATTTTCTGGAAAAGATAAGAAGGGTATATAGGTACATGGCTTGTAATGGAATAGGTCTACAGATGTAACTTATGACACGCTCCCAATGTTCTTTCACAAAGACATTCTAGGTTAAAGCAAATAGGAAAGTAGTCTGGTGTATGTGGCTATGCTGATGAAATTTGCTTATGGAAAATATCCCCATAATTTCTAACACATATTAAATTAAGGTCTACTATTATAAACAATACAGAAGTCATTTTGTGATAGCTAAAGATTTTCCACTTCCTTTATGTATTTGGCTTTTGTCCACAATAAGTATTACAATATGACTTCAGCTCTGAAATGTTTTCCTTTACTTTCTCTGTTCATATCTGTCTGAGGGCTGACAAAGGAAGGATAATGCTGAGGAAGAGGAATAATGATAAACTAAGCTGATAAGCAGAATAACGTAATTATCAAAAGAAAGCAAGAAAGAAGAAATGTGGGAAGACTTCATTTAGAAATAGCATGCCTAAAGCATGTACATTCTTTCATCAAATATTGAGTACCAATTAAGTATAAGCCACTGGACTACTCAAAGTGAACATAATATATATTTGTTTTCATTAGTTTCAGGTGTACAAAACAATGCAATAGTTAGAACATAATATATTTTTAAAGTTTTCATATATGCTTACCTCCTAAAGATTTGAGAATTTTTACATTGTTTTTAACAGGCGACTCAATTCATGCTTGCTAAAACAAAATGGCAATGAGAAAAAGGGCTAATATATTCAGATTTCCCTACCTATTAATCTAAGTTTCGAAAATTTCTGCAAGAAGCCATGGGTCATTTAAGCCCATTTAGTTTTCCTCCTAAATTTGAATCTACTCCCCACCCCCTACACAATACATGACTGACTTCTAAAATGAAATGGTGGCCTATAAAAATCATTCAGGCATTGACATAGTTTGAGTCTCAAGTCTTGCTTCAAAAACCATAAACAGCTTTTGAATATTTTAAGAACTCAAGACAGTACATTAACACCTAACACATTTTATTAGTTGCCCTAGGATGCAGAGTTCAAGATGGAAGCATCCTGAAAGAGTGAACAGACAGTAAATTTACTGGGTTAGGGAACACATCAGTCAGCTGTCAGTCTAGCTACCGCGTCTCCCTGAAAATAAGACCTAGTTGAACAATCAGCTCTAATGAGTCTTTTGAAGCAAAAGTTAACATAAGACCCGGTCTTACAGTAAAATAAGACTGGGTCTTATATGATATGATATATGATATGATATATGATATGATATGACATAATATAATATAATATAATATAATATAATATAATATAATATAATATAATACCGGCACATATTAATTTTCCCTCCAAAAGACACATTAGAGCTGATTATCCAGCTAGGTTTTATTTTCGGGGAAACAGGGTAGTGTGATAAGTATTAACCTCTCACTGTGTTATGTTTTCCCGTCTTAATGATACCCCCTTCCTTCCTATCACCCCTAAACGTGAACATTTTTCCTAAAATTTCTATCCCCAGATCTCATTTTTATTTTACCCTTAGTCCCTCATTAAATTAACCCACTCCTATAACTGAACTTAGTTTCACTGTGTTCTTCCTTCCTAATTTCAGATTTCTTTCTGCTAATGGTATCGCAAGTCTCATGTTAGTCAGTCAGGTTAACCACAAATTATTTTTAATTTCGCTCAATCCTTACAACTAGATTTCCCCCCCTCATTTTCATTCTTTATACTCAATTTCATTGGCTAATGAAATTACCCACCTTATTTCAACGGTTTTTTAGCTCCTACCAAGACTACTAGGAGGGCCTCGCCTTTAGTCCTTTCCCTTCTTCAGTTCCTTTTACACAATCCCTCAGATTAATCATCCTAATATATAATTTACTATTTTTTTGAATATGCTCAAAAAATGACTATCCATTGACGACAGAACAAAACTTTCATCCAGTATAACTGAAAAAGCACTCAATGAAAATTTGGAAAATCTTGAGTTTTCCTGGCTAAACCTCTCTTGATTTTTAAACAATGGCACATTCTTTACTTCTCTGTGTACCAAATTCCTTACCTAGTAAAATTAGGTAGGACCAAATAAGCAATTTTCAAACTTTTTTATTTAAACATTTTTGGGTTGTTTTGGATTCTGATGCTGTAAATACACAAAAGAGAATTTTTTTTTTTAAATAGTTGCTTACTCAAGTGCTTTACCAAGAACCTGAGGGGGTAGAGCAGAGACAGATGCAGAAATTGCTTTTGTAATGCTGCTGTAACGGGAGCAAGACTTGAACTAAGGCATCAGCAGTGGGATTAGAGAGGAGAAGATGCCTAATGTAAGAAAGGTTGAGGCAATGGAACTGACTGGTTCTGACGACCGCTTGGAGATAAAGGAGAAGGGCAATAAAGGGGATAAAAGGAAGGTTCATTTATGACATGAATAACTAACTAAATGGAGATTCATAGGAGAAAATCAAAAGAATTGGGAAAAGGCGAGAACTGAGTTGCTTTGTTTAAAACAGAAGGCAACCAATAGCCTTTCTGGTAGGGTGTTCTCCCCTTTCTCACTCTAGGCACCATCTATGGCCCTTCCACTGTACCCTAAGAATCCAGAGAACTCAGCATGACACTACTGAAAAGGGTAATCTCATAGTTTCCTTAAAGTTTTAAAATTCTACCATCTATTAGCTAAGTATTGATCCTGTGTTTGATTTTCCAAAGCGGGTCAAAAAGCTCTGCTTACTATTCCTTGAATATACCTTACATTGCCCCAGTATCAGCCAGTTCTCTGATTACCTTCCCCCACACCTCTTCTTATCCAAATCTTAGTCATCATACAAAGGCTAGTGCAAATTCAGTGTCTAAACTCATATAGTTTAGCAGTTAGTATCTATATATTATACTCATGGCAATTAACACACGATATATACAGCTCAGATACCTCTCCAAACAGATTATGAACCCCTAGAGGAAGAAATATTTATAAATCTTTGCCCTTCCCATAGCCTCAAAGTAACCTGTATATAAATGGGTTCTCAAAAAAAAGAAAAGAGTTAATAAAGAAATGATAGAAGAAAGAGCCTAAGTTACGTCTACCAAAATCACTTCCCTCTGTGATAATCCTGCATAGAACTGTATTTGTGAGTTGTACCCTTTTCTTCTTCTTTAAAAATCTAGATATTTTAACACAATATATCATACACATCTTAAAGTTAAGTTTGACTTTGATAAGAAAGGCTTAAATCTACCTTAAAAATATCTGTACCTTCCTTTTTAAGAGATTCTGAGACTTTCTAGAGAGTTCAAAGACTCTAGAGAGTTGAAAGATTCAGACGTTAGCAACTGAGCTTTGGGAACTGATAACATCTATCTACTGTGGAGCGCTGCAAATAATTCCTTGTATTATAGTAGTGGTTTGTAGTTTTAAACCCAAGAAAAGGGAAAACATCAAGGCCAACTGTATGTGGAAAAAAAACCCACAACATAATACTCAAAATAAATGAAATCAAATTTATAGACATTTCATGAACTAGAAAACAGACAATCCATTCTTATTAGTACTAAAGAGTATCACATCATCATAGCCCTATCCATTATCTTGGATAGGTAACTATTACTTAAACTCCTAGTATATAGTCTGTCAAACCACAATACTTAAAATTGTGAGGCACTTATTTATTTTAAAGCGATATGGACCTCTAACCTCAGTACCAATGCCCACCCAAACAAAAACAAAAAAACACAACAATTGAAAATTATGGACTGGGGTAAGTGAAACATGAGTTTTGCCAATATTTTTAGTTTCTTTCCTTCAACTCAAAGGGAAAAGGAATAAAAAATCAAGACACATTTTCACTTTTCTAAGTTATCCAAAATAAAACCTTTTTAAGTGTATAATGTATAAAAAGTAAACAAAGTGGTTAGAGAAATATAACTACAGATCTAAGGTATTTAGGTATATTTTATTTTCCTTTTAAAAATACCCAAAATAACTTACATTATATGACTTTTAAATTTATGAATTTCATATCTCTAATAGTAACTTGGAAACGCATGCCATTTTTTGAAAGTGTACTTCTGTTGTTTTTTTAATGTTATAATGCTATTTACAACATGATCACAGGCAGTGCAACATCAGCATAAAAAATAGTAAGACTAAAGGTCTTTCCACGTTTCACATTCACCAGAAATTAGATTTTAATAAAAATGAATACATTAGTGTGGGAAAAGGGGCTTAAAATCACCTTCCTTTAAAATATATACTTTGAAGCAATATATTATTTTTCACAATGAAATATATTGTAAATAAAATCATCCTTGTTTTGCTTCTTTATCTCTTTTCCATATTAGTTTCTTCATTTACTTTTTATGGATTTCACAATGTCTACGTAATACTGTAAATTATGCTGTAAAATATTTTTAAGTAAAGTAGAATCCTTCCACACTGCTTTATAGTTGCCTCGTCTCCCTTTATTCATGTTGACCATCAAGTGACTGAAACAATACAAGGCCCTAAAGGATATCTCAGGATCAATAAAAATAGGAAAAATAGCTGATACAGTTATTAGCAGTACTTACACGCCACCCAGAAGCAATCCTAGCAAACCCATGACAGACTGGGAGTAGACACACACACCCCACAGATTAAGTGGTGAATGTACTTCTTCAAACCAACACAGCTCCCACAAAAACAAACCAAAATAAATAAACAACTTACCTTATGCTAGAAAGGCTACAAGGAGGTTTATAAGGTTTATATATGGCAATAGAAATTAAGTTGGATCCTACAGGAAACGAAAACAAGGTAGTAATAATATGGCAGCTAAGAATAAGGCAAAATATGAATCTCATGTTTCTCTGCCTGTTGAGGTGAACAACAACCTATACAATGACTGGTAAACATTACTATATACCTCCAACAATTTTGATAATCTTGATGAATTTTACATATTAACTTTATGTATTCCTAGCCAATTAAGAACTCTAGCTTCCATAGATTGTATAGGAGAATTATGCCCCAATTTGACACCATTCATTCATTTAAGCACTTACTAGTTATGCCTACTATATGTCAAAATCTAAACACACATCAAAAGTTATGTGTACTTAGTCTCTCCATATTATGTATCTGTAAATTTTGACTGATCCAGCAACAATACTATACTGTCTACATGTATTTTACTATTTGATATTCCAAACGTCTTGAGAAAGTTCTCTTTGGCTAGATGGTAAGCCCGTGAGGATAGGGTCTGTATCTATTTTGTTCGTAGCTGGATTCCCGAGTGCCGGCCTCCCAGGATATAAAGCCTCCGGCTACCGGCTTTGATTTACTTGTTACATCTTTACAAGTTGCTGTCTTAATTTGTTTTGAAATACAAAGTGAATAAAAGTATCATTAAATAACCTTCCTGCAACTACGTATTCAGTTATATTAAGATAAGAAGAAATTACAAATACGTATGAGGTAATATTTTATTTAATCATTCATTGATACAAACACCAACTATGCCTTGAACATCTCACGTCAGGCAGCCACTGGGAATGAAAAAGACAAACAAGACAAAGCCTATTCCCTGAGGAACGTCACAAATTGTTAGAGAAAACATCTCATCACAAACATCTGATATACAGGGACACTAAGGAGGGACACAGAATGTTGCAGATCATAGCAAAGAATGCACCTAATGCAGTAGTTTCTATAGAAGTATTTTCCTAAATAAAATACATGGTTATCTGTAAAATATCTTCATCAGGTCTGAATAAAACTTTCTTCACCGAGTATTTTACTTACATAATATCATGTTTATATATTGTTTTTTAAAAGTATCCCATGATTACAAACCTGTAACAATCCTTTCTAGATGTTATAAACATGCTTAGGTAAGAATACAAAAAGCAGCCACATGTTTTTAACAAGTATGACTCAAGCCTATCACTTTACCTGAACATTGGAACGATCTGAAACATTTCCAATTTCCCAGATTACTGCATTCTGTTAATATTTATTGAACATCTAATATTTGACAGATCCTGGAGAAGAATGGATCTAATTCTCTGCTCTCAAAGAGCTCACTGTAATAATGTGATTTCATTACCATCACACTAAAGCAATAATATATTTTGGCTCTATCTTTCCTTTAGGACAATTAAGGAATCTTCTACTCATACCAGAGAACTAAAATGGTAATCACTGTATATATTTTTCATTAAAAACTTAGTAGTATATGTTGATACTTTTCCTAAATTTTTTTGAAATGAATGAAATAGGAAATAAATTGTTAAATAAAATAATCCTATGTTAAGCTGTAGCAGGAAAACAAATCTAGTAAACATTAATTAACTCCACACAAAAGCAATGCCTGTAATTTCAGAGTAAAATAAAAACACACTAATGGGGAGGAAATAAAAGTGAGTCCAATAAACTTTACAAGTTTGTAGGTATTATTTTAATCACTTGAAATGATTTACTTTTTAATAATAATATTGTATTATGTAATAATAATTTTAAAACTCTGATGAACTTGGTTTACACTCAGGATAAAAATAACAGGGCCAAGCTAGGCATCTCCCAGCTATGTGGCAAAATACCTGTTCCACAGTATAATCTCTGTATTCTCCTATAAGGTAAATTCCCAATTACTAAATTTTCCTCCAACATTTCTGATCTTATTTTCTACTCCCCTCTAGAAAATCAACAGGTAGACATTTACACAATATCTGTCATAACAGAAAAGAAACAAACACAGATTTGTTTGGAAATGCCTAGATTTTCTGCATTTAGTTTTTAAGAGTGAACCACAAGGATGCATGGAAACATATTAAAAACTACTGGGTATATTTTTTTCTAAAGTTAGTCATCTTACTGTGTTTAAAATTGTTCATTATTTTAAAATTTTAAAAATACATAGAAAAATCACACAAAATAAAGTTATGACACTATGAAATTTCATAAAACAAACACATAGTTATTATAGATTAACTACCATGGTGGTCAGGAAAATCAGAACTGTGCCAACTAACTCAGAAGCCCTTTCCACGAACCCAATCCCAATCACACCCTTTCCCACCTCCCGTAAGTTACCATTCTCCTGACTTGTATAGTACCTAATCATTTCCTTGTTTTTTGTAGCTTTGCCATCCAAACGTGCATCTTTACATACTGTTAACTATTGGTTTCTACATGTATTATTATTTTACATTTAGCATTTCATACAGCTGATAAATATTTAAGTTAATATATTTTAATATATAAATGCAAAAATATCAAAAGTTTTATATATCTTAAATGTTTTCTCTTTTTCTTATAGTAAGTAAGACAGGGTGATTTTTTCTGAGGAAAAGGATATTAACAATGCATCTATAATAATTTGGCAAATAAAATAATAAAGTAACAAAAATCCATATTCTAAAGAGGCAAAAACAAACCAAAAAAATTTTAAAAGTCAAAAATGTTTCTGGGAGAAGCATTTTATCTCAGTCTATTGAGATGCTGCTTCCCAGTGTATCCTCTTTTTGGATCAAATACATTTTTATAAAAATTCTCTAAAAAAATAGTGTTTCTGGGATAATTCTGAATTTAAAAAAAATTTATTCAAAATTATAGAATGGCTCAAAATTACATCTGTTCAGTTTATAGGTATCACTTCTAATATGTGCACATATCAAAAAAATGTCTTTCATGAGAAATGCTAAATGCCTATGCATATATAACATGGTGGTATGTATGAAAACATGACCATCTCAAATTTAAATTTTACTTTACTAAGTTTTTTATTTTCTAATTTCAGAAGAGATTGGAGCTCACTGAAAGGTGAAATTTAATCTGCTTTAAAGTAACTTTCCTGAATATAAAATTAATATTAACAATAAATATTTGGAAAATACAGAAAATGTAGACAAAAATAAAAATCATGCATAATCCTAATATCAAGATAATCTTTTAACATTTTAGCCTATTTTTTAATTCAAAGGATTATTCATTATTTACTACATTATGCCCCCATGATTTTTTTAAAAAAAGTAGTTTATCTTCCATTATCCATTTGATCTTATAGATAAGTGGAGATTCTAAAATAACAAGACTACTTTTTAAACATATCAAAATTTATACATGCAAGTGAGTATTCTTTTACTTTAAAGATGCCAACTAATGAAGAAAATATTTTTGAGTGTGCTTCCTTGAGAACTTGAAATTCAGTAGGTATACATATTAATTACCATTATAGAATGGTTCCCAGTGGACCATAATCCGGGAATATAACATTCTAGAATTCTACCAAAATCTTGTGTGTTCCTATTTCCCGTTTGTTTCCCTGAGTCTTTCAAATTTCAATGTTTACACACTAAACATGAGTTATGTTGATCATTTTCAGAAATTGTCTACTATTAAGAATTCAGAAATCCAACTCATGAAAATAACCATAAAGTGTGCTATGGAAGACAAATGTATTTCTAAAAATCCAATTGTAATAAAAATAATGTGAATCAAACTCTTTATCTTTTCACCAACCTCCATTTAAAAAAAAACTTTTGAGATATACTACCACTGAAAATAAATTGGCTTAAAATCTACTCTAATTTCATTCCTTCCTCTGGTCAATGCTCATTTTCAATAACCTGGAAATATATAAGTGGGTTTCTAAAGCTAATAAGTGTGACTAGGGTCTGAAATGCTGAAAGTGCCTTATGAATACGAAATGATGATGATGATGATGATGATGATGTGTCACGGCTATGACAACAATGATGATGATCTATCTAATGCCTTTAAGAGATGCTGAATTAATTTAGTATTCCCTATACGACTCCATCGTGAACAGTAACACGCACCTTTCCATACAATGGAGTTTTGAAAACAGACTTGTATAATTATGTTTTTTAAATTAGATCCACATATATTACACGTCCTTTAGAGTAGAACGCTGACAATATCTAATGCCATCTAGTTCTCAGGATTACTGTGTGATTTGAAAACTTTTCCCCTGATTGGCAGGCCAAACCTGGGCATGTCTTACTTGGTGTAAGAGAGATGAGACGAAGAATCATGCTCTAGCCAGATTCCTTACACTCCTCATGGGGGCTCTCTGCTTTACCTTCTGCCATCGCTCAAGGGTGCAAAAGGAAAATGAGGTGGTTCAGATAAATACTGTGCCCCAGACCTTTCCTTATCGGCCTCTTCTCTGCTTTTTCTTTATATTCAGTAGCATCCATTTCATTCTCCTTGTCACCAAGAGTTACTGTTCAGTACACAGCAATGTTTATAAGTACAATCAATATCGGATGAGGTAATCACAAGCTATCTCACTCTAACCAGTTCAGTACACGTTTCAAGTATTACACAGTCCCTGCTAGATGCCCAAGATTTTCACTTCTCTTAAGACTAAATCCTATTTTCCTTCCTAGTTCCACTAGGAAGTAGCACTCTTTCTTGTGCTACTTTTGGGGTTATAATTCTGGCTATTTTCTCTCTTTAATCTATGACTGAAGTATTTCCTTTGGAAGAACTAGGTCTTTTTCCTTTTTGACGTTCTGGTTCTGGTTTTCGAGGTTATTTACAAAGAATGATGCCTCTCTTCTACCAGCCAAACAAGGATTCCTCTAGTTAAGTTGTGGGTACCAGTACTTACTATCAGACACTTCCTCAGGCTCCAGCCCCAATTCCCATTCCTCCAAACCAAGGAAACTGGATTTTCTCAATCCCAAACTCAATCTGTCCTTCTGTGATGGTCAGTTCTGCAAATACAGTGTTTTCCCAGTCCCTTCACAATACAGTCTCCCCATTCTTAAAGGCAATTGTCCTCTAAAGAAAATCCTCCTTGTTTCCTGACACCCCCTCCATTTTTTTTTTTTTTTACAATTCAACTCTAATATCATCAACTGTCTAAAATCACATTTGAGTTTCTTCTACAAAATAAAAAATAAAAATCAATATACAGTATCTAGTCAAGAACAGTCCACTGCTCCCTTTTTTTTTAAGGATTAAAAAAAGAAATCACATTTTCATTTTTGCACAGAATCTTTTGCTTTCCTTTCTTGTCTTTCCTTTAATTCACACAATAAATGTTACTTGTGGAACTGAATTCCCCTCAGTGAAAGGGGATATTTAGCCTTCTGACTGCAATTATTCTTATTTTCATGTTCTTAAGGAACTTCAAATCTCTTATGATATGTAGCCAAAAGCTGCAAAAAGAGAATACTATATATATATATATATATATATATATATATATACACATACATATGTGTGTGTGTGTATATATATATATATATATATACATATATAGTGTGTATATATATATATATATACATATATATATATACACACACACACACACACACACACACACACACACATACATCTAAAATGACACAAATCAGGTATGCTTAAAGATAAGAAATGCCTTTAATAGCTTAGAGTTAGGACTACTCTCTTATCCTAAGCTTCTTCAACAAGACTCAAGCAAACATTTGTAATTGACCTTTAAAGTTATGAGCCTTTTTTTCAAGAAAAAAGAACAATTTCTTAAGTACCAAAGGAAAACAGTGTTCCAATGCATTTTTCAAGTGCAGTAGTTAAAAAGAAAACTGACAATATGACAGTAAAATTACATATTAACTTACATAATCATGGAAGGCTTTTGCTTCACTTGAATGTTCACATGTTTCCCGTCTTTCTGGAGCTGCACAGTACAGATCCCAAAATACGCTAAAAAAGTAATTATGGTAACATTAAGTAAATCATATAATGCCAAGTGAGAGATCACAATTCTAAAAATAGAAGACATATATTATTCTTTACACAGAATGTGTTTTCTTCAGGATAAATATTTCTTTGAAAGGCTTAAATTCAGGTAAGGCTCTTCATGCAACACTAGGGTATAATCTAGCCATCATTCAGAAATGCTAATAACATTTTTCTAAGAGATTAAGATTTTTTTTAAATATTCAAAACGGTAATCCTTAAGCATCTGTTTACATGACTTAAGCATCTGATTAAAATAATTACAATACTTTTCACAACTTTCCCATGAATTAAAAACAGTAAAAACATATAATTTAATCACAAAATGATAAAGTGGTTCATTATTTTTTTCAAGATAATTTTGTTGTCCAATTCTCAGGCCAATACCCTGACCATTAAATCACCTTGGTCAAACAAATACATTTTCTTAAAATTTCCTCTTGTTTTCCCTTGTAATTACCAAAATAGGTTAGTCATTTTAAAACTTAAAAAATCCATGCTAACTCTTTTCCTCCTATTCAAGAACAATGGGGAAAAGCAAGATGAAACTGGTTCAGTGAAAATAATTATATTTCTTACAAGACACATGGCTTTGGTCATCCTTCCATCTATGAAATTAACTATGAGCATGAACAAAGGATTCAAAAGTCAGGAAAGCAAATATCTAAAAATAATGGCGATAAGCCAGCCCTACTAATTACTAGCTCAAGCCACTTAAACAGACTGGAAACACAATTTCCTCCTCTATGAAATAGGGTTGTTGAGAAAATTAAGTTATATAACATAAGCACAGTATTTGACATATTGTAAGCATTATTAACAATATCATCAACACTATAATTACTTTGCATGAAAGCTTAAAATTCATACATATTGGGAAGGCAGGTCATTGTGTTGAGGGCAATATTAACAATGGTACAGTAAAACTTGGTACTTTAAACCTGGTCTCTTTTTTTGACCCTTGAAGTCTCATTTAGTCTGGATCTCTCCTCAGCTAGGAGAAAACATTCTGTAGACCTTATAACACAATTAATTCAGTAAAATAAGATTACCCTCAGAGGTGAAAAACATGAAAGGCTGAACATTGGCATTTATTGCCTTTTAAATGTTTACAATAAGCAAAAAATACAAATAAAACAATAAAGGCTAAAATAATTTAAGTGAATTTCAATTCTTGTAGGAGAGTGAAAGCAGGTAAAAGTTTTACCTGGCCTCCCCATGTCCCTTTTGGGATAAAAGGTGTAAGAATTATAGACATACAAGGACATAGCTACAAGTTTTCCACTTGGATAAGGTGTGTTATGAATTACAGTATGTTGCAATTAATCCTATTTTCATGTTCATAAGGAACTTCAAGCTCTTTAAAACAAAATTTTGTAATGGTAGTCTTTAAATTATACTTAGTTTAAACACACAATATGATATGCGATATTATGACAAATACCTTAATACCTCTTCTTGTTTCCAAATTTCCTAGCAAATGTCATAAGGTCTCTCTTAAAAATTATTCCAATATTACTTTTAAAATGCTATCTTACAAAATTGGCTGGAAGAAAAATAATTTATTATTGGAGTATGCCCTAAAAGTTATTAAATATTGTAAATAATTATTTACATATATAATTAAATTAAATATTTATCTTAGAATAGTTTTCATTGGTCTATTTCTATTTTTAAATTTCCCCTTTATAGATTTAATGGGAGGTCAAAAGTTTACAAGATCAAGATGAGGGATAACAAAACAAGTTACTAAAATAGGATAACTTTATATATGGTATCTCTAATAATCCTAAATTACCCATACATGATCTCCATGAATAAAAGTGAAGAAATATATCCCTTTAAAGATACTTACCCAATGGAGAAATATGCAGTTCTACAATAATAGTTACAGACATCAATACTCCATTCTCATTAATGGACAGAACAACAGACAGAAGATCAACAAGGAAACAGAGGGCTCAAACAGCACAATAAACCAACTATATCTAATAGACATATACAGAACATTCTCTCCAACAATAATGACATACATGTTCTTCTCAAGTGTACCTGGGTCATTTTCTAGGACAGACCATATGTTAGGGCACAAATTAAGTCTCAATAGATTTTAAAACATAGATATCATATAAAGTATCTTCTCTAATGACATGGGATAAAGTTAGAATTCAATAACAGAAGGAAAACTGAAAAATTCACAAATATGTAGAAATTACACAATACACTCCCAAAGGATCAAAGAAGAAATCACAAGGGAAATTAGAAAATACTTAGAGATGAAACAAAAACACAATATATCAAAACTTATGGGATGCAGCAAAAACAGTGCTAACAGTGAAATTTAAAGCTATAAACACTTACATTAAAAAAAAAGTAAGATCTTAAATCAACAACTTAACTTTAAAACTTAAGGAATTGGAAAAGAAGAACAAATTAAACCCAAGTTAGCAGAAGGAAATAGTAAAGATTAGAGCAGAGATAAATGCAAAAGAATAGAAAAACAATATGAAAAAATTAATGAAAACGAAAGTTGGTTCTTTGATAAATAAAATCAACAAACTTGACAAACCTTTAGCTAGATGGACTAAGAAAAAAAAGAGAAAAGACTCAAATTGTTCAAGACTCCACCAAAAAAGACTATTAGAATTAATGGATGAAATCAGTAAACTTAGAGAAGAAAAGATCAAAATCTGTTTGGTTTCTATAGACTAACAACAAACAATCAGAAAGAGAAATTAAGAGACAATCTTATTTACAATTGCATCAAAAAGAATAAAGTACCTAGGAATAAATTTAACCATGGAGGTGAAAGATCTATTCACTGAAAACTATAAGACACTGAAATAAATTAAAGGAGACACAAACAAATGGAAAGATTTCATGCCATGGGTTAGAAGAATTAATGTTGATAAATGTCCATACTACCCAAAGCAACCTACAGATTCAACGTAATCTCTATCAAATTTCCAGTGGCATTTTTCACAGGAAAATTTGCATGGAACCACAAAAGACCCTGAATAGCCAAAGCTATCCTGAGAAAGAACGACAAAGCTGGAGGCATCACACTTCCTGATTTCAAACTATGTTACAAAGCTGTAGTAATCAATAGGCACACACTTATTTTCTCTACAATGTGATATGCTAGTGGCTAACAAGCTTTCAGTTCCTCTAATCCCTATACTTATTAAGCTTGAAGCAAAATATTATCCTTGAAATGTGGTGAATTCATCACCATGAATAATGCTTTAGATTTACCCAGTCTCTTTATTCTTAAACAGAAACAAGTGAAAAATCTATTTTACAAATGAAAAAGCTACAGAAGCAAACTTGCAAAGCATTAAAATCTTTGTTCTTGTATCATTTATTATTAAATTTTTCCCCATAGAGAAGTGAAACTAGCGAAGTATTAAAATCTTTGTTCTTGTATCATATTTTATTAACATTTTCCCCCACATAAATCAAAGGAAAACACAGGATTCCCAAACTGATTGTCATCCGAACGCTGTTTTCCTTCTATCCTAAGCATGTGCGTTGAAATGATTGAGCTAGCTGTCACTATCTCTAGGGAACATAGAAAGCAAAATGGTTGTCAGAGTAGTCTACAAGGGTGAATAAACATGCCAAATGTGTCCCAAAAGATGGGATGCTAACCTAATTATATAACCTTTATGCCACTGGCCAGATCAAGGACTATCTCAAAATGAAAATTAAAAGAGGAAGAAGAAAAACAAGCTTTGGGGAAAACACTTTTTTCTGAGGAGCAAGCCACGTAATTATAAGTTCAACTCTCAATAACTAAGGAAGTTATTTCTCTTTGGCCCAAAATTATATTATCAGTGAATGTCATAATCCACATTGAAGAAAACTATCAATTCATAAGAAGATTAAGGAGGTTGTACGTGACATGTACATGTACCTGCTCATAACCTTTGAACTTCCATGTGTATGTACTTGTCTTACTCCTTAGCATTACTTAATACTTTTTAAAATGCAAGCATTCACTTTTGTCCTGCTATCATAAAATTTTCACAATGCTCCTGGATTAGTAATAAATTCACATTTTAAAGTATCAAAATAGTTTACATTTAATAAGTATGTGGTAAATTCAAGCATCATATACTAAGCATTACTGATTTAGCATTTAATCCTCCCATATTGTTCCCATTTTATGGGTGAGGGAACTGAGGCTTAGGAAGGTTAAATAGTTTACCTAAGGGTCACACAGTTAGTGGCAGAGCTGGGCTTGAATTTTTTAATTCTTACATTATTTTGCCTCTAATGTGAGTACGGTATTAAGAGTTCTTATTTCAAAATGCCGTATGCTGATGGTGGGCAGGTTTATATAGCTCTGGCAGTCTTGAGCAGCATCGGCCGTTGTAAGAATGTGGTAGGTACCTGTCCTAGATAGAATAACAAGCACTTTGTTGTCCTGCCTTTGACCCTTGCACTCTAACTCTTTTCCTAAGCATCCCCTGGCAACCACCCTCTCATGCTACAGCAGCTGCCAGTGACCCATGGATGCCTCAATATACGCATAGACTGGACTCAGAAGAGACAATTTTTCTGAGTTCTATTTACATCTACTGTCTGCAATTAGCCACTCACGATGCTCAAAAGGGAACTGTAATTAATGTCTTATTAATCGTGGGCCACTAAATTCTGCTCTGTGTTTAAGAAATAATATCTGTTACTGAGATAAGCATCGGTTATAATTCAGGAAACTTCAACTGTAATTCTAAATTTGACCCTGAGCAAATAGTTTTGTTCCTTAGTTTCTTTATGTAAAAAGAAAGAAAAATCTGTTATATATTTTACAGTCTTTTGGAAGATACAAAGAGATGGTATCTGAAAAAGTATTTTTAAAAGAAGTATAAAGGTACTAAAAAATATTCTAGGATAGTCTCATATAGGTAGCATGGCCAGAAAAAAAATGTTTTCTTATTAACTGAGTGAAACTGACCTCCATTTCCTTTAATTTCAGGATATAGATACATTGGCCCAAAGTTATTCCAAAGGTGTTTTACATATAAAATTAAATTAAAATGGGACACAGTTTCTGTCATTAAAACTGTATAAAGTTTTAAAAAGTATATTTTTAAATTACACAAATTGAAAAGGATATTAATTTCAGAGAAAAGAAGTTTTTGGCATTTCGGTTTCTGAAATTCATGTAAGAGCTGGGAACTATTATTAAAGTGTACAGACAAGAAATAAGTTTTCAAAGGGGATTAGATCAAGGTGAAAGTAATGAACATGGGAGGCACGGGAAATATGACAGCAATGGGCATCGTGCAAACTGGGCAAGAAAAAAAATAGCCATAATGGAAATCACATCAGAAGCAAGGAAAAAGAGTTCTACAAAGTGAAATCACATACTCTATACCTTACTAAAGACAGAAATTCTCTTCTTCTCATCTCTCCTGTACTTTATTCCGCATTTTCATAGATATGTGTTTCTCTCCATACATCTTCAAACTCCCCCACTCTTTCCACTTTATCTATTGTGAGCAAATCTATTCTAGGTTAAAAACAAAAATGTTGGGTCCTGTTTTATTGTTAATCCTACAACTACTACACATGCCACCACACTTCTCAACTACTCTCAGTAACCCTCAAGCTGGACAAATGAGTTATAGCAGCATTCGAAATTTCACTTTTGCCATTCCACTAAATCTGTTCTCCCCAAAACCACTAAAGTTCACCTCATTTCCCAATTGAGAAACTCTTTGGGTCTTTTCACTTATACTTGCTGCAGAATTTAATCTCTCCTTTGAATGCCTTTCCTGGTTCCCAAACATTATTCTCTCCTGATTACTCTCCTTCCTCTCCAATTATTTTCCTTTGAGAGCTCTCTTCATCTACCCATGCTTAAACATTGGCTTTCTCCAGGGTTCCAACCCCAGGCCCTGCTCTTATGTTTTACACTGGGCAGTTTCATTTATGAACACGCTTCACCAACAGTCTGGTCAATACTGATAACTCACAAGCCATTATGGACCTGTCTCAGAGCTACAGACCCAGGTCTCTGACTTTGTACAGGGCATCTCTATCTGAATATCACATAGGAATCTCAAAATGTAGCCTGTCCAAACTAAATCATGGTCTTTTCTACAAAGCCTGTTGGTCTCTCTATATTCCCTCGCTCAGTCAATGGCATCACTGTTCATCCCATGATCCAGATCTAAAACCTGAGAAACTACTCCTTCACCTCCAAACTACTCCATTCAGTGTTCACTATCTGGGATCCATCACCTAAGCACGTTTCAACTGAAAAGTTACAACTACCCTGTAAATTACAACTACCCTGTTCTCAACCCTCTTCAATCCATCTCGGTGTTGATGCCAAGTGAGTATCTAAAAGCACAAGTCTAATCATGTAATGTACCTTGTTTAAAATCTTGAGCTTTAGTCCAAAACCCTTGATGTCCTCCTGGACTTCAAAATCTGGCCCCTGCCTTTATCTCTATCCTTATAGTCTATCAGTTCATAGCACTGCACCTACAATTCAACTGGTCCAAGCTACCTGTCATTCCTTGAATGCACACTCATCCCTTTTTTCAAGACTTCATACATACTAAGTACCGCCCCCCCAAATCACCCTTCCCTCACTCAACTTTCAGCTTTCTCTGCAGGCTTTCCTAATTCTCCCAAGCTGACGTGCGTATTCCTCCTGTACTGCTATTAGTTAGAACCAGTACATAGCTCAGTTATAATACTATTACTTATATGTAAGAGCTGTACCTTCAGATGGCTAAGACCAAAAGAGCTAAAGTCTGACAGAAGCAAAAAGCCAAAGTATTCAGTGAGCTCTATCTACAGTATGAAAATAGGTTAAATTCATGAGAACGAGAATAAAAGGGAAACAGGTGCAAAAAAACAGAATTAATCCTATAATGGAAAACTTAAAATCCTCACTTTATTAGCCCACTAATAAAATAGGGACAGACTTCTAAAATGGTTTCTTATGCCACTTTGTAGACCTAATCAGAAACATACAAAATCTAAGGGTGTCAACAGGTGAGGAGACTCAATTATATTCAACAAACAGTTAAGGATTTGCTGTCTAGATCTAGATATCATAAATACATACTATATAAAATGATAAGTTGACTTTTACAATATTGTACATTACAAGAGATTGGTCTTAAACTCCAGGAAAACAGCGCAACGATAGTGTTCAACTGCAATGAACCGTTGTTCCAAATACAGGAACACTCTGAACCAAAGAACTGCACCTGTTCCTGCCACACGTATGTGAAACAAACAAGGGAAACCCACAACCACAACTGACCAAGTGCGGTTCCATTCACCATGGAACTTCTAGTAAAGCATGTTTTCAGAAGAGACATTAAAAAGATGATGGCATTAAATAACATATCAAGGAAAACCACATGTATGGCACTAGAAGAGTGCTTTTGTTTCTTCTTTCACATAAGATGCTGAGAGATGAGTGCATAAGGCACTGAAGAGGAAATGCTTCTAATTGACGAAATGCAAAAAGAAAAAAAGGCTACCTTCTCATGCAAATACCTGGACTACCAATTGCTGCTGCAGAAAAACTACATACTTAGGCATACAGGTGCCACAATGAAATTTGTAAGTTATGATATCAACTGGACCTTCAGTACTACCTGACAATCTTTTTGCATGTTCCTAGTCAGTTCTATCTGTGAATCGATACAGAATTATTTCAAAATTTGGGGGACTATTCTTCACTCTCCTAAAAATTCACCACCACTACCACCTTCAGTTTCCTCAGGTTTAATGAGAGGTCATGAGAGTCATGAGGGAATCAGAACCCTTATAAAAAGAGCTACCAGAAAGTTAGCTAGCACGCATGTGTCCCCCCCACCCTTCTCTCTGCCATGTGAGGACGCAGTAAGAAGGAGGCCATCTACAAGCCAGGGAAGAGGGTTCTCGCCAGAAACAGACTGTACTAGCAGCTAGATCTTGGACTTCTAGTCTCAAGACCTGTGAGAAAATAAATGCCTGTTGTTTAAGCCATCCAGTTTATGGTATTTTATTATGGCAGCCCAAGTTGGCTAATACAGAATCATACTTACAGTTGGAGATTCCGCATACTGGTCCTAATTTCAACTTGATTCATTAGTAATATTTTAAGTTAAATAACACTAATGCTAGTTTTGAGGGTTTTTTTGTGGTTTTTTTAAGTGCTGCCTTTCAGAAAATAATTGTACAAAATGAAAAAGAATAAAAGAGAAGCATGAAATCATAAATAGGTATAGTGCAGGCCTACTGAAATGCATCACCAAGCTAGCAAAAATGAAATAAAGGATACTTACCACCACCAAGAATGTAAGAATCCCGGTGGTTCCCCCAATGTGATGTTTTTTTCCCATCTTATCTAAAATGAATAAAAGAGATATTAAATACTTTCCTAGTAACACTTTTTCCCAGACGTATTACAATATTTTCCCATTTAAAATATTAAGGTAATATATAATATTTTAATTATTCTCGTATTATTCTTTACTCAGTTAACACAGATACTCATTTTACATAGTGATTTGTTGACTACATAGTCTATGAGAGAAGATGTCACCATTATTTTACTGAATTTGCTTCCCACTGTGCCAGAATTTCAGAAGATATTTCAGGATCTTAAGGTACATCAAAATCAACATTATTAATGAAATGAAAATCAGTTATCACCACTAACCCAGAAATTTGCAAGCGATTAGACATAATAGGTAGACTCTAAAGTATGCCTTAAGGATTGAATTTTTTAAAAAGCTCCTGATTTGAGGGGATGGGAGTAAGAAGTTATGTTTTCTATAAAATAAGAATTTTTAAAAGATGGTAATATTAACTTTCCAATTGTTTATATTTCAGATGAGTTGGAGTTCACTATAATAAAATTTAAAACTAAGTCAGTATCTCCCCAAATTAAAACTTCTGACTAAATAAACTTTACAAATTAAATTTAGAAATTGGAAAGCTGGGTGGGTATTTATACAGTGGCTTTTTAAAGCACTGGATAGCAGTGAACACAAAAGATAAAAAAACCTTTGCACCTAGAGAGATTAAACTTTTGCAGGGAAGTTAGATGACAAACAAACCAAAAAAAAAAAAAGAAAAAAAAATGTATTTGTATTAGAGGTAGAAGGTGACAAATGCTATGGAGGAAAACAAAGCAGTAAAGGAGGATAAAGAGAGCAGGAAAACAATTAAGAAGTGAGTTATAATTTTAACTAAGGTGATCCAGTCTCAAAAACAATCTTTATGTACAAATGTATGCCTTAGTGTTTTTTTTTAATAATTAAAAATTATTTAACGACACTCCAATCAACAAAATATATCCATAGGTCCTTAACACTACTAGGAAGTAAATACTTATAATTATAGATTTCAAAAAAATTCAAAGAATCCTTTCTACAACTTACTATGGGAGAAGTTAGGACTTCTTAGCCCAAAGGATTTTTTTTTAAAGTTTTAGAAAAAGAACTGAGAAAGTGGCCTTAAATGAAACAAACAAACAAAAAAACCTCTTTAAGGAAGAGATGGTGAAACACAAGTACAATTAAAACCACTGAAACTGGTCACATTTTTTAAAGAGTTAAGAACACAAAATGTAAACCAATGGGAACCTAGAAGTAGACAAGCAATTTGCTCTCAAAAAACAAAGAGAAATTTTCTAAAGATCAGAAAATTATATCATAGCCATTTTTAAAAAGAGCTAATAGGAGAATTTCCAGGAATTCATGAACTTGAATTTGTAAAGACTAAGTATGAACAATGAACTAGAACATGTTCATATAAATGTGAGCCAGATCCTAACTTTCATTCTCCTAAGTAGTAACACAAATAATCTTTATATCTATGCTACCTTTTATCTGATAATTTCAGTTAATTGATATTATATCTTCCTGGCACATGACAAAATAAGGAATAGTACTTAATGAGTCTTATGAGGAATAAAACTCCGATGTCTTACTAAAGTTATAATTGAATAAAAAACCTGAGTCTCATCTTCCTCTCCATGTTTTCACTAGTTGATATCTTCCTGAAAGGGTAGCATAGTGGACCTCGCAGACGTGCACCAGATACACTAATAATCCCAAACCCTGCAATCATCCTAATCACATAAACAGCAAATTTTCCAAAACAGCGTATTTGCATTTCATCTCAGTTAATCTTGACTTTACATACCATGACTGCTAAAGCAGATAGTACTATTCTCAGTCATAAGGAGAGTATGAGATGACTTAGGGAAGATTTACGTAGCATGACTGGTCTCAGTGCCAGATACGCTGGAGGTAGGATTAGACCCACGGTGTGGAGTCCAACGACACCACACCACCCTCCTGCAATTTACAATGTCTACAAATCATCAGCTCTTTAAGGAGATAAAGCACTCTAGAAAAATACCTACATGGCTTATATTTGACATGGTCTTTTAGCAGAGAAAGTCTGAAGGTAACGCATTTGTATTTTTTACAGTATTACATCTTACTACTCATCATACTTACTTCCTCAAAATGGTTCACACATATCATCTTTTTCACCCTCCTAGTTGTCTTTGCTATATAGTGAGTAAAGTTAATCTTTCTCACTTTCTATTGCCAGTCTGTGGCAGAAGCATCTAAAACTTTGGTCCATCACATTGAAGTGAACACAAAAGCCATACTCTTATAGTTAATGAATGAACAATTAATGCTTTAGGCATTTCCAAAGAAGAGATGATTCTGCATAGGATTACGTTTGCATAGTGAATGGTAGATTTTGTCTCCAAACTAATTACTAATCTAGGTATTGCTTGTTTAGAGAAAGCATGAAATAGGAAAACAGAACTCTGATCTACAGAAAACCAAGGCACGTTCACTGAGCATTGTTAGAAACAATTAAAATTAGAAACAACATGAAAAATATTCATCAATAGTGAGTATAAAATAAATTTTGATACATACTATAGAACAGTGTGTAATCATTAAAAATAAAAAGATGTATCTACATAGAAAAAGGGCCATGCTATATTGGTTTTTCGAGTTGGAGATTTGGGAGGTTGAAGAACAATATATATAGTATAAAACATTCTCTGTTTAAAAAAAGTGCGCATATATATGCATGCATTTTGGTGCATTCCTATTAAAGAAGTAACACCAAACTTACTTACAACAATGATCTCTGGAAACAGCTAAAAGAGGACTTTCATTTTAAAATCACATTCATCTATGTAGTTTAAATTTTTTAGCCAACATGCATTAATGATGGATGGGGTTGAAGAATAGCCAGAAAATACCTCTAAACATCAATAGTCATTTTAGAAACAATTCTGCTATTTATGAAGGAGCATTTTCTGTTGTACTGAGTTCATGGCCTTCAGGCTTGTTTAGGTGTTTGAGTGGCATCTGTAAGTACAATTTCTCTCAAACCCCAGACCCACTGTGTTCTAGGGCTTTTTGCTGTTTAATCATCCACCTACCTTCCTGCCACCATTTGCCCAACTAAAAGCTGCATTCTCCTGTAACTTTCGTGTAGATCTCGAGGCCCATTCCTACTGCCATATTCTGCATTCGACAGTCTCATGTGATTATGCTGTGTCCCTATGATATGATCTAGCGTTTTCAGCATTTCTATATAAATGCAGAACCAAACACTGAATCATGAACAAGATGTATGTCGACAGGGGTAAGACAATGCCATATGCTTTATAAATGATAATTACAAATTACAAATACACTTACTATATGATATAGCAGTTCTTCTAGGAACTTAACCTATAAATATGTTCACGTGTGCATATATATGTAAAACAATTTACATTGAAGCATTGCTTGTAATTGTAAAAGGCCAGAAATAACCTAAATGTCCATCAGTAGGGGGGCTGGTGAAATACATCATGGAGCATTTCATAGAATGAAATACCCTATAATCACAAAAAGACAATTATGAAGTTTCATGAACCAATATAAACCGACTGAAATCAAACAAGTGAAACAAAAATTAAAGCAGTGAACAGTGTGTATAACCAATTAACATTTGCATAAACAAAGACAAATGATAAACATACGTGCGTGCACACACGAACATATGCATACACAGCTGCTTAACTTTTCATCATTATTTGCTTCCAGTAAGGTATACTGGTCTTTTACCTATTACCTTTCAGCCTCACACCCACCCTTCTATACTCCATTCTACACTTGGTGCTGGGATTCTGAAAATTACATTTCCTGGGCTTCTTGCCAGCTGGTTTCCTGTTTAGTTCTGCCATCAGGAGACACCAGCAGGAGATCAAAAGGCAGTAGGCAGAAGAGAAGCTTCCTGCCCCTGGCTCCAAAAGTGAAGCAGTTGCTGGGGTGGCAGCAGCAGCAGCAGCAGCAGCAGGGATGGGGCCCCCCTTGATGGCAGCAGCACCTTTTTCCAGGTTCCTGTCTTGTCAACGCGGGACCTCTTTGGATGATCCAGACCCCCTTCAACAGCACAGCAGCAGGTTTGAAGCTCATAAGCTCTAAACTTTTCAGAGTATTCATAAATCCTTACATACTTTGTAAGAATTTTTAAAAAATAATACCATAAAAGGATATAGCTAGCTCTTTTGTTAAGAAAAGATCCGCTATAGCTATGTATATGTTTGTTCCTGGGCAAAATTCCTGAGACTTCTAAATTTAGACACAGCCTACTGTTCCCACCAATATTCTAAACTCTTCCATGTATATAGTATGGATGCATCTATACACTAAAGATTTAAAAAAAGGAAAAACTTTTACATTTTAATTTTAAAAATTTAAGCAACTCGATGTATAACTGGAAGGAAAACCTGACTGCCCTTTGAAGCAGATAATCTAAAATTGTGCTGTTCACATGATAGCGACTAACCAATTTAAAATTAACTTAACTGAATGTTCCTCAATTGCAATACCCACTTTTTACATGCTCGATAGTCACAAGAGACTAGTGGACAACTTATTAGACAGATTCGAGATCATTTCCATAATCATAGAAAGTTTGATTACTGAATAGAGCTGCTTTACTTTAGAAGAAAGGTGGATGTCCTCTTATAGAGGAATACCTTTTTCTTGAAAAAGCTCCTTGATGAATCCTTTCTCTCTCTTTGTATTTTTTTGTCCCAAAAATGGTTTGAAAGTAGAGAACAAATACTTACTATTCTACGTAATAAAATAACAAAAATTTAGGAGGTTGCCGATTGTCTCTCTGGGTTTTTTGTTTGTTTTTGGAGGTGGGTGTCTGGGAGGTTTCAGGAAAGGAGAACAGGGGAGAGGATGCAGGAGCGAACAAGATGGGAGGCAAAGAGCCCCAGGCACACAGCTAGTGAGAAATTCCCTGTGGCAAGGAGATCAAAGAACTTAAGGATAGTTATGTCTAATATTTGAGTTAATGTTGTTGTCTATACTGTACAACATTTAACGTTCTTCAGTTTTCTCCCAACCTTCAATAAGAATATTTTATACACAAGAGCAATTAGTGAGTCGAGCTTTGAGGTCATACCAGAAACCAAAAACTTCAGGCAAAGAAAAGGTATCAGCCATAAGAAGGAGAAGTAGTCGGGCTGTAATACTTAGTAGGAGCAAGAAATTACAGCAGAGACCCCAAGCCCCCTCCCTCTAGGAAGGCCCCGAAATATCAGAGGAGACTTAAGACAACCTATAATATTAGGGACTAGAGCTGGAGCCATTTTGATAGAAAAAGTCACCCAGAAGGTGGGAGGAATGTGGACCATCCAAGTGACAGACACTTGGCTCCTACACATTCACATAAGATAGATAGATAGATAGATAGATAGATAGATAGATAGATAGATAGATAGATAGATAGATGTATGTGTATATATACATATACACTCACTTGGACTCTAAAGAAAGACTATACAAGATAGAAAAGATCGGCCAAGAATTTAAAATAACACTTTGAACACTTACTCCATGCCAGGCCCTTCTAAGCACTTTGTGTGTACTAATTCACTTAAACTTCAGCACAACTTTAAACTGCTATTACGATCATCTTCGTTTTATAATTAAGAAAACTGAATAAATAAATAAGATGCAGGACATAATTCAAACCCAGAAGTCTGGCCCCAAAGCCTATGCTCTTTTCCACTATATTGCCTCCAAATTAAAGTTCAAGAAACTGGTTAGAAAATTATTTTCTCTCTTCATACAGGTGAAAGATAAACAGAGAGATCAGAATTTTGGAGTCTATGGTGTTCAATAATTTAGCATCCCTAAATAAAATCTGAAGACACAATCTGTTAGATGTTTTTAGGCCTCTATTTCCAGCTAACTTATTAACCAATTTATAGCAAATAAGGGCTAGTAACATTGTATAAACAATATAAATAATATAAATATTGTATAAACAATGTAAAAAAAATTAAGAAGAGGAAAAAATCTAGATCTCTGCAATACTCTAATTCTTAATTTTATTTAAGGACACCAAGCCAATTCCTATATGTAGCCAACCCTGCATTGGTTATTTAGATAATGAGAATGTATTGTCACAGAACCACTCAGAGTTTTGACAAGTTAGAAAGTGAAGAATAGTTCTGGGAATCACATGCACTCATCTCCAAAGTCCAGAAATACTGTTTCTTTTTGAGGACAGTAGTTTGTTTTCAGCTTAACTGATTCCTCTTGTGAAACTGAACCAGACTGGTAATTCAGAGAAATACTCACTTTTGGATTCCAAATGCCGACACACAAAATAAAATCATGGCAAGCAGTTGTCAAAAATGAGTAAATCTTTTCTGAAATTAATCTCATTTCTACCAAATAACCCTAGAAATTCTGTGTATCCATTGTCCATTGAGCTCAGAGCATATCAGTACAGTACCTAGTTATCTGTTAAATCCACTTGAGTCCAAATAGCTGAACTTCCTTACACAAGCTAGCAACATTTTTCTTTTGTGATGAAGTTTAATAATCACTGTACCTGGTATCTTACAATGTTGGTAACAAAGTACAGTCTTGGGAACCCGTGAGGATTCAACAAATTGAGCCAATTCAAAATGGTCCTTAATCTAAGGAAGGAGATCAGTAAATCCTTTCATCATTCATCAAGTTTTCAACTGTACTAAAATAGAAATTAAAAATCTCCGTAGCTGGCTTTAGATTCTTTTAAATATACTATAAGTTGGCAGTGATTAATAATACAAATATTAAGAGCATCCTTGTGATTTCAATCACTTCCTCTGTCATATCACAGTCAATGTGACTTAGAACCGTCACAGACCAAAGTCTTCTAATTAATGTTTTAATGAGATAAAGATACACTAAACTTCTGTTCTGATTTGAATTAACTTTGAAATCAAATTTTTATTACACTGAACATATTACTTCTGTGGTAAAACAACTGACTTCTTATGTGTTGTGAGCAAACCTCTTAAATTCCTTAGTTGCACATAGGCCCTAGTAGTTCACATACACCAAGTAATGAAATAACACGATCGGGGGGGTTATGTGTGTTTGTTTACTTGTGTGTTTGCCAGGCAGGGTACTCTGGTCCAGGGGTTGCCTGTTGTGTCCCTGATCGGGTGGGGGCCAAACTACTGAGCTCCCTGAAGACAACATGATTTGGGGGCAGTACCGTCCCGTAGAAATATAAACAGGAGCCACAAACGAGAGCTGTATATGTACAATTTTAACTTTTCTAGTAACCATGTTAAAAAAGAAAAAAGAGGTAAAATTAATATTAGTAACACTTTTTATTTTGCCCAATATACCCCAAATATTACCACTTTAAGTTATGATTAAAAATTTTAAGTTATTGATATTTTATATACTTTTGTTCATACTAAGTCTTCAAAACCCAGTGTGTCCTTCACATTTATAGCACTTCTCAATTGGATTAGTCATATTTCAAGTACTCAAAAAGTCATATATGGCCAGTGGTCACCATACTGGACAATAAAGATATAAAAGGAAAACCAGGGGCTTTGAAATTAACATAGACCTAGGTTTAAATTCTAGTTCCACAACTAAGCTGTGTGACCATGAGCCAGTTATATAAACTCTGAGCTCCGTTCTCATCAGTACAACAGGAATAATACCATCTATCTTGCAAAGTCCTTATAAGAATCAGAGTAATATGTAAAGCACCTTAGCACATTATGTGCCTTGCATATAAGAGAATAAAATAAAATCCTCCTCAATCTCACCATTATATAAAGTAGAGAAGAAAAAGTACCACTGTAAGAAAGCTCAAATTCAAAGTTTAAAAATAGGTGAAAGAGAAAAATAAAAAGAGAAACAAGAACTTGAAATAAGATTATCAAAGTGTTTTCTAATTGAAATCTAGTCATCAAGCCACTATTATCCATACAAAATTAAAACAAAAGAAAACCATATTTTCTAAAATTGTGAAAAATGACATTTTGAGACATAGTGGTGTATGTCTTTTTTTTTTTTTAAGCAAATTTGCTTTCTTGATTATTGTTGCCAAGACTAATATTAGCTTCCATTTCTAAGGGGGAAAATGGCTGGAAAGTTGAATAGAAGGTTAATGGCACGTAAATGGCATTTGGGGATATTAAAAATGCTTACAAATAATCTACAAAGACTATATTATGCATACTAATGACTGAGCATTTGCTATACATTATATAAAAATTAATTTCTTTCAAATAATTGTTACACTATATTTTTCATTCACTTATATATCAAAATAAAATGCAGAAAATATATAAAACATACCTCTGATAAAAATGTTTGGGCTGATTTCTGAGCTCCTACATGGAGCAGATATTCATATACGTAGAGTGCTAACCTGGAAAATGAATAAAATATTTATTGAGAAGAGGAATATTTAAAATTAATTATTTAAATAACGCATATATTTTTACATTACAAAAGTAATTTACACACTTAACAGTGACAGAAAATCAACTCTTCCCATATCCTTTCAAAGGAAATATATATATATGTGTGTGCATATATATGACATATACATGATACATATGATATATGATATATATGATATATATATCCAAAAAGAACTTTAATTAAAATAACAAAGAAAAAGGCAAATATATCTTTTCTTGGCAAGAAACATCCAAATACAGATTTCTGTCTTGGATCATCTCACTTACCATAAGCTCATTTCCTTTGTTATACCTAATACAATTAATAATTTATAACCAAACATTAATAACCCTTGTAACCTATTTTAAAGTATAATTACCACCTCTCATTAGTAAAATAAATGAATTAGACCTTTCCAATAACTTTATGTTCCTCAGGCTTTTTGATGAATGTTAAGGTCAGCTCCAGCTATCTGCACATACAGGCCAAAACAGGTGCTGAATGTCCCTTCTAATATATCTGTTCAGTAACCTTTCATTATTTTTTTAGGTTTTGCTTTATAAGGCATTCAAATTAACAGCAAACTACAGTATTAAATAAACTTTAAAGATATCAGATCATATTAAGCATTTGGGTACTTACAGTTTAAAGGTTAACACAAAATTACATATAAATTTATCAGTCAAATATACAATATTAAGTATGCAGTATATACTTATACTACTGTCATTATCTTGTGGATCCAGAAATTTTAAGCTATACCATGTGGTTCAATTTCAGTTGAGCTGTTAACTAAATATTATTCATAAACCAAATTAGTCTGAGGCAGTATTTTTAATGGTATCTTGGACCAATGCCCAGATAGCTCACAACAGTTCAGTTTCTGCTACACTATATTTACCAATATTGAGCCAGGTTTACAGTAAACAAAACAATGTAACAATAACCACAATTCTGTGTAGCTACACCACTTCCCTTGCCAAGTGAATTTCTGATTGTTAAAGATTGATGGCATTTGCAAAAATGAATATTTTCTTCATTTTCATGGAAATATATCATGCATTTGTGATGAAAAGGGAAAGCCTGTACAAATCTAGTTGCTGTGTCCATTTGGTTCTTTCCCCATTCCAAAACTGCCAAACACTTAAAATGAGAATTATTCTGAGAATTATACTAAGCAGCACAAGAGAGCAGACATTTGTTGAAGTTACTCATAGATGAAAGCATGTTGACAGTGAGTATCTGTGAGTAATTTAGAACCATCCCCTAACCTCAAGTTGAATGGCATTTCCTAGATCTGTGCTTCTCAACTCTTTTTCTACCCTAAAACACCTGAGGAATATGACATACTCCTTTTGGTAGCAGTATCTCCCCGTGGAAGTGTGGCTCATCCCCAAAGTACATCAAATGGGACACAGGAACTGGACTATTCCTGTAGTTTCAAACAAACAAACAAATTCAACTGGTGATTCTTATCACACATTCGTCAAATACACTTCCCACACACCCTGTCCGTCCACTAACCACTCCCCACCTTATCACAATTCACTGAATATTATGGCAAATTTCATCTTGAAAAAGCAGAATGTTTTTGTACTTTTCCTAGAAAGACTGTGAAGCCTCAAAATTGCCTGCCAGTGGCAGTGCTGCCCTCCTGCCCACCTCAGAAGAAACCGAGCCTCAGGTAATTCCTTGTAGCTTGTAAAATCGTGGGCCTAGAGCCAAACCAGTGGTGCAGGCTAGACAAAAATTGCAGGCCTAACACAGAGACTGAACAATAAGGATATCCTACCAAGCTCGCAGAAGTTGGAAGTGAGAGGCAGAGGAATGCGTGTGGCAGAGGCACTACTGTGGCGGGCCTGCCGGGGAGAGAACGGACTGCAGAACAGTGCAGGCCAGAGCACAACTGCTGCTGCATCCTTGCAATAAACGTCATACCGTAAAGCTAAGCCAGTCACTTCCTTGTGATCTCTTCTTTATTACTATTAAAGGGACTCATATGTTTCTTCTGTGTTTTCACTAATTAATTAGGTAGTAAGAAGGATCTCTTTACCAGTAGAATTAAAAGCAACAATCCCCACTCCTTCTCTCTGGGTGTAGGGCAATGATTGTAAAAAAAAAAAAATGTATTGGCAGGGGCACAGAATCATTGGGAAGAAGGGGTTTCAAACTACGGGAGATTGGGAAGCACCTCCCAACGGGCGCGCCCATCCTCCTGCCCTCAGAATCTACAGCCGCGCGTCCTTACCAACTGGGCGATGAGGTGGGATGCGGCTGAGGAACTGTCTATAACGCCACCTCATATATCCGTGCTCCATAACCTCCCTTGAACAGAATTAATGCTTCCCAGGCAGTCAGGACCTATGGTCTAGAATGAGTGGCAGGGAGCACGGCATGGGTGAGCAAAGAACTCTGCTGCCAGGATGACTCCACAATACGAGTTACATCATCTGCAAACCCCCAATATTTCAACAATCATCTGTGTGCACGGGACTCTCCAAACCTATCTCGTTAAGTCTTATCCTTTCCACCAAGCTCCAAACCTGCTTCTCCCAACTACTGTTTGAAGTTTCTAACAAAATATTTCTCTCTTAAATTGACTACATCCAAAGTTAAATTTGTTTCCGGTACCTGTGCTCATGCTGAATGAAACATGATTTCTGAGTCTCGGTTTCCTCCTACGTAAAATGGAAAGAATACTACCTTCCTTGAGTATTGCTGAAAGTATTAGAGAGCACAATAAATAGTGACAACTACTATTATAACAACTACTGTTACAATTTCAGCGAATTCTCTGCCATCCAGTAATATATTACCAAGTCATGCACTGAATTCTAGTGCCACAATCTCTCTCATGTCTATCATCCCTTTCTACCTTCTCGATCCCACGAACCACTAGAAGCCACAGCAACAGAAGTATTTGTTCTAGCTTCTGATACAGACACTGTATATTTCCCATACAATACAGGGATTAGAGCCAGAAATATGACTCTCCAGAAGCCCCGCAATAAAAGATACGATTTGAACACAAATGATTTCCAGGGAAATTGGGAATGACACTTGTCCATCCATGCAGGCAAATGAATCATAGCATATTCCCTTACCCAGTGACATGAGCTCACCAAACACAAGAGACAACATTTTATTTGGGTCCAACTTCTACTGACCAGTGAAAACTTCAAGGTAAATACTGAATATACAAATATTTAACCTGTGTATCCTTTTAAATTAACATTTTCTTTTTTCCTTTTTAGTATCCTTTAAGAAATATAACTACTTTTGATAAAGTATATTGTGGCTATTTAACTGGTAGAAACATTAATAACTATAAGGAACAGATGACATCCAACCATAATAGCATGGATGGGGCAGAAAAACAAAATAAAGCAGTAAAACCAGTATGGCTTAGGTAGAGTAGCAAGCATCCTGTGCCTCCTTTAGAAGCCTAAGGGCAGCAGCTGTTAGAGCACTGTCCTCTAATTAGAATCCTACTGGTACCTTTGGTGTCCCCAGAAGATTACACTTTGCCATGGATACTATATATAAAAATCTAAGATATTTAGCCAGATAAAAATATTAAACCTGTGACATATTTTCTGCAAACATTTTTTTCTAGTTTGTTGTCTGACTTGATTTTGGTCAGGGTCTTTTTTTTTTTTTTTTTGGCAGCGGGGAGGTGGTAAGAAAGAAACATTTAGAAACATTTAATGTTTACCGATATAAATAACTAATATGAAAAGAAAAATACTAATCCTTTATAGATGAATAGGCAGCGACAATAACAAACATCACAACTAATTTTAAAACATGGAAAATGTTAAACATCACAAGGAATCAAAGAAATACATATTTCTTTGTAATAACAGGATTTTAATTCTCACTTAAATACATAATTTGTGAGGAAACGGATAAGGAAACACTGCTGATGGCAACCAATTGGTGTAAGTCTTTTAAAAACCAATTTGGCAGTAAGTATACACCAAGAACTTTCAAAAAAAAAGGATGCCCACATTTGGACTCAATAATTCCATTATTGGGAATCTAGCCTAAAAAAATTATCTTAAATGTAGAAAAGCTTAATGCACAAGATTTTTAACCAAAGAATATGAAGAACAATGAAAATTAATTAAAAATAAAACTAGATGTTTTACAGTAAAATATTTTATATTAATTTCATGTTTAAAAACATAATTAGGAATTAGATATCCTATATTCATTGAATAAGCACTTGTGTAACTTCTTTCTGCCTCATTTGTGAACTTTAAAATCTGAGAAAATGTAATTAATCATGCCATCAACTACAGTTATTTCGAATTTACCTTACAAACTATAACAAAACACTTAAATTTTTACCATTCACATGAACAAAATCTATTACAAGCTTGTGAATGAATAGGTGTCATCTAACAGTACCAGGACAGATTAAATATTTAACTAAAAAGGCATCTACAGTAGCTAGTGTCACTTAGGAGTCTAATAACCATAAATTCTCAACTATCCTTATAAATAAAGGGACTTTACATCCTGGGAAAAGGGTAAAGACCTTATTTCATTGAATTCTTCCTGTAATCTAGCTAGCTAATTTGAGATTACATTCCTTCCTCTGAAGGAAATGGTAAAAAATAAGGAACTATGGACAAGATATAAAAATAGGTTTCTAAAACAGTGTTGTTAATTTGCATGCAAGTTTTCCATGATACACATAAATAAAAGGTAAATACTGCCTATCACTCACAACTAATTCCTCTTTTGCAACATACATACACGTACAGTGTCTGTATCAGAAGCTAGAGCAAATACTTCTGTTATTGTTGTAGCTTCTAGTGGTTCCTGGGATTGAGAAGATGGATGGAAAGGAATGGTAAATATGAGAGAGACTGTGGCTCTTGAATTCAGTACACTTGATATATATGTACCTATGTCAGTATATATGTACATGTGCATAATACATCTTGATAAAACAAATTCTTATTTCACAAGCATCAGCTAATAAAAATGACCTAATTTTTTAAATCTGAATTTATAGAACAGTTAAAGTAGATATGACTATTCGTAATGTAAAAAGGATACATTAATTTTGTGAACAAGATTCATTGAGTTTCCTTTACATTATACATGCTAGTTATAATAACATATGATCAACTATTTACAAAACTTTTTTAGGAATACGTACTATAATGTGTGTCACTTGTGGATAAGATGTAATTATGCCTCACAATGTTCCTGTTGGGTAGACAGTTATAAACTATGCATAAATATCATTGGGTGTGCACCTATACAATAAAAAGTCCAACTACCAATAAATGGCCATACCTATCAGCCTGACCATAACATCCTGTATCTACTTTTCATACTGAGATCTATTACCTATTAAAAGAACCTGTCTTTTTCAAGCTATCTTTTCTAACTGAGGTATAACTGACATACAATATTATATTAGTTTCAAGTATACAACATAATGATTCGATATTCATATATATTGTGAAATGATCACCACAATAAGTCTAGTTAACATCCACTATCATATATTGTTACAGAATGTTTTTATTCTTATGATGAGAACTCTTAAGATTTACTCTCTTAGCAGCTTTCAAATATGTAATACAATGTTATCAACTATTGTCACCATGATGAACATTACATCCCCATGACTTATTTATAACTGGAAGTTTTTTAATTTTTGACTCCCTTCACCCATTTACCCATCCTTCACCCTGCACCCCCAAGCCTCACATCCGCCTCTGGCAACCTGTTCTCTGTACCAATGAGGCAAGCTATCATTTTACTATTACAAAAAAGATGTAGTGTTGAAATTGAAAAGCAAGAGAAAGTAGCCACTCAATAAGAGAAAACATCCATCCATCCTAAACTTTAGTGATGAAAACTGATTTTTTAGCATTTTGCCATCTTCTTATATTTATCAAAGAAAAATGAAAAAAATCCAAATAAATATAAAGCCTTCCGATTATTGGGTCCCCATTTGTAATTTTAAAATTATTTTTTGTTAATTCACTGTATGTGCAAAAGTAGCAGGATAGAATGACACTTCAAAAAACAGCTATTCCTCATTTCTCCTGAAATTGAACTACTATTCTGCACTTCATGGCTCTTGTTTATTTGTATCTCCAGCACCTAAAATAGTAAGTACCTAATACAAAATTTTTAATGCATGAATGACTCTCTTAGATCAGGCATAAGGCACATAGAGAATTCTTTGGTTTCTTCTAACCAAGGCATTCAAAGGACAAGTGTAAGATATCCCCTTAGATAACCTATTTTAGCATTAGTGTCCTCTCGGTATCCTTAAGATTTGGTCTCTCAATAAAAAAACTAAACTGCTTAACATGGACATTACCAACACCCTCCCTTCACACTGATTCCCAGTCCCTACATATAAAGGGTGATTTTTTTTTTTTTTAATAAATTAGTCCATTTAGTTATGGGTGGCAGATTTTTGTTGTTTTGGTTATTTTAAACCAAAAAAAAAAAATCTTTAAAAGTTACTAACCTCCTTTTCTGCTGTTTAAATCTAGATTAGGGAATCAACAATAAAAAGATGGTAGAGGGCTAAAAGAGGGGTCTTGTAGAAAGAATGTTCCGTCTAGCTGTTTCCATTTAGCACTGGCGAGTAATAAGCATCCAAAATCCTGCATCCAAAATCCACTCCCCATTGTTGTCCTTAAATCCCAATGTCAATGACCAGAGAAGCCTCAGATCTAGAGAACTTACTAACAGATTAAGCCCTCCTAAAGGTCTTCAAGAGTCATGTTGGATCTAAGAAAGAGACCCTTTCTTATTCCTGAGCCACTGTATAAATCCAGTGTTGACCAATAACATGCCTTAGTGTCCAAATGTGACTCCTCAGTGATAAAATGCCAATAGTTAGCTGGATCACAGCTAGCTAACAAGTAGCAAGGAGCTTTTGGCAGCCACTGAGCGACTGCTCATGGGACTGTAAATAGTTATTAGCAGTGAAACTAGATCAGCCTGATCAAATTTTCAACAGAGCTTATAACCTGGTGCTAAGGAGGTGTGAAAAATTAGCAATTGGTTTCTGACATTGTCTTCTTAAAGTTCTTCGTCATGAACAGTGAAGCTAAAAACCAGATACAGTGTCAAAAATGTGTCTTTGCAACCACACAATAATACTAATTCCCAGGCTCCATTTTAAGCACATTTAAAACATTTTTTTTCTTTTTTTTTGTATATTGTCAATATCAGTTTTAGAGAAAATGATACCTGATATAAATACAGATATTGAAGATGCTACACTAGACATTAAATCTTCTAGGGCAGGGATAATTACATCAGATAAGATAGACAGTAATAGGAATGAAACATTTTTAACAATTAGATGAATAGTGGGTCATAAAAAAATACTACTTTGCTAATGATTCATTTATGTCCTATATGATAGACAAATAATGCTATGAGTATGGATTTGGAATTCGATAATTTGGTATGCTTAGAAATAGAAACATTTACCTTATACAGACAGGCAAGTTCACAATTAAAATGACTACTATCAATTTTGGGGATATAATAAAAAGGGCTAAGATATGAAAATGAGAATAAAACACTAATCAACAGTTTATAGAAATATGGTTAGTCATAGAATTTAGTAAAATTTTCTGTCCAATCTTCTAGCTAAGCTGTATATACACTGGAAATACAGTAGTCGGAACACCTGATAATAGTAGTTACTCTCCACTTGAATCCACCTTGAAGACTATACTTTATACTCAGGCTTCCACTTGCCTGTGGAACCTTGATATACACAGTTTAAGTCATAGTCTTTACTTCTACCTGCTTGTATTACCCTTAGAGAGAGCAGCTTTTCCTTTATATCCACCCAGAACACTACTAGCTTCTTAATCCTTGTTGACTAACCTTGGAGATCTTCCCATCCTCTATTTCAATGTTTTAACATCAAAATTAACACCAAATACCAGACTTCCACTGGCAGAAGTGGAGGAGTAAGAGGGACTGAACTTGCCATCTGGCTATAAACAACTAGAAAACTGGATATAATACATGAAACAACTGTTTTAGACATTGGACAATAGGAATGCAGGCCTATAATACGGGAGAAAGGGAGAACAAACTGTATTGCATCCTATCATCATCCTAGCTCTCTGCCTCAAGGCACATTCTGGAACACAGACAGGGCAAGAAACCTAAATATAAGACAATGGTCTCTTAAGTTGTGAAGATTAAAAAACTAAATTTGGGGGAGGTTAAGGCAGCTGGAATTCATGGGCAGATATCAGATAGGTGGAAGCTACACAGAAAAAAGTTCCAACAATCTGCATAGAGGTCTCTGAGCACATGTGTAGTGTGAAACTCCACTGGCTAGGCAAAGAACTCTCTCACAGAGGGCTGGGAAAGACCTCAATGAACACCAAGATCATTCAGTAGAGACCCCATGGATCACACTTCAGAAGTAGGACTAAACTAGCCCTAGAGTAAAAGTAGACTTACCCTACTAACGGTGGGTAATTTTAACAACCCAAACCAAGCTTTTAACAATATGCAAGTGTACCCAGATTATTCTCGCTAGAAAGCAACTTTAAGCAAGATAAGTAAGTACCAAAGACAAAGTGATACTGGGTACCAAGTCAATATTAAAATCACCTTCAGAATGGTAAATGACTTGGCCAAATTGCTAAAGTTGTATGAATCGTTACCTCTACACGTAGAGCAATATGAAATACTAAGCAAAACCAAGATAATGACAAACATTCTGTTACTGCATTTTTTTTCATTTATTATTTTAGTTAGACATTTATCATTTATAGCCCGCACAAAGTGATAAACCCCTCTGACATCGCACACAGCCGTTACATTTCCACTGTCTCTATTCCTTATGCTGTACTCCACATCCTGTGACTATACATATATTAAATTATAGTTGACATTCACTATTATTCAGCGTCAGCTTCAGGTGTACACTGCAGTGATCAGGCATCTAAACCATCTCTGAAGTGGTCTCCCTAATGGGACAAGTGTCCATCGGATACTCTACAAAATCTTTACAACCTTATTGATTATGTTCCCTAAACTGACTTTCGTATTCCCATGACAATCTTATGGTTACCGATTGTGCTTTCTAATCCCCTCACCTTCTGCTCATCCCCACTCCCGCTCCCATCTAGCAACCCTCAGTTTTTCCTCTATGTCTCTGAGACTGTTTCTGATTAGTTCATTCATTTATTCTTTTCTTTAGCTTCCACATGTAAGTTAGATCATATGGTATTTGTCTTACTCTGTCTGACTTATTTCCCTTAGCATAATGTTCTCTAGGTCCATCGTATCATTGCAAATGGTAAGATTTTGTTCTTCTTTATGGCTGTGTAATACTCCATTGTATAAATGAACCACAGTTTCTTAATCCAGTCGTCTACTGATGGGCATTTCGGTTGTTTCCATGTCTTGACCACATTTTCATATTATGCATTTTTATTCTGTGACATTCTGGAGTGTTCACAGTTTTCTAGCATGTTATATCTCTAAATTTTGAAATGAAATCAATGGAGGGAAAAAGAGTTCACTTAAAAAATTCAACTAATGCCAAAATATCCTAGAACAGTTACTTTTTCAATCAAAGGATACTTGTACTTATATTTAGATCCAATAACACATAAGTTCCCGACCTAAGAGACTAATACTATAAATGGTAATGAATTATTTTTTCCAGATTCAGAAAATGAGTGTTGCTTTTGTGCTAGGAAGACACAGTGGGTATCAAGATTTAACTAACGTATAATTACCACTGATAAACATTTCCTAAGAGTTAAATAAATGCAAATCAAGAAACACAATGATCAATTCCCCACTACTCTATAGATCCAGACTAAAGATAGAAGTTGCATAGAAGTTAAAACATATTTTTTCAAATAAATTTTCCTATCAGTTTTACAACAGAATATTTCTTCATGCATTCAAATATGAGTAGCAAAAGCACAGTAACTCGAACTAAATATTTGTAAGTAGCTTAAAAATTATTAGGTTGTAAGATTTTATCCAGCTTAATTATCTTCATCTGAGGTAAATTTTCCTTAAAAAAAAGAAGAAAACTAAGTGTAATGGTAAAGCTTCATTTTTACTTTTAGAATTAACCATGTTAAATTTATGTTCCAGTTCAGAACAATTAATATCACATATCTCATTATTCAATTTCAGTTACTTTTAATGGGTTCATTACTTAAATGTCCTTTCCTCAACTTAATTGCCTAAGAGCACTTCCACCAGAAAATAAGCAAATAAAGCATAAGGGTTTAATAAACTCAGTCAAATGACATTAAATTTTTTATAGGAGAATTTTGGTATGTCCATTTGAAATTAGTGTCTTTAATGAAAGTCTAGTTAACCTTTACATTATATTTATTCAAGGTTCCCAACATTTGTACAGAAAATTTAAAGGCAGAAAATAAAATTATCTTTGCAAATTATTTCCCAACGGAGTAATTTTAGCTAAATAAAAAGTGATCTTAAATAAGAACTTTTTAACTTTAAAAATATGTATGTATCGTTGACAGTACAACACTATCTCTGGAATTTATTTTAAAGAAAAAAAACACAAAGATTTATATTAGGATTTTCATGACAGAGGTTTTCTGACAGCAAAATAAAAAGTGGAAATAATCTGTACGTCAAAGTCTATGGAACTTATTATAGTACACCAATTGCATATGTGTGTACATAAAATAGAAGTATACAGAATAAAATGTTAAAAAATAATTACAACGAACACTGACAATACCAAATGCTGGTGAGGATGTGGAGCAACAGGAACTCTCATTACTGGTAGAAATGCAAAATTGGTACAGCGCTTTGGAAGAGTTTGGTAGTGTCTTACAAAGCTAAACATACTCTTACCATACTACCCCAAAATCATGTTCCTTGTTATTTACCCAAATGAACTGAAAACTTATGTTCACACAAAAGCCTGCACATGGATGTTTATAACAGCTTTATCCATCATTGCCAAACTTAGAAGCAAACAAGTCCTTCAGAAGGTAAATGGATAAACTTCAGTACATCCAGACAATGGAATATTATTCAGCATTAAAAAGAAGAGCTATCAACCCATGAAAAAATACATGAAGGATCCTTAAATACATATTACTAAGACACTCCGTAATACACTACAAAGAAGCCAATCCGAAAAAACTGCTGATTCTAACTATATGACATTTGGGAAAAGGCAAAACTATGGAGACTGTAAAGGATCAGTGGTTGCCAGGATTGGGGGAGGGGGAATGGGTTGGGAGGGACGAACAGATGGAGCAGAGGGGATTTTTAGGGCAGTAAAACTGCTTTGTATGACACTACAATGATGAATACATGTCATTATACATTTATCCAAACCCACAGAATGTACAACAGAAGAGTGAACCCCAATGTAAACAACAGACTTTGGGTGATAATAACGTGTCAATGGAGGTTCATCAATTGTAATAAATGTACCACGTTGGAATGGGATGTGGATACGGAGGAGCCTATGTACGTGTTGGGACAGAAGGCATGGGAACGCTCTACACCTTCTGCTCAATTTTGCTATGAACCTAAAACTGCTCTTTAAAAAAAAAAGAAATATATATATGATATATATATATGTATATATATGATATACAAATATATCATATATATTATATATATATATAAAATGTACTTAAAGGTGATTACAATGGATAATGGAGCTTCTTACTTCCTTCTCTATATTGTTCTGTATTATGTAATTTTCTATAATCAGGAGAAAATTATTTCAAAACTTAGTCATGAGTTCATAGCTTCTTCCCCAAGCTTATCATAAATTATCTACATGTAACATTTTCCTCAAGTACAGATGAACAGTAATACCTATTCTAATAATAAATTATTTTAATATACTATAACCAAGAAAACATCTTCTTTCTAAATAATGCGTAAGAAAAGAAGATGAATGGCAAATGCTTAAAAGTAGTCTAATGTTTTTCCTCTGACTACTAAGCACGGAAAATAATTTATTCAGAACTTCTCCCTGGCTTTACCACTCTTATTTTTGTTAATTCTTCCTCTTAATTCTCTTTTCCTACCTTTGCACTTGCCGTTTTGGCATTTAAATGTATTCTGCTTTACATTTGCTTTCCTTTTCCACTCATGTTACATTCCCTACTATTTCTTGCAACTTCTTTTTAACGTTTCCCTTATTCCACTTCCTTAACCACACAGCCCAACTCCTTGCTCATCTAGCTATAATACTTTCGGCGATGTCGTTAGTTGAGCCCACCTCATTATTGTCATATTTAAAGTATCTACATTAATATGCACCATTAAGTGAGGCTAGTGCTTATAATCCATTTCCCACTTTCCCTAGAGCAATTCTGGAAGAATTTTTCCCCATAACAAATTCCAGCAATGTCTTTGATCTGTACACCTTAGGGCACAAGCAGAACAGGAAAGAGATGCAGAACACAACTATACACAAATTGACCCAGAACTCTCAATACCACTGAAGAAAGAAGGCAGTGTTCGAGGGAAAACCCCAACTCAGGAAAAAAATGGGATAATTCTTTCCCTCTGATTTTCAGAGGGTAGAAATGTATGGTCATTATTTTTTCAAATCATTATTTGGAGATTTTTTTTTTTTTAAGCTCCATATACAATAATCAGAATCACAGGTTTTTTTCCCCAGGCCTTAATCTATTTCCTAGAGTTAGTTTGAAATATTTATACATTTACAGCATTTGCTCTTTCAAGCCATTATTCATCTCTTTATTAGACAACTCTTAAACATCTCATTTGTGTAAAGTACGGAGAACCAATAAAACATCATTAATTTAGGGCCCACTAATGCAAAATTTATGGCAATATGATCAGAAAATGTATCTCGACACCAAGAAAGAGTTTAACAAATTAGTGGCATAAAAATAATTCTAAATATCTAATTTTAGAAACAGAAACTATTTTTTAACATCCCGAGAGAGAGATTTTACAAATAAAGACTTATGCTCTAGTTAATAAGCTCCTACTATTATTATTCTAGGCCGGCCTTACACAAAAACAAAACGAAGTTACACATCTTGCCCTCAAGTGATTTTTCAGACTTGTTAATAGGACAAAACATGCAATTAAAAATAAGATCAGTAATAAAAAGTCACATATGATGGTGTGCAGACAACAAAAACATCAAAAATTCAAAATAGGAAGAGACCATTATAAGAGACCCTTGACAAAAGGGCTTTAACTGACAGAGGCAATGGCATTTAATTTAGGTATTAAGGGAAACAGGATAAACAGGAAGAAAGCGGGGAGGGTTTAAGGAAAGGATAATAGCATTAAAGAATTATTATAGGCATACCTCAAGGTATTGCGGGTTTGATTCCTGACCACCACAATAAAGCAAGTCAGATGAATGTTTTGGTTTCCCAGAGCATCTAAAAGTTAGGTTTACACTATACTGTAGTCTATTAAGTGTACAATAGCATTATATCTGAAAAAAAGTACATATCTTAATTTAAAAATACTTTATTGCTCAAAAATACTAACCATCATCTGATCCTTCAGTGAGTCATAATCTTTTTGCTGGTTCAGGGTCTTGTCTTGATGTTAATGGCTGCTGACTGATCAGGGTGGTGACTGCTGAAGGCTGGGGTGGCTCAAATAAGACAACAATGAAGTCTGCCACATTGATTGACTCTTCCTTTCACGAATGATTTCTCTGCAGCATGCAACACAGTTTGACAGTGCTTTATCCACAGTAGAACCTCTTTCAAAATTGGAGTCAATCCTCTCAAACCCTGCCATTGCTTTATCAAATAAGTTTATGTAATGTTCTACATCCTTTGTTGTCATTTCAACAATCTTCCCAGTATCTTCACCAGATGCAGGTTCCATTTCAAGAAACCACTTTCTTTGCTCATCCATAAGAAGCAACTCCTCATCCATTAAAGTTTTATCATGAGATGCAGCAATTCAGTCACATCTTCAGGCTCCTCTTCTAATTCTAGTTCTTTCATTACATCCACCGTATCTGCAGTTCCTTCCTCCACTGAAGTCTTGCACCCCCTCAAAGTCATCCATGAGAGTTGGAATCAATTTCATTCAAACTTCTCTTAATATTGATATTTTGACCTCTTCCCATGAATCACAAATGTCCTTAATGGCATCTAGAATGGTGAATCCTTTACAAAAGGTTTTCAATTTACTTTGCCCAGACCCATCACATGAATCAGTATCTATGGCAGCTGTAGCCTTGCACAATGTACGTCTTAAATAATAAGATTTTAAAGTCAAAATTACTTCTTAATACCTGGGCTACAGATTGGATGTTGTGTTAGCAGGCATGAAAACCAACACTAACCTTGTTGTACATTTTCATCAGAGCTCTTGGGTGACCAGGTGTACTGTCAACGAGCAGTAACATTTTGAAAAGAATCTTTTTTCTGAGTAGTAGGTGTCAACAGGAGGCTTAAAATATTCAGCAAACCATGCTGTAAACAGATGTGCTGTCATCCAGCCTTTGTTTTTCCATTTATAGCGCACCGGCAGAGCAGATTTAGTATCATTCTTAAGGGCCCTAGGATTTTTGGAATGGAAGTGAGCATTTGGCTTGAACCTCAAGTCAACAACTGCATTACCTTCTAACAAGAGAGTCAGCCTGTCTTTTGAAGCTTTGAAGCCAGGCATTGACTTCTCTCTAGCTATGCGAATCTTAGATAGCTTCTGCTTCCAATATAAGGCTGTTCCATCTACACTGAAAGTTTGTTGTTTAGTGCAGCCACCTTCATTACCTTAGCCAGATCTTCTGGATAACTTGCTGCAGCTTCTACATATGCACTTGCTGCTTCACCTTGCACTTTTATGCCATGGAGATGGCTTCTCTTCTTAAACTTCATGAAGCAACCTCTGCTAGCTTCACACTTTTCTTCTGCAGCTTCCTCAGCTCTCTCAGCCTTCCAAATTAAAGAGAGTGAGGGCCTTGCTCTGGATTTGGCTTTGTCACAAGGGAATGTTGTGGCTGGTTTGATCTTCTATCCAGACTACTTAAAACTTTCTCCATATCAGCAATAAAGATGTTTCACTTTTTATCTTTCATGTGTTCATTGGAGTAGATGTTTGATTTACTTCAAGAACTCTTCCTTTGCATTCACAACTTGGATAACTGTTTGGTACAAGAGGCCTCACTTTGGTCCTATCTCAGCTTTTAACATGTCTTCCTCATTAAACTTAACCTTTCTAGCTTTTGATTTAAAGTGAGAGATGTGCTAGTCTTCCTTACATTTGAACACTTAAAGGCTATTTGTAGGGTTACTAATTGGCCTAATTTCAATATTGTTGTGTCTCAGGGAATAGGGAGGCCCGAGGAAAGGAAGAGAGAGAGGGGCACGGCTAGTCAGTGGGGCAATAAGGACATATACAATATTTATGGATTAAGTTGTCTGTCATATTTTGGTGTTGTACGTGGTGCCCCAAAACAACTACAATATAACATCAAAGATCACAGGTCACTGTAACAAATATAATAATAATGAAAAAGTTTGAAATATTGTAAGAATTACCAAAATGTGACATAGAGACATGAAGTGAACAAACGCTGTTGGAAAAATGGTGCCAATGGACTTGCTCAATGTAGGGTTGCCACAAACCTTCAATTTGTCAAAACCGCAATATATGCAAAGCGCAATAAAGCGAAACAATAAAACAGGTATGACTGTATATTTTATGGACACTGGTGGCCAAAATAAAATTCTCTGTGTACCTGAAAGGATTAAAATGATTTCATAAAATATTCTATATATATCAACATGCAATAGAAAGCTTTTATTCTATTACTATGGAATATAATAACAATAACAACTTATATGACAGTATTTTATAGCTTATAAAATGTTTTTCACAAGAAAATATATTATTATTTAGCAGCAGCTTCCAGAAATTTTGTTTTATTAAACATTTCTTCATATAGTTCTCTTTTAATTCTTTTCAGCTTATATTAAAATAAGCCTGATAATGTACATTTGCAATTGAAAAAGTGTTCATCCAGATGGCACTCCCTACGGCATTTCCTATTATAATTTAGGTTACTGTGAAAAGCTTTGGAATATGGAAATTTATTTTGTACCTAAAAACATAAGGAAAACCCCACAATTTAAAAAAATATGATAAAGTGGAATTGATATTTTTCAAATTTAAAGTTATCCAGATTCTTCAGTAATGTTTGTATCTAAAGTAATTTTTTTATATATCACTACATAAGAAGCCAAAATAATCAATTGGTAAAAGACAAAACAGAAGCGGGGAGAAAAAAAGGATTAAACACAAACGAACTTCTATGAAATTAATCTTCAGATAACCAATTTCCAATCAATTGTACCAAGAAGTATTTAGCACACATGATGCCTAAATCAATGAAGAGAGTGAGCTAAAAGACCTTAGACGTCTTTAAGTCCAGATGGAAATAATCAAACTAATTCCTTGATTTTAGATAAGCAATCACAGCATAATCATCAAATCCAAAAATAAAGCTAAGGAGATAACTAACATATTTATCTAGATTCCTGAATTAGTATCCCAAAAGAAGAGGCACTCTGACACACTGCAATAAATCTGATAAAATTAACTTAATAAAAATAAATGTAAAATCCTGAGCTTGATGCCAAAACCTTGGACAGGATAGACAAACATTACTTAATAACAGCCCAGGTGAAAAGACAAGTGTTGGCTGACAGCAAGTTTAATATGAATTAATACTGTATTTGACTGTGTAATTTTATCTTTAAATGAATTAATACAGTATAGAACTTGAAAAGGAGAGGTAATAGTCCTAGAAAGATGAAAGGGAAGAAAAGACAAGTCATAAGTAACGGTTGAATGTGTCAGTGATGCACAGCCTGCAAAAAGAGAATGCTGAAATACTTAACAGGTTGTTAGCTATTGCACAGATTGTCTTACATCACATGGTGAAAGAGGGTAGAACTAAAACCAATGAGTTACAGTGACAAAGACCTTTTTTGGTAACCATTACAGCTATCCAAAAATGTTGCGAAATGAACCATTTTAGGGTTGGAAAATGTGAGTGCCCGAAAAGTAAAAGTACAAGTTGAAGCTGGGGATACTGCAGGGGTTTATTCATTGAATAGAAGTTTGGACCAAGTGACCTTTAAAATACTTCCTAAGATTAAATAATCCTTTTATTACTAATACATGGCCCAGAGCAACTGGGTGACTTCCAGATTATTAGAGCTCCTTGGTAGAAGAGCTAAGCTTAGGATGTATGACTCTGAAAGCTTAATCCACTGTATCTAGAAAAATACTGCAAACCATCATAATTCAGTATCTTCCTGGAAGAAATTACATCACCCAGGAAATGTCACCAAGTGAAGGACAGAAAAATGGCAAGCTCATCTGTCAAAGTTGAACCTCAGGCAACTGCTAGCACAACGACCACCACTCCTACCACCCTGTTCCTCCACTCAAATAAAGTCTGTTTCTCCAGAATATGCATGTAGTTCCTATAGATTAGTGTAGACCGACATTCCAAAATTTCCAAACCAAAAATGTGAAATAAAAGCATGCCTCCTATACCTGTGGGAAAAATCTGGCTCTGACAGTCAAAGATTATTCAACTGACTCCATGTAAGTTGGTTCAATGAGTAAAATCAGGCAAGCAGAGTTACAATCAATAAATGCAAAAGGTACTGTGCATTACTATAAAACTGTACCTAAAAAAATATGCAATTTCTAAACACATTTACTCTTTCCAAATTCCCCCAGATGTTAGCTTTTTAAAGAGCAGAGAACTGTTATATCCTATATTAGTTTAATACTTTTAACCTAATCTACCCTATAATTACAAACCATATTTTTTATTCAAAAACAGTTGAAGGGAATAAATTACACTAATATTGACAATTACAAAGCCAGCTAAATAGGAAATGTATTATAATAGGTTCATGGTACTAAATTAGATTACTATGCCATTTCAGTGTTTTCGTGGCATATCAAAGTATAATTTAGAGAATTTAAGTAACATATTTTAGCAGAGATCTGCCTTCCTTAAATGATTTCCCTAAATGTCTGCAAAATTAAATGTGTTTGAAAGCAGAATCGTCTGTAGATCAAAACACTGTCAGGTACACAATCTATTCTTCTTTTAAAAGTTCCTTTTTGATTATCCACAGTAATGTCTAGGAGAAATACCATGGAAGCGCCAAGCAGCAGATTAGCCAATTTACAGAGCTTTAGTAAGTTTCAATTCTCTTTGCCCACGCCATCCCCCCAACACAAACAATTTTAACCTCCTCTATAGCAGAGACTGTTAGTTGCCTCCAAGGTCTCTCATCTGAGTAGTAAGAAACCAAATTTTAAGCTAGACATGTTGTTCCCCTGCTAAAAGATAATATTCTTCTATTTCCCTCGAAGCTGGGTGTGTTCACTTGGCTTAACTTTGGCCAAAGAGATACAGATTGAAGTTGGAAGACTTGTATACAAGTCCATCCATTCTTCTTATCTGCTATCAGTCTAAACAGTGGGTGTGACGGCTAGAGTTGCAGCCTCCATCTTGGATCATGAAAATGGAGTCACTTTAGGAATGCCAGATGCAATGGATAGAATGTTTGTACCCCCGACCCCAATTCATATGTTGAACCCCTAATTCCAAAGTGATGGTATTTGGAAGAGGGGCCTTTGGGAGGTTAGTAGGTTATGAGGGTGAAGTCTTCATAAATGGGATTAGTGCCCTGACAAGAAAAAGCCAGGAAGCTAGTTGGTTTTCTGTCTACCATGTGAGGATACAAGGGAAAGTGGGTCCTGGAACTGGTTCCTTACCAGAACCAGACCATGCTGGCAGACTTCCAGCCTCTAAAACTGTGAGAAATAAATATCTGTTCTTTATAAACCACTGAATCTATGGTACTTTGTGAGAGCAGCTTGAGCTGACTAAAACAGGAGACTAAAAAGGCAGAAGGGATCTAGATCCCTGACAACTTCATGGAACTGCCACTTCAGTCCTGGATTCTCAGGCTTCTTTTATTTAAGAGGAAATAAATTTAAATCTTATTACTGTTTAAGGTTTTCAGTTATGTACAACCTAATCAATTCCTAAGCAGCTCAGGCGCTGATAAGTCAGGTTTACTCTCCAGTCTTCCCATAATATGACTTCACAACTCTTCACAACCTGCTCTTGCTGCAGTGTCAAAAGTGGCCACTGTGCAATACTTGGTTTACTTCTTTAGCATGTTCGATTCTGGTAGTATCTCCCCCAGACTTAAAACGTCAAATCACTCTCTACTCATTCTCCGCCATATCTTAAATCATTGCTTTGCATTTCCTACAAGCTTTTCTTCCCTTAAAATGTTGGCATTCCCTACGATTACTTCATAGTCCTCATTTGGTTCTACATGTTTTCCACCTAGAGCTTTTAGCAAATTCTGAGTTGGAGAGAAGACCCGGTCTTATTTTATTATAACATAAGATCGGGTCTTATATAATATAATACAATATAATACTGGGTCTCATATTAATTTTTGCTCCAAAAGATGCATTAGAGCTGATTGTCCGGCTAGGTCTTATTTTCGGGGAAACAGGGTATGACAGTCCATAGAAACCAGTCAATGTTTACACGACCAAACCTCTATCTCCAACTCAGAGTTTGCTGAAAGCTCCAGGGGGATTTATTCAACTGTCTGCTGAGGATATCTGCCTGAACACCCATCATGCAATTTAAAAACTACGCTCCTCTCTGTTCTTCCTCTTAGTTGATGACACATACCCAGTTGGCTGTCCACACCTACAACCTGACCATCGGCCTCAGGTCCTCACTCCTGCCTGAGACGCCATCAGTCACTCAATCTTCTAGACCCTATAATCAACGGTTCATCTCTATCTTCTTTGGCCGTGTCCTCACTGTGACTTTCCCAGATTACTGTAATAGTATATACACTGGTCTTCCTTTTTCCTATCCTCGCTCCTTTCAAAAGCGAAGTCAAAAGATCATTACAAAGTATCAGTCTCTTAAAGTTGCTTCCCTGGTCCTTGGTGGGGGGCAGATACCTGAACGTGGCCAACATGGCCTGCCCAGATTTGGCAATGGCCTCTTTGTACAAGTTCATCTATCTTACCCCACGGAGTACACCCACATGCAAACCAAACTGAACAGTTCCTGAATGGGTAGTATTGTTTTACAGCTACCTGCCTTTGCACAGTTCCACTGCGGGGAATTCTCCCCTCCTGTTAAACCAGGAAAATGATTCCTCCTCCCTGAAGAGTCTAATCCAATGTTTCTTATTGTGAAACTTTTCCTGACCACCATTTTCTCTCAATTGTCCTTCCCTCTCTTTGTACCACCACTGTACCATTGTTATAGAAATTATGCAAATACATAATTATCACAGAGTATTTTAGAATTTGAGACTGGGAAGAATTATTAATCATCCTTGCAGCCCTAGTATGTCTCTGACACCTGGTAGGTGTTAACAGAAAGAAGGAAGGAAGGGGAATGGGAATGAGAAAGGGAAAGGAAGAAAAGAAAAGGAGGAAAGTCTATCTGATAAATCTTCATAAGAACTCAATGAGGAAAATTAAGACCCAGGAAGATTTTAAAATGTATTTAATTAAGGTCACTTGGTAATTAAAGTGTAGGGTAAAAACTATGACCATCCATCTTTCTCTCAAGTTTACTTCTGTCTCAGTATAATACTCTTCCTTTCAAGCCTACTCTTCCCCCCCCCCCCCAATATTCCAATACTCTCCACTTTCTCTAACTGAAGCAGGAAATTTGTTTATAAAATTAACGTGCCCTCAAAGCATAAGAGGTTGCCTATCAGACGTCTGGTTTCCAGTCTGGCAAGTAAGGAGCTTAGAAATCTTAAGTCCATCCCATCAAGTAAAAAGCTGAGTAAACTGAAAAATCAACAACTCTTCTTAGATTGTCAGAGAGGTGAAGTCACAGAGAGAACCACTTGCCCTGAAAACTAGAGAGACAGACAGGCAGGTAGAAAGAAATACAACTAACCTGAGCAGAAACCCCCAAATAACCTACCCAGGAATCAGTGACTAGGTAGGAAAACCTGAACTGTAATTCCCAAATTGCTAGAAGCTCAGCGTGGACAAGCCTGAGATATAAAAACTCCAGGTGAACAGAGATATAGGAGGCTCCCCAAACTATCATGAGTCTAACCTCCAGGAGCCTGCGCTAGTTCTCCCGACTGAGTATCAGAAAAATCCCTTCATGCTTCCAGCAAGAAGGAAAAAGGAACCATTTTGAAATACACTAGAGCATTCCATCTTAAAATACCTGTCCTCAGGAGAAACTATTTTGCTAGAACCTAAACTGGGGTTTCATGAGAGCCTAACCTACCCGGGGTAAGTAACATATCCAATTCTAGCTGGCTCTAGCCTTCTACCTGGGGCAAAGGAATACACAACTCCAGCCTCCTGTAGGTATCCTGTCTCACCTACTGGGAAAGAAAAACTGAGAAGCACTGCTGATGTGATATTCACAGCCCAGGCGCACAGGCTCACCAAAGACTGAGATCTAACCCTAGCACTACAGAGCGCTCCCCTCTCCCCACAGCTTTCCACTGTAGACTACAGACTTATTTACAGCAGTTCCTTTTACCCAGCACATCACGTCCACCTTTCAACAAAAAGTTACAAGGCATACCTAAGGCAAAAAACACAGTTTCAAGAGACTGAATAAGCATCAGAACCAAAGTCTGACATGTCAAGAATGTCGGAATTATCAGACCAGGAATTTTTTAAAACTATGATTAATGTGCTGAGGGATTTAGTGGAAAAAACAGACAACATGCAAAAGAAGAAGGCTAATGTAAGCTAATCAGATTATTATTGCTAGAAACTTCTCCCTTTATTTTGACTAAATGAGGTTTAGTTGGCGTATTTTCTTATTTACCAGTGCTTTCTTCTTTTAATGGATTTTATTTTACACTCTTTTTAGTTTATGCTAAATGGTATAAACTATTTTTGGTATAATGGTATCATATTTATCTTTGAAAAGATTCCAAAAGATTATGTAATTTAAAGGAAAATTTAATAAAGACTTTCAAATGCATAAAAGTAACATTTTTTAAACTGCTCTATGGACATTTAAATATTTCCTAATGATATTACAGATAAAAAGGAAGTGTCAATAAAAGGAAACCATGTACAGGCAGAACCTGACTTGCAAATGTGGATCCTGCAAATCTGCTGCATCTGAGAAATTCAAGCCCCGTCGAGGCTGACTGCCAAGATTCCAGTTCCCTTTCGTGCAGCTATTGTTAAACATTCCCCCCCAGTTCCCTGTTCCATCACATCCAACTCACTCTAGCCCACTCTTTTAATGCCAACTTGACCCCATCCCAATACTATTCCATCTCGCCTGAACTCCCATCCTTCCTCTTCTAGGTGCCAAAGATTCTCCACCTCCAGAATGATCTTTCATATATCTGTCTCCAGGTAACACTTCGCCCATTTCCCTAACTCCCAGATGCCCTTATCTCCTTCCTGTCACAGATGCAGAGGACATTCATTCTCCTCTTGCTATTGTCACTACCACAGTAGGTGAAGAAACCTCCTCTCACTGCCAATGGGCTGAGAGAAGAAATGGAAACACTCCCTGTTGTTTAGGGCGTATAGAAGTCAGGAAGAAAAAAAAGGAACATTCCTCTGGTTATTGGAATTGCTTTAAAGCTAAATAGATTCTCTAAATTTTAGACTTACAGTTGGAACTTGTATCTCCAAAGACAATGATAAACCATAATATTGTTAGTTCTGGAGTTCAGCTATATATGATGGCTACCATCTGGGTATGTAATTACAATTTATAATATTTTATCTTTAGGGATATGTTCTCTATACCACACAAGCCAAGTTACAAACTACCTTTTGAAAGCCAACCTATATAAGCACCGGAGGCACCATTTCGAGCTATTCATTCGTACTTTCCTATATTAAGAAATTAAAAGCACGGGAAAATAGACCTAAGCTGCTGAACCTGCCTTGCACGTCTTGTTCAGCATTTTATCCTGCACCCAGTATTTGATACACTTAAAGCACTCACCAACATTTGGGAAAGAAAGTGGGTGGAGGCTGGAAACGGGGAGGAGCACAACATCCCAGAGTCCCCATCCACAACGAATTAATGTCTCTGATTAGTGAAGGAAGAAGACAGAGAATTTCAGCGATCTAGAAGAAAGGAACCTTCTTTATCCTTCAGGTTACATGAGATAAATGGGGATTCCTTTTTAAATAATCTTAACTTATTCATGGTCAAAATCATATCTACCCAGGACAGCCCATCAAAAATTAGGTCTGTCCAGTTCAAACCTGAACTGGTAACACCGCAAGGTAACATGATAAATACTTTCAATTCCAACCAGCTAGAAAATAAAATGGAGGGCTGAGAATATTTTTCTGTACAAAACTGAGGAGCAGGGGAAAGAAGACGAACTACAGTAGAAAATTCTTTCAGTCTAAATTATCCAGATTAGTTGTTTTTAGATCTACTCCTTATTTCATTCACTCAAAATAGTTGTACTCCTAGGTATGTTTTTATTACAACAGTCTATGACCGCTTTTATTGGAATTTACAACCTCGTCTTTATTTACACTGAATGCTTCATTAATATCACTTGCCTAATCTTCTATTTCAACTAGATTAATATCATTCAAAATAAAAACATTGTTTCAAGAAAGAAATCGCAAAAAGGTAAATTTAATAGTTAACTATCATGATGAGTGGCCCAAATATTTTTAACCTTATTGTTTCTTGAACTAGTTAGGAGAAGATTTTGAAGAATAAAGTGAACCAGGACCTGAGGTTTTTAGACCACTAAAAACGCTTAGAGAAGGAAAAAAGTTTTCAAAATAGGTAAGGTGAAACATTGCATTATATGACATTATTGTAAGTATTATATTGTTATAAGTATAAATCCTTTACATCCAGTAATAATTACTCAAATATCAAATAACACATTAAGGTGATAAAAGAAATGTATTGAATGAACAAACATTGACATTACAAAACTATAACCATAATTATTTACCCTTCAGGTAAAATAATTTATCTAAAATCTCATCTATAGAGTCTTCTGAAAAATAAGTTCATCATACTGTATTTTATATTCCAACTACTTTTTAAATTCAATTTCTTTTTCAAGCACTATGTCTCTTCAAAAGTTAAAGATGATATTAGAAAATGTATGTGACTATTCAAAATAATCAGACTATGACTAACACAGACTATGAAAAAAGTGCAAACAAAATACACATAAAGTAAAAAAATTAATATAAAATAACAACCATAAAAACAGATTATGAACAAATTATTTTTTTTTGTATATTAAGCTTAATTCTTCCACATACATGAACAATGAAATAGGTGGCCTAATATAGTATGTAATGCAATGTACACTCCAGGTATTAATACTTTTTGTCTGGATGCTCCATCTATTTCCACATTTCTTAATTTGTATCAGTTACGTGTGTGTGTGTTTTTTAATAGCACAATTTAACTCAAAACAAACAGGTTAAGACAGTGAACACCCAAAGTTGTTTTTCCTAAATAACTCATTTTCAGCAATAAGGGAGGATTGATGGGTAGCAAAGGAAGTGGGAAGAGAAAGGGCGTTGTTTGTAACTGTGCGTGCTTTTGCCAAGTTCCAACAAAATAATGAATGCCAACCCCATAGTTCAATTTGTAGAAAAATGAAGTCGGCAATGGTTGAGAGTAGGGTCCAACAAACTTTTACACCTTTAATCTGCCAGGAATAAATTTAAGGAATAATAAAGCAAAAGGAGCACTGGCACATAATTCAAGCTTCTAGGATTTTGCAAAAGAATTCTGCCTTAATAGGTTTAGATACTTTGAATGACAGTGTCATCCATTAGTTGAACAAACTAAACCAGCATTAACATTTTGTTAGTTACAATTACAATGTCCTTATTCATGACACACTGCAAAAATATTAGAGACTGAGAAAGATTCAAGATCAAAACAGAAAAAAAAAATATTACAACAGTCCAAATAAAGAACGGCAAAGTGTTAAGGTAAGATGGGGTGTTGGTCTTTGTGACTGAATGCCCAGTGCAACACTTGGATAGTTAGTCTTCAATTCCCACGTCATGAGAAAGAAAAAAAAAAAAGAAAAAAATCACTAAGAACTCCCAGGCAGCTCTCTGGTGCTACTAATTTTGCCCAAGATAGCAGCAGGACAGGGTGTTACAATGATTATCGTATCATCACAGACTGTACACCTCCTCAATAACCCTGTTCTCTGCAACACGGGCCACAGACCTATCTATGCCCATCTCACTCATAGGAAAAACAGCACTGGGGGGAAGTGGAAATGAAACAGACTACTTCCTGGGTCTCAGCAAGCATCTTTTTTGATATATTCAATTACTTCTAAGCAAGATACATAGAAAACAGGAAGCCAAAACATGATTAATCCAATGGGTCAGTGAAAAATGAGAATATGTAAGTATATAAAAATAAGGGTGAGTTTAAAAGGAAGAGAAATAAGTCGGTTTTTTCCACCTACTGTTTGTTACTCTCCAATCTATTGGCTCCTAATTAAAGGCTTTAAAAACAAGTTTAGAAAAATGAATTACGGGCAATTATATTGGAGAACTGCAACAAAACAGTATAAATCCCTCGCTGACCCTATCTTGCCTGCAAAATTGAACTACCTACAACTACCTCTTGGTATTATGACAATTATAGATCACCTACGTAAAGAACCTAGCACAATGCTTGGCATAGTGTGGTTAAAATAGTAACCATTATTATTGTGGTAAATACTCTGGGTATATGGATAAATACCAGGGGCGCCAAAAAATGTATACACATTTTAAGAGATGTTATCTATGCTCAAGCAGTAGCTCAAGTTCGCTGTAATCAGAAGTGTCTAGACACTGATGGTAACCACTTTGAGCACCTCTTGCAATTGCAGAAGTCAAACGTGACTTGTATTCATCTCTTGTTATCAGTATACATTGAGTATTATAATTGCTTTTTTCCTTTCTTAAAATGTGTATACATTTTTTTGGCACCCTTTGTAATAAACTTGATCACCTTACGAAAGCACAGTTCATTCTCCTTCAAGCAGAACTTAAGGAGCCAGAAATTTAACCCTGAAATTGTGAACGCCTTCAAGATTTCTAAAGTAAAATAGAATAATAGTACGGTGGTAAATTCAATTGGTCTGATTATTTCCAATCCAGCAACACCTTCAGAAGCAGTCCTAAAAGGATCCAGACAAAATATCCCATGCATAAGGATAGAAGGGAAATTCAGCCCTAGATAAAGTTCTATTACAGTCCCTGGGAGAGCTGGTTTCAGGATTCTGGGGTTCCTGGGCTCCTGGGTCTCCCAGCTCCTATGTCTCCCCACCCTCCACCTCCTAACCCCATATGTGAAGCCAGACAAAGCCAGAGAAATAATTTAGGGAAAATATTTCCTGGAGCAATCAAGGAAGGAAAATTCTACAGAAATTCTAAACACTACAGGAGCCCAATCTAATTCTAAAGTCTTTGTATTATAGTTCACTGTCCATCCTTGATGCAACCGAACAAAAATTCTTTTCTTTATTATGCATCTACTAGGGGCCACTCACTGTGCTAAACGATTCCACCGAAGAGGTCTCAAATGAAAAAGAACTTTTTGCCTAGGCTGATCTCAGGACTTTTATTTTAGTCATATCAAAACAAGCCCACCAAAATACAAAAGCACCAAGGCAACAGACATCCTTGTCACTTAATTCTATCACTGGCCTCCAAAGAAACTCTGGACTAAACTTAATTACTTCCTTTAACAACTCTCAGAGTCTTTGACATTCTAATGTACATTATGAATCTCTAAAAAGAGATATAGTATGCACCATTCCACAAACTTAACCTGACCTCTGAACCCTTTTATCCTAGAACACCAATTTACATAGTACTTAATGTTTTCACCAAAGATTAAAATTTAATAACAACAACAAAAAGATTTTGTAGTATTTAGAGGGCAAAAGCTGTATAGAGTCTTTCTCCAATGCAATCCCACTTACATACAGGATTTTCCTGCAAAGCAATTGAAGCAAACCAATGAAAGTTCCAAAATAGGCATATGAAAATACAAAGTATATGAAACACAATGCCAGTAAGTTCTGAACAAATGCAGGAATGCTATTTCTTTTTTAGCTCAGTTTACCATTTTACACTTTCATCCAGACATTTGAGCATGAGCTCTCTGCTAGCGCTCAATCCCAGCAGAAAGAATCCCTATGTCACATGCCCCAATTGCCAATCCTACATTTTTCCGGAATTTTGTTACTAGATAGATCATTTATCATTTGCCTCTTTCCACTATGCCCCCTTAAACAGCTTAATAATATCTTCATAGCCTCTAGCCAGCTAAGAGATCTGTGAGTTACTCCAAGCTGTCATTAAAGCCTCATATTGAACTACTGGACAGTAAAAGACCTTTGATTTCTCCAGCTATGGCTAAACCTTAATATACTCAAGCTTCGATAACTGGGAATAAGAGCAGATATTTACACAGTGCCACTATTTACTACAACAGACAAGCTGGTCATTTTAATGAGGGAATTTTGTCTCCCCCGTACCTTTTCGCCTCCAATATCTTATTCGGTATTCTTTGTGTGGTGGCTACTTTATTAAAGTGGTTCAATATTTAATTAAGGATTAAATGGTAAAGCAGTTTGCCCATTAAATTATAAAAACCTTCACTGTTTATAGAGCTTTTTAAAATTAATTAAATAACTTAATAGAACTTTAAAAATTAGACTTCAAAGTGAGTTTTGAGAACACATAAGTTATTTGGAAGATATTCAGCCCTGACAAAACACATGCACCAATAATGACAGAACACACACACAGGGTCGAGAACCCGGGAGTATCCCCGAAGCTCAGGCATCCTTGGACCATAATCTGCAGCGTCCATCAGATGAACACACAAAATGCAGCATTGATACAGTAATTCCCTGGGACAGGAGAAGCACGTCAGGTTATCTGGGGAGGCCCAGGGGGACACACAATACGGATGTCCAGGAAGAGGAATCAAAATAATTATTTTTAAATTTAATTGTTTAAATTTAACTCCTCTTTCACTTAGTTGCTAAATATTGAGTCTAAGTCTTTGTCTTTATTTTCCTAGTAATAGAAAACACTGGATTTATTAATGCTTATTAATGTTTTAAATCAGAAACCCCAAAAGGAGCCTAATAAAAAAGTCAGCTCATCTCAGATTCTCTTTCCATTTATTTTAAATGATTTTTTTATCCACAGATCAAGAATTTGATGGCAAGATTTTCCTTGTACCCACTGATAAATTCTATTATTTTGTTTCCTTATTTACTATATTTTCCTGTTGTGTAATAAATATATTGAGGTAGAGCTGAAAATATAATGCCAAGAGAACCTGGCTATGGAGCTTTCCTGCTGCTTCAGTTTCTTCTGCATGTGAACAGAAAAGTGAGTGGAGGCAGTGAGTCAATACCCAAGCCAGGCCAAAAGCCTGGCAATCTGAGCCATGTGGCACAGTCACATGATCACTGGTGTCAAAGAGCAGGACATGTGCTACCTAAGCGAGGTGACGGGTGCGAATTCTCCTTCTTAATCATCTCATGCTCTTGTTCTCCTTTTCCAATCCTTCCATGGGAGTTTATAATTAACGGTACCATGATTACAATTTGTGAAGGGTACGGCAGGCTTTCACTATCTCTAGTTCACTAACTCCTATAAAAACTGTAATCTTACATATGTTTTCCCTAGTTATCTACAAGTCTTATGAAATACCCTCACCAGCTCCCATTTCTCTGCCATATCACCATCTGTTCAGTTCTACCACTTACATTAAAAACCCTCTATTTTCCAAATTTTGCACACACATACACATACGCACACACAAATGCCCTCCCCCCACACACACACAATTTAGGATTTAAAAAGCTTTCCATCTTCATTTTGAAAATGCTGGGCCAAACTTGAACGAGTTTCTTTATGGCTGGACCACTCAGAACCTTGAATGTGCTACTTTATATCATGAATTTCTTGATATAAACATAATATGCCACATTTCAAAATCTATTTGGCTATTGAGGCTTTGTTTAATGAAACATTTTCACAGCACACACCTGGGAAAACTCTTATCCAAACTATTCAAATTAGATTATTTTATAATTCTGTTGTATAAAAATGTGTATATTTTTATCAAAGTGTATATTTAAAACAAATCTGAATATATTAATTATTCATTCATCCACTTACACACCCATCCCACCAGCCATCCAAAAAAATAGCATAAACTGTACATGATGCCTATATATGTGAACAGTTTTATACCTGGTGCTATGGGAGAGAAATCACATAATATAACTGATTCTCCTTAAGAAATTATAAGTGGTAAACCTAGGAAACATTTACTTCATAAGAGTGCTTTAATACTAAATGTCACGAAGATATTTTAAATTATTTTTATTCTACATGTTTCCAGAAGCAACTGAAATGAAAAATAATCAACTGATCCTTGTACATTTCAAATATTTAAATGTAGTTAAAATACATACTTTAGGATTTAAAAACTATAAATACATCAAGACAATTAAATTTATTCTAATTCAACTAATCAGCGGTTGTGCAAAACCAATTATTTAAAGCCTTTGCCTTTTACTTCAGGATTATAAATCAAGTCCTTCTTTCAGTTCCTTCATTTCATTCATGGCTTTTCGGCTGTAAAACCATAGGAAAAAAATCTTACAAAACATTCTACATTGGACATGTTGGGAACCAAACATATCTATGATGAGTCTGTGCTGTAATTTAGGAAGAAACTTAATTTGTTTTAAACAAATATTACAGCACCAGTCTCTACACCTTTGCTTGGGATACTCCCGTCTTTTTTCCTTCATCTATGCCTGGTCAACACAGCTTCCTGGAATTCCTAGTTCAATCCCCAATTCTGTGCAGTTATTTCCAGATGATTCTCCCTTACAGATAACTGTGTCACCCACCTCAGAAAGCACAGAACTTACAGTCCATATCACTTAGAGCATGTATTGTTACATCTTACGTTACTTTATACTGCTACTTAACTTTTCACATAGTACAGCTTTCCATCTACCTACCCTGTAACCTTTCTGAAAGCCAGGGACATTTCTCTTCCTTCTTGGAATCCTGCACTACACCTTCAATAAAGTAAGCACACAAATTATTTCACAGAATCATAAAGTTTCACAGCTGAATCTGCACGTCTCTCATTTTGCAGATAAAAAGGAAGCCTAGAAAGGTGAAATAACTTGCCCAAGGTTATTTGATTAGTTGGGGACTAAATCAGGACAAGAACCTAAGAGTGTGAATCTAGTGTTCTTTGTTTTAGTCTATGTTAAAAAAAAAAAGAGAAAGATATTATGCTAAAATTCACTTTCTGGTTTTAGTAAGTACAAAAAGCCAACATGTGTATAACCAAGAACTTTGCATTGCCTTAAAATTACCATTTTCTTCAATATTAATAATTGGCCTATCCCGAGAATGATAATTATTATTATACATATTATAACACATATAATATGTAGGTGATCTGGTCAAATGTCTACTGACCCAGAACAGCATTTATTTTGTGTAACTTCTTCCTTTTAAACCATGAGACAGGGGTGGGATGTGGAGAAAGAGGAGGGAGGGACAGAGGGAATTCAATTAAACTAAATAAGTCAGTTACCCAAGTTCTAGTTAATCAGGATTTTATCCAAATGACAGTAAAGAATTCCTTGTCCACCTCTGAACCTTACTATTCAAGAAGTCTTCTTACTATTTGTTTATGGAATATATATATATATATATAGCTACTTGATATTCTGATTAACCTAGACTTTCCTTCAGAGACTCTTCCATCATCTGCCTAAGTCCTCAAGGGAAGTGGGGCCATTTAGAACAGCTGGCGCATGAGGTGACAGGTAGATTTACTTCAAGAGATTAGTCCCTAGAGAAGTGCTTAATTCTCAGTTAAGTTTGTGTAGTCTAAGAAATTCCAGGGAAATAAAATTATAAATATAGGTATTTCCACAAACTAATCATTAGCTAACTCTATGGCTCTAAAAACTAGCACAGGGACGGATCTGTCAAAAATGGCTCCCACTGTTATTACATTAATCTCACATGAAGTAACAGAGCAGGAACAGAGCAGGTAACAGGATCAAATGAGGCGTTTCCATTAAGTTACTGGAAAGGAAAGTCATCTTTTCCACATCCAGTCAGCCTACTTTTACTAAAAGGTGAGCATCACGGGTTAAACATTCCTCCTCCCCAATATGTTGGAATGCTAGTCCCCAAAACTTCAGAATGTGAACTTATTTGGAAACAAGCTTATTGCAGATGTAATTCGTTAAGATGAAGTCATACTGGAGTTGGGGCCCTAATCCAATTTGACTGGTGTACTTATAAGAAGAAATTTGGACAGAATGGCACATAAAGAGGGGAAGATGCTGTGAAGAGACCTGGGGAGACGACAAGGAAAGGCCTGGACAGATCCTTCCCTCACAGCTCTCAGAAGGAACTAATCCTGCCACGGCTATGATTTTGGACTTCTTGCCTCCAGAACAATGAGACACTATATTTTTGTTGTTTAAACCGCCTACTCCTGCTGTAAACCTGATACTTTTACAGCAGCCCTAGTAAACTAATACCATAAGCAACAAGAAATAATTTACAAAGTATCTGTACGACAAACACAAGCAAAATAACATTGAAATAGAAACTCAAAAGTCCTAGAACCTAAGTTTGAAATTTGTAACCTATGGCATAAATCTCTACCACAGTTTTCTTACCTTATACCTTTGCAGGTTGTTGTGAGGACAGGATTTAATAATGTGTATGAAAGTTCTTGGAAAAGTACAAAGTATTAAATAAATAGAAGATGTTATCATCCAACATTTGAAATTTACTTAACACATTTGGCTTGTAGTTAAGAACACCAGCAAAGGTATAAGTGATCCCCACATTTTTTCCTCATAAATGAGAGACTAATGATCTTAGGGGTTTAATCAAAAACTAAATCAAATTACACAGTACAAGTGAAAGCACATCATGATCAACATTTCTATCTGTTAAAACTGCAAACCCCCCTAAAAAACAAATAAACAAACAAAAAGACCCAGAAACATTCATAGGTCATGTAATGATTAATTCATCTAACACTTGCTTAATATCTACTATATTCCAGAAACTGGGTTAAGTCTTAAAGATGCAGAGCTCTAGACCTGGGCCTGACTTTGAGGAGCTCCCTCCACAGCGAAGGAAATAGGAAGTGATTAAATCAAGATTCACACAAGCTGACAGAGTATGTACAAAGTACAACAGAACAGACACATGTAATTGCACCTACATCTTAATAGGATAATGTTTAATTTTCTGGAATTGACAATGCTTTAAACAACATATATAGCAATACTTTAAAGAATTAATTCTAAAGTTTTTCAATTTTCCTTCTTGACTCTGCTGATCATTGTTCCACGTTGGAAATAGAGAACTTCATCTCTCAGATTTTTTAAAAGCAGGCTTAAACATAAACTGTTTCTCTTTAAACTTGCTGCATTTGTATTATCATCCTCTTGTGCTGAGAAAGATATAGTTAACACTAGCTAACTGGATGTTTATTTTCATAAGAGAAAACCAGAAAACTAATGTTCCAACCCTTATTGAAAATCCTTCTAAAATGTAGCCTTTCTGCTCTAGTTTGTATACATGGGCAGTGTATCCCAATTAAACATTTCTTTGATGGCTAAAGATTTTTCAAGTCCTCAGGTGTCAGCTGAATATCAGTGATCTAGCCATGGTCCTTTAACTCTAAATACAGAAGGAACAATATATCGGATTGCTCTTTACCACAAGGTGGAGGATAGCTGGCAAAGACAAGGGCTAAAAGTCAACTTAAAGACAATTAAATCCACTAGAAAAACACTTGTAAATTGCTTTTATTTTTTAAGAAACGAAACTATGTGAGATAACTGATCCACTTCAAATCTAAGTTAAAGGCTGACAATGAATAGTTTGATCTAAGAGCCAAGTTACACAGGAGTGTAAAAGTAAGCATGAAATAATGAAATGACTCAGAAAGTCTTTATCAACTTCGTTGTTTACTTACGTCAATAAGAACTTGAACGCTATATTTGCAAAGGCTAAAACACAAAGCAGATAATCTCTCGATGGATAATTGAGTTGACACTATTAGAATCTGGAAGTTGCAAAGCAGCAGAAGTAATGGCCCCCATTTTCTGGAAGTTTGAAATTCAATGAGAAAAGAACAAATAGCTTGTAACAGAAGCAAATACATAACCTAGAGCTATACATGTAATTCTCTTTCCCATTTTTTTCTCCTAATCTCATTCACCTTTCTTTTTCATATTTTTAACCCCTTTCACTTTTCTGCTTTCTTTTTTATAAGTTAAGCAAAAACCTTTCAACTACAGTTTCCTTCATTTTCTCCACATATATGCACCATTCTTAGTAATTCCTTAATATCTTAATCACAACTCGTACCAACAAATCTTAATCTAGCTCATGATCTCATAGAAAATACAAACATATTAAATTGTGAAAAAAGAAGGAAAAAGAGAAACCCTACACATTTATGTCTAATTTGAGCTTCAAGAATTCAATCATAAATGTAGAAAGGCAAAAACAGAGACTTCAAAATAATCTGTGATCTCCAAGAATTGAACATAGATTTATACCTTTCTAAAATTTTAAAATATATCCATTTTTGTATTAGTTTTTTTTACAAACTTTTTTTTTTTTTAAGTAAAAAGATAAAAATTGAATGCATTAACAGTCAGTTTGTCTGGGATGCAGAGTTTTCCTTCAATTCAGTATTTTAATTTAAAAAATTAAAAATTCATTAGGAGAAGGAAAATAAACAGACATAAACTCTTAGCAATATCTTTTATTAGAGCTTTTAACTTTATACTATCAATTCAAATATTCAACTAAATAGATGGTTCTTACACAGTGTCCACAAAATCACCAGACTTACTTTTTATTAAATTAGAAGAGACAAAAATTGAGGAGGACGAATTCAATTAAAAGAATGCAGACTGAGAACACTGCTGATTAAAACAAAAACAAAAACTCCCCTTGATCCCAACTGCCATGAATTTAGAAGATTATATGATACAATGATAACTATGGCCCAACTATAATGAGATGCAAAAAGTAAATTAAGTAATGGAAGTGGGTGAATGGGGATTGTGTGGCAGATACTTTGGAAGAAAAATGTGGCTTCTTCACAAAAGCAAGGCTTTCTGACGTTCTACTCTAATTTGAGTATGTCTTTGCATCTTAGAACACTTCTGCTTTCTCAATGAATCTCAAACAAGAAACTGTCTGATCAAGACTAGCATTGTCTAGTGTTACTCTTAATTAGAAATGAGTTTTCAAATGATGTAATAAAGACCTACATGTAATTATGAGATTTAGCCAACTTTTTCTATGGAATTGCTATGTCAACAGTTATTGATCATCTTCTAGAAGCCAAAGTATGAGATGAAGGGCTGATTACGGAAAAAGAACGAGAGGACCTGAAGTAGAAAACAATCTCTCATTCTTAATTAAAGAATGCAAACCTATCAACAGGAAATTAAAGAGCACATTTCCAGATAAACAAAACATTGCCTCGAATACATGAGCTGAGGGGATCCCAAGCATCACTCTTACAAGAGTGAGCCGGAATAAGTGAAAGATAAATTCTAAACAGAAATGAGAGAGCTATGTTGTACTATAGGAAACAGGCAAAAACTGACAGGGAAAAAAAGAACATAATAGTCACGGGAACAAGAATATCTGTAAATCAAGCAAAATATTAAATCTGATTCTATGATTTGTTTATATAAATAATTGTTTTAATATCTTTAACACGTCACAATAAATAAATCCTAAAGAACCAGGCAAGGAAATATATTTTTGTATTTATATCCAAATATGACTGTATCTAATGCTCTTAAAATTAATTTTATAACAGTAAAATAACAAAATTGATTTTTCTTTCATTCAGGCATAAATTGAAATAGTTAAGAGGGTATAAAAGCCTAAAGTAGAGCAAGTTTAATTCTATAAAATTAGTTGTTTATTCATGTCTTGATGCAGGAAGGGAATTAAAAAATTAGATGCTTGTCTTTGGGCGCGTATTTCTTCCAACTCCCACTAAAAACAAAGGGAACAAAAAGCTTGTGTATGTTTTTAAAGGACTACACTCAGCTAACTGATTGGTTCTGCTCAATAAGTTCTCAATGAAATATCTATTCAAAATATATCAAAATATGGATAACTCCTCTTCGAAATAATTAATAATTTAATATATGAAGTCTGAAAAGGAGACATTTTCCTATAGCTTACTTGTTTGCCAAAAATGCTTAAATAAGAGTATAATGCTTAAATAACAGCAGGAGGTAGTCTTTGAAAACATATTGTCAATGAAAGTTCACTAGAAGAGGATCATCGGATATAGTATATCCATTACATGGGGGTGGGGGGAAAGTTGAGCCTTTCAGGACATGCCAGAGAAATCTAAGGTAACAAATAACTTACCTTCACGTACAAGTGTATCACCAAAAGGAAAGCAGTATTTTTACGTCTGTCGACTATTTGTGATAAATAATGCCTAAAGAGATATATAAATTGTGGCAGCCAAATAAAATTGATCATTCTGCCTGTTTGGAGAAAATTAAAACCTTTATCCCAGCAGCACACGAGGTAGTATACCACACAGGTTACGCGTGACTTTTGGAGCCAGCTTGCTAGATTCACATTCTTACTCTTGCACTTGCCAGTTTAGCTGTTCACATTCCAAGATTTTCTACCTGCTTATTTTTTCCTGTTTTACTGCTTCAATTCTTTTGTCCCTAACCAAATAAACTTCATAATTCTATTTACATTTTCATTTTGCTCTTTTATTCTATATATTGCCTAAAATGGAAGAGTTTTCCAGTATATTGTCTCTCCAACCATAAGATGTAAAACCTACACCCAAACAACTCCGAAAACCTACCTAAAAGGTACCAGAACAATCAAAGGAGTATACGAGGCCGGACAATGAAGTTCGCGAACTCATCCTAGAAAAAGTGCTGCATACCTCATTGCTGAATGTCACTACAGTCACCTTCGAAGTACTCCCCTTGGGAAACTATGCACTGACACCAGCTCCATGTCCACCCATTCAAAGCAATTTTGGAACTCTTTTTCTGGAGTGGCCATCAGAGCTGTCGTCATATTACCCTTGATGTCCTGAATGTCATCAAAATGTCTTCAAGATTTCCTTTACCTTCGGGTACAGAAAGAAGTCATTGGGGGCCAGATCAGGTGAGTAGGGAGGGTGTTCCAATACAGTTATTTGTTTACTGGTTAAAACTTCCTCACAGACAGTGCTGTGTGAGCTGGTGCATTGTCATGATGCAAGAGCCATGAATTGTTGGTGAAAAGTTCAGGTTGTCTAACTTTTTCATGCAGCCTTTTCAGCACTTCCAAATAGTAAACTTGGTTAACTGTTTGTCCAGTTGGCACAAGTTCATAATGAATAATCCCTCTGATATCAAAAAGGCTGATATCAAAACAGTGTTGAAATAAGTTTGCAAACCTAATTGTCAAACCTCGTATGTGGTTGTGGTCTCACCACATAAGAAAGGGTTGTCAACATAAAGCTGAAGCATATTGGTATCTCTTCTGATTTGTTTTTTTTTTTTTTTAAATTAGTTTAAGGTGCACAAAATAATGTAAATCTTGTAAGTCTCTGAGAACTCTTTTGTACCACCCTCTGAATGGTATGTTTTTCATCATTTATAAGTTTTTCTTTGGATAATATACCTTCACACCCTCTCACACATGAAGCAAATACCTATGAAATTATATTTCTGAAAAAGGCAGGGAAAGGAAACAAGGGAAGCTCATAGTGACACATTATCAATGGGGGAAACTTTTTTTAAGGAATTTACATAAGAAGGGGTGGATGGAGGGGAAAACTAACATGGTTTTTCAATGTGGCAATAATATAAATAATGTACCACAGACAGACACAGATTCAGAAGGCTAACTGGAACAAGTAGATCCAAAGGGGCAAAGAAAAACCGACATAAAACCTGAGAAAAATAAAGAGAACAGTGATAGAAAAAGAAAACAGAGACATCAATTAGCTTTGAAAGCAAAGTATGCTAGCTTACATCAGAGGGTCATCCAGCAACCACCCATCAGCCTCCTGTGGGAAGGAGACCTCTGGTGGGAAACCTAAGTGAAAACAGTCCCCACATTCTAAGGAAAGCAACTGAGGCTTAAGAGATCAGGAGCTGGTACAGGCCAAGGGTTTTACCAGTTTCACTGAGCAAACTCTGAGCCAATATTTTACATTAGTTAAATTTATTAACACAATTATGATAAGAATGTAAATTCAGATGGTCCCAGTAGTGCCATGGATGAAATGAGAAGTGTGTCAACTTGTCAATATTCAATGAGGCTAAAGCATTAGGGGAAATCTATGTGTAAGAAATGAACTGACTAGGGTCTTCCCTAATATGTAACTACATGTAAAGCCATAGTAACGCCCTAAGTCTGTAGCTTCCTTAACTCAAAAAAGCACTATGGGCCACAGAAACTCTAATGTAAACTTCTAAGGCCATTTCTAATCTAGGCATTGCTATAAACCTCTTACGTAGCTTTCTTACTTAAAACACAATTAATATTTAATGAACACTAAATGTGAAATTTTTCTGTTTTCCCTCCATTTCCATTTTTTATAAAATATGAATATATTTTTCCCAGAATTATATATCATCCTTTCTTCAGTAAACATTTATTATGTTTATTCCTACAATGTTTCTATTGAAACATCCTTGTTTCTACATGAGGATCCATGTGAAATCACCACAGGTTTCAAAACAAAATATGGTAACCTCCCGCTGTAGAAATTCCCGGGGTACTTTCGGGTCAGCAGCAGTATGGGGACGTGGCTCTGTGCCTTCCGAGGGAGCACTGGTGGGCACCCCTCTGTTACCCAGCTGGCAGATGTCCCTGCTCCCCAGCTCCTCTTCTCCAGGACTTGCAGCCACCACTGCTCCTTCTCTCCCCCACCACATCCTTCTCGATCCCAAAGGAGGAGGCACGTTACTCTCCTCATCCAACCTAGCCTGTTACTTCTTCTTCTCAGAAGAGATGCCCTCCCTGGACTTCTCAAAGTGGGTAGGAGGTGGAGGAAAAAGGTGTACAAACAACATGGCTTCTCACATAACAGTGGAAGCGCCACAGGTGCCCAAGATCTTTCTACCCATCTTGATTATGAGCTTCAATTGAGACTTGGCCAGCAGTAGCTTATGGGACTCCAGAAGAGAGCTGGGCCCATGTTTTAAAACATGGCCAGCATTTGTTTTCATCAGGTATAGTAAAATGAAAGATATGGAGACAACTGCCTTTAAAAGAAGAGTTTATTACTCACAGATCCCAAGAGGAGGAGGCATGCCACACCACACAGGGCCGCATGGGAAAGCACCAGGTTGGTCAGGAGGCAGAAGGAGCAAGCGGAAACATGGGCACAAGCCTTTATTGTGGTTTTCTCAGGAAAAGAAAGGCAAGGCAGATAAGTAGCTCAGGCCTGGCTAGTCTAAATAATTTCAGCAGGCTCTGGGGGGTAGGGACTGCCCAGAATTAGGTGCTACCTGGCCCTGCCTGGGGTGTTACTGGGGCAAAAGAATGATGGCTCACCCCATGACAGCTCAGTAAAGGTGAATAAGGGCTCTGGATTGGTTGGTTTGCTCCAAAAGACGCATTAGAGCTGATTGTCCAGCTAGGTCTTATTTTCGGGGAAACACGGTAGCTATCTCTAGGAATTAGCTAGCTATGGAAAGGGCAATCAGTCCCTGGCCAGCAAGGCCTCCAGATATCCAAGCATCATAAAATACAGAAGATAAAAAAAACATGATTAATACAGCCCAGATTGTAGTTCTGGGCTCACAGCTCATCTAGATTGCACTTTTTTCATAAACACCTGTCTGAGCTCCAGAGTTTCCCTGAACTAAAAGCTCTCCTGGAAGCACTACCAGCCCAATCTCCACCTGCACCACTAGTACCATGCATTGATGGAAAATGTATCAGAGCAGTCATTCCAAATGGTCTCCCCCTGGTTTCATACTAATTGTTTACACACAGTTTGAAATCTGTACCACAATCCACCAAAATGATGGCATGGCCTTTGCCACGACTTGGGAAGCCACACTGCTGCTGTCAGAAGCATTCAGAACACTAAAGCTTCAGGTGCTAAAAAGGCATGCGGGTACGTACTAAGCTTTTTAAGCTAGACTGTTAGCTACCATTTAGGTGTTTGCATAAAATTTCAACAAAAGGAACACAAAAATAATGCCTCAGGATTTCAAAGACTTCACTAGTATTTATCTTCTAGAAGAAAAGTAAGAAAGTTGACTAGATAAATATCAAGGCATCTACCCCTTTCTTCTGCTGCTAAGCCTCTGAACAAAATTTTTGGTATGCTGTAAAATGCCATCAGTCATTAACTCTCAGAATTCACAATTCATAGTTCGGTACAGTAGAATTTAGCCATAGGAAAAAATTCAAATCTCTGTATTAATTTTTTTAACTGGTAAGATGCATTTTACTGTTGAACTGTTATACACGCTGCCTGATTATTCCACATAAAAGTAAAACTAGAACTGTTTAAAACACACACACACAAATAACATCAATAACCAGGGGTTTTCTTTTTGCTATACTGTTTTGACAATCATAGGCATGCTTGCTAGGTAATACAATCAACACAAAACAAAATATTAGGTATAATACTGGTTTAAAAACAAAACTAAGTGGGGGGGAGAGAAGCAACTAGATATACAGATAGACTCAGTTCCACATTGTCTAATACATCAAACAGTCAGCTTAATTTTCACGGATTTTACAAAATAGTCACAGTACCATGTTTCCCTGAAAATAAGACCTAGCCAGACAATCAGCTCTAATGCATCTTTTGGAGCAAAAATTAATACCAGACCCGGTATCATATCATATATCATATCGTATCATATCATATCATATCATAGACCCGGTCTTATATTATAGTAAAATGAGATCAGGTGTTAATTAATTTTTGCTCCAAAAGACGCATTAGAGCTGATTGTCTGGCTAGGTCTTATTGCTGGGGAAACACAGTAGTAAGAGACCTAAAATCTGCCAGCTACTAATCAAAGTTTGAATGGATACCACAAAAAGTATTATTAAGACTACTACTTGATCAGATAGTTAATCACAGCAACAGAACTTGGCAATCCATTCCCTATGCTTCATAATAAGTCAGCTACTTAATCCTAGATCAGACTTGAGAATTACAGGATCTAAAAATATTCCCAAATGTCTGCCTTAACTTCTGGAGAACTCTTCCAACTCAGACAACAAGCAAACAATGGAACTTTCTAACAGATTGTGAGGTCACACATAGGACATTTTAGTTTCCTGAATCATTTTATCAATGTCACTGTAAGGACTCCAATACCTTAGTAAAAATGAAACAAAAAATTGCCAACCTTCACTACTGAAAAATGGATAATTGGCCCAACAAAATGATTCTATGCCCATGGATATCACTTTATTTTTAGGGTTCTTATATAGTCCCTGCAGCGTCACCCCTACACTGGTCCACAGGGACACCCTGATCCTCATTTAAAGCTATGGTCTGAACGCAGAAAAAGAAACTCTTCCTTCCCTCCCTTCTCAGAACTGCTGACACATTCAAGCATTCATTCAACACTTACTACAAAAATACTATATGCTAAGCCCTATATTGCTGGAATTTTCAGAAAGATTTTAGTAAATGTTAACAGAAAATAAAAGGAAAATAAACAACAAAAAAAGAATATAAAATATCCTGGTTTACATTCTAATTAAGTAGTAGGAGTTTGCAGGTATCCATGGCATAAAGGCCTTGTCAGAAATACGGCTAAAATAACTATAATAACAGCCTTTCAAAGCTGAAATATACTATCCAGGCACATTGCGCGAGTTTGCTGCTTTACAGCTGAAGGTTAGTCTCCTCACTATCCTCAGCATGATTTCTCCACATCAAAGCCAAGAGAATAATTCTAATTCTGTCACTTAATTCTTAAGTCTGGCCTAAAACATCTACCTTTCTCGTATTTAACAACTACAGCCCTCTTTCATAAGAATGGCACATCCTGCTGAAGAGAGGCAGTGGAGAAATGAGAGGAGGAAAGAGAACGTTGGCGGGCAGAGACAATGCACTGCCATCAGTCAAACCCTTTGAAACATTAAACGCTAGAAGAGGCTTAAGGATAGTTGTGGTATAGAGGCGGAGTCTGTGTATACGTATGTGCAAAAACTTCCACGTAAACTTTAGAATAAATGTATTGAGGTCTGCAAAAATCTTACTGAAATCTTGATTTGTAGTTGCACTGAATTTACAGATTTGGGGAGAACTGACATTTTTATAACATTAAGTCATCCCAGGGTATTTCTCTGTTACTAAGTCATGTCTTCTTTAATGTCCTTTAGTCCAGTTTAAAATTCCTCCATAACAGTCCCGTGCATTCTTTTTTAGATTAGTTACTTGATAGTATTTGTTGCTATTGTGAATGTTAGTTCCTAAGTTAACTTTTAAAAAGAAAGGGGCCTTGCCCTATCAGACTTTAGAACATAGTGTAAAGAACCACTGTCATAAAAAAACATCATGGTAATAGCCAGAAATAAACAACTAATCAGAGAAATATGAGGAAGAACTCAGATCTAGTAAGGGAGTACTACAAATCGAGAGGAAAAGGACAAAATGCTTGTATTCTACATGAAGAAAAATAAAACCAAACACTATACTTCACATCCTATACAAAGTTAATTCCTGAGGGATTAGAGACCCAAATGTAAAACATAAAACTGTAAAGCAGATAGAAGAAAACGTAGGAGGATTTGTGATATTGGGGTAGAAAAGGATTTCTTCTAATACAACAACACAAACCACAATGTGTTGATTTATGTGCTGCAATGTGATGATTTAACCACCTGAAAATTAAGGATTCTTAGTCAAGGGAAGAAACCATAGACAAAATTGACAGATTATATTAAAAAGTCTAAAATCAACAAAAATGAATGTCTAGAATATTCAAAGAACTCCTGCTGAGCAGGGAAAATGGGCAAAGGATATGAAAAGCAAATTCGCATTTATTCACTCAGCAAATATTTATTGAGTATCCACTTTTTCAAGTGTTATGGGTTGGTTATACGTATGTACAACACAGATAAGATCCCTGCCTTCAAGAAACTTGAGAAGGGAAAACAAACACATAAATACATAATAAAATACACTATGTTTTGTTATGATAAATACTATGAAGAAAGATAAAGCAGAACAGAGACAGAGGTGACGATAAGTACTCTTTCAGATAAGATGGTCAAGGATATGATATTTAAGCAGGGATCTGAATGAAGTGAGTGAGCCAAGCGAATAAGCAGAAAGTTTTCTAGACAGAAAAACAGCAAGAACAGGTAATAGGTAATAATACATGAAGCGATAACCAACGTCACTAATAATCAGAGAAATGAAAACTTAAGTAATGATATACCACTTTGCATATGTCAGATCAGCAGAAATGTAACGTGAGATAACACCAAGTATCATTGGAAATGGAGGGGAAGGGAACTTCCGCGTACTGCCAGTGCGTGTAAAAGTGGTACAGCCATTCTGGAAAGCTTTGGTGAGATGAAGTAACCTGTTTCCCCGAAGATAAGACCTAGCCGGACAATCAGCTCTAATGCGTCTTTTGGAGCAAAAATTAATATAAGATGCAATATTATATTATTATTATATTATATAAGACCCGGTCTTATTTTACTGTAAGACCGGGTCTTATATAAGACTTATAGTAAAATAAGACCGGGTCTTGTATTAATTTTTGCTCCAAAAGACGCAGTAGAGCTGATTGTCCAGCTACGTCTTATTTTTTGGGAAACAGGGTATGTGCATACCCTGTGCTGCAGAGATCTTACTCTGGAAAAATCACAGTTCTCCCAAAAGTCCTTAAGAGGACATGTATGAAAGTGGAAATCACTGAGTTGTTTGTGGTATTAGGAACTTACACGGAATCTAGGTGACCATCAACCAGAGGACCAGGTAAGTAAAGATGTGATAGAAACATACTCTGAAAAACCGTCAGCAGTTGTAAGTTATGACATGTATATACAGAGATTCAAATGGATAGTTTTTGTTTGTTTTTTAAAGTATCGAGCATGGAAATACAGAAAAAAACCTCTCAGATTTGTTTGGAAAAATAGTATGTAGAGGTGGAGTTGTGGGGAGGAATGGTTAGAAATATTTAATAAGCAAGATTACCTATGAGTTGATCATTGTTAATGCAGGATAATGGAAACATGGGATTTTGTTGTATTATTCTTTCCACACTTATATATGTTTGAAGTTTTCCAGAATAAAAGGCATTTTTCGAGTGGTAAGTGAAAAAGAAACAGATCTATAGCAGAATACCATTTATGTAAATTAAAAACACGTATGTGCATAAAACACCACCATATTTTTTTAGACATATCCAAAACATCAGTATGGATGTCTATGGAGGGAGAATGAGAATGGAAATTGTGCATAAATGAAACCATTTTAAATAAAATGAAACAAGAGTGGAGCCTTGTGCTTTCTTGCGGAAGCTGATAACGTGCCATTATCTGAGGAGTTTGATTAATTCCATTTTTTTCACCTGAGGTCAAGAAAGAACACACGAAGCAAATACCATGTGCTATAGGATCACAGCAGAGGGGTAACTAAGTCTGACTTGGGAGGAGAGGGTACTCCTGCCCCACACTTTAGACCCACAGAATCAGAATCTCTGGGATTGGGGAAAAGGTATTATTGTTCAATTCCCAGTTCTCAGAGGAGCAACTGAAGGACAGTAAGGGAAATAACATTCCAAGCTCATGAGCCAGCAAGCGGGTGAGGGAGAATTCAAGCCCGGGGCCCAAACTGCCACTCTTCCTCACTGGGCTCCCACCGCTGCGCTATGCTAATTTAAAGCCTGCACACTGCTACCATACTGAACTTGCTAACGTAGTCCTTTATCCCACAATGCCACTGTTCTCGTCAACCACAGAAAAAAATAAATTCTGGACGGGTTATATACCGCACCCAATCATCCTCGTCTACTTTTTCAGCACATGTCTTCCTTTTCTCCGACATAAATCCTCTCTGTCATCACACTCGTCCTCCTTTCAGGCCACTGACAGCACCGCCAAGCCTCCAGGCACTTTTTCCAAACTGAAATACCTCTACTTTCCTCTATACTTCTTTGAATCCCACATATCCTATGAGGTCCAGTATTCTCCACTTTCACATCATTAACTGAATGAACTAAAGTCCCACAGCTACTGCAAGAAGCTTCCCTGAGGACTCCAGCACACACCTTTTCCTTCTTTAATTTCTTTTGCACTTACTCTCTGTGCCATTCAATTAGCACCTATTACAGTAACACCTGATTTATCCAGCATCATTGGAAAAGGAAAGTGTTCATCAGAACAAATTTCCCAGACAACTTAAGCATTAATTTAGGAAGTAACAAAGTAGAGTGAAATTAATTTAGGGAGCAGCAAAGTATAGTGCCGACTTTAGTTACAGACTTAGGCTCAAATGTCAGTTCTGCCACATACTACCGTGTTTCCCTAAAAATAAGACCTAGCCGGATAATCAGCTCTAATGAATTTTTTGGAGCAAAAATTAATATAAGACCCAGTATTATTATATATTACATTGTATTACATCATATCATATCATACCATATTATAAAGACCCAGTCTTATAGTAAAATAAGACCGGTTCTTATATTAATTTTTGCCCCAAAAGACGCATTAGAGCTGATTGTCCGTCTAGGTTTTATTGCTGGGGAAACACGGTAGCTAGGTGCCTTTCAGCAAGTTAACTGTGTCTGTTTCATCACCTAGAAAGTGAAGATATACTATTAACTTTACAAAGTTGTTGTGAGTATTAAAGAAAGGACATGCAAAGCATGTGGTACAACATTCTTTAAATCATGGCTACAGTGGAACTCCAACTACTATTATGCACTAAAACAAAATCATTTTTTATAGAAATATTCATCAAATGTACTATATATTTTGAGATTTTTCTCAGAGGACAGTGAATGTAAATTAATCATATCTTGATAATTCATTCAACAGTCACTCATTCAATAAATATTCATCAATTCAGTAAAGCTGCAGGACATAAAATCAATATACAAAATTCATTTCTATACACTAAAAATGAACCATTATACAGAGAAATTTAAAAAACACTCATTTAAATATAGTCAATAATGTTGCAATAACTATATATAGCGCCAGATCAGTACTAGACTAATTGGGGGGAATCACTGCATAAATTATATAAATGTCTAACCACTATGCTGAACACCTGAAACTAATATAAAATAATGTTAACTGTTTAATGTTAACTGTAACTAAAAAAATAAACAAAAAAAATCTCATTTATAATAGCATCAAAAAGAATAAAATACTTAGGAATACATTTAACCAAGGAAGTGAAAGGTCTATTTGCTGAAAACTATAAAACATTGATGAAAAAAATTGAAGAGATTCAAATAAATGGAAAGATAGTCCATGATCATGGATTGGGTGAATTAGTATTGTTAAAATGTCCATATTACCCAAAGTGATCTATAGATTCTATGTAATCTCTGCCAAAATTACAATGGTATGTTTTACAGAAATAGAAAAAAAAAAATCCTAAAATTTGTATGGAATGACAAAAGACCCCAAAGAGCCAAAGCAATATTAAGAAAGAACAAAGCTGAAGACATCACACTTCCTGATTTCAAACTATACTACAAGGCTATAGTAATCAAAACAGTATGGTATTGGCATAAAAACAGAATCATAGATCAATAGAAGAGAATAGAGATGCCAGAAATAAACCTATGCACATATGGTCAATTAATTTACAACAAAAGAGACAAGAAAGAATATGTAATGGGGAAAAGATAGTCTCTTCAAGAAATGGTGTTGGGAAAACTGGATAGCCATGTGTAACAGCATGACGCTGGACCCCTATCTTACACCATACACAAATATCAACTCAAAATGGATGAAAGACTTCAACTTAAGACCTGAAAACCATAGAACTCCTAGAAGAAAACATAGGTGGTAAGCTCCTCACATCAGTCTGAGCAATGATTTTTTTTTTTTTGGACTGACACCAAAAGCAATGGCAACAAAAGCAAAAGTAAACAAGTGGGACATCAAACTAAAAAGCTTCTGCACAGCAAAAGAATCAACAGAGAAAAAAGGCAACCTACAGAATGGGAGACAATATTTGCAAGCTACATATCTATATAGAGATTAACTCACAAACTATATAAGAAATACCTACAACTCAATAGCAAAAGAAAAAAAAAACAGATTTTTTAAATGGGCAAAGGACTTGAATAGACATTTCTTCAAGGCATACAAATAGCTAAGGGGTATATGAAAAGGTGCTCAACACCACCAGTCCTCAGGGAAACGCAAATCAAAACCACAATGAGATATCACCTCACACATGTTACAATGGTTATCATAAAAAAGACAAGAGATAAAAAGTATCGGTGAGAATGTAGAGAAAAGGGAACTCTTGTGTATTACTGGTGGGAACGTATTGGTGCAGCCACTAAGGAAGACAGAGCAGAAGTTCCTCAAAAAAAATTAAAAAATAGATGAAATTTTGAACCTCTTAATGTGTAATTGCAAAAATAATTTAAAATACAACTACCATATGATCCAGAAATCCCACTTCTGAGTACTGTACATATCCAAGGGAAATGAAAACAAGATCTCAAAGAGATACATGCATTCCCAAATTCACTACAGTGTTATTCACAAGGGCCAAGATATGAAAACAACCTAAGTGATCAGCAATGAACAAAAAAATAATGGTATCTATATAATGGAATATTATTCAGCCATGAGGAAGCAGGTCATTCTGCAGTTTGTGACAACATGGATGGACTCTGAGGTGACCTTGAGGATTCTAAGTGAAATAAGTCAGACAGAGAAAGACAAAGACTGTATGATCTCACATGTGAAATCTAAAAATTTAAAAACAACAAAACCTCACAGATACAGAAAATAGACTGGTGGTTGCCAGAGGCAAGGGGTGGAAGGTGCACTAAACAGGTGAAGGTGGTCAAAAGGTACAAACTTCCAGTTATAAGACGAATAAATTCTGCAGATCTAATGTACAGCACAGTGATTATAATTAATAATACTATATTACATATTTGAAAGTTACTAAGAGAATAGATCTTAAATATTCTTACCACAAAAAAATGTCAATTACTTGAAATGAGGTAATCTTTTTGCAATGTGTAAGTGTATAAAATCAACAAATTGTACACCTTAGACTTACACAGTATTATATGTTACATATCTCTAAGTTGGGGGAAAACCATATTAATAATACTGGGATAACAACACATGTAAAAAATAAATATAAATAAATATTTATCAAGGTGCAAAGTGACTAAGGATTCAACAGTGATTGAGACAAACATGGTCTCTGTACTCATGGAGTTTAGAGTCTGCTAGTCATTAAATAATTTCACTTTTTGTTATAGAATAGAGAATTAGGCAAGGACCAGATCATTCAGGGTTCTGCAAGCCACAGTAAGGAGTTTGAGTTTTATTCTTAATGCTATGGGGGTGACATGACAAGATAGATAATGTAAATGCACCAAGTATTTCAGGAATTGCAGACTTTTTTTCGCATTCTTTTATGGAGTTAATATTGGCTAATTTGACTTAGAGCTCCCATCCAAAAACAAAAGCAGCATCAATGATACAGAGCAATGATTTTCAGTTTTTAAAAGTAGTACTTTTTTAAAAAAATAAAACATTTTTTGTACCCCATCATAGAAAAACATTAATAATGGAGATAAGCTAAGATGGCTCATTTCATACTATGGTATCGTCCTCATTTCATACTGTCACCTCCTTCAGTTCTTTCTGGAAAAGCATTTGAAAGCACGGATACAGAGCTGAGAACACTGGCCTAGGAAGCAGAAGATTCCAGGCCTAGTCCTGACTCTGACTTCACAGCAAAGAAACCTTGTGCAAGCCATTTGATGTCTTCAGTCTCAACCTTTCCTTTATTAAAATGGAAAGAAGACCTGAGAATGCTCACTACACATAACAGGATCAAAGTGATACTGTTCGGGGGGGGAAGGGGAACAGTCACCAGATAGATAATAAATTAGAAACTACATCTTTTATTGCTTTTGTAATAAATTCTGTTTGCTTGATGTCCAAATCATATTAAAATATAACACCCCCAAGCATGAATTAACGTTTATATGACCAAGCCAATTTACAAATTGGTAGATGTGGCATCAAATAGAATCAACACATTTACTGAATCCCTACTACACGTGAGGTCCTATGCAATGCTATAGCCAATTGCAAAGAATAACTAAATTTGGTGCTTAATGGAAAATGAAGTTTATCTTTTAATTACTTATTGAGTTAAAAGTCTATGAGTTAAAAGAATAAATAGTAAACTCTCCTAGATTTCTTTTAACATGTTAAACTTATTTACTTTTTATAAATCACTGAGTTAGGTTATTTTATCCTTAAATAGTTCATCTGAACCAGCCTATCTTCAAATAGGTTGGATTCTGTCTTTAAAAAAAAAAAAGAAATAACTTGAAGGAGTTAGACAATGTAAAATGGTAAATCTCCAATGCAGTAGTTAGAAATAGAGACTATACACGTATACAGAGAGATGGATAGACCTAAACTATTTCCTATGGAGCTGAAGTTTGTAGAAATGGGGAATGGAAGTAGATAAGAATGAGTGAGTAAACGAATGTGAATTAAGCAGTAGAGAGGCCTGACGTGAACCAAAGATGATACTGTGCCATGAAATAAAGAGTATTATTAACTCTGCCCTCTATACTTATGGGGGAAAAAATAGACAGATAGATAGACAGACAGACAGACAGACAGACAGATAATAGATAGACTAAATCTTGTAATTTAAAATACCTAATTCTAAACAATTGGCCTATATTATCAATATCTCTTTAATGTAAAAGGTAAAATTTTAGAAAATATAGATGCATAAATAAATCTAGTCAGAGATAAGAGAGACACAGAAAAAAACACTAGCTTTTTCCAGTTGTTGGTTGTTTTCTAATTAAGTGAGAAGTTGTATTTCTATCCCATTACATGAAAAGGCATCACAAATAACTTGGCATCACCAAAATATGTAATTCTTGTCAAATACACACTTTTTACTCTATTTTTCAAACAAATGCTTTACACTTATAACTGAAAAACAGCTACAGAATAACTGTATTTTAAAAGAAATTTTATATAGTCAAAAATGCATCTGTAATTCTAAAAATCTGCAGGCTTCCTTGAGTTTTATCTCTACTGAAAAGTGAACTTCTTATTCAGACTGACAAACTGAAATACATTTATTCCCTGTTACCATAATTACGATTTGTATCTTATCTTTTAACTTTATGTCATTGATTAGATTTCTTAAAGAAATACAATCTTCTCATAGTAAGGAAAGAATGCTCAGTCCAAATCTAAATAGAAACTCAGGTTCCTCTTAAGAGATAAAATTTCAGCAGTTTCATTTTGTATTACAAATGAACCAAAATTATGAATATTTCACCTCCTGTGATTCTTCTCTAAAAACGTATTTAATAATAAACAAAATCAGTTCTAACAGAATTTTTTATTGTGGTAAAAAACACATAAAATTTACCATCTTAACCATTTTTAAGTGTACAGTTCAGTAGTGTTAAGTATATTCACATTGTTGTGGAACAGATCTCCAGAACTTTTTCATCTGGCCAAACTGAAACACTATACCCATTAAAAAATAAATGTTCAATGGGTTCAAATATGGATTCTATAAATAACGAAATGTATGACCTTAAGTTTCTAACTGCTTTTGCTTCAGTCTTTGTCTATAAAATAAGAGAGTAACACCCCCTCTCACTCAGACTGCAAGATGATGAACGAAGTCATTAGTTTAACATCCTATGTTCTGTAACTCATTCAAATATGTTAATAGTTTATTAAGAAATTATACATTAACCCTTTAAGGATTTTAGATGACAACAGATTTAAAGAATAATGACTAATACTTTCATAGAGAATTAGTGCCCTCAAGAAATAATCACAAAACAGTCTCTGTGATTCCCAAGCCAAATGAATCTTTGGCAATATCCTATGGAAAAGTATCTTTACTTATGCCAAATAAGGGAGAAAGATTTCCTGGCTGCTTTAATAAGCTTCAAGGCAAAAATTCTTACCCATTTCAAGTGTTCCAGTAACCATTCCAGTAAAAAACTAAAAAATAGAAAGTCAATTGCCTTATCCAAATAGCATTCAATTAATATGATTTTTTTTTTCAATTTCCAGGTTTCAGCACATCTATAGTAGAGACCATCATGCAAGTTAGAATGTTTCATTTCCCTTAAGAACAATGGTCCATTTATTTGTAGATTAGTTAGGAGGGATAATACCCCAAACTTTGCTTCTTCCTTGTTGGTTATGTATAACTTGAGAAGTTGATAAGATAAAATCCAAATGGAATTTCCTTATATTATAACATTAACTTAAATGGAGAAATAAAAAGGTCTAACTTCATTTCAATTATCATGTCAGGAGAACAAAATTTTTGCTGTTTTAACATTACAGTGCATATTGGAGCATTTCGATGCCTTAAAATTGGTTCATAAGTTGGTCTTGTATTGATGTCTTATGCCAAATCAAGGTCATCTAACATCATCCACTTATGTGAATTAGAAAATTTTAATAGTAATCCTTAAAATGCTATATCAAAAGTAGAAAAACAATCAGAATAAATATAAATTTATTTCAGAAAGCAAAATATGCAAAAATTAACGGCATATGCTATTAAACCATCTGGCTCTTCAATTTTTTTTAATTCTCTTTTGTCAGTTTCTAAATATGAAAACTCTTAATTCCCTTTTTTTCAAAATAAAGTGGCAATCCGTGACCCACAGTATGGATAAATTCTTCAACATAAACATACATTAAAAATTACTGGTCTTTATGGAACAAAGTAATGATCATTTAGAGTCTGAAATCCAATACATGTAATAAATAGTAACACGAATGCACTCTGTAAATTTACTCTCAGCATCTGGTAAATAATGTTTTTAATGTTATAAATAAAATAGTTTTCTTGTACATGTTCAACTTTCTATCAAACGTCTACCAAGATTAAATGGAATCCATCAAACTTAATTTTATGAACTAAGCTCCGAATCATAATCTACCAGAAGAAATGACAACTTGCTTGTTTTCCCTGTTTTGCCGCTTTTTATAAGAACTTCCCTTTTCACAGATACAATAAATTGCATATTGAAATCAATTAAAGGAAAACAAGCAACCTGACTGCTGCTTTTATATGGGTTATAAAGCTTTGCACAGTCTAGCTATTTTGAGTGGTTTGTATAGAAGAAACCCTAACTACAGGTAGAACTGACTTTTGTGCAGATGCACCTATCACTAAAATAGAGTATCTTCTGTATGCTCTTTCCAGTAAACATAAAAAAGACACCCCCCTTTTCTCAGCTATTTTAGTAGCCTGGTACACTGCTAAGTGTGCACCAGGGTAAGTGATCTGCCCTTTTAGAGAATGAGAGAACAGTACATTCCAGAAACATTCAACTTCTGCCTTTAAAAAAGTTAAACAATCCTTTCATCACTGGAAGGAAAGAGGTCTTAGAAGGTAATTCTAATTTATGAGACTCTTTGTTTGTTTGTTTGTGGAGAATGTGTTTAATCAAGGATTTGGTGGAACAATGATTGAGACAGAATAATTTGCTGATGGACACTGACTTTGTCAGGGTATTAATAAATTTTAAGATGCTCTAACTTGGATAGTTTCAAAAGATTTAACTTTTTAAAATATTCTAGTAGGTTTGTTACTATCGTAACCTTCTTTATTAGGCAAAATAAATATGCCCAGAATCCCCCAATAAGAAAATTCAGGTCTTAATAAGCTCATTTTAATGTCAATCAGCAAGATAAAATACTATTGGCCATCAACAGAAAAAAAAATATGAAAGCTCCAACAATCTCAGGATTCCACTAAACGGAAAATATAACTTGGAAGTCAGCCAGAGAAGAGAACTAGTCATAGTAATAAACAAACATAGGGGGAAGAGAGAGGGCTCCCATGACTTCCAAATATCAGGAAAATGAGTCTCCCTTAAGTCACAGCAAATTATGATTGGAAAGATTCTCATCAATACATCAACAGCTGGAAGAGAAGGGTCAGAAACCTCCATGAGAGCCACACAGGTGGAAACTCATTTGACTTAAAGCTGAAGTACTCTCACCGATAAGCTATTTATTTCACATAATGTGAATTTATTATAATCTTCCAACAGTGGATCATTTAATATCAAACAGGGCCAAGAACTGTCCTTTACAGTCCTCTACCTTCCTGACAGATCATGTCTGTTAGGAAATCTAAGAAATCATTAACCCTGAATTTCGTTGATTCCTTTTTTCTTTCTATAAAACTCATCTTGATCTGACCAAATGTCACAATTAGACAGCATTTGCCTGTAGCAATATGACTTAAGAAACTGAAAGATCTCTCATAAGCCTGTGATAGTGGCTATTTTTGTGAGTAGGTCTCTGAACACTAAATAGTAGTTATTTCTTGTCAAATTTCCATGCATTTAGAAAGATATGAAACTATTCTCTGCCCTAAAAAAAGGAAAGTCTGAAAAATTTTAAAACATCCTCAGTATCGCAATTAACTGAAAAAATATCAACTGTTAACTACAGAGACCATCAGAAATGTGCACATTGTATCATAAATACCTATTGATTTAAAGTAAATAGACAAAAGGATGACTTTTTAAAATTAGAATAAAGTGTTAAGACCCTTTATATTATTTGGGTTAAAGCTACTTAAATGAATTGGTAGATGATATGGAAAAGTAGCACTAACCTACACCAATTTCTTTGCCTTTTATAATTTCTTAAATACAAAAATTTAAAAAGGTCATTGTTTACTTTAATTTGTTATTATTTCCATGTTAATAATAACTAAGAAAAATGTGATAAAATAGACAACAAAGTATCTCCAAGTGATCTTTAATACTTTAAAAGGCTGGTAACCTAAAATAATGTATTTTTCATCTTGGTTTTTGTTTGCAGTTTGACACAAATACCTCCCTCCCTCAAATTTATTCTAAATGACAGCAGGTTACTATAAAACATACACAATTCTTCTACATTTCAAAGTTCCTAGCCTTGCCAAGGAGACAAGCAAAATCGATAATGAAAAATATATCCATGAGTATATAAACAAATTCTCAGTACACACCATAGACAGCCAGCCAGCAAAGGAAAATGAACTTATAAAGCCTCATGAATTTGTTAAGTAGAAAAGATTTTTCTATATTTAATAGGTATTTATAAGGAAAACATTTAAAGAAGGTATGATACACTCTTAAGCCAGTACTGTCACTGCCTCTCCAATCAATAACTAGTTATTTTACAATTGATATCAAGATATTGCTCTTATTGGAAGATTTTTCAAATAAATGCCACTTTATTCAAGTTGCCAAGAGAAAAATCAACCTGACCTGCACATGTTCCTCATTGTTGATTTTAAATAAATATAAGCATGCTAAATTAATGATCAAATGAAAGTACTTAAAAATTTTTGCTTAGAACAGCAATGGTTATAAATTTGAGTTAATTCATCTCATGTTAGATGTTGCAAATTATATTAAATATATCCTGACAAAACAACTTATTCTGTCTTTTATAACTACATAACAAAAGAAAAAATAGCAACCCTAATCCTGTCAGCTACATTTCAAAGCTCTAATAAAACAGTCGGGAAATTTATGTAAAGGGCACACATGCTATTGATGATGACACACAGGGCTCATTCTAACTTACACTTTAAAATGCTTTAATTCAAATACTTTTTAATAAATAATGGCAAGGAATTAGTGCTTTACAAGTGATAATTCAAACATACGATGTAAACTTTCCTACTGACAGGGCAAAAATTTTATCATAAAATATTATATACCGTGTTTCCCTGAAATTAAGACCTAGGCCGGACAATCAGCTCTAATGCGTCTTTTGGAGCAAAAATTAATATAAGACCCGGTATTACATTGTATTGTATTATATTATATACTATATTATATAAGACCCACTCTTATATCATAGTAAAATAAGACCAGGTCTTATATTAAATTTTGGTCCAAAAGATGCATTAAAGCTGACTGTCCGGCTAGGTCTTATTTTCAGGGAAACAGTAAAATGGATCAATAATAAACCGTACTTGATATTATTTTTATGTTTGTTTGCTTTCCTCTGAGCTTAAGTTTATGCTGTTACAAATAATTATTTATCAATCCATCCGTACTTTATTACACCTGGGTAAAATAGAATTGACATTTTTTTAACACTTCACATGACTTGTTTCCTGTTTTCAAGATGGTAGAATGTAAACTCTGATCAAGTCACTTTCCTGATTAAAATACTTTATAGTGAACCCTAACCAGCCTCAGGATGAATTCAGAATTCTTAGCCTGGCTTTCAGAAATTACCCTTTGTTTAGCTCTGTAGCCTCTACCATCTTCCAAATTCACCCCTCCCTTCGCCCTTCCCGCCGCCCCAGCCCCCAGACACACACACAACTAAAGCACTACTGAAACTTTCTGTTTCTACAAAGGATGATAATCTCTCCCACTTGTCCCCTTCTCCCAAGCACAGACTGTTCCCTATGCCAAAAGCCCTGTGTACTTCTCTAGCAGGGCTTATCTTGCTCCTTGCTGTATCCCCATTGCCTTCAACAGTGCCTGGCACAGAGCAGAACCTTGAAGAAGAATTTTGAGTGAATTAAGCCAATGATTTTTAAAGTTTTTTGTTTTTTAACTTTTGTTTTTGAAGGCGGGATTGACTGGAAACTTGGAAAATAATAACTGCTCACGAATGTTATCTTTTGCTGCCTTTCCCCCTCTTATTTAAAAGGGTAGTTTTTAGTCAAGTGGCTTTGATGTTTTTCTTAGTAAATAATACCAAAAATTTTACATGCAGGTATGGATATACAAAAAAAAATCAAGAAGGTCACGATTGGTTTTATTTTTTTTACTTTGCTTATCTGTATTTAAAAAGTTTTTACTTTGAATATTTATTACTTAAATAATAAAAAGTATTTTAAAGAGTGCTATTGCATACTCTAAAAAGAAGCTTTATGCAAGTATTTCGTTTGTCCCTTCTACCAATTTAAAAGGTAAAAAGGATATTTAGAGATGCTCTACAGAGAGGAGTAAGAGTATGCTAACCGGGGGAGATTTTTAAAAATACTTTCCATTAACTTTTGCTTTAAAGTCTAACAGCCTTCTGATTGGTGGCCACAGCAGGCAGCTGCTAAGTTTAACTATTCCAGTCACTTCCCAGTCTTCACTTGAAAATGTTTCCTTTGTTCTAATCTCCTAAAATTCAAAAAAAACTTTTAAAAATCAGTTGACAAAAGCTAACAATGTAACCCCACCAAAGTATCTCACCCCATCCTAAAGATCATTTTTAAAAATTCATATATTCAGGCACTTTCATCTACTAAAGCTAAAGCTACTTTTACCTACTGCCTTCTTTCCCTTCCATCTCCCCTAGAGCATTTTAGTATTGTCATCCTTTACTAAAAGAAAAACGTGGTTCAAAGCAATTGACAAAACCTCTTTACAAGATGGTAAAACCAAATAGTGTTTCCCAACAATCCCCCCCCCCGCCACACACACACACACACACACAAACTATCCAAGCAAAAAAATCTGTATCTTCTTCTAGTCCGCCTTCTCCTCTCTGCTTTCTAAGTAGAGGCTGTCCACAGTTGATATCTCTACTTCCTTACCTTAGAGCCAACTCCTTAAAACACTGCTTTTTAGCTTGGATTCACTCTACTGAAATTTCTCCCTAACACCACAGATGATCTCTTATTCTAAGTCTTCTTTTTTGACTTCTGTGATGCCAATCCCTTGAGTTCCCCTCACATCTCCCTAGTGCTCCTTTTTAGTCTCAATCTCACATTCTTCCATCTATCCCTTCAATATTCCCCAAGGTTCCATCTTTGATCTCTTCACACTTTCTCCCTGGACAGTCCCATGAAGATGACTTCATTCCCATCTTATGGCTTCAAATAATAGACAAGCAAAGAAAAATGGGCCATATATAAGGGGTAAAAGGAGCAAAACTAATCTATGCTGTTAAAAGTTGGGATGGTTGGCAGGCATAGCGTGTGTGCGGCTTCTGGAGTGCTGGAAATGTTCCTTTCCTTAATGTGGGTACTTGGTTGCACTGGTGTGTTCATCAAGCTATACACTTATGATACGTATGCTTTTCTGTATAAATGTCCCACTTCAATAAAGGTATTTTTGAGCTAAACCTGAGTTCAGATTCCAGGTCTGATATGTGTTATTTGGCCAAATTACTTACGCTATTACAGTCTTAGTTTCCTCCTCATTAAAATGGAGATGACAAGACCTACTTCACAGCACTGTAAAGAATAAAATACGAAGTGTCTGGCACAATGTTTGAAAGCCAAGTACCTTATGCTCACAAATGTTATTTCTCTTCTCGTATCCTTTCTCAGTTCTGTACCTCCAGCCTAGACCCACTCCCTCCACACCCCAGCTCAAAACCACGTATCTGATATCCTCCCAAAGTGCTCCTCCATCTCTAGGTCTGAATGGCACCTCAAACTGAACTCAACATCTTCCTCCGTACACTTATAGTCTCCCGAAGTCTATGACTGAAACTTTTACCCACAACTACAGTCGTCTTAAAAATCCTAATTTTCACATTTGGACTACCAAGTCCTACGTATTCTACATCCTAAGACATCCACTGGACTGCCCGCAGTGTAGAAAAATGATGTATTACTACAGCAACTCACTTATTACAACAGCTTCTTAACACATTTGTCTACCCCTCTAACCCACCTTCCGTACTACTTGCAGAATTTTTCTAAACTGCGTCTCAGAAGATATCATGTTCTGCTTAAAACTGTGGGTCTCCCAGGTCAAGCTGTCACTCAAGGTCATTCTTGAAATAGTTCCTGTTTAACTTGCCAGATTAATCCCCTACAGCACATCCTGTCGAGCCAACCTTCTTGCAGTTCACCAAATATACCAAACTCTTTAATGCCTCCATGTTTCCACACATTTCTCTCCCTTGCATACTCTTTACTTGCCACCCCCCCTCTCCAATTTGTCTAATTCTTATTCCTCCTTTCATAAATATCCCCTTAGAAATAGCTCCTGAGATTATCACCGACCGCGGCTGTCTCAGTGTCCTTTTCCAGAGCCCCCACAGCACTTGCTGCATGCCATCACAGCGCTGTGTGATAATCGCAGATAGTGAGTCCCCCCTGGATAGTGAATTGCTGGTGGGCGGAACCTGCTGCGTTCTTTAGATATGGCTCAAAAGGGCTCAACAGAGGCTGACATATGAGAGACAGCAGAAAGCAGAAGGAATATTATCCCCGCCTCATAAAATGTATACGAATTTATATTGTCATAAAATAGTTCAATGGGTTTTTTAACTAATTTTAAATGCCATTTTGACAAAACCCAACTTTTTAAAAAGCTCTATTTTCTCAGGCCATTTATAGAAAGAACTAGTTGACTTGTTTCAAATGTTTTAAAAATTAAAATTTCAGTATTGTCCTGGATATTCCCCATTGGCCCTGCCAGATCTACTCTCTATCCTTTTTGCACGGCCGAGACCTGGGAGGCTGATCTGTATCCATAGAATGTATCATCTTGGCTCTCTTGCCCTCTGGCTCCCAGTTGGTTTCTACAGAAAGGAGGCATCAGCTGAGGAGATGGTAGGAGAGAGAAGATCCCCTCCCTAGGCCTCTGTTTACAGTGAGTTTCCCAGCGGCTGGGGTCCTCTCCATAAAACCACAGCTCCAGGAGGGTGGTCTTGCTGCAATGACCACAGGTTCTGGTACCTGCCTTCTCCCTCTTCCCTTACTAGACCTAAGGAGGGTGACACTTCCCTTGTTGCTGATTCCTGGGTATTCCTCCGTCCCTTGTTGGTTTCAATCATGCATATACCTTTATTAATCTCTCTTTAATAATCCTTTAAGGGAGCTATCCTGCTGGGGATCTAATACAAACACAGAAACATTTTGTCAACTAGCAGCATTTTTGCCAGTGCTTGCTGTAAATTCTCGTTAACTACACCCCTATCCTACAGAAAACCATCACAGCCCTTTATGTTTTAGTGAAAACATGCCTACACCCTAACCTTTCTGGTCCTGAATTTAGAAGTCCAACTCATTTGTTTAACTGATGCAGTACCAATTTCAATTCCAGATTAATTAGTAAGTCATTTCCCAAGATAAACTCCTACCTGAAAAATATTCCCAATATATACACACATCCACGTGTGTGTGTATGTGTAATGTATTATAAGGTAAGAAATCTCACTCAAGTTTTTCCATAACAATATTTCTAAATGAAAGAATAACAGTATCAGTCTCTCAGTGTAATTCAGAGTTTAAATAATGTCTATTGAAACACCTTTAGTAGCATCCTAACAATAGCTATTGCTTAAATGCACTGATAAAGTACAATCATCACATAATTTTAATCCAATTATAAACAGCAAATGACACATGATTGTGCCATGTTGTGGAAAAAAAATAAAATGAAGGAATCATTTCTATTTTTTCTAAGTCAATACTACAGACATGACTATGTAATAGATTCAATATGGTTATACTATTGCTTCTACACCACATGGAACTTTCCAGATGCCCTAGTCTAAAAACAAACAAAAAACCCAATAGGCCATATGTGAGTTGGAGGAGACAATAAGTAGAGGAGACTCATAATTAGAGGAGAAATTTTATTTTTTCTAGACATTACATATTCTTCTATTTATTTCTGACTCTAAAATTTACCAAGTAAAGTAATTTATGCCAGATTACTTTGCCTCTAGATACAGGAAGAAGGTAAAAACAGCTCTACTTGGACTTATAACCTGAGCTCCTAACTGGCATCTTCCTCTCTGACAAGCATTACATCGAAGTTGTTAAATCTCAGATACCAGCTAAAGAGTTTGGAACTATTTGTGGAGCACTTTGGGTAGCTATAATTCTGCCCACCTTTTTAGCAGCTGTAAATACTTTCCTTAACCTTTTCCTTTAACCTCTCTCTATTGCCTCTCACCCCAACTGAAAACGGCACTATCCATTTTTAGTGCCCCACCCACTCCCCAACCTCACAACTCCCATTATTTTTTTCCCACATTAAGCAGTGAAATACATGGAGGCAAAATAGTTACAATGGATACAGCAGTTAAAAACCTGAGTCTGAATCCAAACTATGTAACTTACTACGTGGCCTTGGACAAGGTATATAACTTTACAGAGACTGGGTTTCCCTTCCCCATATGTGAAATGGGGATTATATCTACTTTATGAAGTCACCAGAGGGATTGAGCAAGAAAAGAAGCCAAACATAAGAAGGCAAATATTGTATGATTCCATTTATACACCGTACTTAGAAGACATTAATCGTGACAAAAAAACAGAATGGTGGTTGCCAAGGGCTGGGGGGAAGAAAAAAAGGGGAGTTATTATTTGATGGGTAGCGTTTCAGTTTGAGAAGATGAAAAAGTTCTAGAGATAGGTGGTGATGGTTATGCAATAATGTGAATGTATTTAATGCCAGTGAAGTATACACCTAAAATGACTAAAATAGTAAATTTTGTTATATATATTTTACCACTATGAAAACAAAAACAAAGGAACAGTGTATCAATAATCCATATCAAGAAAATATCCCTTCCATATAGGAGTCACAAAAGGACAAAACCCTTCTTTTTCCCTCCCACTATCCCTACTCTCCAAATTGAAGCTAATTGGCAAAGAAATAGAGAAGAGTTCATTAATCAAAATTAGCCTGAGCTTTCACGTTAGAAATCCAACTACCCCAAACCCCAAACCAATCAGCTTATATAACAAAAGCATAAGGATTTCAAATAAAATATCAGACTTTACTCATGATATAGCACTTTTGGAGTTAAGTGATGGATAGCATTGTGTGTAACACACTGTAATCATATTTTTCATGTAATCAAACTATTGACATAAACTTTTAACTATCATCTAATCTAAGATTCTCTTTTGAAGCAAATCCATATCTAAGCCTTCTTAAAATATATCATGAATCTCTAATTTTACAAGAGGTAGCTGTAGTATAATGAAAGAAACACTGACCTTGGAACCAAAAATATCTAAATATGGTTCAGCTCTGCCATATAATATCTGTATTACCATATCTGGGTAAGGCAACTTCCATTTATAAATCTCAAAAGTCAATAGGAATGATGACCTACCTCACAGAATTACTGTTGAGATTTAAATAAAATAAGCATATGAAAATACCTTGAAACTGTATGAATGTCTAATCACTATGTTGTTCACCTGAAACTAATATAATACTGTATGTCAACTGTAATTGAAAAATTATTTTTAAAAAACACCTTGAAACTATAAAATATAATTCCATTTATATTACTAAATTTGTTAAAACACAAAGGAGATTATTATCAAAAATTCACATTAAAAATATATACATATTTCATAGTAGTACAACTAGGTAATCTCCTATAGTTCTAAAATTCACAGAAAGACTGTTAAAATGCCTATATTATAGCAAACACTTCTTTAGAAATTACGTATTAATCCTGGTACCAAATATTAGAAATACTGAGGAGGAAATGAGTTAGATATAGTGATTGTGATAGGTTATCATCCTCAATAAATGGAAGTTAAATCCTCAATTCATTTATTCCTCAAATATTAGTAAGAATTCCAAGCCCTGTGCTAATCAGTGACAATACACTGGAGATAACACCATGGTTCTTGTCCTCAGGGAGTTTGCAACCTAAATGGGAGATGGGACATAAAACAGAAGATCACACAAATAACTCGTTAGTTTATGATAGATGTGAAAAAGGAAGAGTAGAAGTTGCTGTGTGAGCACAGAGGGAAGGGGTCTAATCCAATTGGGGAAATTTTATGCCAGTTGTATCATCCTTTGTCAACCCAACAGCCTTCAAGTGTTCAATAAATCTTAGCTATTTCTATCATCAACATTATCATAAAAGCCTATGTTCCACTGTCCTTGTTCGGAACAACTGTACCCCTGGGGTTTGGGAGACGAGATAGTATCTCCCAAACCTTACTATCTAGGAAAACCCAGATAAACAAGAACCGTCACCTAATTCTTCAGTAAAAACCAAAACCAGGCTCTAGGAAACAGCTCCTCATCCCAAATTTGACTCATATTTTATGTATCCTTGAGCAATTATGCTGATGCTGAAATGTTTCCTCAATGGTACTTGAAACTTGCCTGAAATGCCCTAACCCCAAATCTTCTCCTGATTCTTTCAATATTACTCAGGTTTCTGCTTAAATGTTTCCTTCTCCAAGAACCTTCCCCTGACTACCCACTCTAATGTAGCCTCCCAGTCACTCTCTATATTATATCACCGCACTTCATTACTTTTAGAGCACTTAAGACTATTTGAAATTGCCTACCACATCTATTTACTTGCTTATTATTGCATATTTCTCCTTTAAACTTGCAAGTAAGTTTCATGAAAGCAGAGACCCATTTTATTATCTCCATATCCTCAAGATACATCTTCCTTGCCAGATATCCCGTTTTGTTTAGGTAGTCCAGGTGCTAGGGAGCAATGTTTCCTGCCCAGAGGGTGAAGGATGACTGATTTAAGCCAATTATGGTAATGCCATTACCTCTGCAGGGAATTGTTTTTAGGGAAGGGAATGTGACAGTTGTCTTCCATAAGGCCTAAGAAGACATCTGCTAAGCAACTTCAAGAAAAGGTTTTCCTCCCTGATAAAGAGACATGAAGAAGGAAAAACCTTGCCCTTCACCCTGCCTTTTTACTTGATTGTATGAGAAGTGACCCCGGGAATCTGATGTAGGGATAGTGCATTCCTGAGGGGGAAATCATGACGGCAGAGAAACTGAGCCTGAACCCTGATGTTCTTGATTCACTGAATCAACTCTGAAACTACCTCTTCCAGATGCCTTGTTAGATGAGATTTATTTTTAAATTCTGATCAGTTAAGCCATTTTCTATCTCCTGTTTTGATAACTGCAGCCAAAAGCATGATAAACTCTTAAGCCTCTGTTACTTCTGTAACATTAACAGAAAACAGAACCCACGAGTCTAGTAGATTATTGAGGGGGTTAAATGAGACAATGCAAGTAAAGTCTAAACATAAACAAAATACTCAAATGATAACACTGCTGTTATTGTTGCAATTAAACTATAACCTTCTATGCCAACACTCCACAAATTCTTTATGTAGTAGTTAGGATTCTGTTTTCTTAACAGAAAACATTCACTTTAATCCTGTTTAAATAAAATCATTTTTAATAATTAATTTACCGAGCTTTCTTCTATTAGTAGCTCTTGGAGCTTTCTCAAGTTTGAAGTAGGTAAATAAAAGGAGAATCAAGGCAAATATCAGATCACTAACAAAAAATAATCATATTAATTTCAGGGAGAGTCTGTTTTTAATACAAACTCCTCCCTTAATTTACATGGACAGAGATACATATAAATTTTCATCTATTCTAACCTTCACAAATATTTTGTCACTATTTTAATACGGCTTAGATTATATTAATCAAAAATTAAAACTATACTAGTAATGAAAACTATATTAAGATCTACAATTACAAAAAGTATATTTAAAAATAGGAAAAAAAAGTGTTATACTTCAGTTTCCACAATTTTTTGCACCAAACTTTGTTTGATATGCCATGAAGCAAAATTAATACAGAAGATCAAAAGTAGGAGACCTCCAGGTCATTGGTTCAAGTTCACTCCAGCTGAATTGTGATTTAAGATGTTACGATAGTTCATTACTGTCAGAAAGCTGTTTAGTATCCTACATGCAATAAAATAATCAAACTTCTTAAAGTAAAATATGAGGGTAGTTCTATCATTATTAAAGAAGTGCCACCAACTGAAATTTCTCTTTTAAAGATGGACAAGGAACAAATATTAAATCCTCCATTGCACTGGAACTATCCATGCTCTTCTGAGTCCAGATAAATTTTGGTCCTGTCAATATTACAAAACATAATTAGCTCCACTCTTCAAAAATCTTTAACTATTAACCTACTTTGACAAAAATTACCAGTTATCCATTATGCCCATAAATTTGGGCAGCTGTAGGACTATGAAAAGTTACCTGGAATAACTATTCTTCTTCCCTGGGTGGACAACCGTCCACCTGTTTTCCAATGTCCTCACACAATAAATAAGATACACAGTTTGGGCATGGTAAGAATAGCCTCTACTATTTCTCTGACATTCCTGAAAATGAGTAGGATATAAATCTTGATTGACCACCCTTCAGATCACTTTTCATAGAATACATGAGGTTTTGATATAATGGTCAAATAACTCTCATAGTCCTAGCCATGTTAAGATAGATATAGATATAGATAAAACCTTACATGAATAGATGTTACATACGTAAAATATATACAAAATCTAGTAAGTAAGGTTTAAAATCTAAGATAACCACTTATTTTTTACTCTAAATTCTTCAGATGTTAACAAATATATCTTATTCAATTGCTCCAATGCTACTTTAAATCCTTCCTTGGGGAAACAATAAGTTATTAATACAAATAATATTCTAGCATATATTTACAAAGACTCACATATTATTTGCCAATACTATGTCACTAGCATGTAAACATTTTGTATCATTCCCATACCAATGTCAAAGCAATAATGTACACACAATTGCAGAGAATATTCCCCCCCCCCACCGTGTACTCCGAAACAAAATTATAATTATCTTCAGTACATATTTTTAAATATGTAGTCCCAGCACCAGTACTCTTTTAAATCCTGTACATTAATCCTCAGTGCTATGTACCAACATTAATGTCACAGTTGTAATCTCTATGGAAGAAAAAAGATTCTAAATACAAATTGTTTTTTTCCCAAATTTTACTTCCAACTCTAAACTACTGGGGTGAAATGTCAATAAACTGCAACCTATATATTTCCCCCACCCCACAATGTATGTTTTAATTTTTAAAAAGAATAATTCTATTTTCTAGTAGTATTTGAAGATAAAAGACACATTTGATCCTCTACTGCAGAGCAACTAAAATTTAATTATTTTTTTTTTCACCTGGAATTGGTTTTATATGGCAAACTGGCTCTAAAGTGTGGGAATAAACCTTTCATTTTTTTCTTTCACAGCTCTGAGAAAATACATTACAATATTAATACTTTTTCTAAGAGTCAAGATAAATCTCTGGATAAACAATGCTAAAATTTAACTCTCAACATTTTACACATTTTCTTTTAGGCTTCTTCTTTCAAAAAACTCAATTTTCAGTATTTCTGAAATAATGGAAAAGAGAGCAATCGAAAGAAAAATTCTCACAGACAAGATGACATATTAGATACAAGTTCTTTATCATTTTGGAGGAAACATCCTGGGGATTGAGAAGGGGAGAGTCAATTTAATATCTTACAGAAAATTTCATTCCCATAATGGTATTCCTTCATTAGTTTTAGAAATCTTGAATTGCGTTAACTGCTCGTCAATCAAGTTTCTAAAGAGATCTGTAGTATTTCATTTGTCTTAACTTTATTTCCTTCAGAAAGAAAGAAAAGAGGGTTTAAAATTTTTCAGGATGAGTAACCAGTAAAAAAAAGGGGGACAGTAAGGTGATGCTGGCAGATACTAAATCCAATAAACTTTCTTTTACATAGAGTACTATTTCAATGTTCATTCTGTGACCACGTAAAAATGGGCATATATATGTTTCTCAGTATATTTAACTAAAAGATTCATAATTTAAAAACCAAAGTTACTTTTCAGAGTCCCAGGTTAGATGCAGTTTGGTTTCTGTAGTTTCTGACTAGTTTACTTAATATAATGTCACTGTCTAGTATGTGTATCATATGTTCAACTTTGCTTTATAGTAGATTCATATTTCTGTGCTGTTCCATACTTTAGAGGATCAAATTAGTTTAATAAAAAAGTAATTACCACTACTCATCAGTTTGTAGGTGGCAGTTATCTCTCTACAGCAGTATGGCTTAAAGTTCAGCAACATTTCATATAGGAATTGTTCACAACTACTACAATATCTAATTTTAAAACTTAAGTGATCAAACAAAATTCATAGAGGAAAAATCTGAATGAACAAAAATTCTCCATTATTTAAGCTTTAACGTTCACTCCTAAAATTTCTGTCTTCCCCACACCACGCACATATTTGCAGTCTATCAAAATGGAGGGTATAAGTATCAGAGTTAACCAATGGTTAAGATCACGTATCTGATCAAATCTTTAGTTTCTTATATCTAATTATGCAATGCTGTTCCCTAAATCTATAGCATCCTACCCTTAGATGAGAAAGGCCATCTGGTATACTGAAAAATGCATCTTTCAGTTTCAGCCACAGGTTCTAAAGTTAGAGAAATCTGTATTAGAAACCTACTTAGCAGTGATTCCCTGGGCAAGTTACTTTTCTTATTTCTTTAATTGAGAAAAAAAAATCACTATCTTGCAGAATTGGGAGAATTAGTCAAATTATGTATAAAGCACTGAACACAGTAACTGGCACACAGAATGATAAATAATAATTACTGTTTTGCTGTTATTGGCTATTTTTGAAATGCAACTATGCTATAGAATGTGAACTCAAACATCCAAAGTCCTTATTGTAGAGGTCATTGAAAAAGATTTTTTCCACATTGAAAAAAATTCCTTTGACTCCAACAACTTCATTTATTCAAATATTTATTTTGTGCTTTCAACATACTACGGCCTACCCCTAATGTCAAGGATACCACAGAGAAGAAATTAGAAGTCATCCCTTGCCCTCAAGAAACTTACATATAAGAGGAGGCTAGAAATTAAACAACCAGTTATATAATTACTTAATTACAATTGTGATTTGTGCTATAAAGAAAGCCTCCAAAAGGGAAAAATGACCTAACAGGACCAGAATTAAATTTCTATACAAACATCCCACCTCCCTCCAAGGGTTTTCAATCATTCTCTCTATAATTAAACCTAATCCAAACCTTTGTATAGACTTGATCTGTCTGTTTTTTAAAACAATAAAATAAGTAATCAACCTGACTGGCCATTTTTTTTAATTTTATTTTTAAATTATAGTTGACATACATTAGTTTTAGGTGTACAGCATAGTGATTAGACATTTATATACCTTACGCAGTGATCCCCTCAAAAAGTCTAGTATATATAACTGTGTGTGGTGACAGATGGCTTATAAGTTATTATAAGTGACACAGTTATTATATTATTGACTATATTCTCTATGCCATTTTTGTGTTCAGAACTGTATACTAAAATTATAGAAACTGTACAACCAACAAATTAATTTCAAGTATTCCAATGGTGACTTCTTAATGAAAGAGAAAACAAAGATATAATATTGGTAAGCAGTTGTCAGCTACCCCATTATGAATTCATGTTAGTAAACATTTTTTGATAGATTATAAAACTAATTATTTTTACTTTACATGCATGCCATTGTTGATAATGACTCATTTTTCAAAATGTTTTTACTAAAAATATTTACATATTTATTACTGAAAAACAAATTATTTCTGTGATTTTTAAGATCAGAACAATTCCAATTTGCTTACTAAAAGAGAATTCTTCTTTGCTCAGTTACATTTTTAATCTACCACCATAAAAAATTTTTTGTTTAAATCTGGTGACATCCATTTTAAAGACAACTTCAAGATTTCTGTGTTCAGAAGTAGTACACTGTTGTAGAACAGTGCCATTCAAGTCCCCAAAAAACATAAAGGGAGAAACTGAGCAATCAGATCAACTCTCCCACCAAAATGAAATTTAGTTTATTCTGTAAAACAGAATATACCTCAATGTTTGTCTTAGATTCAAACAACATTCACCTAGAAATTAATGCAACAACAATTAACCCAGAACAGTCATTGTCAATTCTCCAAAAGAAGCCTCTTCACCTATATTTAGTTCATAAGGCAAGCCAGACCAGGATGGCTGATGCCAATTATAATGAATGGAAGAAATATATTTAAATCAAATAGCACCATCTAGCAGAACTCTCACCACTTTGCTTACAAGAGTAGATGTTACTGGGTGTTCCATTTGGTAGATCTGACAGCAAAAGTGGCAATTATTTGTTTTCATGACAGAATCACAGAATTAGAGCTAGAAAGGACCACAGACACACCAGGTCCAACTTCCTCATTAATTATCTCAGATATTAAATTTTTTTTTTCACTAAGGTATCAGAATACAGATTAAATTCAGCCATTCCAGGGAGTTCAACTGAAATTTAGAATTAATTTGATTCTCAAATTAAATCACCCCCCAAATAGATAAGATTATGCCTCAATACATTTCAATTCCTTCACTCCTAGGAACATGAAATGCAAGTGGTCTGTAATCATTAAAACATCCTTCTCTAAATGTTTTTATTTTATCAGCTATATACGACCAAATGATTAATGCACACAAATTAGGTTGTTATTTCAACTTCAATTCCAGTAACCGCTGTTGCTTAACCAAGCTATAACGCTAAGTCTTTTATATATCCCCTGTCACAGCAGTAAGATCCTAAATGTTGCTCCTCAGAAAATACCTCTCGGGGGAGGGGGGCGGGACAGCATCTCTCCGTTAATTTTTTTGTTGTTGTTTCGCTACATCAAGGCCTGCCACCCCTAAATCCTATGGGGATTGTGTTGCTGCCAACCCAAAGATTAGGAAATGCTCCCATCCCTAGGGCACAAGAAACTTTCAGAGGAAGACTAACTGCCTAAAGCAAAGAGGAAAGTCGCGAATTCGGTTTCTATTTATGCAGCTATTTCCGTGCGCAAGGTAACCAAAGTAGCTTTTGGGAGATGCTCTCACTTTTCCCCAGTATGAAACCCCTCGGAAAGGGAGAGCGTATTCAACGACAAGGATAAGCCTCACCCTGGAGTGGAGGTGGTTACTGGGAATCACTGATCTGCTGCACAGAAAGAAGGGGTTCTTCCTCAGTGGTCACAGTCACTATTCACTCTCATTTTTAGTAACAACCAAATCACCGTTACAAGTAAGTACACAAGAATAGCAGCAAACAACCTTGCTTCGCAGTGTGCCGTGACGGTGCCATCCCGGCCCGGAGGGGCTCTTTTCTTGCCGGCCTCCCCTGGGCTCCCACCAAAGTTAACACCTGTATCTTCCCGTAACCCCGATCAAACAACTCCTTCCCACCTCTACGCTTCTCCCCTTTCTGTAAATCCCTCTTCGGACTACTGCCCACTGCCCACCACATACAACCCTCCTCGCGCCGGCCTCTGCAGCTCACACAACTACCCCCTCCGGGCGCCCCACGACCACCACCACCCCGCCCGCCTCCCAGGCAGCCGCGGTCCCCAGATATTTGGGAAGCAGCAAGTCTCCCAAAAAAGTTCGCCAGCCGCCGCCGCCGCCGCGGCGGAGTTGGTTCGGCTGCGAGAGGCAGAAACGCCAGCTCGCTCCAGTGATCCCTACTCCTCGCCAGCACACTTTTCCTCCCCGGGAACTCGGTCCTTCTCAGACTCCCAAACTTCTACGGCTCCGCCGGCTCCCACCGCCCCTGCCCCAGCTCCACGAGGCGCGGGGTAGAGAGAGCGCCGCGTCCCTCCGCGGGCCCAGGAGAGCCCCCACGCCCACGCGATCCACGCCCGCACACGCCCTCCGCGCCCCGCGCGCGTCTCCGCGCCCCGCGGGGCCCCGCTCGGTCGCTCAGCGCCGGGCTTCCGTCCGCCGCGCTCCCGGCACCGCCGCCCTCGCCTTGCCCGGCACTCCCCGCCCCGATCCCCAGCGCCTGAGCCCCTGCTGTGGCTCCCCTCGTGCGGTCCGTCAGGACCCCAGCCGGCTCCTCCAAATACCCACGTTCCCACCGCGCTCCCTCCTCCACGCAGCTGCCCCCTCGCACCCGCCCCGCGACCCCAGGTAGCTCTCCGGGTCCCCGCAGCCCCGGGCCCCAGCTCTAAAGTTACTTTATAAGGAGGTGAACCCGCGGGTTATTTTCCTCAGTCACCCAAACAAGTTTCCATCCTCTCCACCAGCACCGCCGCCGCCCCCCAACACACTCGCTCCCTCCCGCCCGCAGACCCCACGGCCGCCCTCCCCGCGCGAGCACCTCCTGGGAGTCAGCCGCTCCCCGCACCGCAAGCCCCCAGATCGCGTACCCCTCCCCCTGCCAGCCCACCCCCGGCTCTCCCCGGGCGGAGAGTGTCTGTGTATCTGTGTGTCTCCGAGAGAGTGTGCGAGTGCGTGCGTGTGTGTGCGCGCGTGTGCAGGAGGAGGTGGTTGAGAAGCGGAGACACTTACTTCTCCCGGGCCTGGCTGTCGGACGGGACGGCGCTGCTGTTACTCTTGCCTTTGCCGTACATGCTTGTGCCGAGAGCAGCTCCCACTGTCACGCACCTGTCAACCCATCACAGCCTCCCCGGGAACAGCCCCGTCCCCATGGCGACCCACGCAGCCACCCCCACTATTGGCCACCCCACGCCAAAGCTCCGCCCTTTTTGCCCAGGCAACGCGCGAGACTGACAGGCCTCCCCCTCCCTCAGGCCTTCCGAAGCGCGCGGCGGCAGCTACAGCCTAAGCGGCAGTCTCCTCCCTCCTTCGCTCCCTCCCGGGTTCCCTCCCTCCTTCCCTCTCCGCTCTCCTCCCTCCTCCCGCTCTCCTTCCCCCTCCCCCCTCCGAACCCCGGCGCAAGGGGGGAATTAGAAACTGCTCTAGAAGGATTTTAAACAACTGGCTGTTCCCTCCGCCGCTGCCCCTCCCCCTGCGCCGCCCGCGCGCGGCTCCTCACTGGAGAGAAGGCGCCGGGAGGAGGGGAAAGTGCGGCCTGGAGTCTCTGGCAGGAGCCGGCAGAGCTGGAGCCTTGGCGGCCCCAGACTTCAGGGCGCCGGCTGAGTACACGGACAGACCTACGGTCCCTGCCACTCTGGGGGCCCCCAGCAGCCTTCTCCCGCTTCTCTCCTGTCTGTGACCCCGCGCGGGTACCCAGGATTGATCTTTGCCGCCCTCAGCCCTCCTCCCTGGGGTGTTGCCCCAGCCCAGCTCCCTGAGGGACGGCTGGCGACTGATACACTCGCTGTTCCCTCGACCTTCTAGCAGAGCGACCGGGAGCAATTCGCCTTCCCTCCTGGGGAGTGACTGCGCCTGGGGCCTTTGGCGCCGCTGGGGTGGTGTCGCCGGTTCCCTGGGGCTGCTCCCTGCGCCCCGGGGAAGCACCCGGCCTCGGGCCTGCCTCCTCTTTAGAGGTGAGCCTGCCTCCTACAGATGGCCCGGTAACACCTAGGACCGCAGTGTTTCCCTACCCCTGCCCTTCCATGCCCAGAACCCCGTGGTGCACCAGGCACCAGCTCCCCTGCAAGAGCTGCCACAGAAAGGGCCCCAGTGATCCCCACCTAGCCTGGTTTTCCAGCCTGGTCTATTCATCCTGACCTCTGGAGTGGGAAGGGCCATAGAAGACCTTTAAAGACATCCCTGTCCTTGTCCATTAGAATAGGCCCCATCCATGCTCCAAACTCCGAGGTGTGCAGATCTGTGCTGGAGCTGAAAGGCTACCCGAGGTTATTTCTGAATCCAAGCCCCTAATCCCATTTCAGTAAATGAGCAAAAGTTTCTGAAACACACACAACCTGCTACCCAATAGAACATCTTTTATCTTGTAGAGGTCCTTGGATGTAGAAATCAAACAGTGCAAATGGGATTAGAAAGAAGAGATGGGCATCAAACAGGGAGTGACATGGGAAGAGGGATGCAGGTGTTTGGACCAGAGGAAACATCAGGAAAGGATGAATAGACATGGAACAACTATGGGAGGGGAGAGGAAATGGGATTCAAGTGGGAAAAGTACCTTTCTATTCCTTACATATAGCTTCAAGCTTTTAGTAGTAGGATCATAAAAATTCATATGAATATAAGAAGATAGATGGAATGGAAAGAAATGGGCTTGTGTGGGCATTGACAGCAAGTGGTAGGAATAAAACATCAACAGAAGGTTAAGGAAGGGCAGTTAGTAAAAATGAGAGAAAGAATCAGAAAAGGGGTTGGCAACTAAACATAAATCAAAAACTGAAGAGGAAGGAACTACTATATTGGTGTTAAGGAAAATGAAAAAAAAAAAATGGAAAAGATAAAGTGTAAAAAGATACCGTAGGAGAGAAGAATAAAACAAACAGGATTAAATGAAGAAGCCATAGACTATGATAGCAAAAGAAGATAACAAAAAACAATAGAGAACTGACATTATAATAAAAAGGTATAAGAAAAATAAAAGCACTTTTATTAAAAAAAACAAAAGGTCAGCCTATAGAAGTGAGGATAAAGAAAGAGAAAAAAAAAATCACATTGGCTTAAATTGATGAATTTCCAAGAGAAGAAATTTGCCATTTCTAACTCAAAATTCTTTCTGTTTCTAATGACCTACAGTGATTTGGTGGTGGGGACGTGGCATTCACAGACTGAAGAACTGGGAGTGACGCTGAGCCAGTGAGCCTCTCTCTTTTGAACTATTGCTCAAAATGCTCAAATGTGTGTAAGGCTGCCACTGTTTACAGACTCCACCTTCAAGGTTAACATTATGTAATTTGTTATTAAGTTATCTACTTCTATTGGCTTTCACCCAGAAAATTATTAGCATCTCAGGGCTCCATCACCCATAGAACACTCCGTATAAGGTGCTGCATAGAGAATGTTGTCAAGGAGGGAGTTCTGGCAGCTGCTAATCCATGCCCCTGCCCACACCTGGAATACGGTAAGGTTTCCATTAAAAAACTAAGAGTGGGATTTGTACTATTATCTAAAAACAAATTAGGTATTTTGCACCTATGTTGGGATTCTCTAACCATGGTTGTCAGTCGTGGCACATTAGAATTGCCTTAGGAAGATTTATTTATTTGTTTCTAAATACAAGATCTGAGACCCCACTAGACTAACTAAATCAGGCTAACTAAATCAGAACCACTGGGGATGGACCCAGGCATCTGTATTTTTTATAAGTTCCAAGTGATTCTTATATGTAATCAGGGCTGCTTACCCTTACTCTTCGGTATCAATTTAAACACAGCCAATGTGCACTATCAGATCTCAGAATGAGATTTTTTTTAGGTTATGGTTATACATAGCAGATGACCCTTCCTACGTAAGGCATTAAGCATCTTTACAGTGGACTTTACTTTCTACTCACTGAGCCAACAAATTTGTTAATAGCATGAAAATGTATGACTGCATATGTTCTTATAGTACAAGACCACAAATAGCCATAGTTTAATTTGCTATTTCCTAAAGAGAAAGGAAAATGAAAGAAAACAAGACAGGGTGTTTGCTGTCTACTATAGTTTATTCATTTGGTTGTATTTTACCCAGATTTGTTACATACAAGAGTCCTTTGGGTAATGGCATATTTTCTGATATTTAAAAAAATAAATAAATAAATTACAGATCTACACAGTGGGGTATGGAATTCAGAACAATTTGCTCTTAGGATCTGGAAAGAATAAAATGCTAAAAGGTCTTAGTTCAGAACTTGCCAAGATAATGTCAGTTACCTTTACAAGAATGTTCTCATCCAACAAATACACAAAGTGAAAACATTACTATTCCTACACATGATAACCTTAAAGCTTAAGTAATCAAATCAATTATCATTAGAACATCTCAGCAGTTACCTGAACCATCTCTATTTTATTTTCCTCTTAATGTTTACACAGGTAAATAAAATGCTTCTTTGCCCTTGTTAAAATTATTTTGAGTACAAAGAATGTTCTTTGCATCAGCAACTATGTCTCATGGGGCCAATGTTGTAATTAATGAGATTTGAAACACATATTCAGAGCCAAATTTGAGATCCCAAACACAGAATTGAAGATCCATTGTGTTGTTTGTTTTTATTTTTTAAAAGGGGTAAGAGATACAAGATTTAAAGCTTCCTAGTGGAAAGACTCATAATTTATTTTGTAGAAGTCTTGGGGATTTTTTTTTAAACCTCACAAATGAGGCTGATTCATTTTGGGAGGCTGCATTTGGGGTAGGGGAATGCTGACCAGCTGAGCCACCAGAATGGTGCATTTGCATTTGAGGTTGATTTCTTTTTTATTTTTTTTATTTTTTTTAACTTTATTCTTTCAGATATAGAACACCACAGTTACTAAATCATCAGGTCCCCCCTTCTACCCCCATTTTGTTTGGGCACAAATTTCTCTTTCTGGAACCTGCATCTTATTCTTGGAAATCTTCATCATTTTAAAACACGCAGTTCATTTATTTTACCACCCTGCTCAAGTTCTAGATTGACTATACATTTCTTTGATCCTGATTTATTTCTCTAAAACGTTAAGGTTAATAATGTTTATATTCTTACAGTGCATGGCACTTCAGAAAAGATTTCCCTTTGCTATATAGAACAAAGAGGTTGCCTCTTTATGTTTAAATGGAAGCTAATTATGAATTTAATTATTTGTATCACACAGAATACTTAACATGTTAACTTAAAAAGAAAAGTATTGGGGTGGCTGGTTAGCTCAGTTGGTTAGAGCGTGGTGCTAATAACACCAAGGTTGCTGGTTCGATCCCTGCATAGACCACTGTGAGCTGTGCTCTCCTAAAAAAAAAAAAAAGTGTTTAAAGTAAAAATATTTACTCTAGGAAATACTGAAATTAAAATATTTTAAAAGGAGATTGAAATTAAACATTAAAATGATTTTTCTTATTTGGGGGTAATATTTCTAAAGGACAAAACTGTTCTATTTATTTGTTTCATAAAACTACTTATTTTATGGAAATTACATCGCCTTACTTACATTCATATCACTTTTCATTTCAAATTGTTTAAAAGATATCCATTCATTAGTACTCAATATACCCGTAAGATTTTCCTAACCAGATTTTTAAACTGGGTAAACTGAGTCCTAGAAAGATTCATTAATATGATCTGATCCATAAAGAAAACAGAACTAGTTCCAGGATGAGAACTCTGTGTTCCTGGCTGACAGTCCAGTTCCCAGACCACAAAGCCACACCTCTCCCTCTCAGAAGTGACTATTCCACAGAGGAATGTGAGCAAGCTCTGAGCTGTTTGTCACTCAAACTACTGCGTGAAAACTCGTTCCCAGGCAGAACAGACCAGCATTCCCAGATTCACAAACTGCTCACATGCCATGTGGTCTCTTCTACCAGAATAATAAATGAAATGGGGCCTGAAATTAACATTATTTGACACACTGCTATTGGTTTAACATCAGTTAATCTGAGTCAGTAACTCTTAACCTATTGCCCTAGATTTTAAAAATCCCAATTTAGATATTCATAAACATCAATGCTTAGGAGAGACAATGTGCAGATCTACCAGTTTTAAACAGTTCCATCTCCAGAGTGCTCAGTCTTTTTTAGCACCATCGAGAATTTGAAATTTAGTGATTTGGAATAAAATAAAATAATCCTGATATAAAGAATTGTGCATAAACTGAAGATGAAGAAAACTGAGCTACCATGTATGGCAATTTCACACACGTTAGAACAGTTTGCAAAACAAATTCCAAGTGTTGCAGTGTTCACTGGCTGGATTTTTGTCATTAAATGTTGCAAGTTATGTAATAGGAAGTATGCCAAAGAGTGTTCTTTATTCAAAATAATACTGTATTCTTTGTAGTGCGTTCCTAAATCTTTACAATGGTTTTTTACCTACTAAGGTTATGCCAACATGATATCTTTGCACTCTGAGAGTTGACAAAAGCCCCAGTCTCAAGGAGGCTATGCAACATTCCATGCAGTGTCATTTCTTTCTGTTGGGAATGGAAACAGAGGGAAAAAAAAAAATCTACAATTGCTTTTCATAATTTTCCAAAACAACCTGGTCCTCTTAACCAAGTGTGGCAAAAAGAGAAGATGACAAAATGTACCACTACTATATTTTATTTACCTTGGAGTCATTGATGAATAAGTGGTTAAAATATGTTTTAAACTTCTTTAATAGTATTAAAAATCCATTTAAGATAAGTGCTGAATATAGCCATTTCCAATAGTGAGCAAGAAGGTATAAACAATCTTATCAGAGTCATATATACTTGCCAAAGATATAGAGGGCACTTTAAATATTTTATTCAGGGACACTCAAAAGTCTTGGTAACCAACGGGGCTCCATCCTATGTATTTCAGTAAGTCCCCGAAAATGTATTAAGTATTCTGTGGTAGTAATTGCTACCTGCTAGCATCATCATCATTAGATTATACATGTACAAACCAGATTCCTCACCAGATAAATAATTTTATATCATTATCATCAACTTCCCTAATGCATCAAGTCTTTTTTCTTGGACCTAAATTCTTGAGGCAGAGAATAGAAGGACCCCCCTGCCATATGGTGCTAAGGGATTGACTACCACACGGCAAATCCCCATCAGCCTCGCCCAACTTCCAAGACCCAAGTTGTCTGTGGTATGGGGGCCAGTGCTAAGAAAGTTAAGGAAGAAGACATTTTTGGCTCTGACCTGCTACTGCTGCTTTGTGGTACCTCCTGCCCTGTCCTCCCTCTAACACTCATGAGATTTTTGGTTCTTTAAGGAGAACCTTAATCAGTGTCTACAGTCCTGTGGATACTACTTAGGGCTCAAGTTTTTGTTCCTGTCTGGATTAAGCAGTGTTTTGGCCAAGGATACTGACCTCTGGAATATTTTCCTTTGGTACTGTTTGATGCTGTTTGATGCTGAGTTACCCAGGAATTAGAGGCTTCAGGAGTCCTATAACCATTTGCTTTGGCTTTCTATCCTAGTGCCCGTTTCTAGAAGGGAGGCAGACAAAGATCTTACTCTGGTGACGGATGGAGGTACTCTGCAGAGAAGGGTGGTCAAGGAAGAACGCAGTGCCCTTTTTCCCACCCCTCTGGAAGAGTTGTCCCTACACCCCAGCTTTCTGTACTGCTTCTTTTGTTCTAGCCCCGGCTATAGTGTCCTTTAAGGAGATGCTAGCTCTGTTCTATAGTTTCGGTGTTTTCCTTATTTTACAGGAGCATTTATCACTTGTGGCACAAGGAGACATATGCCACATCCATGTCTCAGGAATTTTCTAAAGGGGTTGTGAGAGGGTGGGGTCTGTTGGGGAGCAGGACTACATCTCATCAGCTCAGCTTCTAGTCAGTGTAGGTCCCTTCAGAGGGCTTTAGTGCAGTACCTCCCACCTCCCTGTTCTTTCTTTTACCTGTTTTTCCTCTCTCTTCTCTCTTCCCTTTCTTTTTCTCTTCGCCTTAACCTCTGTCAAATGACAAAATGTGAGCGAAACAGAGAAGTTAGTGGGAACATATTAAATTGAAATATATGAAACTGCTATTTTTGTAAGTCAAAAATGGTTGACTGATGATAGTGTTATATGGTTCAGCCATGCAAGAATTTTAGTTTTTGCGAGCCATGCCACAGATTTCTCGTGTATTCACACTACTGCCATTTATCAAGCCCTAACAGTGTGCCAGGCTAAGTGCTTTATAGAGAGTATCTCACTTCATGCTCTTCACAGTCTTTTGAGGTGGGGATTGTTATTCACCCGTTTTTCATACAACTAGGGAATAACAGGACGTAATTCCCACCCAGGCAGCCTATCTCTTCAGGTCCTCTCAGGAATCTGATACACAGATCGTTTCAACCACCCTCGCCCCTTAACATTTGCTCTTTCATGTACTATGATTCTAGAAGGGCAAGCTTCACTGCAAATTCAGGTTGGATTAAAACAAAACCAGGTGGGATCACTCAAGCAGGGCTCGTGGGATCTCGCTTCAGCGTGGCAAGCAACAGTGAATTCTGTTCTTACAGCAAAAGCCCCTGATTAGGCAAAATCAAACACTAAGCCACACCCCGCTTTATTGCAGTCTTGTTCTTTATCAAGTACATCATTTCCTCCCATTTTGACTATGGTAAAGTGAAGACTTTGGCTCACGATAGGATATTAAAAGGAGAGATGATTTGGTATGGATCTTTTCTGATACTTAACGAGGGAAGTATTCTCCTTACTCCTACTAAATTGGTCATTTTTATGTCTTCGTTCCAGGCTTCACCTTGTTTATTTCTCTTTTGGTCATCACAATTCCCAGATCTATTTGGCTGTGTGATCTGTGGTAGATAAAACCCCAAAACCAGGATCTTTGTTTAATTCACATTCTGCTTAGGAAAAGGGAGAACTGATCACTGGATCGCATCATCATCCATTCATTGGATCACTGTAAACAACTGCCCTACCCTCTAGAAATGGTCAAAAACTGGCTCCCTGTATCTAAATCGGCAAAGTGCAATACCCTCTGGGTTTTTTTTTTATGTTTGGGTTTTTTTTCCCCATGTGGTTTTCCTTTCCTGCTGGATTACTGTAGTTCACTGTTACTTTTCCTCCTTCTCTTGTTTTTTTGGCTTCACTTCCTCCTTCTATTGTTGTAGCTCTCTTTTTCCTCTCATCACTTTTCCTGTTGCCTTTCCAGTTGGGTGGAGCCCCCATTCAACTCACTGACTGTCTGGCTCTCGAGTCTCTTTGGTCCCAGGGGAGAACAGTCTTGTGCCAAATAGCCCCAATCCTAGGACATCAGAAGAAAGATCCCAGAGACTAAGTATCCCTAAAGTTTTCCTGTATTGATTTTATATTAGAATGAAATCCAAGGATGCCTAGTTGTGTGTGTGTGTGTGGGGGGGGGGGGAACTCATTGTCTTGGCCTCCTACCCCAGACCGTTCTGAAGTCTGACAACACCAACATCCATCAAATCAAACAATGAAATCAACTTTGGTTACTTAGCATAATAGAAATAAACTTGTAATATTCTATTAGTGAAGGATCAATGTCTCCTGTCTTGAAAATGAACATCAGAGCTTGGCCTCAACATTTATGTAGCAGCAGGAGACCATTATTTTGTTGCAACATTCGATTACATTGACATCAAGACAGATTTATTAAATTAATAAATAGTACATGATTTTCAGCCTTTCGTTTCCAACCCTCACCAACCCCCCTCCACAAGGTGAGCTTCTGAAACTCTTCATCCATATTTTGGACTCCTTATTGTCTATGCCTTTCTTTCTTTTTTGTTGTTATTGTCAGTTTATACTCAAATTCATTTTTTAAAAATATTCATATGTTTTGGATGGGAAATTTTAATTGGTTAGTAAGAACAAAGGTAATAAAGAGAATCATCAACTTGTTCATTGTTAAAATATCTCGCTGGCATAGTATTGGAAGAGGAAGTATTTCACATTTGGTTTTCAAAGTTCTGAATGTGGCTAATGGCAGAAGCCCACGGTTCCCGCTGCCTTTTCCTCAACTTCCAACCTCAGGGCTTTTGCCTGGCAGTTGCCTCTGCACGGAATGTTCTTCCCCCTGCCTTTTGTGGGGCTGGCTTTTTCTCTTTACTCAAGTCCACTGGAATGTCATTTCCACAAAGAAGTTTTCCCTGAGACTCCTTTCTGAAGTGCTTACTCTCCCATCTGCAAGCCCTCTTCACCCTGTTGCTGTTTTATTTTCTCCACGTGTCAGGATCTGAAGTGTTTACAATCTGAATTACTCTATTGGCTTGCATTCACCATGGGGGCAGCCGTCTTGTACTTCTTCTCATACTAGATCCCCATGTCCCAAGACCTAGAACAGTACCGGGTACCCAGGGGCACTTGATAAACAAATACTCATTGAATGACTGACTGACTGAATGATGAATGACTCTAAAACGATCATGCTTACATTGCCTTAGATCCTAGTTCTCTTAGATATTTGCAACATACAATGTTTCCAGCCATCTACCCTCCCCTATAGTCTGGGGCTCCTTCTATTCTTAGGAACAACAATGATTGAACACAGAGCTTCAGCACACCTTCAGCTTTTAGGCTTCCGTCTTACTCCAATTTATTGTTCCAGCATCTAAAGCAATTTAGTAGAATTTTGGTGAGCAGGACATGAGAGAGAAATATTTCCTTCTCTTTTCTATCACAGATCTGACTTGCTTGGAGTTCCAAGTGGCTTAATGTTGCTGACAATAAGGAAACAAGTCGCACACAGTCAGCAGATTAAGTTTTCAGTAACAAGCTTTCATCATGTCACTCTCCTGCTCAGAAACCTCAATGCCTCCTCACTGCTTACAGGATAATTTTCTCTCCCCTCAGATTTTTATCCAATCTGATCCATCTGTACCTGTAGCTTTCAGTACGTTGTAGTTATTTATGCATGTCTGTCTTCCCTACTATTGAAAATAGCCTATCCATTCACAGGCATTTGCAGTATACCTCCATGTTGAACTTGATATGGGGGAATGTATTGTTGAAGACATTTCCCTGCTTTCAATTCCTATCTCAGTTTGTGCCTGGCCGTTGGAAGTGATTACTAATGTTTCTGGAATTACATTTTATTCCCAGTAGCTGAAGTCTGACCACCTGGGCTTGAATGCCCTGCTCCATTAATTGTTAGCTCTATGATATTAGGCAAGTCACTGAAACTCTCTGTGCCTCAGTTTTGTCACCTGCAAACTGAGGTGATGTTACTGAGTATGTATTAGGGTTATTATGAGAATTGAATGAGAAAATGCATGTACTAGGTTTAGCACAGAGCGTGGCACATCATAAGTGCTTAGTGAATGCTTATGAATGTTTTCTTCCTCAGTGGAGCTGGTCTATGCTGTTTATGGTTTGTAACCATATGGTGCATCTGTCAACACTTTATCACTTTATACGTGCTGTTCCCCTGACTTTGAATGGTCTTCCCTACTCCTCTCTGACTCCCAACTCCTTTAAAAGCTGTTCTCTGCTCTTATAATCTGTATCATATATTATAATAAGCAGCCTTTTACTAGAACTTAACTTTTCCTGTGTCTTGGCTCCCCAGTGAGATAAAAGTATAAGGATACTCCTGATATTGTATATACAAATCTTTTAACTATAAATTACTTCATGTGCTAGAACCAAGTATTTTTTTTTTCAGTGAGAATACATTTTTTCCATTACAGGGAAATTGATGGGGGAAATCAGCATTTTACTCTCTTCAGGTTCCTAATGTATAAAGAGCTTCCTACAGTTCCTTCCAACAAACAAATAAAACTCTGCAAACAGACAAAAACAAAATGAAAAGACTACACACAAACAAAAGAGGAAAATTATTTTTTAAAAGATACATACATACATACATACATACATACATACATACACACACAGTTAGATCTAGGACAAAGAACATTTGAAAATACTGGCTTAGATCATTCAGACCTTGACCAGAAAAGCCTCCAGATCCCATATGACTTGCCTGCTGTCGCAGGTTGGGTTCTTTGAAGGCAGAGTCTGAGATGAGTTTGGAATACAATGTGTTTGTTGGGTATTAACTCTGTAAAAGGAAAAAGGAGGAAGTAGAACTGGACAGAGGAAGAAGTCAACCCCAATGCAGGCCTGACAAAGCCTCAGCCAATCCGGTGAAGATATCTCACGCAAATATTATCCATCAGAGTGTCCAATGTCTGGCCAAAATGGCCTGGTTTTATACCCCAGTCTTACTCATCAGATTTGAGCTGCCTTAGGGAGGGTGTGATCGCCAGAGAACTGGTTCTTAACAACTGAGGCTGACCCTTTAGATTGTGACATGCACCACACCTGGGTTTGAAAGGGGGATCTCTGTGTCTCCCACCCTGCATACCAACGTTTAGGTGGAGCTCAAAGACAGAACCAGGCCATCTTCCTGACCCAGGTCAAACTGAATCTACGTTACTCCAGCCACATGGCTATATCTCTGACTTTAGAGGTGGTTTTCAGAATTATAGAAATACCAAAATAGTGTTGAGAACAGAAGAATTCAAAATTGAGTTTAAAATAATTTATTAATAATCAAATATCAGTGGGAATGAAGAAAAGCAGAAAAAAGTAATATTGATGTGAGAATATTGTTCTCTTACTTTTCTGTATATAGAGTGGAAATCATAAAATTTATAAAACATACAAAGCGATCACGTAGCTTCATCATGTAGCTTCATAGAACTAGAAGGAAAATTAAAAAGTGATACAGAACACTCCTGCTATCGGAGAAAACTGTGGTTTCCTTTCTCCATCCAGTCAGTTACAGCTCCACCTGACAGACTTTTACCAAAACATTTAAATACTCTTTCCTTGAGTCACTAATAATTGAACAGTGCTCATAACAGGAATGTTGTCATGTAGCAATTATAGCACAAGGTACAGGATGGAAGGAGAGATCATTCTACAAACCAATAGAATGACTAAAGAAAGACTGGCTCGTTAGTGTTTAGAGTATCCATCCTTTTCAACATCGTGGCAGAGCAAGTGGCAGAAAATAGTGAAGATCTTTAGATGCGATTCCTATAACTTAGTACTATGTACTCAGTTCATAAATGCCTCATCCCTCAGAATTTATCTCTATGGTTAAAACTCATTGATTTAGATCCCATAAATTTGTAATGTTGCAGTAACACAGTTGCAGTGTGTCATTCTGGCTGAGAAAACATTTTATAATGATTTCTTTCCCTGAAAAAAAAGGGGTCTCCTAATGTTCTCCAAGCTTATCTTCAAATTCTGGGTCCAGCTGTTATTTCTGTACTGTTAAGGGTGGTCATGATCCATTTCCATGGGCTAATAATGACTAGTATTTGTAAAACCAATTGACCGATTCTCAACAAACATCATTTTTCTTATATTATGCAAGTTATTTGGAAAATAATAAAGTAGCATTTACTTCAAAAATTTTAGTTCTCACTGATTTGGATGTGATTTTCTGCTCTTCTGTCACCTGAGGTATGTTGTAGGCCCATTGTAATCCCTCTCCTCAACCCAACTATCCGGGTTTTGCATTCCTGCCTTGAAGCCATGCTGTATACCAGAGAATCTCTGTCCATTCAACCCTAGGAAAAATCAAATTAGTGCAATAATACAGATATAAGAAGAGAGTAAAGGAAGAGGGAGAAGGAAGCTCAGAAACAGGTAAATGATAATATCCAAACTAAATATAACCCACATGTGCTCCCAAATATCTAAAGGGTAACCAGGCCACACCAGTTGCCCACAGACACTTTGGTCTTTGAGTTTATTTAACATAAGCTGTATTACTTACCGATGAAAAAAAATGCACTTAAAAGTTATCATCTTAATAAGTTTTAAAAAAAAATCCCAACAAATCAAGTTAAATACATAGATTTTCAGATTGTGTGTGTCTAATGAGCAATTACATTAGATGTTTTTAATTTTTTTTTATCACAAGATCTTGGTTTTAGCCACTGCATCCATCACAGGGGCCACAGGAAGACCCCTGAAGCCCCAGCACCTTATCTCAGTAAACACTGCTAGCAGTGGACCCTGGATGCTGGAACCTCTACCACTGTCCTGCTCCAAAAGCCAGAAACTTCCACCACCACTTTTACCATAAAATGGATTCTGTGAGGTACCTACTTCCTCTCATTGTTTCCTCCCAAACCAATTTCTCCTACAAGCAAGGTGGATTGGCTGGGCTTAGGACACACATTTGCTCAACTGTTGTAAGAGAAGCTGGGAAAGTACATTTGGGGAGGCAGGATTCGTATTGTGGGGAAGGGGAATTCCTCAAACCTAGAAAGGGTGGTCAAAAGGTAGTAAGTAGCCACAAAATCCCAGGCATGAAAAGAAACCAAATACAAAGCTCAAAACTTGTACATCCAGTTACTGGTAGTGACTGTGAAATTTCCCAGTCATGGACCTGGGGAAATACTGGTGATCCCAGAGGAGCTGGAGAGGAGTCATTTGAGCGCTTCTTGCTGACATCTCTCCTTGTGCTCCAGACTGATCCAGATGGCAGGAAGTCCCTGCTCAGGCCTGTGGCTGGGCCTTTCTCCAAGAGCTGACCCTCAGCTACTGCACAGGGGCAAGCTGCCAGAGCAGCAGGGAAAGACAACTCACCTACACAGGCACAACCCGTTCTCCATGACGATTTGGAAATTTAGCTGACACACAGTGGGAAAAAGAACAGGTTTTCAAGCCTCGTTACTATGCATATGCTAATTATTAGACAGAGGGGAACATTATAATTGAGTTGTGAAACAACAACTATAAACAGAGTACCTGACAGAGAGCTTCTTTACATGACGTTTTTACACAAGAATAAACAATGCATTCTTTGTAAGGCTTAAAAAAAAAAAAAGAAACAGGGTTAGTTTTATTCTGTAAACTACAGTCTCTTGTTGTAACTAGACTAGTGCTTGTATTTGTTGACATCTTGATTTATAAAAACCTGAACAAGTTCAATTTCAAGAATTCTTTTTGTTCAAGCAACGCCAGAGAAGGGGAGGAGATTGATGCCACCCCCCCACCCCCACCCCACGCCAAATGGCATATGCAAAAGCTTTAGAATTCTCTTTGTTCAACTCTGGGTCAGATTTCATGGAAAAGTAATTGAAATTCCTTTTGCTCCCCATTCTTCCATGCATGTATGGAGGCTTGTATTCCTAATGAACACCCAAGAAGCTTCCTTCCACAGAACTTTATCTTTGAAAGATGAAATAACCTGTTTCCCTCAACTCTTCTCAATCTTGTTTCCCTATTTTATTTACTCCCCCTCCTCAACCACGACAAAGAATTTGTGCTAATTAACTCACTGTTGAAAAATTCAAACTAATGCCTAGAAATTGGTGGCATACGCTAACTGGTCAAAGGAAAACCAAAAGCAGAGAAATAAAGGGTATTGGGTTCTGGTTTCATTTTTTAACAACATATTACTGTCGGTAAAACCAAGAGTAATTGTAGCTCTGAAATGGCAAACAAGATGTTCACCATGTATTCAGATTAATGAATTTGTGTAATATGCTTTGAGATCCTTTATCTAAAAAGAAAGGTATAATTCACCTCCCTAGAATCATCCATGACTTCTACCATTAGAGTAATAAACAATGGAGGTTACTTTAAATATGTACTTGTCGGTACAGCACTTTTGCTACAAGTTCATTTTCAAGCAAATAGAGCAAGGAATTAATCTTAATTGATGATCCAGGTTTAGCATACCAGAATCTTCCAGATAAATGATATTTTAACAGGTGACTTAGAGTCTGAACACTCTAAGTCAGTGTCTGAACCAAAGAAATTGAATATTGCTCAAGAATAATACCCAGAACACCTGTGAAATAATTTAATAGATTACTCCAGTCCTGGAGCTTAGAGGGCCAAGAAACAGACCCGTGGTGCCGCTGTCCACGACCCAGTGACATGTTCTGCCCATCAATGAGATAGAAAATGGAGTAGTGTGACAACTAATATGTCCTGCTCTTTTGTGATATGAAACATTCATGTTGTTACAGATGACATTTTAGGCTTTGTCCACAGGGGCCATGCTCTCCACTTTTGCCAATGGGAATGTTAAGTGACAGCTAATAACTTTGGATTCAAAGTTGTCTGAAAATCCGAGGATGGAATTTGCCCCAATTACATTTGTTTCCAAATTAATCAGACCCCACTTTAAGTTCAAATGTGACAATGACCTGACCTATCTTATCCTGATTATCCAGTTTATTAAATGTCAGGCTTATATTTCTGTCCCTTGATTCCTTCTTTGTCCTGGCCACTGTGCTGTTTCTCCACCAGAGAGAAGATCTCGAAAGAGAAAAAAAGTAAAGTTAAAATTTATGAATTATTCTTTATTACCAGTATTGGGAAACGTAATTTGGATTGAAGTGTTTTGAAAATAAATAAATAAGGATAGAAGATTATCTATGGGTTTGCATCCATGCCCCTATTGCAAAACCAAGTTAATTAAAAAAATAACATGGTATTTTTATATGTACTTACTAAGAAAAGCCTTACTGTTTTCAAAGTGCTTTCATGTGATCATCTTACTAGATCCTCCTAAAAATCCTGTGAGTTATGTTAAGCAGGTATTATTTATTTTTATTTACAATCATCAGTAAGCACATCCATTTTATAGATGAAGAAACGGAGGACAAAATGTTGATTATTTTTCAGGAATACCCAGCCAATTAATAGTGGTAAACCTGAGACTAGATATCTTCCGACCGATGGTCCCAGATGCTTTCTACTTGGTCTTCTGCCTTTGCTTTCTGGACACACAGTGCTTAGCTGGAAGGGACTCACATGCAGTTATCCACTGTACAACCTGCTATGTTCCAAAAACGCAGTCATAGAACTTGGAATGCATTGTCTCACTAGAACAATAATGCCTATATCCCTGTGTCAATTCACAAGAATCTATGCCTAACCCACAAGAATTAAATATGTTACCTTGAGATAAAATATGTTTCACAGAAGAATTTCCCTCAAAGTTTCAAGGAAAAAAGTTCCAAGGTCAAATAAGTTTGGAAAACACTGAATATCATATATCCCATTCAGAGATGCATAATGTACATTTGCATATTAAAGGTTTTAAGAAGTTCTGCAGGAAAAAAAACTGCTTAAAATTTTTCTATTGAGAATTCATCAACCTTCTTTGACCGAAACCCTTTTATTGAGTAGCAGATGTTAACACCCAAAACTAGAGTTCCCCAAAACACATTTTGGAAATTGCTCCTGTAGGAAAATATGTTGAGTTACAATTTGAGATGTTAGGAGATCTCTGCTGCTCCGAGATTGGGGGTGACCCTGAATGTAAGACAGACACTGGTGATCGCTCCTGTGAAATCAGTCTGCGGCTGAAGTTGGCAATGGATGTTGGGGCATAACACAGAGTCAGACACTGAAGGATAAACAACAGAACAATAAAGGGTGGGAATGATTCCTGGAACACTGAGATGAGAGCAGGATGGTGAGGCTGGGGACACATGGATGGTGAGTGACAAAAGAGCAGCTAACTTGGAGATTCGTCATGCCTTCTTTTTTCTTCTTGCTCAGATACTGCTACTCCAGACACTCCTACCAAACCAAGGGTAGGAAGCAGGGAGGAGGGTGAGAGAAGGAGGGGTAGACCCAAGCATTAACAGCCGCCATGGAAGAAAAAGACAGCTGGATCATGCCAAACAGCTGGAGCAGAGAGAACACCTGGTAGGAGCAATTAGTTTTCAGTTGTCATGCTTAGGAAAGGATGAAAGCCAGAGGCTGCCTTTATAGCCTGTGTCCTCCAATAATCAAATGACCATCCAATGTGCATCCATATTGGGATACTTTGGGGATGAAATTGGCACTATTAATAACCATGAAAGGACAACAGATATAAACTAGAACTATCCCAGGCACACCAAGATCTGTGTTCACCATACCCAATATTAAATGATATCCATAAATATAGAACAATTATTTAGAAATGGTGCTTGTTCCTTTTGGAACTATGAACCATTGCATTCAGAAGAAAAAAAAAAGACAGATATGTATTGATAGCATAAATTATAATGGATTCTACTTTAAGTAAGTTGTTTAGACAAAAATGTTTTCATGACTCCCGTCAGCGCACATGTATTGAGCATCTGCTGTGAAAAGCAGTGTGCTTGGTGCTGTGGAGGATGTAAAGATAAGCAATATGCGTTAATGTTTTCATGGAGCCTTCAGTCAATGCAGTGAATTAGGAGATGTACTCAAATGGCCAAGCTGCAAGTGAGTGATGGCACATGGTCATAAGAGAGCTAAGAACAAAATGCTGGGGAAGTTTTGAGAAGGGCAGAGCTAGGGAGGCCCTGGATATTTGGCAGTGTTCAAATTTGGCTGTGAAGGACAAGCAGGTTAACATGCCTAAGGGGAGATGGAGCTTTCCAGGTGACAAGACAGCACCAGCAAAAGTAGAGAGGGCCATTTTGGGGTACCAGTGGTTCAGTTTAGCAGGAGTATAGTATTTGTGAAGAGAAATAGTGGGAGGTAAAGTGGGGAAAGCAGGGTGGGGCAAGCCTGTACAGGAACTTGAATACCAACATAAATCAAGTAGAAATAATTCAGGAAATGATCAAAACTTTGATTCTCTGGTAGTAGTCTGGAATGACCACCAAGAAGAATATCAGCTCCTTACGACTTTGGAAATCTTTGGAAATATTGAGGCCAGCTCTGTGTTTTCACAGGGTTGAATCCAGAAAACTAAAGGACTTGGAAGCGTTTGGGTTAAATACAAGTATTAAGATTTCTTGTAAAGTCTAAATTAGACAACTGTATTAGTTTTCTGTTGCTGTCATAAAACACTATCACCAATTTAGTGGCTTAAAACAATAGAGACTTATTATCTTACAGTTCTGTAGGTTAGAAATCCGATACAAGTCTCAATGGGTTAAAATCAAGGTGTCAGCTGGTTACTTCTCTGGAGGCTTGAGGGAAGGATTCGTTTTCTTGTCATTTTCAGCTTCTGGAGGCCACTTGGATTCCCTGGCTCATGGCTCCCTCCATCTTCAAAAGCAGAAGGGTAGCCCTTTCATAGTGCATCACTGACTTCTGTCTTTTTCTTCCACTTTTAAGGACCTTTGTGATTATATTAGGCCTACTTCAATAATCCAGGAAAATCTCCCTATTGATTAATGCCCTTAATTCTCTTTTGTCATGTAAGTAATACTTTCACAGGTTCCTGGGATTAGGACATGGACATCTTTGGGGCTCTTATTGTGATTACTGCACCAAGCTAGCAATCAGGGTCTTCCATGCTTTTTTCACTCTCCCCACTTCCCTTTGCCCCAGGCATGGGCAAATGGCCTCATCCTTTGTCCCCAGGACACCTCTAATACTCATTGTTGTGTGTAACAGACTTTCACTGAAGACTTGTGGACCACCAAGGGTGATCACAGTACAGTATAGAAAAGCATTTCAACTCAAATATGAAACTTCTTTGCTCCTAAAGTTTTCAGGCGCAGGCTGTTTCTTTTTAGCTATTTTCCCCTCTGGTCTGCCCACTTTCCCCATCTCCAGAGACCTTCTCTTGCCCCCCTCCACCACCACCCCCATTATTCTCTTTTCTCCAAGTCCTTGGCCTGCCAAAATACCTTCTTCCTGATCCTCTCTGGAAATGGAAAATTCCTGTTACTTTATTATTTAAATCAATTTGGCTTGTTTTGTCTCAGCCTTTCCCATCCAGCATACATCCTGGGCCTTCCCTTTCATTACTGAAAAGATCCATCAGCAACTTTGGAGACAAATTCTGTGTCTGCAGTCCATTTTAATTCTTTCTACAAGTAATAACTTTCTTCTCTCTACATGCTGTTAGAGAAGACTTCAATACCAATTGTAGGAAGAAAATCCCCTTTCCATTACACGTAAGAAAACTTCTGCAGTACAAGGACTAATTAGACAGTGGTTTACAAAGAAATGAACCCAACTGGCATGCTGTCACCTGGGATGGTGAAAGCAGCCTGACTCTAAGAATCTGGAGACCTGGGTACTGATTGTATCGTGCCTCAAATGACTGGGTGACTTGGGGCAAGTGACAACCTCTCTGAGTCACCATTTTGTCACGTGTAAAACAGGAAAATTGAATGAGAGGTTCTCCGAGTTCCAAAATTCTATTTCTCTAGAAGTCACACTTTGCACTCCCTTGATGTAGAGTGTGGCTCTTGGAGAAATCAGCTCTCAGTGATCTGGATAATGTTCAGTCAGTGGGTCACTCCTAAAAATTTAGATGATTTTGATGAAACAATAAAGCTGGACTTGTATATTAAAAACATACTTTTTAGTGCCGCAGGGATCTCTGATCGTACTGTAAATACCTCATTGAATTAGTGGAGTTTATGGTTGTAGCCTGGGGAGTTTATTTGACATAATGAGCAGTTGGAAGCAAACCAGTGTCACAGGAGCTTTTGCAACTCCCAGAAACTCTACTACTGTGATAACTTAGGCTTCTGGGATTACGTTCGGTTTGGGGACCTTAAGGTTTTTCTTTTATGTTTGAAAGGGCTGTTGAAAGGGTAGCCAACCTGTGGAAGCCACAGTGTTAGACTGAAAAGGAAAATATGACAAGACTCGGTGTGTTTTTGAGAAAGATTCATCTAGCAGTTAGGTATGGCATAGCATGAAAGAGGGGGTGATAGGCGGCAGGAAAACCAATTAAGAGACTATTGTAAAAGTTCAGGCATAATAAAAATGTAACAGGATGCTGGATGGGACTTTTCCTGTTGTCTCGGTTTCCGCCAAAGCACCACGGCCGAGGACAATAGGCAATAGAAGCCCACACATTCTAAATACAGTTACTAAACCCATGCACACAGGGCTTCCTAACTAGTTCTTTGACTGTCCTTTCCATCACGCTCCCAACCTATACAAGAGAAGTTAGTAAGTCATTAAAGAGATTCTGGGATGGGAGGGAATTTGCAAAAGTGGAAAGTGCGTTGGTTTGTCTTTCCTCTCCAATCACACGTTCCCTGGAGTTTGGGGAACAGAGAGACTGATGTCTGACTCTCACCTGGACATGGACTAGGACAGAGAGAACAGCAATGGGAGAGCTTTCCCTTCCAGAATGTGACAGGAAAAGGAGGGTGAATTTCCCATAAGCCAAACAGCATGGGAGGTAGCTGGCTTCCAGGGCTGCATGCTGGGTCAGAGTTTCACTTTCTTGGGAGAACAGAACAGTGTTTGACATTCTTGACAGTGGGGAGGTGCGGGAGTGAGTCTTGGAAGAACCCATCAAAGTGCTTCTTAAAAGAGATGGTTGGGGTTGACTAGTTGCTAAGACTGAGGCCATTTGAGAGAGTATGTCAAGAGAGAACCAAGAAAGTAGTACAAGGAGCAGCAGCTACCATCTCCTCTAGTTCCCCATCCTTTTAACCCCCTATCCCTCATCCTGAAGGAACCAAAAGGAGGTGACAGAAAAGAAATAGAGCATAGAAGCACAAGGAAGTGGCTCTGTGTTGCTCCCTACACTGATCTGTGGACTCACGGGCCAGGCCTGAGCTGAGGAGAGGGGAGGAGCTTTAAATGGGATGGGAAATGGAAGTTTAAATTTACATTGGACTAGACTTTTTAAATTCTGAAATTGAGACTGTTGTCTCGTATCCTAAAGTAACAGGAAAGTACACAGACTCTGTTTGAGGTATCATCCAGGGGTAGGGAGTTAAGACAGAAGGTGCTTGAAGGCAATGAAATTTCAAAATAAAGCTATTTCCTGTTTGTACCTCATAGAGCCCAGCTCGTGTAATAAATTGGTATGACAACAGTAGTAAACAATAATGATAATAACAGCAATAATAACCATTTGTTAAATGTTGACACCGTGTGCCAAACTCTGTGTTAGATAACAAAGATACATTATTTTGTTTAATCCTGACAACAATCTCATGAGGTTAAATTTAACAGGTATCAAAACTGAAGCATTGAGAGGTTAAGTAATTTGCTGCAAAATATAGTTAATAAATAGCTGATTTTAGATTCTACAACCTATTTAGAGCTAGAACAGGGTAGCCATTTGTCGTGCGGGGCGTCTGGTGGGGTCTCTGCTCCCGCTCCCCACACTAGAACGCAGGATATGGTGAGGCCAAAAAGGAACACCCGCGGAGCCATAGATGGGGGAGTCATACCACTATAGTCTCACTGGAGGCTGGATCCACACTGTCCACAACCCGCCATCCTAACTGCAATCCATGCTTGCCAGCCCAGCTGCCATCTTCTTGCTAGCCCCCATTTTTCTGCTAGCGTAGCCACAGCAGTTATATTAGTGGCCAATGGCTCACTGGTTATAGCTGACGGCCAACTAGCCACAGCTGATGGCCATCCCATCACAGTTGATGGCCACTTACTACCTGAGCCAGCACCTTTCTATGTGAGGCTGAGAGCCTGGAAACTGCTTTCTGGGGCTCTGTCCCCACACCATTATACAAGAGGAAAGAAGCAAGAAATTCATGAATGAAATATCTGTGTTTATAATTGTAATCCAAGAATGGATGACATAATTGACAAAAAGCAATGACACAGTTTATGCACAATGATAACAGTTCAATTATTATACAACACACAAATAGCATTTGTTGCTAAATGTAAAACTAGTAAATGCGTACCTTAAGTAATTTGCTTTTGATAGGTTGTTTTCTTTTGTTTTAAGAAATGTTGCCAGGTCATTTTGATATTAGTTCCCTTTAATATAACCAATATATTAATTTGTCATTTGTGCCATGTAAATGTTTTACTAAGCCTAGGATATTTGATGGAGATGAATGAGGGCATGTTCATTGTTGTATTGCTGATGTAGCTCCTTAAAACAGACACCGAATTCAAGAATAACTGCTACACTGTGAGCTCCTTGAAGCAGGGATCTTATCTTACTCATTATTGTGCTGTAAACTTCACACTCACGAGATAAATATCTGGCACATTGTAGATGCTCCTAACTCTAGAACCTGTTTATTGAGCACTTGCTACGTTCCTATCACTGAGGTGAGTGTTATATGTATATGACAGAGCAAACCTTTTTAGAGGGTGTGTTCACAGCCCTTCCCACACCCCTGCTGCCTTCTAAAGAGAATTCTGGCTTTTGCTTTATAGCGTCTGTTTTTTTGCCCTCTGAGGGCAATCAGACCTTTGCCACACTCCTGGCCATTTGTGATACAGAATTGGAGAATGGGAGCCAGAGAAACAGAACTAATGACGCGGGAGGAAGGGGGAGAGAAAGAAAGGATAGCCCTGTGAAAGCAGGACGTTGGGGAGACAAATGAAGGGATGTTATTCTAGGGAGCACTGTTGTACATTACAAATAGGACCTCCTTTATCATGTTCTGAGAACCCAAGTAAAACGTATCAATTTGCTTCTAACTGTTCCTAGCTTCCGTTTCTTCTCCAGGAAAGGAAAATGGCGGGTGGGTGCGGGGGCAGATTATATACATATTATTTCTAATCTTTAAAACACCCTATCAATGGAGACATCATTGTCTTTCATTTCAGGTGAAGAAAGAGCCTTGGGGCAGATAAACAATTCTCTCCGGCTGCACAACTAAGGCTAGGATTTGAATCCAGCGCTGGTGGGCCCAAAGCCTGCTCTCTCCTCTCTCTCCACAATGCCACACTACATCCCCATAACCATCTGTTGAACTGAACTAAATCAAAAGGCTCCCCTTGTGAGGGACCTGTATTTTTTTCTAGCAGCATACCTAAATGGGAAAGGCTTATTTCTGATATTTGATTCAGAAGAGAAAAGCTTAACTCCTAGCCTGGAAAGCAGGCCTACTTGCTGTACTAAGCTCGCCTGTGGGCTTGATCGTTCATTTTGAAGTCCAATCACTTTGCACCCAGGAAATGGCATTGTTTACCACAAAGGTTCAGCTAAAACTGTTGCTAAAATTGCTCTGTGGCCATTCATGTTTCTGGAAATCAATTTTCTGACCAGGTAGTTGCCTGATGCAAAGAAGTGAGGAGTAAAAGGTTTCTTCTAACTGCCAACCAAGTTACCCTAGACCTTTCAAATAGCCAGGTAGTAAACGAAATTATATGCATTTGTTTTGTTGAATTATCATTTTAAATGGCTTGAAGTAATGTTCTCATCCTCTGTCGCCATAGAAACGGTTATAAAATTTCTTATAAATACCTCAGAAACAGGACTACTTACCCCCATGGAAATGGATCGTGGGTACAATGGACCTCCAAGGAAATAAATGGCTGCTTGACAGAAAAGAATATGACCCATTAAAAGAAATCTCTTTATGATCCAAGTCCTAATGGACAAGCTGGGTATATGAACAGGTAGCGAGAAAAGGGGTCTGAAAGTAGTATGAGGTGGTTTTGGAATAGTTTGCAGATACCACATTCCAAAGTTGAGTAAACTTTCTCTCTTGTTGAGGGAACATTCCATTGAGGCATTAGCAGTGGAGTGATTTCATCTATTTTCAGAGAGTACATGCCTCAGAGCCATTATGGACCAGACAGGAGTTGTATAAAAATGACTTGACAAAAAGAAATAGCCAGTCTGCTATGCCAAAATCCAGAGTGCTTTTTTTCAAGGTGAATCATATTCCATTCCAAAATGTCAAGTAGATTTAGTCATTTTAATCTTTTTATTAGATTAAAACTTGATACCTTTATAAAAGCCAAAGGACTGGAATATAGGCTCTACCTTTGATAGATTGTATGATCTTGGGCAAGTTGCTTGGCATTTCTAAGCCTCAGTTTCCCCATCTCTAAATTGAAGATGGTGCTTATATTTATGGCAAGATTCAGTAAACTAACCCATGCAAAGCACTCAACACTGTCTTCAGCTCTTAGTAAGTACCCAATTATAATAGAAATTATTACTTATCAAAAGAAAGAATAAATTTAATTAATAATAAATTTGCTCAAGTCGTCAACATATATTGTTAATTTTTACATTCTCTCTTTCCCTTGAGCCCGTAGGCAATATACGATCTTAAATAATTGAAAAGTGTGTGCTGAGGGATAAAGAAAACATAGATTTTAAAGGCAGAGTCGATGCAATTTCTGCATAGCTCTGACCAGTCTGGTATCGGTTTATCCAGAAGTTTCCATGAGCCATGGGCGTCCTTCTTGCAGTATTTCCTCCTGATGCTTGAAAAGAAAGTCTGTTTTCATAAAACCTTGGGGTTGATTTCCAGTGGGAAAAGGGCTAAAGAAATTTGGCTTCGTTTCCAAGCATCTTTGCACTTTTCCCAATTGCACAGAACCTCCAAGCTTCCCCAGATTACCTCTTTTCAATGACATCGAATCTTTCAAAGGGAATGTAATAATTCCACAGAGAACTTAGCATTTCTGACAGCCTACCTCCCACTGTCCTCAGTGCTTCATAAATTATGCTGCCTCTGAATGTGAGCTGGGCAGCACCATTTTCCTGGCCCCTCATGATTCATGGTTTCTCTTAACTATGTCAGTGCCTCGTCAGCAAAGCTGTTTCTTTTGGACAGAGTGTGATGTGATCTTCTTGGAGGGCAGCTTGCAAATTATGTGCTGATTTTATATCCTGATGACTCTTTTTTTTTTTTTTTTTTTTTTTTTACAATTTCAAGGTAACTAATAACTATTAACTTTAGAAATTACTTCCAAATTCATAAAACATTACCATTCAATTAACAATCTGCTCTCTGCAGTATACTGTGACCTGAGAAGCCACTTTAGTGGTAATATGCTGTTATCATTAAAATTAACTAACAAACCAGACGAATGGTGCTATTCAGGTCAGATATGGAAAGACCAGAATGAAAAGAAAGTGAAACTAAAAACAAGTATCAGACCAAAAGATCAAAACAGTGTGGACGGCCACTGTGCCAGCTCCCCTGTTTTGCACTGGCAAAGCAGCTCCTTCCTGACCTGCAGCTCCCCAGGAATTCCAAACCTAGGCCCTCCTGGAGCACAGGGCTGAACCAATTTGTTGGATAGTGTAATAATGGAGGCTTAAAGGAAATAGGATAAAAAGTTTCTGAAAGTGGCTTGCTTCTAGAGTACCTTCTTATGTATTTATTATCTTTACACGTAAGAATATAAATCCATTCTTATGAATGTCTTATCTTGCCCTAGCCTCCAGGAATTCCCACAAGCTTTCCCAGTTACATATAAGCTCTTTCTGAACTAGGAGTCTTACACTCAGGGAGATGGGATAGAAGTTGTTTCTATGTGGAAGCCTTCCCAGCATCTAAAGTTTCCCTTGCTTAACCCCCCTCCCCCCACCCCAGTCTACTCAGAGAAGGTTCTACCATTGCCGGGATGCTTCTTTAGGCTTAGGGAATGTAGAATTGGGAGAACGGGCGTGGGGGAAGAAAAAAAGGTGCATGAATTATGGCTAGGAAAAAGTTTTACAGGATTTGGAAAAAATATACAGTATTGGGGAGAGATTTGAAATAAAAACCTAAATAGACATGAATATGTTCATGGGTTGATACATTCAATATTGTCAAGATGTCAATTCTCCTCAAAGTAATCTAGAAATTCAATGCAAACCCAATCAAAATTCCATGAGGCATTTTTGTAGAAGTGGACAAGCTGATTCTAAAATATATATGGAAAAGCAAAGGACCTAGAACAGCCAAAGATATTTTTTGGGGAAAAAGGAACTAAGTTGAAAGACTTAATTTACCTGATTTCAAGACTTACTATAAAGCTAATTAAAATGGAGTAGTACTAATAAAAGGATAGGCAAATAAATCAATGGAACACAAGAGAAAAGTCCAGAAACAGACCTACATTTATAGGTCAAAAGGTTTTCAGCAAAGGTGCTAAAGAAATTCAATGGATTGAAAAGATGGTTTTGTTTAGTAAATGGTTCTGGAACAACTGGATACCCATATGTGCAAAAAAATGAAACTTGACTCTTATCTTAAATCATATTCAAAAATTAATTTGAGATGCATCATAGACTTAACTACAAAAGCTAAAACTAAAGTGTTTAGAAGAACATAGGGGAAACTATTCACGATGAGGGGTAGACAAAAATTTCTTAGATTGGACAGAGAAAGCACTAATTATAAAAGGGAAATATTAACAATTTGTACTTTGCCAAAGTCAACAAATCTCTGCTCATCAAAAGACATTGTTAACAAAATAAATAGGCAGTCTACAGAGTGGGAGAAAATATTCACAATACATATATTTGGCAAAAGACATATCCAAAACACATTTACAACTTAATAAAAAGACAGGTAACGCACTTAAAATGAGCAAAAGAATTGGAAACATCACAAAGGAAGACATAAATAGCCAATGAGTACATTAAAATATGTCCAACATCATTAATCATCAGGGAAATGCCAATTAAAATCACTGATATGCCACTATGAATCCACTAAAGTGACTTAAAATGTAAAAGATTGACAACATTCAATATTGGCAAGGAGGTACAGTAGCAGGCAGTCTCATAATTGCTGGTGAGAGTATAGAATGGTACAACCACTCTGAAAAATTGTGTGGTATTTCTTGTAAAGTTAAATATAGATCTATTCTATGGTCCAACAAATTCACTCCCATGTGTTCATCCAAGAGAATTTTTTAAGAATATGTTCACAAACGACTTGTGCTATTCATAGCCACTTTACTTATTATAGCCAAAAATCTGGAAACAACCCACATAGGAGGCTCTTTCTGGTCAGACCCTTGCTACCTGTCCATTGTCATTTCACATGAATCCCTTTGCCCCTTTCACCTTTCATTTATGCTCTCAGAACAGACCAATCTCTCTAATGTCCATGCTTCTGAACAGTGCAATTCCGTCTGCTCAGAGTTCTCCTCCTGTTCTCTTAGTCCATCCTTCCAGAACGAGCTCTAGTTTGTTGAGTTGCCGTCCCTCTCTCCTCTTTGCAGTCTTAAGCTTGCTTTTCCGTAGAATCCTGGAATGATCATGCTGCATTATAATCTTTTATATGCATGTTCATCTTCCCCACTAGCTCATAAACTTCTATCTTCATATATCTCTTGCACCTAGCATTGCATCTACCATACAGTACATCTTAAAATAAAATGTAAGTGTAGGCCGGAATCTAACTAACTCTGCATCTAATACTGAAATTTATACTTCTCATTTACCTTTATTTCCATATGCAGGGAAGTTTTATGATAATGTTGCCAATTGAATACTTTCCCTAGCATGACCCCGCCCCCTAAGCAGTGCCTGTGGGAAAGTTGAATAACTACTACTGCAATGTTATTAGCCAATATTTGTACTGGGCTAATCACTGAATTTTACCAGTTGCTGTTAGCCCTTTCAATTCTTTAATGATTTACATACTGATGGAAGATTCTTAAGTAGATGATCCTCTGAAAAGTATGCTTTTTGCTTTTTCAGTGGCCTTGGCATGTAGGTTCTTAGTCATTTATAATCTACCTGGGTCCAAACGACATATCACCTTTTAAAGTGGATATTTTTCAAAAAGAGGCGGTTTTTGCCATGGAGGGCTGTCCTGTGCATTGTGTGATATTCAGCAGCATCCCTAGCTTGTTCTCATTAGGAGCCAGAAGCACCCTGAAACTGTGACTACCAAAAATGTGTCCAGGCATTTACACATCCCTGAGACACATTGTCATGCTCAGGTGAGAACTACTGTCTTTTAGGTTAAGAGCAGTGTCCCGGAACCAGTCAGATCGTGGTTCCCATTCTAGCTCTATCACTGGGGGATCCAGGTTAGGCTATTACCTCTCTATACTGAGTTTTTTCAATCTGTAAAATGTGAACTGTAGGAAAAATTGTGAAAGAATTTTAATGGGCCAAAAGATTACTGGGTGTCTTCAGCTGAAAACAAGGCACATATGGAATAGCATATCCTTCTAGGTTTTCTGATTCTATGGCATCTCTTACTGTCCATTTTGTCTTTAAGCTGCTTCACAATTCTGTTACTTGTAGAAAATTGATAAAAATGTAATTCTTGATGATAAAAGTCCAAATTGTGTCTGGTGGAATGCAATCAATTATTTGCCTGTGGATATCAGCACATTTTCCCTGTTTTTGCATCCATTTTAAAACTCATTTCAGCATGCCTTCTTTGACCACATATGTGTGGGGTTGTGAATTTTCCTTTGGCTCCGTTGTAACATTAGTGGTTTCCTTATTAATTAGCGAATTAAATGGGATCTTTGACATGTGTCAAAAAACAAAGAAAGGTGGTTACTTCTTTAGTGATCCACTCATTGTTTTAGAATGTGAAAATGTGAGACACTTGCCTGAAGACCTCCAGTGCAGACGTGTTCAATATGCGAAGTACTTCAGCAAAATCACTCCTCTCCTAATTCTGTACAACTCTTACAGTTTTTGTATGCATTAATCAAATAGATGAAGGGAATAAAGTAAGTGCTTTGGAAGAACAGTGTTGCTTACCATGCTACTCAGAGTCTCTGGATTCCTTGCTTTCATTGTAGGAATTTACTAGTTCAAATGTCAATCTGTTACAATACCTAACCCACTTGGTGACAATATCCAGAAAAGGCGCCCTGACATCCAGCAGGGACATAACTGCCTGATTATCTGCAAAACCAAAGTGTCCTTCATAGGTTAATTGATAGGAGTCATATTTCCTATAGAGGTCATCATTTATAAAAACCAGTTTTATTATTAACTATCCCGTAGTGTTTCATTTTTAACCTACTTACTGAAATAAAGTGTTCCACTATGAGCCCATAGCTAAAACGGTTTCAAAAGTGTAGAAAATTTACTGAAACTCCAAAAGCACTATCCTGAGATCTAGGAGAAATTGACCTTGGTTTTGTCTGGCTCTCTGCCCCTGAGGTGTATGTGACGTTGAGGAAGCTCTTGGATCTTCCTGAAACTCCTCTTACTTGTCCCTGCGTGGTTCGACTGGAAAGCCTGAAGGTTATTGTCAGCTTCAAGATTCAACGATGTTTTACTTCTTTCTCTACGAGTGTTCTATTGAGAACCAAGCTGAATCCATATTTTTTAGGGGGACACAAATACAGAAAAATATGTGTTGATGTCCCCTAACTCTCCAATCCTCCCAGGTTATGATTCCTTCTGCCACTTTTGATTGGGCCCCACCTTGCCTCTAGTTCAATAACAGAGCTGCTGTTTGGGAATGGATACTTAGGCTCTAGCTCCTCCTGAAACAGCTTTATCAAATCACCTCACCTTTTGCCCCTGTCTCCACATGAGTGAGTCTCTTTGAGAACATCTTAATGAAATTTTTCCTCATCACTATGGACAAAGGGATTTTTTTATTGTTGGGGTGCCTCATTATTTTCAAGCCCAGGGATTCCTCCCTCATTGTTTTCCCTTCTTCCAGTGCCTTGTCCACCATCTGCTTCTCTTTCTTGGCTGCGTGTTTCTTCCTTAGTGTTGAGGGCTCGGCCAGCAGCTGCAGAGGACCTGATTAGTGCCTTGCCTCTGTATACATGCATTTCCCTGCCAGCATTGATCTGGGTGCTTTTGCTTTGCAGGCGGCAGTTCCAGAGAGGAGGGGCCTGTGCTACAAAGGAGGTGGATTGTTGTCTGGGCAAGGTGAGTTGGGCACAGGCTACTCCTTCACTCCCCTTTGCTCAGCTGTTCATTTGGCTTAAATAGAAACTGCTTGCAAATTTTTACTTAAAATCCACTGCCGGACTGAGACCTTGTGATGGCGAGATTCAAAGACAATTTTTATCGTTAAGTTATTAGTCCTTTGAAAGAAGGAAAATTTGATGTTTAATATTTAAACAGTTTCTATTTTGCTGAGTTCTTTGATATCTGAATGTTAACTGTGTAACCATGTAAGTTCCGTTTTCAGAGACTTTTCCAGACATTTAAAGCACTACAGGAATTTATTTGTAATGCTCTTGCGTGAAAAATTGCCATCCATTTCTTGCCATGGTGGTCACTGCCAGCAGATATGTCCATTAGGACTGAAATAAAGAAAATGTTTTACATTTTGATGCACTTCAATTTGTCCATTATACTAGACTGTTCTTTTCTTGAGGACAGAAATAAATTTCTTTCATCCCTAAAATGTTATCACTTCTTTACATTTTGGAAAAATTAACAGAATTTAGCGCAGGGAAATTGCATTATGTCTGGGCAAAGAGGATAACTCCAAGCATTTTCATTCAGTTTTTTTCTCGAGTTTTAGTTTGAGGTTCAGGAGTCATTGGCACAAGTGTGAGTGGTTATAGATTTGACTGAGGATTCATTCCTCCGTGCATTTTAAAAACATTCCGTCACAACATCCCTATCTTCATGGAGCCTGTGCTTCAGTGAAACATTCCAGCTCCACAAAAGTGTCACATGACGTATTAAAGGCATATTTTATTACCTGTACAGAATTGAACTACAATTACTCCATAGCTCCAAGCAATCTATCCACCTTATTCTTTTCATGGTATCTATAATTCCTACAAGTTTGTGCCATACCTACATAAGAAAATGCATTCACAAGCTTCTGATGGAGTACAGTACTAACCTTTAGGTACAACACAAAAATGTGGTACATGAAAGGAAGCCAGAATGCACTATGGTTTCAAGTTAGTAAATTTATTCATGAATGCTAATTGTGAATTAAACTGTAGGTTTAAGACCACTGCCATAACAACTTTCTTCCATAAATTGTGTCCATTTCCATGGGCAGAGAGGCAGCCTAATAGGGTGGAAAGACCACTGCTTTGGTCTCTGGTCCTGGGTCCTCCATTTACTTTGCCAAATGACCTTCAGCAAATCATTAAACCAGTTAATAGGTCATAGTTTCCTTAAGTGTGAAATGGGGATACATAATTCCAGATCAAAGGAGACTATATGAATACACTCAAAAAATTGTAGTGTCATATCCATATATTTTTTATTTATGGTTCGAGATGTATTTGGATTTACTGCTTCACTCAGAACCCTTTTCTCTAGGGACTGCCCACAGCTGTCACTCTTACTAAACAGGTAGGCATAGCAATCATGTTTGTGCCTCCCTCCCGGGTGACGCTAGTGGACACCTGACTGAGGACACCCAATGACCGTGTGAAATCAGATCTCTTGAAATGAAAGAGCCTGAAGCGTGTCCTCAATGGCAAGTCAGTGACCTTGGGAACTTGGAATCTATGGTGGCCATTGTCAGCTATGAGCATGTGGATGAGTGGACAGAGAATGCTAGAGGATGGAGTAAATATACAGAGAGAAGCAAAAACAGTAAATCATGAAGTGACAGGGAGACAGAGGCAGTATCTTTGTTCTAGGTCTAGTTCTTCATCCAGTCCGTTGTGTACATTGATGATTTTTTTTCCTAGGATGGCCATAAGATGGCCCGTTTTAACCTCACAATATAGCCTTCTTGAGTGGCTTTCTCTTCTTGGCAATGAATAGAGCTTTGGCTAAAATATTAATACCACGATTGAAAAGGTCATTACCAAGAACTCTGCAGATTTTATTGTACCCAAAGCAAAAGTTTCCAACTGTTTTTTATAGCTACCAAGATGAAGCTCTTTCCAGATATGCTTTTCCAATTGTAAAATGCAGACTGGACCGTAGAATATTCAAGAACAAGCGCAATTTGCTGCACATAGACGTACTAACTAGGTTTGAAAATACACTTCAAAAGTATGAGATGTTATCCTGCAAATGAATTCTCTCCTTCTGGTCCTCCCTATACGAAGTTTCAGAATCCACAGAAGGCAGTACAGTGTTATGGAAGTAACATAAAATTTAGAGTTAGACCCAGATGGAAGTTCTGGCTCCTTTAAAGATGAGCTCTGTGGATTTGGTCATGTTACATCACCTCTGTTAGCCTCAGTTTCCTCATCTATACATACATTGGGAATAATAATATTTCCCTTTTAGCTTGTCATAAGGAATAAATGAGATAATATATGGAAAGAGGTTGGCACATATCAGATACTCAGAAAATGTTTATCTCCTCCTTCCTTTCACTCACTATGTGAGTCCTATTTTTTTTTTTAAACAACAAACCACATAGTATCACTCCAAATTAATAAGCAGTGTGTAGAAACTAGAAGGAGATAAAAAAAAAAGTCCTTTTGACTTCTTGACCTAGTCAGACAGAAAGCTTCTTACATTACTGTCAAAAAAAGGGGGTGCATAGGGCTTAAAATCAGACTTTAGGAAGAAGGAACTGGAATTGAAGAGAGCACCACAGAAGCCCCCATTCATTCAGATATGCACATTTTGTTGAACAAATTACTTTCTGAGTGCAGAAACGCCTGATGCTAATACATGTCCAAACCAGTGTGTGCCTGTGTCTACATGTACAAACAGGGCACAGCTGACAGAGAGGCTTTTTTTCTCCCCTAAATTCAAGATTGACCTAATAAGTATAGCCGCTCATTTGCATGAAGAAAGCTAGAATGCTTCACATACTGGGCACACGGCTTCAGTATTCAGTAATAAAATCTATTAAGCTTCATAAGTTCTTACTTAGCTTAAAAGAGGGCTATTCTTGACAAGGACGCCCTATGAGAAATGTACTACATGTTATCACAGGAAATGATTTCTGGAGGACTGTAATGAGTCTAACCAAATCATTTCAGGCATCTCCAGCCCTGTCAGTCCATGTAACGCTATAGAAAAACATGTCCGTTCATTAAAATGCCTGATTTCCTATGTGATAGATATAGCAAATAATCTCCTGGAATCCATACTTCAGTAGCTAGGACCAGTTTGCAGCCTAAGGTTTGGATCACATGTTTTCAATGTAGGGGTACACAAAGTAAAGAGAGCAGGAGGGTTACATACTACTAGCTACATACATGAACAATTATTCCTCAAGCAACCTGATGGAAATGTATAAGAATCAAGAAATGCTTTTCTGCAGGCAAAGACCACGACTCTCTTCATCCATGACAAGTCCTGGGGCAGGGCCTAAATAACCTTAAAGTGGATATAAAATACAGAGAAATATTTATATTCTAAAAGAAGAGCTTTATTAAAAATGAGCAAAATATCAACTACAACATCGTATCCTTATGCTAATGTTCTTTTGTGGTTATGAAAAACAGTAACTCCATAAAGAATAAGAACAATGCACTTCTATTTATATTATTATTCTTATGCTGTGCACATTATATGCTAATTCAACATTTTAAGGAGAGTTATCAACAACAACAAATCAAGTTTAAGCAGGTTATTTAAATGGGGAAATTTGAAAGCATTCCAAAATTAATAAACCATAATCCACCATCCGTAGTTTTATACCAGCCTCTGACTATTTAAGGTCAATTTAGAAAAGTTTTCAAGCAACTATTCTGAACCTAACGCCTTTTTCCATTTTGCTATTTGATTAGTGTTTAACTCAATAAGTTTATGATATAAGCATATGACTCTCTAAAAAAGCACTCCTCCAACCCCCAAAAATCCTCACTAATTTAGGTTAAAAACAAAGTAATGGCAGCAAAAGTGTCTTTAAGTTTTGCAATAATCCTTCCAGTACTTTTGCATCCCAAAAGGCTCCAGATGTGACCAGCCACTGCAAAGTGGTAAGTTGTTTATCAGCATTCTACACTGGGAACTGGCACCTGTAATTTTACTCTTATTTTGTATCAGCATTATTAAAACACCTAAAAAAATGACCAAGTGAAGGTTTTGTGTAATCACACATACACCTTCAGGGTGAAATGCCCTGTTGGCTCTCTGTCATCCTGAAGGTGCTGGTTATAAGTAAGCAGCTTCCTTCTCTGTTGTCTGTGTAGCTATTAGCCTCTTTCTATAGGGAGTTTCTGCTGGTAGCTGTGGCTGAAAAATACCGGTGAAATGTTGTTTTCACAGCCTTTAAAGAATCGATGGTTGATCACTTTTGGTAATGCAAATAATCACAATATTTTTCTTTCATTTTTTGGTTTCTTTTTCTCTTTGCACTTCTTTGTCGTTAATCGGCTGTAGCTAAAAGGAGGCCCCTTGTCCACCTCAGTCTGGGGTGAATGTTTAAGAAACAAACATATTTGAATCATGTGATGACAATTAACCACTTTGTTAAGTCATAGAGCCCACTTCACCCCTATGGTCTTCTCTTTTTAACCCTGGGGCTCTGTTACATCCTGCCTACAGTTTTCTGAGCTGCCTGCTTCAGCCTCTTCCCTTCCTGCCAGTGGTTTAGAAACATGACAGGCTACCTTTTGCTTGCTGGCACTTAACAGTGAGATTTTTGGAACTTCACATTTGCTTGATTGCTGGTTCCTAACCCTATATGCCAACCGGCTGTACTTTGGTACTGATGTAAAATCAACCCAAGCTAGAAGTTTGCTTTTTTTAAAAGTTCCTTTTCTTGGTTCCTGTACAGATGCTTGGAAACAGGTCATTTTTAAAAAGTCTTCTTCTGTAAGGTTTTGCATACATATTAAAAGGAGGCAAGTGGGGAAACTGAGGAGCAGAGGGTCTACGTGACTCACCTGGGATTGTAGAGTCATCATGAAGCTGAAGTTGGACTCAGGGTTCCTGACAGTTGATGTCAGCATGGTATCCTTGATGACATCCCCTTTGGAGATGGAGCTCCACACAATTCTCCTTTCTGGTTTAACTTGATGTTGTGCTGGGGACCCTGCTCACTGTGCCAGCCACTTGTCATGCGGGGCGTCCCACAGGGTCTCTGCTCCCGCTCCCCACATAAGAATGCAGGATATGGTGAGGCCAGAAAGGAACGCCCACGGAGCCATAAGTAGGGGAGTCATATCACTATATTCTCTCTGGCGGCATCCGCCTCTCTGCAATCCGCTCTTGTTAGCTCAGCCACCATCTTCTTGCTAGCCCCCATTTGCTGCTAGCGTAGCCACGGCAGTTATATTAGTGGCCAATGGCTCACTGGTTACAGCTGACGGCCAACTAGCCACAGCTGATGGCCATGCAATCACAGTTGATGGTCATTTACTACCTGAGCCAGCACCTTTCTATGTGAGGCTGAGAGCCTGGAAACTACTTTCTGGGGCTCTGCCCCCACACTTGAACTTTGACTAGTTTTGTTTCTTACTGATGGTGATTGAACATGTATTTCTACTTTAAAATAACTGCAAGACCAAGGACAGTCTAGGTGAAGTAATGCAGAACTTCTAATTGCTGCTTGTTGTGTATAAGCATCCTGAACCTTAGAGTGAGGGCTGAGTACCCAGCAAAACCTGGGGCTGTCTTTATTTCCCTGAGTTAGTTGTTAAATTAGCGTTAGTGTCAGTGATAGGCAAAATGTTTAGACCTGTCCAAATAACTTACTGCGAAACAAGCCTTACTCCAGCAGCTCACCTATTGTTCAATGTTAGGAGAATCTCTTATCAAATATGCAAGGCTATGAAATGAGTAAGTGTATGGAAAGACAAAAGGATGGGGAGTGGTTACATCCCTGCTCTAATATAAGTAAGACCTCATGCATGACCAGCCATGTGCGAGTCACCATGGTATCCCAGTAAAGGCTTTGTCAGGATCCATTAATGTTTCCTAACTTATGGGGTTCATCATTAAGTATGCCTCTCCTCAACAGAGTTGGTGGGGGTTGACCCTAGTCCTTTGCATGTCACTTCATTTTAAAAGGCTATTTTTCAAAACTGAGGAAAACTTCCATCATCAGAGGTCTCAAAGATAAGTTCTTTAATGCAAACAGAATAGTTTCTAGTAATATTAATTATTTTAAAGAAATAAGGTGAGACTTAAAAGCTGGAGCCAAAAGATCCTTCTGATTTGGGTGCAGATGCAAAAACCCTTACCTTCTCCGTCATAAGCTCACAGTGGAAGAGAGTCCCTCAGGAGCAAAGAGAAATCTAGAGAGAACCAGGAACTCCCCTTGAATCAATCAGAAACCCTTGGAGGAGTCCTAGAACCACCTGTCTCTAATTAATCTCCTCTACTGTATTCCCTCAGCACTTACGCAGTCGTAATTATATTTATGATTGTAATTGTATTATATTACAGTTTAGATCCCCTTACAATAAATACCATTATTGTTATAAAAAAGATTTCTCAGCTTTAGCCAATAACTTATTTCAATCATATTCAATTCAATAAAATTTTAGTAAAATAAAATAATTTGTGTGGTCCTTCAATTCTGCTGTAATGGAATCTAACCTCCTAACTATAAAAGTGCATAGGCTCTTCCCTTGGATCATAAGATCCCTAACAAAACAGTGCCTAACACAAAGTTTCATACATAGTAGATGCTTAATAAACACTAGAATGAGTGAACGATTGACAATAGAATTGGATGTGAAATGGAAACTAGTTTCTCCAGTAGATTGCAATGGCACCACTAGAATCATTGAACTGCAATTAGCATGGTTTTCATTCTTCATTTTCATTTTTATCACTCTTTGAAGGAATTCAGTCTGAAACTGTAGCCTGTCTTGTAGAATCTTCTAGACTCTTAAGTTCATCCCTGATGCCTCCGTCAAAAAGCAACCAGCTTAATATCAACCAATAACAGAAGGGCTGTTTGTGCCAAATGATGCTGTTCTACAATGACATTAACTGACTGGTATTTATCTGGCCTGGGATATTTATGTTTCCCTGTACCTGTAACTGTACCATTGATATACATTCATCATTGCTATTGGAAAACAATTCTACATGGATACTATTGGTCCATCGTGTTATTTTTATATACAAACCATCACACAAATTTGTCCATTCTTTTGAAAATCTACATTTTAAAATGATAGTTGCCATAGTACCTACATTGAAAATAAAATATTTTAAATTTGAAAAGGTAAATAGGAGAAGCAAAAACTGATTAGTTTTTTACCAAATGTGAGTGGAATCGCTGAAATAAGGAAGCAATATGAGTGGTAGCACTTCTACCTCTGCTTGATAAGAAAAGACAATATTCGAAGGGAATAGAATTGGGGACCTTGACTGTTTCCCGCTGGAAAAATGTTTTTCTGGGAATATGCTGTACATACTCATGAAGAAAAGTAATTTAATATATGAGAAGAAAAGAATTAAACATGTGTAGGTAGGCTGTATGTATTTCACAATCATTTCTTTCATGGTTGGAAATAAAGAAGACATCTAAATAAAAAGGAATATGCTTGTAATTCATGCTAATGAACTCACTTTAATATTCAAACTAAAGTGACCTGAAGAGCAAAGCACTGCAATCAGAATTCTGGATTTTTTTTGTGCCAGCAATTTATGTAAAGGTAAATAGATATTAAGCAAAAAGTGTGTTCTTCCATCTGGCGTATGTATTTGGAAAAGTTAGAATCACTAAGTCTGGTAGTGATGGTTGTACAACCTTGAGAATATACTAGTTGCCTGAATTGTATACTTTAAAATGATTAATTTTATGGCATGTAAATTGTATCTAAAAGGGGGAGGAAATCACCAAGTTTTTTACATCTAGGTCCCATGCTGTGCGTGGGCAGGAGCCACCAGTCCCATAGATAACCAGGGAAGGAGGTCTGGCTGATCCTGAAGGAAGCCTTGGGTTCTAAAAAAACAATCAATACACCAACAAACTGGATATGGCATTTCCCTTTGGGGTAAGGAAAATGTTTGGGAACTAGATAGAGGTGATGGCTGTACAACACTGTGAATCTATTAAATGTCACTGAATTGTACACTTTAAAATAAGTAAATAAATAAATAAATAAATAAATAAATAAAATTTAACCAACAAACAAGGGGATACCCCTGTCATTTGAGTTCAAGTGTATGTTAAACTCAGACCCTTGGCACGGTGCCTAAAAACCAACCTGTTTCCTGGGCTATGAAGGCAAATATAACCTTTGAATCTGTGACACAGGTTCAGACCAACAGTCACAGCCCTGTGAACAGGAGAGTGAGCAGACCCAGGACTCCAGGATTCTAGTGAATGACGTATTACTAAACAATCACCTCGTTCTGAGCACAAAACAAAGCCAAATGGACATTTGATTCTAAAAGATACATCTTAGAGATGGCAGTTTGAGCCAGTGAGCCGTAGCTCCTAATTGTCACCACCAGAATTACTTGCCAACCTTTTAATCAAACGTTTATTCAGAAAGGTTGTACATATGATGCCATGGGAGGAAGAGGAAGTATTTGTGAACAAACCAGGCCAGGCCTGAGGAACCTATTGCAACAGTTTAACCTGCAGTAGCATAAGAGGAAGCAGATTTCACTATAAATAAAGCTGCTCTTTATCAAATGCTTGACAGGTGCCTACAGATGTCAGCTAATGAAATCTACAGATGAAGAAACTGGCGCGGGGGGAAGTTTAATTTCTCTAAGCACATACAATTATGAGATGATAGAGCTAGAATTCAAAGCCAGGGCTGCACTTCACAATTACAGTATCCTCCTTGCACGACAGGAAACTACCTTCCCAACAACTGAAAACCACGTGGGGAGTATTCAGTCCTCTCTTACTCGATCATGGCCCACAGATTGATGAGAATGGAAAATAATCCAATAGGATAGAATTGTACAAAAATAGGAAACAATAAATAATAAATAAATTTAAATAAAAAATAAATTTAGGGCCATACCCTATAACCTTCATTAAAAATGATGGTGGTCCAATGGAAAAGAAGGCTATGGAGGTTGATATTAAAATTAAATTATTGAATCTCCTATGGATTTATAGGATTATTAAATACAAGTTATCCTTTCTGTACATGTCTGTACTTTAGCCTTTTGCCAAGCTGCTATCCAATATCTAGCCCAAAGGGAGGGGCCAAGATCTCTAAGAAGACTGATTACAACAGCAAGAAATAAAACATAACCTCTGGAGACAGACAGTTCAAATCCTTGCTCTCCTACTTAGTAACTGCATGACTTTAGGCATAGCCTTTCTGAACCTCTCCTTCTTTGTCAATAAAATGGGGGTGATGGTAATACTAGTACGTAGCTCATAGGACTATTTTGAATATTAAATGACAAGATACAAAAATTGCACTTGAAACACAGATGTTCAACATTACGTAATTATTATTTTAATAGTTCTTTGTTGAGAAATTAAAATTTGACATTCATTTGTATCAAAATTATTTTCCTTTTCTACATGTCCAAATCTTTCTTACTAGATGCAATTTTTTAATTTATATTGTTCTCATCAGAGGAGAGAAGCTATTTTCTCTTGAAAAAAAGATAAATTAATGATCATGTAAACTTCATTCTTTAACCTTTTTGTAGGACTTTTGGATTTTGTAGATCATTCATGAAATAGCACCAAAATTAGATTAAGGCTCCTAGTGTTATTATGATAGCTGATAGTTTTCCTCAAAGTTGAAAATTTTATGACAATTTATTCAAGGAAGTTATCATGTGGGCTCTAAAATTGTTTCAGATTCGTGTCCCTGGCAAGAAAGAAAGCCTTCAGGAGCTTCAGATAAATACTAAGTGAGACTGTGGCTTTAGAAGGTGTTTGAGAAATATTGTCTTCAAAGTTCTCAAGAATTAAAGGGTGAGCATCAGAATAAAACCAGTTCACTGAGTGGGGGAGGGGGGGGAGTTACTTGCACTACTCAAGTGGCCCCCTACCTCCCAGACCACCTGCTGTAGAAGCCCCTCCTGAGCCCCAACAGCCCCTCACAACACTTTGTACACAATTCAAACATAGCGCTTACCACACAAACACCTTGGTTTGATTTGGTTTGGCTTTTTTTCATCCAATGAGTTTTTTCATAAAGAAGTAGAAATGTGCTGCCTGTCTGCTCAAAATCTCTCCCACTAACCAGACAAAAATAAAAACAAAAACAAACAAACAAAAAACCAACTCTACCTCTTCAGCGTGACATTGCAGGCCATGTAGAACACTTCCTTCTCCAGACTCATCTTTCTCTACTCTTTCCCTCCTTAGCCTTTGTGTGCCAAAATGGTGGATTGTGGAAGCCTGAAGCCTGGGTCAGCCTATCTTCCCTCTCCTCTCTGGGTCTAACACCTCGTGTTTTCTTACTGGAATGCTGCAGCCACCCTTCTCTTCCCCCAACACTGTTCATCTGCTGCTATTGTCATTTCCTCTGGGAAGCCTTACTAGACCTTCCTCCCTCAAGATGGGGTGGCATGACTTTTGAAGGTGTTCTCATCACAATATATCCCCCAGTATCACAACATACCCCCAATATCACACTTAGCACTCTGAGTTGAAATGCATGTTTTCTTGTCCTTCTCTACCAGACATTAAGCTCATTGAGGGCCGGTACTCACTGCTATAGCCTTAGCTTCTATCTAGTCCATTGCCTGGGAGGTAAAAGACCCTGTCATTTACCTGTAATGTACCTGTCAGAAAGATGAATCTGATTCTACATACTTAAAGTGAACAAACCCAAATAATAAAGGATATGTAACATATGGAGCAAACACTATCTTCTTGCCAGCTAGTGTGAGAATGCCTTTGTAGGAAGAGGCTTGCTTTGCCATAAATACTCTGATAAGTTTGTTATGGGGTGCAAGTAAGACTTCTGCTGTGATCCAGGCTTTTCAGATGAAGAAGATTCTGCCTCACAGAGGGGAGAGAGAGTAGGCATGTGCAAGGCCAAGGGCTTCCTGGAGGAAGGGATAAAAAAAAGAAGCTTCCAGCTGATAGCCCATCTATAAAGAGACTTTAGGGGGAAATGCATAATGGAAGTTTTATTAAGTTGTTTCCTATGGGGTGTGTGATAGAAACTCTTCCCTCCATCAATCCTGTTAAACCTTCAGTAGATTTACTTTGATAATGCTTTTGTGTGAAACGCTTTGTGATTTGGGAAGCTCAAAGGGGACAAGAAGGATATCAACATGTGGCTACTACACATTTTTTAACTATACATATTCCTGAGTCTCAGTGGGCTTCCAAACAATAGACTCCTAAGAGTTTGTAATGTGAAGGTACCAGTAACCCGAAGTTATCTTTAGTTCATATCGATCTATCCACCTTCCTTGGGAGACAGGATTCAGCCAGAATCAAATGGCTCACTTGGTTGTATCTTGAGGATATAAACCCCTCTCAGCCTATCCATATGAGCTCTGACAAGTTCACAAATTCATCCTAGAAAAACTTCTACATACCTCATTACTGAATATCACTATGATTACCTTTGAAGTACTCCCCTTGGGAAGCTACACACCAACACCAGCACCTAGTCCACCCTTCAAAGCAATTTTGGAACTCTTTTCCTGGAATGACCATCAGAGCTGTTATATTACCGTTGATGTCCTGAATGTCATCAAAATGTCTTCCTTTCAATATTTTGTTTATCTTCAGGTAAAGAAAGAAGTCATTGGGGGCCAGATCAGGTGAGTAGGGAGGGTGTTCCAATACAGTTGTTTGTTTACCAGCCAAAAACTCCCTCATAGACAGTGCCATGTAAGCTGGTGCATTGTCGTGATGCAAGAGCCATGAATTGTGGGCAAAAAAGTTCAGGTCGTTTTTGTCTTTTTCATGCAGGCTTTTCAGCACTTCCAAATAGTGAACTTGGTTAACTGTTTGTCCAGTAGGTACAAAATTCATAATGAATAATCCCTCTGATATTGAAAAAAGGTTAGCAACATCGGTGCAGTAAGTTCGCAAACGTAATTGTCAGACCTCATACAACCATACATAACTCAGGGTTACTTTTAAGAGTTATTTTATGCTGTGCATCTGTATGTAGCGAGGCAAGTTTGGAGAAACTGGAATAGTGTGGTGAAAGGGCTTATGCATAAAGCAGTTGTAGTAGGAGATTGGGGAGGAAAAGTGCGTTTGGAAGGCTGAGCATTACATTACACTGCAGGAGAGGGGCACAAATGGAAGTCTGCTATAGTATGGGTCTAGCAGCATGCCAGGGAGATGTGGGCAGAGAGGCCCTGTGGAATAGAGAGAGGGTTTGGGAGAGTATATCACAAGCGAGGTGCAGTGTAAAACTTTCCTTGATCTCCCTCTCTAAAACTTTAGTAAATTTTATGGGACTGACTAGTGTTTTTGGTTTGAATGGATTATATCCCACACCACCAGTGTTTATAAATGACTTGAGGGGGACTGTAAGAACTATACAAATAGCTTTATGAGGGGGCAATTGTAACAGTATTTTTTCCATAATTCTTTTTGCTTCTCAGATTGCAGAAAATTAAAATTCCCCACTTTTCAACTTATTCTTAAGACTTTTTTGTTTTGCAGGAGTTCTGATCATCATCACTCTGGACTTTGCACTAAGGCAGTTTCAGAATCAATATTGGTTGTCCTCTCACATCTAGTACAGCCCAGCTAGGTGACAACTAGCAGAGCTGGGATGCTGGAGACCCTTGCAAGAGGCACAAGAGATGTGTGTGCTGGGACTCCTCTCTAAGAGGAAACTAAAGCTAAATATCTTTTGCCTGACCTGGAGTCCATTGGCCATGTTCCCGCCATATTTTCCCTAGCTTTTTCATCCTCGAAATCCTCTCAAGAAGGAAGAAAGTAAACACTAATATGTCTTAAGCATTTATGAGCCGGCTATGATACTAATCACTTAATATGAGTTAACCATAGGCCCACATATTTCCAAGGAGACACGGGCTAAGGAACCTTACCTGATGATGGGCCGTGCAAAACATTGCCTGAGTCTACAGCATCCCAGCCATAAAGACTTGTAGGCAGATTACTTGAGACAGACAGATTAATTTTGTTCAGAGTGAGTTTAAACTACCATCTTGATTTAGAGACGTACTGGGGAACGTAGTTCAAGTGTGTACCAGTCCCAGAGATTCAAGGGAGGTGGGCTATTATTTATTAAGAACTTCCTAATAATAGTTATCGGTGGTATACCTGAAATGTCATCTTGAAATCTGTTCCCAGGACTTTAATCAATTTAGCATGATACCCGGAGAAAAGGAAGAGGCTGACAGAAGATAGTGGGCACCTCTCCCTGAATTATTTGGAACACCTTTTTTAGGATGTGGAAGGATAATCTAGAACCCCTGACTCCTCCACCCCCCCTTTTTTTTTGTCCTCTGATCTTCTTGAGTCAGAAGAAATCAGCTTGGGCGATTCCTGACTGGAATGAATTGTCTGGATCCAAAGCCAAATGGGTTCAAATTCAAAGCACCCATATTATTATTAATAAATAGGTCACAGGAGGTCAGGACACACCTCGGCCCTCTTTGGTTTCTAATTTTATTGGCACCACTTAGAAAGGGACAAATTAATACTCAAACGTACATAATATCATGTGTATGCCTTCAGTGACTAACTGAAAGTAACTGAGATTTAGATTCAAAGCATATCTAGAAATGTTTAAAAAAATCTTTTGCTTTTCAAGAAAATATTATAGAAGGTTTAAAAGGCTTGTAAGTGGGTCATTAAAACATAGATCAATGTTTGAATCAGGTTGACATTTATTAATACTTATAAGAAAACTAAAAGTATAAATAGCTTTGTAGTTCATTACCATTTGGGACTAGTCATGTTCAAAATAATTTTAATTCTTAATGAGAAGAAACATTATGAATATAGGATAAAATAAAATATGATTTACTAAAATAGTGGTTTAATGAAGGGTTAAGGCTACCTGTTTTTATTTTAAAACCTTAAAGCACGTAGTAGCATTACCTTGAATAAACATTGCTCTTAACCTTCAGCTGTAAAGTGATTTTCAATAATGAGAAGAGGCATACTATCGAATAAAGTTTTTGAATATAAATAAGAATGTTTAGAAAGACGACATAAAAGGTGAGACTTCTTCATTGAAACTGGACAAAAGAAGATGCAAATTAAGAATTTACCTAAAATAGAGTAGGAACCCATTTTGTAAGAAGTAGAGCAAAATGAGGCTTCTGCCACCTAAGTCACACTCCAGTGATTTAATTGGAAAGGTCTTTCTTTATAAACAGGATTAATTCCAATTAATGGAAAATTCAAATTATGTTTATAAACACTAACAAAAGGCTATCATCCCATAGCATGTTACTTGCACAGCACCTATCCTATAAGACATTTTATGAAAGACAAAGGTTCAGTAATTTTGCTAATTATCCATTTTATAGATGAAGAAACTGAAGCATAAAACATTTAGAAAACAAGCCACTACAAGTTTCCAGAAAAGCTGAAGAAATTCCTTCCCTCTTAGTCTTTTGTTCATGATATTTCCCCAAGGGGGGAAAAACAAGAAATTAAAAGCAATCTACAAGTAGCACAAAATGAAAAGGAGACCATTTTATGAGGGTCTAGAGCACCAATTCAGAAGAGATGTGGAACTGAAAGTAAGAATAAATATTTACAAATTTCAAAGACTTCAATTCTCTTCCCTCTGGCCCTTCTAATATGGCAGGGTCTCAAGGCGCTGCCTCATCCAGAGGAAAAGCTTCCTGATACAGAGAACTTAGGTTTGGAGCTTCTGACATGCTCTTCTTTAGCACTTGGTAGACATTTAGCATCCTTGGAGCGAGCAAAGTTCATGCCACTGTTGACAGGACCGGCCACAAGGTGACGTGGCAAAGCGGGGTTCCTTTATGGAAGCCTGCCCTCGAGTTACAGGGCCAGCTCAACCCCTGGCCTGCTGCACTGGGACCGAGATCTCAATTAGAAAAAGCCGATGACCCAGCAGGTGGGAGCAAAAGGCTGTCTGACCAACAAGCAGAGAAATACACCTGCTAAGATTTTTGTATGAGCAACCCAGAAACCGTTGTTGTAAGTAATTGTCCCAGGCTGTGTGTGTGTGTGTGTGAGAGAGAGAGAGAGAGAGAGAGAGAGAAACAGAAAAAGCAAGCCCAAGGGACCTTTGTTGTTGCTCCCTGCCTTTCTTTCAGAGGAGCTCCTGTAGTTGGTTCCCCAGCAGAGCCTAGGGCAGGAGAGGAGTTCAGCACATGTGGTTGGGGCGGAAGGAGGTGCTGGGTCACAGAGGTCCTGCACTGCTCCCTCTACTACAGAGCTTAGATTTCATACAGAAAGCATTTGGAAGCTATGAAGATTTTTAGCAGAGAAATGCATTTGAGAACAATCATTCTGGCCAGCTGCAACACAGAGTGAAGTAAGCAAGAACTGCCTTGTTCACCATTGCAGCACAGTTTCTGGATCAAAATAACTAAGTAGGTGCGCAGTAAATATTTGTTGACTAGATGAGTGAATGAACAAATGATCGAGTGAATGATTTTAGTGGGAGAGAAAGAAGAGCCTGGCAAAGAACTCGCTTTGTTGAAGGTTGCCAACAGTATCTTAATTACAAGACAAATTAGATTTCTTAATGTATAAGAGGGGATAACACTGTCCACTTCATAGGATCGATTATGCCTTTTAGATGCTTTTGCTATAGTGGAGGAGGCAGAAACAAAGACAGTTCAGTACACTATTAACAAATTGTGATTGGTATCATGAAAGAAACCAAGGCCCAAGAGAGGATAACAAAGGAGACCTATTTTAGAGGATATGATTGAGGAAAATCTCCATGAAAATATGATATTAAGCTGAGCCCCAAAGGAGGACAGGGAACTAACTATGTGAAGAACCAAAGGAAGAGCTTTACAGGAAGATGAGTAGCCTAAGCAAAGGCTCTGAGGCAAGAAAGAGCTAATTTTGTTCCAAAAACTGCACGAAGACCAGAGCAATTGAAACTGAAATCCTGAGTGAGAAAACAGGGGCAGCAGCCCGATCACTCAGGGCTGGGAAATCAGGAATCAACAATTTCATCCAGCCAACCCTTCCCCCTGTTCCAGTGGGAGGAATGAAAGGAATCTGAGAGGTAGCAGACCAGACAAATGACAGGAAGCAGGAAAGTTTCAGACCAGGTTTATCCTCAGCCTTCCCCAAAGGGATTACCACAGCCCAGAAATACTCCAGAGGGAAAGGAGTGTGGGTATTGAAGACGAAGACTCCAACTTCATCAAAGGAGATGCTTGGGAAGTCAGGTTCCTGGGCAACCAGCCTTTCAACCTAGGAAAAGTATCACTCGGCTGCCTCATGGAAAGAGAAGGCTTTTAGTTTTTTGTTTTTCTTCAACATTATAGACCACCCCAAAATAAAACTGACAAGGGGGGAAATGGGAAAGATAAACAAGGAAGAGAAAAGGTTGCCAAGAAGATGCAGAGCATGGGGAGGTAGAGAAGCAAGTCAGTAGAGGGAGAATTACCCTCTGTTTTGCCCCTGGCTCAATGCTCCCCATCATTCTCATCCTATTGGAGACGTAGCTGGCTGGTGTGGGTTGAGGTGGACCAGAGGGAACAGAGCTTTTTTACCTCCTATTCTCCTTGAACTTGGTATATAGGTTATATTTTTCTCCTGAATGAAAGTACACCTGTATAGGAAGTTTCCCTTACAGTGGGGAAAATATTCTTTTCTTGTATTCTCTTTGATAATTCCTCGTTAAAGTTCTTCAGATTTTGCCTGCAGCTCTGTAGTTTCATAACTTGTCCAGGAAGAAACATTTTGTAGCTGAAAGCAGATGGGGTCCCTGTAGTAGTATGTGTATCCCCTATAAACTAGGGACGTCTGCGAGATGGGCGGGTTGTATTTTGGGTACCCCTGACTGGCAGGTGGGACTTCTCTCTGGGGCTTGTTCACACTCAGCACAAGAATTGCAGGGAAAATCCCACATCCACCCTTTAAACTACATGACCTTGAACAAGTTATTTAGGTGAGTCAAAAATAACTTTTCTATAACTCTGTTTTTCCAAGATTGGCAGTCATTAATGTGTCATGAAATCAATTTATAGGTTTAACTATCATTTTAAAAAAAAGAAATAGAATATAAAATAACATAGTTTTTCTTGCATATGGCAAGGACTAAGTATTGTTCCATGAAAATTGTTTCAGTTATGTGTGTGTGTATGTACACACACACACACACACACACACACACACACAAACACACACACACAGTGTTTACTCGTCATAATGTCAAATGCATTTATTGTGGGTAGTGATCAAATACGTTTGAAAAATATTAATAACTTAGTTTCTAGCTCCCATTCCTACTCAGACGTAGGAAAAAAGATAGAAATTGTACATTCAACATTACTCAGCATATTTCAGTTTCAAACTGTCTATTTTGGGAGTTTTTATGTCCGTTCTCCCCCACCCCTTGTACTTCCTTCTCATTCTCTGATGCGTGTTCCTCCTCCCTTCCCTAGGCGCGTCCGCTGCAGGCTCAGGGCTCCGTCTTAAGGATATTAGAACTTTAAGGAGACAAACCCACCAACAATAGACAGCAGGAAATGCTTTTGAAAATAACACTACACGTTACCTGTGTAACCTGAGACTCAGTTTCCTTATTTGTTAAATATGCTGAAGATCAGATAAGCTTAATATTTAAATACCTGATACATTTTAGGTACTAGATAAATCTGAAGTCTGTCCCTCTTTGGGCTCTTATATTATTCAAAGAATTTCTCTAAGTCAGCCTGTGCGCTCTGGGAACTTAGGCTGGGGTATGGATGTGTATAGTACCTAGAGACGGCTAAGTGAAAACAAATCAATACATCAATGGAGTGGAAGGTATTTATATCATACTCAGGTCAAGTGCATTTTATGGCTCACAGCCAAAGATCTAAGATACCTCAACTGATGAATCCCCCAGGAAACTAGCTCCAACATATTCAGGTTAAAAAAAAAAAAAAAAAAAAAAAAGTACTGTACTCAATTAAATGTCCTGGGCACAACCCTCGGCAAACTTGGGAGTGATGAAATATCTGTTCCTGAGCCCCATGCCTGCCTGCCCTGCTCCCTCTTTCAGAGCCTGGTGACAGTCTTGTCATGAGCATGTGGTTGTCCTCATGCTCCCTTCTTTCTTTTTTGTTTTAATTTTTTATTAAAAATATAGCTAACATACAATATTATATTAGTTTCATGGCTACACCATAGTTATTCAACATGTATATACCTAAAGAAGTGGTCACCATAAGTCCAGCAACCATCTGACACCGTAACATGCTGTCACAATATTATTGGCTGTATTCCCTATGCTGTACGTTACATCAGGTGTATAGCATAGCGGCTAGACACTTCTATAATTTAAGAAGTGATCACACTGACTAGTCTAGCACCCACCTAGCACTAGTCATAGTTATTACCATATTACTGATTGTATTCCATATGCTTTACTTTACATTCCATTGACTATTTTGTAAATTCCAATTTGCATTTCTTAATCCCTTCACCTTTTTCATCCTGACCCCAACAACCCTCCCATCTATCACCCTGATAGATTTAGTACCTGTGTAACACCATACATATTTATTACAATATTATTATCTATATTCCTTATGCTATAACCTACACCCCCATGACTACTGTGTAACAATTTGTACTTCTTAATCCCTTCCCCTTTTTCACACACCCCCAACCCCCTCCCATCTGACAACCATCAAAATGTTCTCTGCCTCTATTTGTTTCTGTTTCATTTGTTTATTTTGTTCTTTAGATTCCACTTAGATGTGAAATCATATCACATTTGTCTTTTGCTGTCTGACTTACTACACTCAGCACAGTACCCTCTAGGTCCATCCATGTTGTTGCAGATGGCAAGATTTCATTCTTTCTGATGGCTGAGTAATATTCCATCGTATATATGTACCACCTCTTCTTTATCCATTCATACATTCAGGGACACCCAGGTTGCCTTCAGATGTTAGCTATTATAAATAATGCTGCAGTGAACATATGGACGAATACATTCCCTCAAAGTAGCGTATAGGTTTCTTAGGATAAATACACAGAAGTGGGATTACTCAATCCTTCTTTGTCTCATTATAGCCTTTTTTTTTTTAAATTTATTGGGGTGACAATTGTTAGTAAAATTACATAGATTTCAGGTGTACAATTCTGTATTACATCATCTATAAATTCCATTGTGTGTTCACCATCCAGAGGCAGTTCTCCTTCCATCACCATATGTTTGATCCCCCTTACCCTTGTCTCCCACCCCCCACCCCCTTACCCTCTGGTAATCAGTAAACTATTGTCTGTGTCTATGAGTTTTTGTTTCTCATTTGTCTTCTTCTTTTGTTTTTGGTTTATATACCACATATCAGTGAAATCATATGGTTCTCTGCTTTTTCTGTATGACTTATTTCACTTAGCATTATACTCTCAAGATCCATCCATGTTGTCACAAATGTTCCTATATCATCTTTTCTTACCGCCGAATAGTATTCCATTGTGTATATATACCACAACTTCTTTATCCATTCATCTATCGAAGGACATTTTGGTTGTTTCCATGCCTTGGCCACCGTACACAAAGCTGCAATGAACTTTGGAGCACACGTGTCTTTATGGATAAATGTTTTAAGATGTTTTGGGTAGATACCCAGGAGAGGGATTGCTGGGTCATATGGTAATTCTATTCTTGAGGAACCTCCACACTGCCTTCCATAGCTGCGGCACCAGTCTGCATTCCCACCAACAGTGTATGAGGGTTCCTTTTTCTCCACAGCCTCCCCAACACTTGCTACTATTTGTCTTGTTGATGATACCCATTCTGACTGGGGTGAGGTGATATCTCATTGTGGTTTTTACTTGCATTTCTCTGATGATTAGTGATGTTGAGCATTTTTTCATATGTCTATTTGCCATTTGTATGTCCTCTTTGGAGAAATGTCTCTTCAGGTCCTCTGCCCATTTTTCAATTGGGTTGTTTGTTTTTTTGTTGTTGAGTTGCATGAGTTCCTTGTATATTTTGGATATTAGCCCCTTATCGGAGGCACTGTTTGCAAAAATTTTCTCCCATTCAGTTGGTGGCCTCTTTATTTTGTCAATGGTTTCTTTTGCTGTGCAGAAGCGTTTAAGTTTCATATAGTCCCATTCGTTTATTTTAGCTTTTACTTCCATTGCCTTTGGAGTCAAATTCATAAAATGCTCTTTGAACCCAAGGTCCATAAGTTTAGTACCTATGTTTTCTTCTATGCAGTTTATTGTGTCAGGTCTTATGCTTAAGTCTTTGATCCATTTTGAATTAATTTTGATACATGACAGATAGCAGTCCAGTTTCATTCTTTTGCACGTGGCTATCCAATTCTCCCAGCACCATTTATTGAAGAAGCTGTCTTTCCCCCATTATATGTTCTTAGCTTCTTTGTCAAAAATTATCTGTCCGTATTTATGTGGTTTTATTTCTGGGTTCTCAATTCTATTCCATTGGTCTATGTGTCTGTTTTTCTGCCAATACCATGCTGTTTTTATTATTGTAGCCCTGTAGTACAAGCTAAAGTCAGAGAGTGTGATACCTCCATTATTGTTCTTTTTTCTTAAGATTGCTTTGGCTGTTCGGGGTCTTTTGTGGTTCCAAACAAATCTGATGATTTTTTGTTCTATTTCTTTAAAAAATGCCATTGGGATTTTGATGGGGATTGCATTAAATCTGTATATTGCTTTGGGTAATATGGCCATTTTAACTATGTTGATTCTTCCAATCCATGAGCATGGAATGTCTTTCCATCTCTTTGTGTCTTCTTCAATTTCTTTCAAAAATGTCTTATAGTTTTCAGCATATAGGTCCTTCACATCCTTGGTTAAGTTTATTCCTAGGTATTTTATTCTTTTTGCTGCAATTGCAAAAGCAATTGTTTTTTGTATTTCTTTTTCTGAGATTTCATTGTTAGTATATAGGAATGCAATGGACTTTCGTACGTTGATTTTGTAGCCAGCAACTTTACTGTATTCGTTGATTGTTTCTAATAGCTTTTTGGTGGAGTCTTTAGGGTTTTCTACATATAGCATCATGTCATCTGCAAAGAGTGATAATTTAACTTCTTCATTCCCAATTTGGATGCCTTTTATTTCTTTCTCTTGCCTGATTGCTCTGGCAAGGACTTCCAACACTATGTTGAAAAGCAGAGGTGATAGGGGACAGCCCTGTCGTGTTCCTGAACGTAGAGCAAAGGGCTTCAGTTTTTCACCGTTAATTATGAGATTAGCTGAGGGTTTGTCATATATGGCCTTTATTATGTTAAGGTATTTACCTTCTATACCTATTTTATTAAGTGTTTTAATCATAAATGGATGTTGTATCTTGTCAAATGCTTTTTCTGCATCAATTGGTATAATCATATGATTTTTGTCCTTTATTTCGTTTATATGATGTATCACATTGATGGATTTGCGGATGTTGACCCATCCTTGTGCCCCGGGGCTGAACCCCACTTGGTCGTGATGAATAATCTTTTTAATGCATTGTTGTATTCGATTTGCTAGAATTTTGTTTAGGATTTTTGCATCTGTATTCATCAGAGATATTGGTCTGTAGTTTTCTTTTTTTGTGTTGTCCTTACCAGGTTTTGGTATCAGGGTAATGTTGGCCTCATAAAATGAGTTAGGGAGTATTGTCTCTTCTTTAATTTTTTGGAAGAGTTTGAGCAGGATTAGTATTAGATCCTCTTTGAAGGTTGGTAGAATTCACTAGTGAAGCCATCTGGTCCCAGACTTTTGCTTTTGGGAAGGTTTTGGATGACTGATTCAATTTCCTTACTGGTGATCGGTCTGTTTAGGTTTTCCAGTTCTTCATGGTTCAGCCTTGGAAAGCTATATGTTTCTAAGAACTTGTCCATTTCTTCTAGGTTATTGAATTTGGTGGCATATAGTCCTTCATGGTATTCTTGGATGATCCTTTGTATTTCTGTGGTGTCCGTGATAACTTCCCCCTTTTCATTTCTGATTTTGGTAATTAGTGTCTTCTCTCTTTTTATCTTAGTGAGTCTATCCAATGGTTTGTCAATTTTGTTAATCTTTTCAAAGAACCGGCTCTTGTCAAATTAATTTTTTCTATTGTCTTTTTGTTCTGTATTTCATTTAGTTCTGCTCTGATTTTTGTTATTTCCTTTCTTCTGCTGACCTTGCCTTTCACTTGTTCTTCTTTTTCTAGTTCTTTAAGGTGTAACATGAGGTTATTTATTTGGGATTTTTCTTGTTTCTTGAGATAGGCCTGTAATGATATAAATTTCCCTCTTAAAACTGCTTTCGCTGCATCCCCAAAATTTTGGTAGGATGTATTTTCATTGTCATTTGTTTCTATGTATCTTTTGATCTCTCCTCTAATTTCCTCTTTGACCCAGTTGTTCTTTAAAAGTATGTTGTTTAATCTTCATGTATTTGTGTTTTTTCCTGCTTTCTTTTTGCAGTTGATATCCAATTTCAAAGCCTTGTGATCAGAGAATATACTTGGTATGATTTCAATCTTCTTAAATTTGCTGAGGCTGATTTTATATCCCAATATATAGTCTATCCTTGAGAATGTTCCATGTACACTAGAAAAGAATGTATAGTCTGATGTTTTAGGATGAAGTGCTCTATATATGTCAATTATGTCCATTTCATCTAATGTGTCATTTAGGGCTGCTATTTCGTTATTTATTTTCTGTTTGGGTGATCTATCCATAGATGTGAATGACGTATTTAGGTCCCCTAGTATAATTGTGTTTTGGTCAATTTCTCCCTTTAGTTCTGTTAGTAGTTGCTTGGTATATTTCGGTGCTCCCTGATTGGGGGCACAAATATTGATGACTGTTATGTCTTCTTGTTGTATAGTCCCCTTTACCATTAAGAAACGTCCATCTTTGACTCTTGTGATCTTTTTCACCCTGAAGTCTGTTTCATCTGATATCATTATGGCTACACCTGATTTTCTCTGGGTACCATTTGCTTGGAGTGTTAATTTCCACCCTTTCACTTTGAGTCTATGCTTGTCCTTGTAGCTGAGATGTGTCTCTTGGAGACAGCATATGGTTGGGTTTAGTTTTCTGATCCAATCTGCTACACTGTGCCTTTTTATTGGTGAGTTCAGTCCATTTACATTTAGGGTGATTATTGATATGTGAGGATTTCCTGTCATTCTATCTTTAGTTGTCTGGTACAGCTGTGTCTCCATTGTTTCTTTGCCTTTTTGTTGTCTATTATTTCTGTGTGGTGGTATTCTATGATGTTCCCCTCTGTTTCTTCTTTTATTACAGTATATATTTCAGTTCTGGATTTTTTTTTGAGTGGTTACCCTTAAGTTTATGTAAAAGAAAGTTTGATATTTAGAGTATTCCATTTTCTTCAGCACGCTTACTTTCTCCATTCCCATATTCTGGTTCAGGCCTTTACTCTCCCCCTTTTTTATGTTTTGGTTGCCACAAATTGTCCCTGTTGATGATGGTCGAATAGCCTCCTTTAGTATTTCTTGTAGTGCAGGTCGTGTATTAGAAAATTCTCTCAGCTTCTGTATGTCTAGAAAGGTCTTTATTCCTCCTTCATATCTAAAGGATACCTTTGCTGGATATATTATTCTTGGCTCATAATTTCTCTTTTTCAATAGTTTGAATATTTGGTTCCACTCCCTCCTGGCTTGTAGAGTTTCTGCTGAAAATCTGATGATAATCTAATGGTCTTTTCTTCGTAGGTTACCGTCTTCTTTTTCCTGGCTGCCTTGAGGATTCTTTCTTTGTCGTTGATTTTAGGCAGCTTCAATACAATGTGCCTTGACGAAGGCCTGTTGGGATTGAGGTAATTAGGTGTTCTATTTGCTTCTTGGATTTGAGGGTCCAATTCTGTCCACAAGTTTGGGAAGTTCTCATCAACAATTTGTTTGAATGTATTCTCTGTTCCCTTCTCTCTTTCTTCTCCTTCTGGTATGCCCATTATTCTTATATTGCTCTTTCTGATGGAGTCAGAAAGTTCTTGTAGAGTTCTTTCATTTCTTTTAAGTCTCAAGTCTCTTTCTTCTTCTATCTGTGTCATTTCCAGGTTTCTATCTTCGATGTCACTGATTCTTTCCTCCATCTGGTCAACTCTACTACCTAAGCTGGTTATTTCATTCTTAATTTCTTCTATTGAGTTCTTAATCTCCAGAAATTCTATTTGGATGTTTTTTAAAATTTCAATCTCTTTCATAAAATGCTCATGTTGTTCTTTGACTGTGTTTCTGAGTTCATTAAACTGCCTTTCTGTGTTTTCTTGCATCTCGTTGAGTTTTTTCAGAACTGCAATGTTGAATTCTCTGTCATTTAAGTCACATATTTCCATATCTTTAAGTTCCTTTTCTGGAGAGTTTTCACTTTCTTTCTGAGCTGTCTTGTTTCCTTGGTTTTTCATGGCAATTAGTGATTTATTATTTATCTTCCTAGACATCTACAGGAGTGGCTTCTGCAACAGGTTGATAGGAAGAGGTCTTTCACTTGTTTTCCAGTACTTGTCGGTAGAATGTTTTATTTTCTCTCCGACTGCAGCCTTTTTTTCTCTCTCTCTCTCACACGGTAGTGCTATGTTTTCTCTGCACTATTCCGGCTTCTCACACAATGAGGGGATTCCCTGGGAGACGGGCTTCTCTTCTGTTAATAGTTTGCCTGGGTATAAGGGCACAGTGTCCGTGTGGATATGCAGAGAGCTTTTGAAGTTCCAAAGCTCTTCCTGCACCAGATTCAGAGCCCATATGTTTCAGCAGCTCTGTTTACTCCTGCAGGGATCCTCCCAGATAGGTGGGGCCAGGGGCGGGGTGAGTTGTGAGAGGTGGCCCAGACCAATGGCAGCGACCACCACCACAGCCGGTCCTGCTTCCACAGCTCCCTCCCTTTTGCCGGAACTAGTTGGGCTGTGAATCTGTGTCTGCGGTCCACAGTTCTCAGAACAGCAAATAGTCTGTTCTTTTGATCTGACACTGCTACTGTTCCGCTTCTAGCACCGGGCAGGTGGGGGCGGGGTGAGCTCTGGGAGGGTAGGGAGGGGGCAGCTAGTCTCAGTGCCTAAGGTTTCCTTCCGTTCTCTGCTCGGCAGTGCAGGCTTAAACCACCGTTTTCAGCCTTCTTCCCTCAGTCTTTTCTCTGAGGTCTCTGCCGTGAGCATTGGGTTCAGCCGTGTTATATGCTGTCCCCTCAGCCCTGTGGGCCATAAGCGGAGCCCTAGCAGTCCGAGTTCTTCCCTCTCCCGCAGCTGCGGTAGTTCCAGGATGCAGCGAGCTCGGAGCACTGAGCTAGGTGTGTGCTCTGTGCCTGCGGGCTCCGTCTCCACACTTCTCCCTTCCCTCCTTCCCACTCGAGCTATTCACCCACCTTTAGGTGAATTCAGTAGTGGGCCTCTTCGTCTTGCCTGTCTGCTGTGCAGCGAGTCCTTTGTGGAGTTATTGTTGTTCGATTAGTTGTAAATTCCAGGGGAGCTTTACAGAGGCTCCCCTCACGCCGCCATTTTGATCGCAAATGTCTATAGTGTTTATTTTAAAGTCTATTTTGTCTGTTATAAGTATTGCTGTTCCAGCTTTTTTTAAATTTTCATTTCCATTTTCATGAAATAACTTTTTCTATCTCTTTACTTTCAGTTTGTATGTCTTTTGATTTGAAGTGAGTCTCTTCACATGTATGAGTTTTGTTTTCTTATTCATTCAGCCACCCTCTGTCTTTTTATTGGAGCATTTAATCCATTTACATTTAAAGTCATTGTTGATAGATACATAGTTATTGCCATTTTATTATTCATATGTTTTATTTTTCTCTTTTCATCTTAAAGAAGTCCCTCTAAGATTCATTGTAATACTGCTTTGGTGGTGATGAACTCCTTTAGCTTTTCCTTATCTGGGAAGCTCCTTAACTGTCCTTCAATTCTAAATGGTGGCTTTGCTGGGTAGAGTAATCTTGGTTGTAGGTCTTTGCTTTTCATCACTTTGAATATTTTCTGCCAATCCCTTCTGGCCTGCAAATTTTCTCTTGAGAAATCAGCTGACAGCCTTAAAGGAGCTCCCTTGTAGGCAACTAACTGCTTTTCTCTTGCAGCTTTTAAAATGATTTCTTTGTCTTTAACCTTTGGCATTTTAATTATAATGTGTCTTGGTGTGGGTTCATCTTGTTTAAGACTCTCTGTGCTTCCTAGACTTGAATATCCATTTCCATTGCCAGGTTAGGGAAATTTTTCCTCATTATTTCTTCACATAGGTTTTCAATTCTTTGCTCTCTTTCTCTCTTCTCCTTCTGGTACTCCTATGATGCAAATGATGGTACACTTGGTATACTCCCAGAGGCTCCTTAAGTCTCATTCTCCCAGAGGCTCATTTTTTTTTGGATTTTTTCTTTTTGCTGTTTTGTTTTGGTGTTCTCTGCTACCTTATCTTCTAAATTGCTGACTCAATCATCTGCTACTGTTGATTCCCTGTAATGTGTTCTTCATTTCAGGTATTTTCTTCATTTCTTTATTTCTCACTGGTTCTTTTATATATTTTCTGTTTTCATTTTTATGTTTTCTATCTCTCTGTTGATGTTCTCCCTGAGTTCACTGAGCATCCTTATAACCAGTGTTTTGAACTCTGCATCTGATAGATTGCTTGTCTCCATTTTGTTCAGTTCTTTTTCTGGAGCTTTGTTCTGTTCTTTATTTGGGACATGCTTCTTTGTCTCCCCATTTTGGCTGCCTCCCTGTGTTTGTTTCTATGTGTTAGGTAGGGCTGCTATGCCTCAGTCTTAGTAGAGTGGCCTTAGTAGTAGGCATGCTGTAGTACCCAGTGGTGCAGTGTCTCTTCTCTGGTTGGGTGTTCCAAGTGTCTCCCTTGAGTGGATTTTGTGTTTCCTCCTGTTATACCTGTGACTTGGTTGCTGCTTGTGTCAGTGGGAGTTATTGACCCTCAAGCTGATTGCTTGTGAGGACTGGCTGTGACTACAGTGAAGGAGCTGTTGTGCAGGTGCTGACCCTATGGAGCAGGATTTGCTTTAGCTACTCTGGTGCCTGCCCAGTTTGCCCTTTGAGTGAGTGGTCTTTGGAGGTGGCCAGGTAATGCTCCAGCTCAGTTCGTAGCTGGCCACTGGGCACACCAGCCCTAGGGCCATCTGAGAGGGGACCCACTACAGGCCAATTTCAATCCAGCCTATTCCCTGCCCAGGGCCACCTGTCATGAGCCACAATGCAATCCGCAGATGGCTGCTACCTGTGTTATGCTTGTAGGTGCCTTGAGAGACCAAGCTGTGAACCCAGGCCGGCTGCCACTAGTTCCAGGCTTAGCGCTGCTCAGCCAGAGTTATGAGACATGCGGAAGCCAAATACTGCTACTTTGGGTTTTGTGAACCTTTGAGAGACTTTAGGTAAGTTTGCAGCATGAGCCAAGGCAGGCAGTTTGTACAAAAAAGCCACTAGAAGCAGCTTAGGTGTGCCTGAAAGTTGTGCGGGCATGGTCTCAGAATCACCAGGGCAGAACCAATGGTGTTAGCCAGGTTGATCTAGACTCAGATATTGCTGCCTCCTGTGTCTGCATGCCAGGAGGGGGGTGGGCTCAACAACAGCAAAAAAGGCTTTTACTAGCTCCTTCATCTGGGATAAAGCTGCACCTCCAGTCCTCACCCTTAGGCCAGACAACTTAGTTCCTCCCCATATGTCCCTGTCACCTGTCGAGCTGCTGCCCCCGTACTGGAGCTCAGATCAAGTCTGTCAGCAAGTAATCTATGCGCGGTCCGTTTCAAAGGACCACCTAGGACTCCAGCCACCCTCTGTCTCATTCAGCCACAATCTCCTGTGGTTTTCACAACCAGAAATTATGGGAATTTCTCTCTCTGGCACTGGAACCCTAGGCAGGGGAGCCGGGTGTGGGGCTGGGACCCCTTGTTCCTCTGGGGGACCTCTGCAGCCAAGATATCCCTCCTGATTTTTAATGGTTACATGCAGGTGTAGTACTAAACACATTCTGTATCTCTGTCCCTCCTACCAGTCTCGAGGTGGCTTCTTCTGTATATCCTTAGTTGTAGGGCTTTGGTTTAGCAAGACTTCAGGTGATTTTCAGTGATGGTTGTTCTGTAATTTAGTTGTAATTTTGATGTGGTTGTGAGAGAAGGTAAGCACAGCATTTTCCCACACGGCCATCTTGACCAGAATCCTCATGCTCCTTTCACAACCCAAACCCACAACCACTCTTAGAAGATTCTCAAATCACGTAAAAAAAATTGACACTATTAACAAAACCCATTTTCACTGAAGTGTTTCTGTAGGAAAAAAAAAAAAAAAAATATATATATATATACACACACACACACACACACACACACACACACACACACATATATATATATATGTACATATATACATATATGTGGGGACAGAGCCAGGAGTGCAGTTTCCAGGCTCTCAGCCTCACATGGAAAGGTGCTGGCTTGGGTAGTAAATGGTCATCAACTGTGATCGGATGGCCATCAGCTGTGGCTAGTTGGCCGTCAGCTGTAATCAGTGAGCCATTGGCCACTAATATAACTGCTGTGGCTACGCTAGCAGAAAAATGGGGGCTAGAAAGAAGATGGTGGCTGAGCTGGCAAGCATGAATTGCAGTTAGGATGGCGGAGTGCGGGTTGCGGATTGCAGAGACGTGGATGGCAGGTTGCAGAAAGTGTGGCTCCTGCCTCCAGTGTCTCAAACCCAGCTGCCAGCGAGACTATAATGGTATGACTCCCCTACCTATGGCTCCGTGGGTTTTCCTTTTTGTCCTCACCGTATCCTGCGTTCTTATGTGGGGAGCGGGACCAGAGACCCTGCGTGACACCCTGCATGACGCATGGTGCAGCGAACAGGGTCCCCCGCATGACTATATATATATCCACACACACATATATACAATTTTTTTTCTTCAAGAAATTTCCAATAGGATCAAGGGACCTGCAGGAACCTTAATTAGGCTCCTAGTGTGGTATAGCAGGTGGGGAGTGGAATGGAAGGGAAGAGGGTCCATAGTCTGGCCTGCTCACGAAGCACGCCCTCCCCAGCTGAAGACCCTCTGCTCTAGCCCTTAAGCAACGGAGATAGAAGCTTGCCTGCCTAACAGGAACTTAAAGGCCTCAACCCCCCAGGCCATTATTCCCTAATGTGTCCCCCGCTTTACTGCTGTATTGGTCAGGTTTCTCCAGAGAACCAATATGATATATACTACCTATGAGAGAGAGGTTTATTTTAAGGAATTTGCCCACATGATTATGGAGGCTAGCAAGTTCAAAGTCTGTTGTGTGGGCCAGTGGGCTGGAAACCCAGGGGATAGCTAATGTTACAGTTGAAGGCTGCATGCTGGCAGAATTCCTTCTTGCTTGGGGAAGATAACTCTTTTGTTCTATCCAGGCTTTCAACTGATTGGATAAGGCCCCTCCACATTATGGCAGGCAATCTGCTTTACTCAGAGTCCACAAATTTAAATGTAACTCTCATCCAAAACTGCCTCACAGAAACATCCAGAATAATATTTGACCAAATATCTGGGCACCCTATAGTTCAGGCATATTGACATAAAATTAAGTATCACAACTGCTGAAATCAGGGCAAGCCTTCCCTAGTATACCACCCTTAACCCAACTGTTTTTTAACTGGTAGTCTTTCAAAATTCCCAGATTCAAAATATTACATTCTAGCACATTCTAACTTATTCAAGAGTTAAAGATTTTTTTCATGGTTGTAATCCCTTCTACTTATTTGACAGAAGCATCATAATGTACTGTGGGGAGAGGATGGTTTCATACAGCTGTTCTCAATTTTTTGCTTTCAGGACCTTTTTACACTGTTAAAATTTAAGAATGTAAAAGCTTTTATTTACATGGGTCATAGTTCTAGACACTCTCCTATAGATACATATATCATGTTAGAAATGAAAAATGGACATTTAAAAATGTTTATACATTTCTTTCAAAATAACAATGCTAACAAATATGTTAGCTTAGGTAACATATCTTATGAAAAATATCTGTTTTCCAAAAGAAAAGTAACATCACTCTTTTACATTTTTGCAAATCTCTTTAATGCCTGGCTTAATAGAAAATAGAAGGATTCTCGTATCTGCTTCTGCATTTAACCTGTTCTGCTATGTTGTTTTGGGTAAAGTGTATGATGAAAACAGCCTCATACAAAGATGTAGCTGGAAAGAGAAGACTTGTCCAGGACTCCTTGGACCACACACTGAGAACCACTGGTTTCATAGAACCACCTCTTCCTGTGAGGCCTCAAGTTCTGGTCTGTGCTTTGTCAGTAACCAGCTTTGTCACCTTAGGCGAGTCAGGAAACCATTTTGGACTGTAGCTTCCTCAGCTAAACAATGAAAAGAATTAACATAGTGCCAAATACCTACTATGTGCTAGGCACAGTGTATGTATCATTTAACTGAATCTTTATAACAGCCTACAATGTAAGCAGTTTTGTGTTGGTAAATGTTTAGCACCTGGGGAAGAATTGGTCAAGACACTCATATGGATGTGTCTTATATTGTGAAATGGGACATGGAGACCCAGAATGACACACCAATTTAATCTACTGCCTATGGTGACCAAAGCGCACCCTGATTGCTTCTTTACTATAGAGGACGGTGATTTGGCATGAGATACTAATCCAGGCACCTGATTTTCCCATAAACCCTCCTACTGAATTAATAGAATTTTTTGGTGTGCCATAAAATACATTCAATAGATTGTGTTTGGCATTAAATTACTGGTTTCTGTTTCTGGCTCTCCTCTCCCTCCACTCTAGGAGTGAAAGAAGGAGCAAGTTCCTGAGGAGAAAAGGCAGGTGTGTGCTGTGGGGATGAGATGCAGCAGAAGAGAAGAACCAAATTTGAGTTTGAATGGTGATGTAGGTTACACCAGAAGTGAAGGGTTGGGGTTAGGGTTAGCCATGCCCATAAAGGTCAGGGGGTTAGGGTTAGCATGTTGGACTGGGGGAGTCCAGATGTGTAGTAGTTGCAATTTCTGTGGAATAAATAATTCCACCATGGCCAACTTCAAGTTACCAACCTGATATTTAAACAAGGAGTTGGGAAGAGATACACACAATTGGCTTTCATGGGCCAGTGCCCATGTGAGCCTCTCCTTTTTACAGAAGGGAGAAACTGAGGCTTAAGAGATTAAAGGACTTCACCGAGAACATACAAGAACAAATACATCCCTGGTATACTAAAGAAAGTAAATTTCAGATTATATTTAGTATAAACTCAGTCACATAAAAAAACACATCTGTGTATACATTAACTGTATGTAAATGATAGAAAAAAGTCCAGATAGCTACACACCAAACTACGCATATTGATTTATTTGGGAGAAGGGAATGAAACACAAATTAAGATGATAAAGAATTTTAGTTTTTATTCTCTATATTTCTGTATTGTTTTCATCTTTTTTTAAAACCATAAGCCTGTAATTATGCGTTCCTAGCATAATTTAAAATAAAACATTTTTCAAAGAGACTTGGGGATATGATTAGATATTTAATTATATAGCCTTAACATATATGATTTAAAAATTTCAGTAGTGGTCTTCGGAGGGAACTGGCAAGCATTGGAACATCAGAGAAAGATATATATATATATATATATATATATATATATATATATATATATATATAGAGAGAGAGAGAGAGAGAGAGAGAGAGAGAGAGAGAGAGAGAAATTGAAAGAGAAAAAGACTATATATAGATATAGTACCTCCTCTGCCAGGTCCCTTAGCAATTCTCTTTTCAAATAATTTCTCTCCAGTGGCTAAACTTGAAGTATTGAACATAAAATGTCTAATGTTCTCTGGTTAATTGGAAAGGCCAGTAGCTTTTTGAGTAGAGTAGTATTAAAATGAACCTTGAATCCCATATATAAGCCAGGGCTCAGGTCTTAGTTTGTCGATACTTACTGAACCACTTAGCTCAACTGGCTAAATCTGAGGCAAGCACAAAACAAGCTTCAAATTGTTAACCTCTTTTTCCCCAGGTGTGTGTGTGTCTGCGCGCGCGCGCACGCGCGCGCCTGTGCATGTGTTGGTGGCGATGCTTTTGGTAACTTAGGCTAAGTAAGGAAACACATCCCACCAAAATAGTTTTCTCACATTCCACAAATTAATGATTAACTTGTCCTGATAAATTCTTCTTCTAAGGGTAAGAGTCATCAATACATTAGCCTAAATTCATATAACTTGGCAATTGTCTTCGTTTTTTCCTTACAACAAAAGCTTAAAGAATAGAAAAATTAATTAGAAAGGAGGGAAAAAGGTTTTTTTTAGTATGGGGCACCAAATCTGGGCAGGGGGACAGACGTCTATAGTGGAAAGGCAGCCTGGGTGTGAATCTAAGCTTTGTCATTTGCTAGTTTTATTTCCTAGGGTAAATTCCTTAACCTCTCAGATGCCAAATTTCCTTTACCATAAAGTAGGGATTGTATAAATTGCAGATTGTTGTAAAGGACCTGGCATAGGCCTGATACATAGTGACTGTGCGATAAATAGTAGTTATAATTTGGACAGCAAGAAAAGGTAGCCAAAAGACTTGATGGAAACACTCTGAACATACATTTACATAAGCTTCAACTCCATAAATACCTTTTAATTTAAAGGCCTGTAGTTTAGACTATCATTCAGTTATCAAAGTTGAAGCCAGCTACTTTCTCCAAATGGAGTACTTAGTGTACGTATAATGAGAGCTGAAAGGTACAGAAAGGGATATGGAAAGAAGACAAAGAAAAACACTATCCTGTCATTACAGAGGGACCCTACAATACCTGTTCCTCAACTGTATGCCTATGTGCAAGAGGAGCTAAAGGGTGGGTAATGGCCCTTCACCAGACCCCTTTAACTCGGGGGTGGGGAGGTCAAGCCCAGTGGGCAGTCCAGGAAAGTTGGCTCCCAATGCCATCTTTCTAGAGTAATATTATGGCATGTTAATGCGTACTGTGCCTCACCCATAAATAGCAATGATGGCACTGATAGCAAATTAAATGAGGGAGGCCAGTCCTCCGCAGGAGCTCTCATGTCAAGTACAGGGCATTTGCACTGAGAAGAATGGAATGTGTGAAAGGCAGAGCTAGCAGACAGCAGAGAGAGAGATTAGTTTCTATCATCAGTCAACGCTGACACTGGGCATTTCTGAGATTGTTGTGATGGTCAAGGAAAAAACCCTCAGAGGAGAAAATGAATCTTTTGGAAAGATGTGAGGTTGCTTAATCCGGAAGACAGAGGAGGGGTTTGAAGGAGGAGAATAAGGCTGGAGTGATGGGAGAGAAAGATTACTCAGAGAGGAATTTGAACTAACTGAAGCAAAGAGAGGAAGGAAATGAGTTTGCAATAGTTGAGGTACAGCTTGATGAAGGTGATGTGCTGATGGTGATGACAATGATTTTAAAGATTATAAAGAGTATAACGTTAAACTACCCTCACAGCTAACAAATTACTTTCACATTCATTCTTTCACTTATTTCTCCCTGTAGTGCCCTGGGGGTACATAGAGATGGTAAACAAATCATCAGAATTCACCACTGAATGCATTTTTTAAAAACTGTCAATATCAGAGCTGGGCATGGGTGCAGGGCTGGGGGAGGTAGAATGTCAAATATCAAGTTTCTAAACTAGATTCATCACAAATTTAAATGTGTTCTTAAGTGTCTGAGGAAACAAAGACTTTGCGATTAGAACAGTTAACTATATGGTTTTTCTAGGACCATGAATTAGCCATCACAAGAGGTGTCTCTTAATACCAGTCAGGTAGAAGCTCCACATTCCAGATAGCAATGGTGAAAATCCAATCCACTCAACAGTGGTCATCCAACCTCAGTAAACTATCTGTGCACTGGCCATTTTTCCCCCTCTACTAAACATTATTGTAAAATACTTGAAAGTATAAATTAAAATAGTTACTGTAAAAGCAGACATTCAAAATTAAAATAAAAACGGCAAGGACAACTGCTAGTCAAAGAATTGTAGATTCAACAACTTACATTTCACTCCACATTGATTCCGCTGAAGGAATTTAACACAATTTTTCCCATTCTAACTCAAAAATTAATTTCTGTATATCATCCTTGAGATTTGGATTGGGTATGAAAAGGAGAAAACTGTGAAGATCTTACATGAATTAATCAACCAAGAGTTCAGACACTGGGGACTGAAGATTAAACTTTATACTTTAGAAACCCAAGGACAGTACTTTTTCTTGTGAATGTACCTCACATCAAAAAAAAAACCTCTGCTGAGTTTGGGGACTATAATCAATAATGTTGTAAAGATTTTGTAGGGTATCTGATGGACACTTGTCTTATTAGGGAGACCACTTCATGGACGGTGTAGGTACCTGACCACTGCAGTGTACACCTGAAGCTGAAGCTGAATAATAATGAATGTCAACTATAATTTCATATATATAGTCACAGGATGTGGAGTACAGCATAAGGAATAGAATCAGTGGAACTGTAACAGCTACATACAATGTCAGAGGGGTGGTAGATTGGGGGAGGGGAGTTATCACTGTGTGAGGGGTGTAAATGTCTAACTATTACATTGTTTTGTACACTTGAAATAATAATAATTAAAAAAAAACCTCTGCTGATATATCTGTCTCATTTACAGCATTCAAGTGAGGAGGTAATCTTTATGCTATCCCAATGAGAAAGTAAAAAGAGGTTAAACAATTTATAGATAAGTCAAAGAGGCATCAGAGTTAGAACAGTATGGCGCCAGTCCTCGGATTATCTGCAGTCTAGAAGCAAAGGTAATTTCATCCCTCTGTCCATTCATGTTAAAGCCCATAGAGGATGAGACATTTCAGCCTTAAAAACTCAGAGACAGAAAGTTGTTATTATCCATGGGGTTTTGGTATTCAGAAAGAAACTTTGAAGACCGTAGTCATTGCTGTGTTATTTTAGGAGTAAGAGTGCTTTCACAAACCTATGACCATTTCTGTCTACTGCTGACAGCTTGTTAAAGCTGTCAGCCACTGCTGGGTAGAATTCAGTCTGCAAAATAAGATACAAGTACAAGGCTTGCAAATAGGTTCATCCGCCCTGGTCTTCCTCAGGCCCAGGCGGAAGCATTCTACAGGCCTAAAACATGGGTTAGCCTACATGCCTCACTGCATGGTAAAAGCTTTGTAAGACTTGCCTATTTCAAATATCATAGAGTATCAGAGCTTTTTCCAGAGAAAAAATATTTTTAAAAAGTGTGAACAAATGAACCCATAGGATCTGCCAGTCTTCCTTGCTTTCAAGCACCAGTTGACATATGAAACAGTCCAGAATACCACCTGCTATGATTAGGGGTTGGGTTCCACATCCCATGGAGTGAGCAAACTTTTCATTCTGTCATACGAAATTGAGTTGGTGGACTTGACGTAACAGGGATACCCAGGCTAAGTCATTCTGTTCTAGACTTTAAGACCCTTGAGGACATTTTTTCCCCCTGTACTCCTCTCTAAAACTCCTATATTACTGAGCCTGTGGTAGTTATTTTTTTATGTATTCAGTCAACAATTACTTTATACCTCCTCTTTGGTTAGTCAGGTTGGAAAAAAAAAGTGTAAGTTGTGGTCTTTGCCAAAGACTTCACAGTAGAACTGAGCTTATAAGAAAAAGCTTTAAAAATGTGCAAATACAATATTATACAAGGAAAGTATGTATCTAAATATTAAGAGTAGCATGATGGTAAGACTGGAAACCGTAAAGGGAAGTAGCTTTCTCCGTTTTTCAGGGCTTTCCAAATATTCCATTCTTTCCTTCTTCCTCTATGTGGAAAACCCCAAATAAAACAGAATCTGTTCACTTCTGGGAAGATGGAGTAGACAGAGTTTTCCCTGTTCCTCCCACTAACTACAGTTAAAAGCCCTGGGCATTATATATAAAGCAGACATAAGAAGACCCTGAAAGGCAGAGAGAAGAAAGGAAACTTAATGGGGACGTCAGGATCTGAAGAATGAAGTGGTGGCGAGTGCCCCAGGTTTCTTTATGCTCATTTATCCAAGACTTGGAGCTGAAGAAGCCAGGAACTTAGAAACACCAATGGGCACAGATGAAAAAAGCTCCAACAAAAGCCTGCTCTCTAGTCTAGCCAAAGGACAAGGAAAGGGGCAGCCAGGAAAGACGAAACTTTTAGACACCAACTGCTCTATTCTAGCCAAACACCAAAGAAAAAACTATCAATATCAGAACTGGGCATGGGTGCCCATCCCACAGCAACAAAAGTCAAGTGGGACTCAAGACTTCCACCCTCATGAGGCTGTAATGAGGCACCCCTGATACCCTTGCTCAGTGGGGTCAGAGAAGGCAAAACAGGGAGCCAGGAGGATCATTGGCACTGGCCGGTAACGAGACCTGTGATAGTAGGCTATCATTTTGCAAGATGTTCCCTGGTATCCTGAGGAAGAGGTATGTGGGATCTCTCTGAATTATCTTACCACTCACTGCATATGAAGCTACAATTATCTCAAAATAAAGAGTTTAATTAAAAAAGGAATAGAGGCTTAGGATGCCTCTACTGGGAGAGAAAATTTTATTCCTAGGATAATCCAAAATAATATAGAAATTAGGGATGTGTACTATTTTCCTGTGGCAGGTGTAACAAGTTACCACAAACTTGATAATTCAAAGTGTCAGGAATTCATTCCCTGACAGTTCTGGAGGCCAGAGGTCTGAAATTAATGTCACTGGGTGGAAATCAGGGTATCGGCAGCTCCCGTGGCTGCTGGCATTCCTTGGCTTGTGGCCGCATCACTCCCATCTTCAAATCTTTTTCTACTTCATCTTCACATGGCCTTCCCCTTTGTGTGTATATTAACCCCCCCTCCGCCTCCCTCATAAAGACGCTTTGTGTGACAGTATTTAGAGCCCACCCAGTAATCCCAGGGTGATCTCTCCTTCTCAAATTCCTCAACTTAATCATACCTTCAAGACCCTTTTTCATTGTAAGATTACATTTACAGGTCTAAGAATTAGGACCTGATATTATCAGAATATCTTATTATCAGGATAAAATATTATTCTGCCCCTTACAGTGTGCTAAGCAATCCATTGTGTGAATGTGGTGTAGTGTAGTCAACAAATCTACAATTTACAGAACACTCAGAGTGTGTTGTTTTTCTTTACTATAAAAGCATATTTCAGCCCTAACAAATATTTGTTTGAGCATCTTCTCTGTGTCAGCTTCTGTTCTAGGCACTAGGGATAAATAAATCAGTGGACAAAACAAGCAAAAAAATCCCTCCATGGTATTTATATCCTAGTGGGAGAGGAGGGACATAGGCAATAAACGAATGAGTAAAACCATATAGAATGTCAGTGTCTGATAAGTGCCATAGAGAAAAATCAAGCCAGGGAGGAGAAGGAGAAGTATTAAGGAGCTGCGTATTACAATTTTAAATAGGAGGACCAAGGATGATCTCCTTGAGAGGGTGACTGACATCTGAGCAAAGACCTGAATAGGATGGGTGGGGGTGGGAAACAAGCCCTATGTTTGTTATCTTGAATTGCAGTGTGGCCAGAGCAACAGAAAGTGCAAAGGCCTGAAGAACAGCAGGGAGTCAGGGTGGCTGGAGTAGAGTGCGGAGAGGATGGTAGGGGCTGAGATGTATGTCTTACAACCATTCTCTACTTATGTTTAGATGGGATTGAGACGAGGACTATTAATTTGTGAATGTTCCCATTCTTTACTTCCCTGATAATTTCAGCCTCCCCCACTCCTCTGCCCTTAGGGAAGACATATTCTTGGTCTTCTTGGTCCAAAGGGAGAGAGGAGAGAGAGTTGCCTGGGCTAGAGTGGAAGGAGTACTTTAGGACAGTCTTTGAGGAGCTGAGCTTCAAAATACAGGGGCAGCGAATAAGGGCAGAGGATGAAAAGGGATCTATAATTTTGTGAGTCCATCCTTTCCATGGTGTCTGACACAAACAAGTAAAGGGTACGAGTTATTTTGAAATTACTTTGAAGTATGGATTTAGTTTGAATTACATGAACTATATATTCTAAGACACCATTTGGGAACTGAACTTCATGGGTCATGCCTTTTCTCAGGATAAATTCCTACAAGCACAATTGCTGGGCCAAAAGAAACTCTTTAAATTTTGATACGCAATATCAGATTCCCCCCAGAAAGGTTAAGTCATTTTATACCCCCAACAACTTGTTCCCCACAAGCTCACCATATTGAGTATTAGCACTCTTAATCTTTATCAATATGATATAGGAAGAATGTCTCAATAGTATTTGAAAACTTTGCATCTTGGAAATGTAAGGGCAATGTCTTTTCCTAAGTTTATGGCCCATTGGTATTTTCTCTTTGGCGAGTTGTTTATGTCCTTTGCCCTGTTTTCTATGGAATATGCATCTTTCCTTATTGAATTTGTTAAAACCATTTGTATTTGGGGAATATTGTGCTTTGGCTTGTAAAACGCTGCAAGTAGGTTTCCCAGTATATTGTCAGGGGTTCTTGGGTACATGCAACAGAAAGTGACTGGCTCATTCCTGCAGAAAATGAATGTTTTGAAAGGAGATTTGGTAGATCGCAGCATCACTGGAAAAGCTAGAAAACTGGACTGTGAAAATAGAGCAGCACCAAGGGAGGCAGGCAGACAGCAGCCCAAACCACACTTAGGCATAGCCTGGTAAGGACCCCACTAATACAGACACTAGGTGCTAAAAGCCAGTCCAGGCACCTTTGTCCCCACTGGCCTTGCAGACTTGCTGCTGCTGCCACCAAAATGGAATGTCCTCTACCCCAGATTCAGGGTCCTGAGCCAGAGTATCTAGTTGCTGAGCCTCTGTCACAGCCTGCAGCCTAGTTGCCAAGGAGTTGAAAAGGTGAATAAGGGGACTTTTCATGTCCTGTGGTGGAAAGTGGACACTGCGTTTCATCCAGAGTCATAAGAGTGGAGAATTTCCCAAACATAAGAAGGGGAAGTCAGAGGCTGGGCAGAGAGAGAGAGATGAGATAGATAGATAGATAGATAGATAGATAGATAGATAGATAGATAGATAGATAGACTTATAACCAGCTTGTTTAACTTTTAATTTTGTTTATAGTAGCCTTAGTTTTACAGAGAATTTAATTGTTTGGTGGGTGTAATCTAAAAATATCTTCCTTTATGATTTCTGATCTTAACAACTGTACTGTGACCTTTGCCCTCTCCACCTTCCTGCACCCTCCCACCTGAACCAATTAGGCCTGCATTTTTTCTTTTTAAGGACTTTGTGCCTGTACCAAGGGCGTCACAGACTATCCTTTGAGTTTTAGGCAGCTCTGATGTCCCAGGCCTTGCTCTCATGTCAGAGGTGTCCTTCACCATGAGACACGTGTGGTTCTGCTCTGGACCTGAAGCTGATTATCTTAGGTGGCGGCCCTATCACCTTTTAGGTTGGGAATCTGTTGCCTCTCAAAAATGTATAACATTGTACCTTTGAGACAGGGGAATTTTTTTGACCTGTTCATCAAATGTGTGCTTTCATGACTAAGGAGTCCCCTAACTCTCCTACTGTGCTAGGTATATTTTATTACTCAGTTAGTTTCAATTGGCCTAGCCAAACGTTGTGGGATAGTTGACATTTCGATATCTTAGGCATTAAATTGAAAAGCATCTAGTGGCTCAGTTTCATACAGAAAGCCTAAGTTTCCCTTTCCTACTCAGAAGGATATGGCACAGTCTTAAGGGCACTGTGAATATATTTTTACTGCTCTTTGAGGGGCTTAGTCATCTTTGCTCTTCTTGTTTACATGGTTAGAAGCCTGTCTACACATGCCGAACAGACCAGTAACCCTAATGTGTGCTTGTGCAGAGGAGCTTCTGGGTGATTCTCTGCTCATTCAGTGTATCTTCAGAAAGCTGAAATGCTGGTGCTCTGTAATGGCCCCCTCCAGACGCAGCTGTGGAAAAGGGGAATGAATTAGCAGGTATGAAAATAATGTGGCCACACTCTGTCATAGCTAGGGCACTCTTTGAAGGGAATTCCCAGCATGGCGCCATCAGGGATGGAGCTTGGGCCATTGCAGTCAGAGCTATGCCTGGAGTTGCTGGATTCCAGATTCGGGACATCCAATGTCGGTGAGCAAGAGGCTTGGAGACCAAAGTCCCTGTGGATGATGGAGGGAACCCTGTCAGAGAGATAGCATCTGGAATGTTTGGAACTAGGCATTGGGCAGCATCCCAAGCAGAGATCCAGGGTGGAGAGGCCTGTGATTGGGTAGAAGGAGCAGGGCTACTGGCCTAGGGCTCAGGAGCAGGGCACCAGTCCCCGGGAGTCTGTAGTGAGGGCCCCATCAGCACAGCAGACAGAACAAGTTGGAGACTTGATCTTTAGAATGGGAGCACAAGCTAGGGGCTGAGACGGAGGACTAAAGGAGAAGCTTATTAGGAGGGAAGTAGTTAGGTGCATGGCCTGTACAACGAGCCTGCTTGGGTTCAGAGCTTCATTCTGTCACTCATTACCTGTGTGACTTTGGCCAAGTTGCTTAGCCTCTCTGTGCCTCAGTTTCCTCATCTGAGGAGTTTCTCATCTATAAACTGAAACGAATACCAATGCCTTACTCATTGGTTTTTTGTGAGAAATAAATGAATGGATGTATGTAAAGTGCTTAGAACAGGGCGAGCACAGAGTAGGTGTTTGAAAATGTTAGTTACTATTATTATCAGAACTGACACAAATAACCAAAGCAGAAGAAGCCGCAGGGTGGTCCTTAGGTGGAACCACCAGAGTTATTCTTGCTCTTCAGTTCCTTCTGAGAAACCATAAGATTGGTCACAGGTTTCGGGGGGAGGCTAAGCTTCCAGATTGGGGTCACAGGGTAGAAGGGAATTGCAGAGGAAAGGAGCCAGGCAAACTCTTACAAGTGTAGGTGGGAGTGTGGCATTTTCTGTTTTGGCAAACTGTCATTGTGCCCTATGGCTTGTCCAGAATCTTTGGGCTCCCTGAGGCCCATGCTAGAGATGTGAGTAGTGAGAGAGAAGAGTCTGGAAGGCCCTCTGCTGTCCTGGGGGCTCTGTCAGAGTCTGGCTTCTTGAAACCTCCAAGGTATGCCGTGGCTGTAAGAAATATCATCTGCCTCTAGCCTCAGGCTGGCTCTCTTCGTAGGCTGCAGGTCCCCAAGTGAAGATGGAATTTGAGGCATTAAAGTACATAGTGCAGACTCTGTTTCACAAGTCCTGCCCTCGTGGATCCCTCTCATACACGTACAGACAAAACAGGGCTTTAAAGATGAGTTCTTTACAATACCAATAATGGCTACCATTGTTGGAGAGTTTAATCACGTGCCAAGGCATTGTGTATGTACCTGAGTGCCACACATTGATTACCTACCTCATTGAGTCCTCATCACGCTGTGTGAGGGAAGTGCTACCACTGTTCCCATTCTGCAGATGAGGAAACGGGCTCAGGAGGGTTTACTAGCTAGCTAAGGTCAAATGGCCAGCAAATAGAGCCAGAATTCCAGTTCCCATAGGTCAGTATTCGAGCCTGAGCTTTTAATGAGAAGCTTATTAAAAATGCTGGGGACTTGCCATATGAAAGGAAATACTACATTTTGACTGAAGTATGTGCTGTTTGCTCCCTTCCATGGTGAGCTGACACCAACTTGAAACATTTGCTATTCCTGGGCGGCATCTGTTTTGGATCTCCAAGGACTTTGATTCACTCTGTGGAGACTCTCTCTGGGAGAGGCCAAAGTTCCTTATAGCTTCTGGGATCACAAAACCCTGTTCAACAAGATCCCTCAGGCCCAGGTCCCTAAAAACTGTGTAATAAATTTACCATCAAAACAATCTCACTGGGTCCCTCTGAGACCATTATGCTACAAACAAAGGTAACATGATATTCCGATAAATATTTCTCCTGTGAAGTCATTAAGGTTTCCCCCCTACACTATACTCTATTCTTCAAATTTAATATAATTTCATAGTTCCCCTAAATCATTCATGAGTATATACACAACATTCAAATGTTCCACATCCTGTCATTTGAATAAGAATAATTATTAAAGTTTAGGCTGAGTCTAAAATGCAAAAGCATTTTACTGTTTTTATTATTAAAAATGCCGTAATGAAATTTAAAATGTTATAGTAATTATCTTTTCATTGCACAAACCTACATTGTCAACTATGCCACATTAAAATGTTAAATCACTATTTTAATATCAAATTACAGAGCGAGGAGAGAGAGAGAAACTGCCAAACTTCGTCTTCTGTGCAGTGTATTTCTCTGAAACGTTCTACTACACATAGTCTGTCATGGTCGAGAGGACTGCATTACACAGGCAACACCACAAATTTTGGAAGTCTCCAAATTGAAACAACCAGGAGGTCTAGGGAATATGTGCTGCTTCGTCATTTTAAAAAATTGGAATAATTAGCTATTTTTCGGGGTGTTCCAACCCAAGTCTGTAGGACATCAGCGGAAGCTAGCAAAAGCCGAGCTTGTGAAAATGCAATGATTTAGGGAAGCCATTCTGCAGCTTGTACGCTTTGGGCCCCACTGCTGTGGTCTCTGCTACTCGTGGCCAGCTGCCTTGGGCTGTCACTGCTGGAAGCGACTCACAGTAGAACATCAGGGCTGCTTGTGTTGCCCTGCGACACGTATTCATGAGGACAAGGTGTGGAGAGGAGAGATACAACGGACATCCAGGCTCTTGCCTTTCAGTGACTCCAGGATGGTTCTCACAATATTATTAATATCTGTAAAACCGAGCTACATGTCTTGATTGCACTGCATATAATCATTACACAGAAGACTTTGACCTGGGGCTTTGTCCCATTAGGTGGTTAAAAAACAAACAAAGCACATTTTTACTAGATTTCCTGAGGAGCTAATTGTATATGACTCTAGTTGCTTATGGGAAACTATCAGATGGGGTTCACATTAAGTCAGGAACTCACTTTGGAAACTTTGAAATCACACAATCTTATTATCTATGCAGTTTTTAAAAATGAGCTTGTTATTGTCAAAACTAAGCATTATCTGAATAGTACCAACAGGTTATATGATAAACCAATCGGACTGTTAATGGAGATTGTCAAGTCAGAAACTAGTTATCTTGTGCGTTGCCTAATTGATGTATACTGATGTTATTTACATTAATACATCAAATCAGCCTTAAAGGGTGCTACAAATTGAAAGCTTATAACCTAAAAGAAATTTATTAAGAGTGTCCTATAGTGAAGAAGTAATTCCTTTTACCTACCCACTCACCACTATCCCCCCACTCCTGCCATATTAACATCTTTGTTTAGTTCCTGGGTGTCTTAGGTTTGATTCCCCAGGAAACAGATAGAGATGAAGACATGTATACAAGAATTTTATCAGGGTATGCTTTGGAAAACAACACTTCTAAGTGAGTGAAGAAAGCAGGATGGGGCAGGAGGAGAAGTTGAAATGTGATGCAGTTGCAACAAGGCCTCAGCCAATCCCACTGGGAGCTTGAATGTGGATGGCTCATCAGACGGGTCCTCAAACTGAGGCAAGGGAGCTAGGACTGGGTACCCCTCATCAGCCAGTTACTGGATGTGAGCTACCCCTGTGGGAAAACAAAACAAAACAAAACAAAACAAAAAAAACCCCACATAATTTTAGGCAAGGCAGCCCCTTTGGCTAAGGGAAGTTCCTGGAGATGGACTCAGCTATGAGCCGTCAACAGGTAACACCCTAATAACTGGTAGAGTAAGTGTAAGTGGCACACCACAGAGCCCAATACCCTGGGTAACACCACAATTCACCAGGTGGGAACTAAACTCAGCATCCTCTTAACAAGTTAAATTTTCCTTCTGACTTTCCTCTCTTTGTTATCAGCATCACCATTTTTCCTTACCCAAGGTAGTAGATAGAAATCTGAAGATTTCTAAAAATTGCCTCGGGCAATTTTTAACAGTCTGTCACATTTAATTTCCAGCATATTTATCCTTTTAAACAATTTTAAATAATTCACTACAAAGTGAAATCTGGCATAAGTCCTATCTGTCTTTTACTCTCTGAATTACTGAAGAAGCCAAAACAACAGATTTCTAGGCAGTTTCTAGGGCCTGGGTTGGGGACTGGTGATATAATTAAGGAATCGGGAAGTGGCTGTCTCTTCTTCCTATTTTAGAGAAGAAAGCTGAGTCCTTGGTTGGGCAAATAAATATTCAACTATTCTCTGGAAGTCTAACTCTGTTTATAAGAATGCAAATGAATGACTTTGAAAGAGAATGTTGTTATTTTGTGTAAAAAAAATTTTTTAGCATGAGCTAAATGTTTTCAGAGATTGAGAGTTTTCAAAAACCTAGCTAGTAATTGTGGGTACAACCTTCCTTTCCACTAGTATAACTATGCTGTCAGAGACCTAGCTGCCACTCCAAACACTGTCCTCGAAGTACTCACAGGGAAACACAGGGGATATTAAATTATCATGTAATTAAATTAAATTATCACTTTGCAATCCCACCAATAAGGATAAAATGGCACTTCTGTTATGAATCCTTGTTTGCAAATCCTTTTACTTTGGGATGAGAACTCCATCCTTGCAGAAGCAGTTTTGGCTTAAAGGTGAAGCTGAAGATTAGATGATTATACAAGGGTTCTTGCACCCAGAGGATTCTAAGGACAAAAATTAGAACTCATTTGTTTTTTAAGATTTCTAATGTTTTGTTTTTGAATAATTCTACTTGCCCAAAACATGGGTCTATATTGTACATATTGATAAGTTCACATTGTAAATATAAATCTTTTTGAAATCTATTTTGTTGTTGAGTAGTAAGTGGGATATTTTAATGTTAGGAGCTTTCAGATATGAAAAGAAGTATCTATTTCTGAATGAATGAGCCAGAAACCAGTATTAATGGTTTGAAGCAAAAGCAGTGGAGGCCACCAGTTTCTGTTATCTCTTCCACATCTCCTGCATGCACAGCGCTTACAAGATACCATAATGATGCTCACGGTGCAGAGAACACATGATCTCAGATTTCTATTATAACAGTATAAACAGGAAAACAGGACAGAAAAATGCTTGGGGTTCAGTTTTCCTCTTTAAGCCCACAAGATCTCTTAAGCAAGTCCCATTGGGTGCATGGAGAAGAAAGAAAATGTTCCTCCAAGAACCACCCCTAAAGTCTTGGGAGCAACAAAGAGCCCATGCAGCTGACACAAAGAAGTGCCCCCAAGTATACTTTAGATGTACGTGTTTGTGTCTGCACAGGAAAATGCATGTTCTCGTTGCAGGAACGCATTGCCTTGAATGAGCCATATGAGAGAACCCCGTAGCATGATTTCATCTGCCTTCCCCTTTTCCTTCATACTCTCTCTGGGATCTATTCGGATCACCCAAGTGGCAAGGGATGGATGCATCGTGGCACAGTGGCATCTCATAGTGGACACAGAGGCCTTGAATCCAGCATCCTTGGATCCAATAGTCTTCACTCAGGAATGCTTTGGAGAAACCATCTGAACAAGGGACTGTTGAAAGGATGGCTTAACACAGAAATACTCACACGTTAGCCTGCTTCAGCATCACCTGAAGGATTTGTTAAAACACAGATTCCTGGGCCTCATCCTGAGTTTCTGATTCAGCACACCTGGGGTGAAGCCTGAAAATGTGCATCTCTAACAAGTTCTCAGGTGATGCTGATGCTGCTGGTCCAGGGATCACACACTGAGAACCCGTGGTGTAAAGAGAAGAGAGCCTCCACCGTCCTCTTCTGAGGTCTTCAGATTCGTTCCAGTTCCGAGCCCAGTGGTGAGGATGACTACCAGGAGGAGGTGAGTGAATGTCTTCAGGGAGGTGGTTGTAGGGTCCCGAGATGAGCCAACAATCGGAGATGGGAGCAGGGAGTGTGGAGTACATCTGGATGAGGACCTTGGGAAATCAGGCAAAAAAACTCCGTTTGCTCTTCTGCTTCTCTGCAAAAGGTATGGTAAAGTTATACAGGTACACCTCTTGTTATAGATGCAGCTTGTTTTGTCTGCACAAAATAGTGTTCCTGTTCCCTCAGGGAACTGCTTTTCCCCACTCCAACCATCGATTTCTGGTGGGTGTAGAATCTCATCATTATGCTCCTGGGCCACAGGGGGCGTTGTGTGACCTTACTTCCTTGCCAAATATTCCTATGGCACATGACCAAAGCCCAGCCAACCAGAGTTCTTCCCTGAAAAATTTGTAAGTTCTACTGGTAGGGAAAGTTTTCATTTGTTTCTGGTCACAGAGCTGTAAGAAGGGATTCAAGAGTTGCTATCAGCCATATCTTCTACCAGGTAGAATGTGCGAGAATGAAAAAGACAAAAGACAAAGAGGAGTGGAAGAGAACGGTGTGGAGCTATTTAGGTTCTGCAAAAATGTTTTCAGTTCTGCATTCTCTATTAGTCTTGTTCAGTCCCCACTCCTCTCTCATCGCCCCACCTCACCCACGTGTGTGGTTTTTGCTGTTGTTTACAGTGGTTTTAGTGTGTTTCTGTCACTTGCAAAGGAAAGCATACTGACTAGTATCCCTTTTGTAATCAATCCATCAAAGACAGAGGTAGAAAAAAGAAGCCATGGAAGGGTGTTGGTGATGGGATGCTCATGTGTATTGCCAGGCTCATGCAACTGCAAAGGCACAGAGTGTCACTCACGTCTCCCTAAGAAAAAGTGCAAGGATACATGTGGCTACTGAAAGGACCAAAAAGCCACGACAAGTTTAAGGCCAGCTACTTTCTTGGTCTCTCCCTCCTGCCTTCTCCTCTCTGTCATCTCCGCTCTTCAGTGTCTGTCCCACTTCCATTTACTCCTATTTGATCAATACTCTCCTGACTTTCTCATCCAAATCCCAGGAGGTCAGCTAATTACACTGCTATTCCTACTGAGCAGGGCCCTTTGTTCTCGGCCACTTGTGGCTACTATTTCAATGAGGCATCATCTCCAGTCCTATCAGGGCTCCTCCTGAACAACAATAACAAAAGCTGGGGAATTTAGGGTTGTGTCCACTGTGAGACATGTGTCACAGAAGACCAGGAATGAAAAGTCACAGTATACAACATCAAACAAATATGAAATAAAAACATTTGCACCAGAAAATCGAAAGGGCATCAGCGAGGTGGGAATTGAGGAGATACAGTCCCACTTGCTGAAGGACTTGCTGAAGAGATCTGGGCCAGAGCCAAGTGCTTCCAGTCCGAGCAAAAGCATCACGACCAGGGTGAATATTTTTCAGCTCAGAAGCTTGAGGCCTGTCACAGCCATAGCAAAGCCACTGGCTCTGTACTGGGCTTGACTTCTACTAATGACTGGGGGAAATAAGATAGCCACACATATTCTAGCCTTTCCACCATCTCTCCGAAACACTGAGGGGGTCACATAGACCTGAAGGGGCGGTCCCTAATAAGTGACCTTGGGCAAGTTTCTTAGCTTCTGAAGCCTCCCTTTCCTCATCTAAAGATGGCATTAGCTGCTTTCATAGGGTTGTTGTGAAGAGCAAATAAGACAATGTCTGTGAAACAGCCTAGCTCCAGGCACAGATAAAGTGCTCTCTGAATATTAGTTATCATGGCTGTATCATCATCATCATCATTACCATCATCATTTTCATTATGATACTTTCAAGGTGAGTGAGTGTAATGTGACTCCAGGGCTACATTTGTGAACAAAGCTTATCTCTCTACCTGTTTGCTGATACTAGTCATTTTTTCAACAAACACCTCTCATTTACAGATTAAATTAAAATCTAAATATATTTAAATTGTACAGCTATAGATCCAAAGTGAACACTACTTCATATAATTTAGAAGGCTTTTATTTTAAAAAAGGAAGGGAGGAAGGAAGGAAGGAAAGAAAAAAGAAAGAGATGGATGGCAGGCAGGAACGGAGGGAGGGAGGAAGGAAGGAAGGAGGAAAGAAAATCACTGGTAAATGTCCTTTTCCACTTGTAAGATTTTATAATCAATTATAAAGGAGATTCCTATTTTAATTAAAGTACCAGTACAACAACAAACAGAAAAAGATACCAAAAATCATTTCATTCTGTAATATAAAATATCTGAGTATATTTACCTTATGTGAAATCATTCAGTTGGTCCAATATGCCCCTAGTATTATCAATAGTTTATTTGAAAAAGATATGAAAAGGTTGAGAGGATGTGATTTAAATATAATCTACAATTTTAAAATTTAATTTTACATATCATTATGCTGTTCCATTATATATGCAGGAAAAGGGAAGAACAGTATTCTTCAGACTTGAAAAAAATTAATCCATGTTTCTTGGCATGGACAACCAATGTTATATTTAAAATATACATATATAATGTGAGACCCATTATTTAATAACACTCATGAAATCTAGCTTGTTCACTTTGTAACTTACAATAAAGAAGTTGATCAAAGAAAACTACTTTCACTTTTTATTACATTGTTACCATTTTTATGGACAAAATTTTAAATGTATGATAAAAATCCAATATATAGTAATTGAAACATACAGTCTGACCTCACATGGCTCTGATAAATCTGTTCATTTCTGGCCATTTTCAGTGTTGCTATAGTGAACAGTGTTGACAAGTGGATGAAAAAAGCTTATAAATGGAATTCTGATCATAGATAAAACTGAACATAAACTATCTCCCAACATTTCTGCATGTTGGGAGGCCCGGTTTGTGCCACAGATGGCCATCTCCCAATAATACATAAAACATTTCTTGCTGGAGCTCGGCACACATTGTTGAATGCACAGGTCATTTGAACAGAACAATAATTCAATTCACTTAATAATGACCTCACTGGGAACAAACACAGACACACGATAATGCTGCTAGAGGAACAAAATCATACCAGAGTTTTAAAAATGAAATCCTTAAAAAGCTGCCATGCTTTCTTGTCAAACTAGCACTTAAATGTATTCAGTGTTTAGCGACGATGCAGGCTCACTGACTTTATTTTAGTCTCTTGAATTTTACTGCTGTATCTCTGTGCCATGTTTCTTCAGTTTTCAGGCTGGTAGCTTTCCTGGGAAGGTCATTGGTGCCCAGTGAACCCTCTGTTGGCTTATTGGCTGAGATCATTAGTAAAGAAGCCTTGAGTTCATTTTTTTCTTTTCTAATAGCTGAGATGGCAGTCCATGAAGAATGACTGTAGAAAGTTTTAGAAGTACACATGGGAATCATTTAACCAGACCAATAAAATCAGCTATTTATGTAAGTAAAAATTATTATAACCACAACCCAAAAAAAAGTCCATATTTTTTTTTAGAATAATTATTAGGTTTAAGGCTAATTTTATTTCTAGCTTATAAGGCTTAAAATTCAGGATTCCCTGCATTGGCAGAAATAAACGAACTCAACTAGGAGAAATCAGAATCCAGAGTGACCTCTTTTTAAACATCGCGATGCTTGCTAACAAGATCGCTTCATGTTTTCACACCAATAATACACATGGGATCAGGCCCCATCTACCCAGGATTTTTAGCCATGATGTTCATTTCTGCATTTTAAAACTAAGCACAAGTGCTATTGAAATGAGATACTCTTCAAAAAAAGAAATGAGGCACCTTACTGTCAGAGCTCTAACTATTAATACAATGTTCTTTTGTTGTCCACATTTATTGTAAAAGCACACTTAATAAAAAGCAGGAGCTTTAAATATGTTTTTGCTTAATGTATTTTATTAGAAAGATCTTTAAATTTTAGGATGCAAATCATAAACTTGCAAAATAGAAGGGTTAAAAAACAGAATGAAGATATAATCTATTCAAGTCATTCTCATTTTAATGTTGGAGAACGGGGATATTTGTGTAGGAATTTTGTCAACAATTATTTCCCCCTCGATCTATCCTGGAAGGGGTGAGAAAAAAATGAAATCTACTTTCCTTTAGAGTAATGCTTTTATGCTGGAGAAACACATTTCTTTATAGGAACTAACCCATTAGCTTATTTCTGTACCTGCCTCATCAATATCAGCTGGGATACCCTGTAATAGTTGCAATTTATTAACCTCTGCTGCATAAAAGCAGGAGAAAGAACACTCAGGTTATTTTTCCATGAAAATGGTAGTTAGGGGAAGGGGCATTTTAAGGATATACTGGTATGGGGGGGGGGAAGTGGAGGGAGTTAACAAAGCAACGTATATTTAAATTTTTGAAGCTTAAAGAGGAATCTATAATCCAAACAAGATACCCCTTTTTCCTTCTTCATCTTCCCCTCCCTCCTTTCACTGATATTTCTCCCAGAAAGCAGTCCTTGCCTCTAAAAGAACTTACTGTCTAAAGGAGAGAAAACGCAGAAGGTAAATGAATAAATGAATAAATGTAAAAGGCAACAGGTAATTTAGAGACCACGTTGGTATCGTAGGAGTTCTAAGAAACAGATCAGGAAAGTCTTCTTGAAGGAATCGTGAGGCATGTGTACCGCTCCAGCTCCTGTGATATATAATAGGTTGGATCACAGTTTTCTGTGAAGCTGAGGGGGGATTTCCCTTTACCTACTTCCCCTGGATGCTACTTTCTCTCTCCATCTTCCAAGATGCAGGAGATTCTTCTGCAGCTACACCCACCATTTCAGTGGCAACAGTTCGGCTTCTCAGTTCACCTGGAGCCTGCCTGAGAGCCAGGAAGGGTTTGCAGAGCCTGAGAAGAAAGCTGAAGGGTCCATGTACCTTCCTCTCAAAGGAAGAGAAGGGAGGTGGGACATAGGAAGCCATACTTCTCTCTGGGCTTAGTCACTTGGAAAGGGGGAGCTGGAGGGAGGAAAAATCCATTGAATACTGCTAACAATCACAGTAGTAACATTTACACAGCACTTTCTGTGCAGGGAACTATTCAAAGCACTTTGCATGGGTTATTAACTCAGGTGATCTTCAGAACAACCCAATGAGGAAGTACTATTAATATCCCCATTTTACAGATGCACAGAAATGCGAATTAACTTGCTTCAGATCACACAGCTATTTAATTGATATAGTTGGGACTTGAGCCCAGACACAGCCGGACTCCAGCACCTCTGCTCTTACATGGATCTCAACTCTGGGGCTGCACATTAGAATCACTTGGAGAGCTGCTAAACAATACTGATACCTGGGTCTCAATCCCAGAAATACGGATTTAATTGATCTATAGTGAGGCCTGGGGCAGGAGGACTTTTTAAATTTCCCTGGGAGATTCTCATGTGCAGCCAGGATTGCCAGCCATGCCATTCTACCTCTCAAGATCCTGTTACCTCAGTATCTCCGTACCTCTCCTGTCTTCCCTGTTACTCAGACTTAGGGTTTCCAGGCAGGAATTCCTGCCCATTCTCATGAAGTTTTTCACTTTACCTTTCTTGAATCCCGAGAAAAGTTGGTTGGGAAATCAGGAAAATTGGCTCCTTGAACCTAGGTGGTTGGTAGTATCGGCTGTCACTTTGTGGAAATGATTCATCATGGAGAACAGAAAACAGTTTATATCTCGGAATTTGGGAATGAGAAAGCAAAAAAAATTCCTGAGAATGGGTGGGAATTCCCTCCCAGAAACGCTACTCACACTGTTCTGCCCTCATCTTAGAATCTGCATGCTTCTTTTTTTTCTTCCCACACAAAATGGCCCTTGTGGTGGTTTTAAAATATGTCCACAAATTCTTTGTCATTCCTCTCTTCAAACGGTGGAGCCTAAGTCTCCTCCCCTTAATAGTGGGCTAGATGTAATGACTCTCTTATAATGAGTGGAATTTGGTGGAAGTGATGGTCTGACTTTCAAGACCAGGCCATTAAAGACATTGCAGCTTCCTCTTTGTCCGGCCTCATGAATTGTGGATTGCTTGCTCTGGGGGAATCTAGTAGCTATGTCATCATATTATTCAAACAGCCCTGTGGAGAGGACCTCATTGCAAGGAACTATGGACTCCTGTCAACAGCTAACGAAGAACTGAGGCCCTCCAGTGAGTGACCATTGAGCGAGCCAAATTGGGAGTGAATCTTCTAGATCCAGTCAATCCTCAAAATGACCATTGCCCCAGGTGACATCTTGAATGCCACTTCATGAGAGACCCTGAATTGGAGGCATCCTGGTAAGCTGCTCCCAGATTCCTGACCCTCAGAAACTGTGTGAGATAATACATGTTCATTGCTTTATGCTGATAGATTGTGGGGTAGTTTGTTATGTAGCAATAGATAGCTAATATAGCCATCTTCATTCCCACCCCACCCCCAGGACTTCCCACATTCACTAGGAGCTGGGGAAGCTGCCAGGGCTGCAAAGGAAAAGTGTTCTGACATCCCAAGATGGAATTCTGAACATATTTACCATAGAAACATAGCTGCATGCATATTTTTATATGTACATATATGTATGTGAATGGATAAGACAATTCTGGAAAAAACATGCCATACTATTAGTAGTGGTAGAGCCAGAGCCAGGAGAGGGACTGGGATCAGAGTGGGGGAGGGAGGGAATTCTCCTTTCTGTTCTGTAGACAACTGTGTTGTGTGGATATTTCACACTGAGAATATATCTATCTATGTATCACCTGGGTAATGAAATGTATTTTTCCACATAAAAGTGAGGGAAGTGAAAAAAGAAACATAATCATATCTGAGTCTGGGTTCTGCTGGAAGTAGCATATTAGGAATATAGTTCTACAAGTACATTATGGAGACAGTAGTATTTTGTAGTCTGTCCTGATGACCTTAACATCAGGTAGAACACTGAATTAGAGGCATTACGGTGATGAAGAATTAAAGGACAACAGGCCTTGGAGCCTGACCCTCACATGTGTTTGATTCTTGGCTCTGACACTTGGCAAGTCATGCAATTGTTCTGAGCCTATTTCTTCTTCTGTAAAGTTGCGATAATATAAGAATTAAAGAAACTAAATATGTAAAGTGCCTCAGACAGTGAATGATCCAGAGGTGGCACTCATTAAAGGGTAGTTATCCTATGTAAAAAATGTCATTGGTTGCAAACACATACATTTTCAATCATTATATGTAAATAAATTGAGGACTCCATGAATTAAATATTTTGTTGATTTACCTTTTTTAGGGGGAATGCAAAAGGTTTGTGAATCAAAATAGATTTTCAAGACATATTTGCTGCATGAATATTGCAAATTTCACAGAGGTCAAATATTTCTTTTCTATTTAAAGTGATAAAGACCTTAACAATTCTATTCCAGTTACAAGGGAGAAACTGTGGACAGTGGAGATGAGCAGAGAATCCCAAAGAGTTAAAACAGCGCTAGATCTGAACTCTACTAGATGGCAGTACCAAAGAGAGTTGGACTGTAGCATCTTGTACACATACATTAGAGGTCACACACAAGGATTCTACAGGCCCCAGAATGTCAGCAAAGACATTTTGTTTGACCAACACATTGTTTTTGAAAAAAGAAAAATTGAATTGATTGGCCACATTTAATCTTGAAAAATACAATTTTAGACTGTTCTTAAAAAACTGACATATCTGGCTATCTTGGGACAGTTGGCTAAGACTGAGTCATGGGTTCCTCCTTTGGTTAGAATAAGGGTGTCCAAGAGACCATAAATCCTACTTGGACTGGCCTAAGTTATTCATTAGAATCATTTCCTTGCCCCTGTAGTGACTGAGTTTGCACCTCTGAAATTTTGCATGTTTGCTCCAATGCAATAAGAGTGTTATTGGAATAGGATGATCATATGCTTCTATAATTATAAAAACTGCCTAATCATGCCTGCAATGTAGAGATCCCAGAAATGGAGGCCGTCTCTCTCTGTTTACTTGTTAACAAACCGAAGAAAAGGAATGTGGAGCTCTCTAAAATGTTTCTGAGGAAACGAAGAGTTGCTCTTTATAACCTACTATACTTCAACAATGAGCTAATATTTATCAGGAAGCTTTCCAGTCTTTCAAATGCCCTAAAGTTGCATGTCATCATAGCCAATCTATTTGTGTCATCTTTTTCCATTTGACTAAGTAGACTGGGATTCTTTTCCTTCTATAATATATATGCTCAAATTCTACAGAAGGAAGAAAAAGCTGAACTATGACCCTTGCCCGTGATATATATAGAGAGATACTTATCAACTTTGGTGATATTGAGTTCATTTTTAATATCATGGAGTCACTTGTGAATCAATACCTGTCCAACACTTGTCTAATAAATGTTCCTGTCTGACCATTATTAAAAATAAACGAAAAATCAGTCCTATTTCCTTAACTCTGCTTGAAGATCTCTCCACAGCAAAATTATCCCCCATAATTAACAAAAACAAAATATGAATTTGTGGTAAAGAGAAACTTTCATTTGCTAGTTATTTTTTTAAGTCTAGGTCATTTCCCTCCAACATCTTATTAAGAAAACTTTCAAACATACAGAAAAGTTGGAAGACTGGCACAGTGAACACCCATACATATATCATGTAGATGCTACAATTTACACTTGCTGTATTTACTTTATCACATATCCTATTCATTCCTCCATCAATCTATCAATTCATCTTCATTTTTTGATACTTTTCAAAGGTTGAAGACATCAGTACATTTTACCCCCAAACACTTCAGCATGCATATCATTAGAGTTCAATATTTATTTATGGGGTTTTAAAAACGTTGTTTAGTGTGGCAAAAGATGTATAACATAAAATTTACTGTTTGAACCATTTGTAAGTATACTGTTCTGTGGTACTAAGTACATTCACATTGTTGTGCAACCATCACCACCATCCATCTCTTGACCATTTCATTTTTCCCAACAGAAACTCTATACCCACAGACACTAAATCTCTACCCTCTCCTCTCCCTAGACCGTAGTAGCCACGATTCTACTTTCTGTATCTATTAATTTGTCTACTCCAGGTACTCATATAAGTGGAATAATAAAATATTTGTCCTTTGTTACTGGCTTATTTCACTTATCACAATGTCTTCGAGGTTCATCCACATAGTAGCATGTGTCAGAGTTTCCTTCCTTTTCCAAGCTATATTTCATTGTGTAGCACATTTTATTTACCCATTCATCCATCGATGGACACTTAGGTTGCTTCCATCTTTTGCCTATTGTGAATAATGGTGCTTTGAACATGGGAGTGCAAGTATTTTTTTAAGTCCCTGCTTTCACTTCTTTTGGGTCTATTCCCAGAAGTGGAGTTGCTGGATCATGTGGTAATTCTATGTTTAGTTTTTTGAGCACTCTGGTTTCTTTTTTATGTAAAATTTATACACAGTGTAATGTACACATCTTAATCTACCATTTGATGAGTTGTGACAAATGCATACTCTATGGATATTTTTTGTTTCTTTTTTAGGTCCTCATTATATGTAAGAATTTTTCAGTTAGAATGCTGATGCTTTTTGTGACCAAAATCCTGATGGAAAGTGTATAGGCTTGGATGACACCAAGCATCCAGTTTCAGGATTTACTGACCTGATCTATTTATATACTTTGAAATCTGTAAAGGATCTCACAGTCCTGAAATCAGGAATTTGCAAAAATAATTATCTCCATCTTCCACTACTGACTATAAACACTTTACCTTGTGTGAGCAGTGACGACAAGAGCTCCAAAGAGGGATGTTTTTGAACGGAAAAATGCATGTTGAGCTCCATTTTTTAGCTCCTACCCATCACCAGGGATGAGATGATCTCCCCCTGCATCCATCATGCAGATTTTTCAGTCTATAATGAGATTCTTCCTCAAGATTCCAGCAAGCAGTGAGTGAAGTTTATGTTGCAGATCAAGAATTTATATTACTGAAAATAAAAACAACAGTATATATAGCAATTTTTTTTGCAATCAGATTGGCAAACAAATAATAATAGTTTCATTGTGAAGCTGTGGAGAAATGGGCATTCTCAGATACTGTGGGGGCATTAAATGGTATGACGATTTGCTAATGCCTGTCAACATTTTTAATGTCACTTTTTCCAACCCCAGGAATTACACTTCTATGAATTTTTCTTACAGAGATACTTGTACAAGTACACCAAGATATATTGGTACACTGTTGTTCATTGCCACATTGTTTGTAGTAGTAAAAACACTGGAAACAAACCAAATATCAGTCAGTAGATAACTGCTAACAATAAATCCTGATATAGCCACATTTAACTGGTATAACTTGCTTTACCAGCTTGGACACAAATAAGGTTACATCTTTTTTATTTTTTCAAATTACATTAGGCCCAAACATCTATGTGCCGGATTAGTGCCAGAGGAAGTCCACTGCCTGTCTCCTTTGTAAGCCCTCTTCCCTCCCCTCAATTATCCAAACACCCTGGGGCTTCACTCCTTGCAAAGTGGCCAGTCCTGCTTCTAAATGTCTCATGGAGAGAGAACTAGGGAATCTATTAGGAGCCTTATTTTCAGTGCCTGTTGCTTCTGTTTGCCATAATATCTGTTGAAAGCTGCAAAAGTAATAGAGACTAGCATTGTAAAATAAAGAATGGGGGAAAAAAAAGGTTTGATTCTTTGTTTTAAAAAATAAAAGTAAAGATTATCTTATCTTTAAATATGATTTATCTTAGAAGATAGTCATATAACAACTCTAATTACAATAAGGCTCTAATTTTTAGAATAAACAAAGGATGAATCAAGTGTTGATTTGGTGAGAGGAATAATTTTCTAACAAAATTATTTGATAGGAAATTTTGACACCCTTCACTTCACACTGACTTTTATAGCAGAATCACACAAAGGTCATCTTGGAAAAAAGATGTGAGGGCTTCATCAATTTCCCTGAGAGCCTCTCTTAATCCTTTGATATTCAAATAATTCTCCTTTTGAAGAACTTATCCTCTTATCATCCTTGTTGTTTTTCTCATCTTTAATTGTTAACTGGCCTAACACTGCCAGATACTCATTTGCTTATGGAACAGTTCTACAAAATCACTTTCAGTGACTTCATAAAATCCGGCATCTTTTGCAAGATTAGCAATTTTACATGGCAACTGAAATGCATTTTATTTACACTGTATTGTCGGATGTTTATAACATCTACAATCAGCAAAATTGACTGGCTGAGTGGGGATAGTGCTGGTATTAAGTTGGGAGGGCTATTTGAGTGGGGACTAATTTAGTAAGTGGCCAGTTCATCAGTGGACATTTTCCTGCTATGACTAAAATCTGCTTCCCTACACAACTTAGCAACTACTGGGATTCAGGTAATGATAATGAATAGCTGGGTAATAAGAAACTTCTGTGCTATGCTGCACTGTACTAAAAAGGAATGAGGTGTGTGTTGACATGGAGAAACATTTATAATGCATTGTTAAATTTTTTAAAAGCGAGTGCCAAAAAGACTATGAATAGTATAAGAATGCTTCTATGAAATAATAAATGTTAGTATATGCATCAAAAAATAAAAAAAAATAAAACAACCTGGAAATATATATTTCAAACTATTAGCAGTCATTTCTAATAGGTGTGTGGGAAATGGGGAAAGCCCTTCTTGGTAGCCTTATTTATAAGGAGTATTTATTATACTTTCAAATATGATGAAAGTCAATTCAAAATACTTTTAACTAGTATAGTTAAGATAGGGCCAATGTAAAAATGGAAAAGAAAAATGGGCTGTCACTACATTAGTGTCCAAACAGGGTACTCCTACCTGAGTTTTTATAGGCCCATTTTGAAGGGGCGTATTAGGATTCTTTTATATGAACCTGTTTTGTTATAAACACCCCAGAGCTCTTTCTCAAAATAATCAAACCATAGACAATTGCTGAGAGTCTGTTGTTTTCAAGACACTGTGCTGTACTTAGTGCTGAGAGGAATACAAGGATGTGTAAGACCGCTAAGAGCCTCATTAAATTCACAGTCCAGTTGAAAACGTAAGAAAGAAGCTCCTCAGTGAATGAGGTAGGCAACAACAGCTGGCCATCAGTGAGCAAGGTCTGAGCAAGGTGCTACAACTCTGTGAAGGTGGAGAAACTGACTAGCTGACTTCTCAGTCTGTCCCCACTTAGGCTTCTTTGGGTCAAACATTAGCTGAGAGTCAGTTCTAAGCGTAAGATAACCCGCAGAGAAAAAGGCAACCCTTTATCCTCCACTGGAAGGGAAACTCACAGATTGGTCCAAAGGCCAGTTAGAGGTTCATCCAGATCTTATGAGAGCTTCAGGGGACTTTTGAGGGGGATTCTAATGAAATGCGATGGTGAGCAGTGGGGTATGTATTTATTCTCTGCTCCATTTATGAATGTGGAACCTGAGACTGACTCAAGGTTACCCTGCTGCTAAGGACAGGACCAGAATTTGAACCCAGCACTTGTGACTCTAGAGCCTCCTCTCTTCATTTTTATGACCCACTCCTTCCTCATTGCAGGTTACAAGCTCATCATTCCATGGTCCGGACGGAAGTAAGAGATATTGGGCATGGTACTAATCCATGTGTATATTTACTGTGAAGTTTACCCCAGGAGGAAAGAGGAAACCAGCCACAGGAATGGAATTTGGAGAAAGGTAACACCTCCTGGCAAACAACAAATATCCATGAAATCTCTATAGTCTTCCTGGAGAGGAGGTTGCCAAGATTTCTGTAGACTTGGTCTTCCTTTTCATTCCTGGAAATAATCCCTTTAGGGCAGAGTTGAAGCACATTAGCAGAGTAACACTTTCTCTTCTGCCTGTATTCTGTCTAAGTTGTGGATAACCAGAGGTGCTTTGGGTTCTGAAGTAAGTTGCAACAAAAATCATTTTTTTTAAAGTTGCCATTGAGATACTTCAATGGACTCACTTTGCATGGCATATTCAATACATGGGGTAAAAGTGCTTTATATGTGCTATATAGCATAACCTCTAGTGGTAATGTAGTAATGCCATAGTATTTACCACTTAATTGTACCAACTTGCTCTTTAGAACTCTTTGAAATACAAGGACAGCATGACTTAACTATCATTAGACTTTAGCTTGGATTTACGATCCATTCATGAAGAGTTCAAAACTTTTAAAAAGTGTACATTTTTTTAAAAGAAAAAAAAATTTGATCTTTTAGGCAAAGTTTATATGTATATTTATATGTATTTGCTTGCAAAATCATAGCAGGACCAAATATATGGAAAAGATGGTTGTAGTTCACTACTGTGGTCATTATGAGATACAAAACAAATCATTTAGGTCACTTACCTTATTGCAGAGTGAAAACAAACTGCTTCTTTCATACACTCTTCCACTCTTGGGATAGTACTTGAAATAGAAAAATATCCTTTTTTTTTTTTTTTTTAATGAAAAATGTCTGGGAGTCTTTGTCTTGAAAAATTTCCAAAAAGTATTCTCAACATCCCAAATGATAGGAACATAACTTGTGGATAATGAGATACACATTCTTTCTCTTCTTTGCTCTCTTTATCTCTGAGCATGTGGAGACTTGGCATTGAACATTGCAATGACTTACGGACAACCTCAAAGGTTGATGAAAAATAATAACTTTCAGTTTTGCTGAGGCAAGCATCAGAATCCCAAACATTATTATCTGAGAACAAATCACTTGATTAGTGAGTGGGCCCAGCCATCCACCTGGTATTTACATCTTAAGCAAGATCATATGGTTCTCGCTAATTGTCACATCTGCAATAAATTCTGCAAAGAGATAATAACTTTGTTTCTTTGTGGAAAAAAAAAAAAAAAAAATGGCCCTGAAAAGAAAGTCAACTGCTAGTGTAGTGCTGAAAAGTGATGGAATTTATTAATTTGCTTGATTATATTTAGACAACTGCATGATTAGATTTAGATTTAGATTATAATTAGATGCATGATGTTGAAGGCCTCTTGATATACGTGCAAATTTGAAGATTCCCTGTGTATACAGGCATTTCTTTGCAGACTGGCACATGACTTTTATGAGCAGAGATGGGAAGACAGCTTATGGTTTCACCTGTTGGTTAGGAAAATAAAGAAAGAAAAGATTACATTACTCTGATCTTCTGGGGGGCAAACACATTTAGAAACCAAATGTACTGTGTAACTGCTAGGGTCTGAGACTGCTGTTTGGCAATAAAAGCTCTCTTGGGTCAGTGAAGTGGTTGCTTTCTCCTAGAATTTAATTTCAAAAATCCTCTGTAGTTGACCTTGTTGTCCACCATTCTGCAGCTGAGAAAGGGCTCATTGTTTTCAGCTGAGCATTCCATAGAGTAATCACAATAGTCCCAGAATTTTACAAACCACAGAATCAAGGTGGCTCCTAGGCATGATGTCATCAGGCTGTTGACAGGTGAAGAGCTGATACCATCTTTGATGCGCATTCCCCATACCCTCCTCCTGGGAATGTTATTAGGCATGTTAGGTTTTAACTGGAACACTAAAAGTTGAATCACTTATTATTCTGCACATGCCCCTTACTGGTAGTCAGTGAAACTCAGACGAGAATACCTTATCCAGGATTTGAATGTGATGACAACATGGCAAGATGTCAAGCATCTCCAGAGATCTTAGATGTTTGGCCTCTTTCCATTTGAGAGATGGCCTCTAATTTTCATTTGGCCTTCATGAAGATGTTGCAAAAAATTATTCTCATAACTGGTTCTAGCTGCAATTTTTAATGGTTGTCTTGGAAAAGTGGTAGCATCACATAACTGGACTTGTAGATTCTGAAGAATCTTAACTGCCTCAGAAGAACTCAAGGAAACTTAATTTCCAGACCTGGAAAAGATCCACTTTTTTGAATCATTTGTTTAGCCTTGTCGCCTTGAGTCAAATAAAGTGAGTTACTCTTTATGAAGCATGAACAATGCCAGAAACACATCATTAAAATGTTAATTTAATTTGGCCTGTTGAGGTAAGAATCCAGACAGTTTGGTTCACCTAAAAGTGACTGAGATTAATGATATTGGTTTTGATCTGGAATAATTCTGGTCACGTGAACAAAGGCAAGGAGATCGAGCGTAGTTATGAAGACTCATCGTCATCTTTGCCGTAGGCTTCGGACCAAAGTATAAAAATGTGATTTTGTCAGAGTTGAGGATTTTGTACTATTGGCAAACATTAAATTAACTTTTAAGAGGAAGATAAAGGTTAAAATCTATTTGACTAATAAGTTTAATTTTGTAACCATGGGTTTTTCATTTGTTCTTCACTTCCCCGCCAACTTCTCTGAATGGAAATGGGAAGATCTTTCTCCAGTGCTAAGAACTTATTTTGCAAATCACCAGTAGTTCCATAGTAGAAGTTAAAACTTTGCAGGCCCAGATATCACAAGAGTATTTTTTTTTTCTATGTCAAGATAAAAATCCCAACTTATGGCTTGGGATCATACTGTAAAATGTAAATAACATTTTAATGAGCGCTGTAGTGGAAGAGTGCTGGGCCTACCACTGAAGGGTTGGATTTAAGTGTACCTTGGGTCATAATGAAACTAGTTTGGTGGTCTTAGCTTCCCCAGTCGACATTTTCCCACACTAGAAAACCAGCACAGGAGTTGATGGAATTCCCTACAAAGGACAATTGCAGTTCTGCCCAAAACCAGAACTGGAGTGTGGATGGGATAACTGGAGGAGAAGCTAGAGGAGAAACAACAGAGCCTTTTAATCCTAAATTAAACTCCTGCCTAGATTTAGGAAGAAAGAGAAGGGGGAAAATAATTGCATGTGTATTTTTTATTTCTGTCCATATTCTGCTATCTCAAATGTGATCTAAAGACATGGCCTTGCTCCCATTGCTTTCGCAGTCCATGTTCTTGACTGTGAGAATACATTTTCCAGAAACAATGACTAGAAGCATTATATTAATCTCTCTATATTAATAAATCCAGCTCCTGCGGCTACCGAACTAAATACCCACATCTCAACTAGATTCTGTATGAACTGTTTGTGTCTTTCTTAACTCTCCCCGATTCCGAGTTCATCTTCTCTAACTAGCTACATCTCACCTGCCCCTTAATTCAGGCACAGTCCCACTTCCTACAGGGAGCCCTCTCTAATGACAAGTGCATACCTTCATCTTGTTTTTTTGCACTTGTCTCTATAGAACAGTTAATGTGTAATCATATATATCTGATAACTAAATTCCTATTACTCTTATGTTTGACTGATTGGAAATATATGTGAACATTTAAAAAGTAGAGGGGAAAACAGAAAACAAACAAAAAACCTCCAAACATAAGATGCTACATTCCTGATGTCACTGCACTTCAACATAGAGGATTCTTTAGTCCTTTTCCTCTTTGGAAAAAGACACTGGCTCTAAATCTCTTAGTAATTCTACCTGATTTAAAACTGACTTTAATCCTGCATGATAAATTAAGATTCAGTATCTTTTCACCCTACTTTTTTGGAGTAATTTGTCTGACCCAACACCTGTATACATAGATCAGATCCTCTAAGTGATCCAAAGGCATTCCATTTGGGCATGGCGGTAGAATCAGCTCTGAGAAGAGCAAATGGTGCTAACTCCCACCCCACTAGGACCGCCCTGACCTGTGGTTGCATTTAGAGACCCACTCACTGAAGGAAGGACATCTGAACCCTCTGATTGCATGTAAAGTTCCCTAAACAGCCACAACAGGTCTCCTTACATTATTCCCAACCTCCCGAAGTCCCTCCACAAAAAAATTCTACTTAGAGGAAGAAAGCATGGTCCCTGGGAGAATCCCAGGTAGCCAGCCAGGAGGAGAAATCCTGAGGTTTGACCCAGCACAGTACATCCCTGTAGCAGGATAACGTGCCTTTCCTGGAGCAGAGCCGACTTTGCCCGAAGGTTACATTTCCACACAAAGAAGCCTTTAAGGGTGCTGTTGCAGGCCTCCTCGCTGGAAGTTTATGTCTGTCAATCTTGGGGAGAAAAGGGCCATCATAAAACTGCAGGAGCCAGCAGTGGAGAATTACAACTGCAGGATCAGTGGAGGTCTGCCTTACAGCCCTGCTAGATGCTGAGCACTGGCCTCTCTAAGGACCCAGAACAATAAAGCGGAAGGAATTGAAGTCAATTGGCTGCTGGATTGCATTAGCAGGACTCAGCGAAGGGGGCACTTGCTGAGGGTGAGGCACGGGTTCTTGGCCACTGCCATCATGCCAATGTACTAGGTGATCCAGAGTCCGAAGAATGAGAAAAGTTCATCCAAGTCGAACAAGTCGAGGAGGCCCACAGACACGCAAGTTGGAGGCTGTATGCGTGGCAGCCACTGCAACTCCAAATGTAACTCAGCTGATTTGTAGTTCATAAGAACAAATACAAATAATGCCTCAGCGAGGGACTACAATAGGCAGAAAAACAGGAAATACATCAGAAGGTGGACCAAAACACTTTGCAGAGACACGAGGAAAAACAAAGGTGGTGGCATCTGAGAACAAGGCAAAGAGAAGCGTGGGAAGCCAGCAAGTGGATCTGACTGGTTTGGGGGCGGGGGAGCAAGTGGGTAATGGAGCTGAGAATAGAGAGGGCATCACTGCCACCTGTCTGGCAGCTCTGCAGCCCTGATTTTGGCAGTGTGGCCCTGATGCCTGCAGAAGGCTTGTTGGACCCAGTTTGAAAGCTTCCTAAAATATCCCTGGGCCTGATGCAATAGCATTTTGTGATGGCACTGCATTGCGATGTGGTGACAGGGTAACCTGGTAGTGTGGAAGGAGGGCCTTTTATGTCTTCATATGATTGTGTCTGAGAGAGGCCAAGTGAGCGGACCACGGACCATTCCCAAAGGATGATGGGTCTGTTGGAAGAGTGGTTAAACCCTCTGACGGGGAAGGAATTGAGTTCCCATCAGCGCACTCCCACTACAGAGGCTGGACACCTGGAGAGTGCTCCATCAGGGAATGGAGACTTAGAAGGATAACCCAAGGGGCCCATTAGCAGTCCACCGGGCACTCTAAAAGAGAGCGGAGGAAGGGCTATGCTAAAACCAGCCTTCACCCTGGAGAAAGCAGCAGAACAAGCAGTGTAGCTTTCCCCAGAGTAGGTCCTCAGGGCGAATGAGTTAGATTGGGGAAGAGGAGAGGAGGCTGGCCTAATCTGGAGAAAGCCACCAAGAGCCACCAAGAGCTGGCAGCACCATCCAGGATTGGCTTAAGTCTCCAAATAAACAATTTACCTAGCTCTAGGCAAGCCCTAGTTCTGCATAATGACTTGAATTTTGAAATGTGAATTAAACCTTGCGAAGGAATGCAACTCTTTTTTCCCTCCCCCAGACTATTTCTACCATTCTTAGAGGGTGAGAGGTGGGTCAGAGGAAGGTTTAAGATTTTTACCCCTTTGCCAAAACGTGAAAAGTGTCAACCACTTCTGCCATCCCCTCCCCCACTGCTCAAAGTGTTCAAAACTAAAAGCTGCAGCATCCTTTGAGCAAGTAATCAGCACAAGTTGAACGGCACATGCTGTTGCATTTCTGATCAGATTGTATGTTAAGCAGGGAACCCCCCCCCCCCTTTTTTTTTTGGCTATATGCATGTCTGTTTAAAGAAGCCACCAGGCAGTGCCTCTCACTTTGTCTTGGCAGGGCACAACCATCAGACGAAGTGGGAGGAAGAAACATTAACTTCAACAGCTGTTTCTTGACCCCGGCTGTCAGTCTTCCCAAGAATAAATTTTGGAGAGTCCTATTTGAAACAAAGAGGGAGTTTGGGGGGAGAGAAAAGTTGGTTGGTTCCAGGGCGGCCGCCCAAAGAAGCCAGGAACAAGATGTTTGCAGTTACCACGCAGCCTGCAAGCCTCAGCCGGGTGCAGAGATGGAGCAAAGTAACTTGAAAGCTCTCCTCTCCGCGCCCTGTGCCTGCAGCTTCCCCCCCTAACGCGCGCCCAGATCCAGCGCCGGTGGTAAGAGCCGTAGCTCGACTACAGTAATTCCCCAGCTCGGGCGGCTTGAAACTGCTCGGGCTGAATAGCATTTGCTGTTCCGTCCTGCGGCCGCCTCCCGCCGCTGCTGCCGCGCTCCCTGCAAAGCAGCTCTCATTATCCCGGAAGTTGTGCTGACACAGTCTCGCTGCCACCAGAAGTTTGTCAACATCAAACTTATCCTGTGTGGTGTACGCTCACCTTCCACGAGTATTTAATCGAGCAAACAAACAAACCCAAATAAACCTGCCCGTGATGTCATGCTTTTTTTTTTTTTTTATGCTTTCCTGGAAGGCTGGGGCTGTTAGGAATGTGCTGGTGGGCACGGACAGTGCCTGTGGGTTTCTGGGGGAGATAAAGGATGGCTCCCAGGGTAGGGATGGGGAAGGGGATGCGTAGGGATGTGCAGGCTGTTGGGGTTGGGCACAGGGAAGCGGGGGAGGGCGCTGGGGCTGGGGTGCGGCAAATTGGTCCTGCAGCCTGTTGGTGGCCGAAGGGTTGGAGGATGCACCGACCGGGGCGAAGGTTGTTGCTTTGCGTCCTGATCCGGCAACAAAGGTTACCTGGAAGCGATAGCGAGGCAAAGCCGGTGAGGGGGTGGCGTGGCAGGGTGACTTTCCACACTCCTGCAGGACATTTATACAGACACTTAAGGGATCTTTCGGAATAAAGGGCATTAGAGTCAAAATGTATTTCGAGGTTTCAACATAAAAGAAATCTTTGCTTTTGAGGGCAGGGATGTTACCACCTTTTCTGTCTTTTGATAGGTCTGTTCTGGTACCTTGATTACACTATTCAGTCTAAAGTGACTCCTTTCCCTAAGCTACGTTTCTGGGTTTAGTTAGAGTTGCTGCTACCCAGTTTGGGTGTTTGTGGTTTCCAGTTGCTCTCCCCCACCCCCCACCCCCCACTAAGATGCTGCTGTCCCCTCCCACCCTCCCAGTGTTGGAGGACTCTGATTAACACTTTGTATTCTGTACTTTCATCGGGACTCCTTGAATCCTGCTCAGACTGCTGGAGAGGACAAGGCCTGACTTGCAGAGTTGTGACCCCAGGCATTCATGAAGTAGTGCCACCTGGGGACCACAAGTTTTCATGGAGGAGCTGGAAACTGACATTAACTTTGTATCTAGTTTGGAAGGCCACAGACTATATTCAGACCTAGGAAATCAGAGACAGGGTTGAGGTATCCCCCTTGTAATGTCATGTCAGATATGGATGGCTGAAAGGGTTTAGTACCTCTAAAGTGGGCAACCCAAAGTCTGTTGCTTTGAATTGGAAATCTGTCCATTTGTGGCTGCAGCAAAATTCTTCTCTACTCTTCAATAATAAGTCAGAGTGAATAAATATCTCTGAAGAGAATGCTACCCATTATCCCACTATGATATTGTGGGGGTAAAGAAACAGGTTTACTTTATTTAGGGAGCCAGGTACTGAATTGACACTTTTTGTTGGTACGCTGTTAGTAACCATGGTTTTAGAAAAATTATGTCTACAATCATGTATCTTTGATAATAAGAAGCAAGATTCTTCCCTCTACTTTTCAAACTGCCCTAAACAGGAAAACTGTACTAGTCCCAAAGAGCCAGTTTACCTTAAACACAAAACCAAAAATCAAAATCTAAAGAAAATGCAACTGAGGTGTTTCTCAGGGACTAGAAGATACTTGTGGCAAACATAAATCACACAGATTCAAATACAGTTACAGAGGAGGAAATTAAAAAAAACACACACACACATAAAGAAATGTGTTTTCTTGAAAGTTTAGGTATTCACTAGTGAATTTTCCCATTGGCCATGCCTGAATAATTTCCCTGAATTATTCAGACTTCATTGGGTGGTATTTTAATTTTTACTTATTTATTTCCTTACAGTCTGCAAAGTACGACTCAACATTGTTGTACCTCATTGTGGACATGAATCAAGGAAGGACATGTGGGGGATTCCATTTCCATTTCCAGGTGTGTGAATTATTTGCCCTGGTTGTTAATCTGTGCTAGTGTAAGAAACCTGACTTACAAAGGCTGGAGGACTTCTACAGAGCATGGTATTATATTGTTTCTATGGCTGGGCTTATTTACAAATAAAACTGTTTTGCATTTCTGTGCACAATTTCCTAGTTGCACAAGGATAATTTTCAGAGTTTTCAGTTTCTAGTCCTGGAATGGGAGCGGTAAACATGAGGAAACAATTTCTTTTTACAGTGATGTGAGCTCTATGCTCATCTGGATTTAGTTACTTCATAAGGTAAATATCACTAAATGTGCACTGAGATCTTTGGGGATCTAAGGTGCTGGATGGGTGAAAATAGTCTACTGTAAAATCATAAAGAATGACAATCAAATTCATTTGCAGAGCTAATTGGGTCAACTATGGTATTCTTTAAAGTGGAAATTAATTCGAACATTTTTTAAAAAGTATTTTCAGTTTACTTTTGGTTACGTTTAGGTTATTTTAGTCACTATGATTTTTAGAATTTTACCCCAAGAATTCAATTAAAACAAACCCTTCTGAAAAACATAGACCCTCCTATGAACAATGTCCTTTAATGAAAACATAGGTTTTGAATTTCATGCTAAATACATTTTTAAGTAATGAAATTCTTGCAATTATTTGTATTTAAAGGTGAAATATCTGTACAGATAATGGCCAAAGCTAACTAAACTGCTTTAAAAATTACTTCATATTAAAGAAGTTCATGAATAGCACAATACTGCCCCTGCCTGCCTCAGGAAAACAAATATGTTGACTTTATTCTCCTAAAATAACAACTCTTAGTTACTAATGGTTAAAATAATTTTATTGTTAAAAAATATTGTGCATAATGTAGTTTTTGCAATTCGTAAGCCTAGAGCCTGTCTACTAAACCTAGATCTCTCTCACAAAACCAAGCATATTTTATCTTTTTACATATCTGAATGCTGTTTCTTTTGATTAATTTGCCATCTCAAGATATTTTGTTATCATTTTTCTAAGTTCCCCTCCCCTGTCATTTCAGTAGCTCACATGAATGACTCAGGATTTTCAGAACTTCATTTATATTTGGTATATAGATAATGGCGTCATTAGTCAGCGCTTCCATTCATCTAAATTTGTCTAAGCATATTGGAAGCTGCCCATGAAATTTTCCAGTGAACGTGACAAATGGATGTCAATCAAGTGGCCCCACCCATTTCAATCTTATTTTGTATGATGTGTAAATGTTTGTGTATATTTCTTCTACAAAGATGGGTTATTTTTTTATCTGGACATCTGGCTGCTAAGGCAAGTTTCCCAGGCGGATCACTGGTTGGCATCAGACTAAATTTGTAAAATTTAATACCAAATGAATGACGAAATAAAAGAAATAGTATATAAAATTAAATAATGGAAGAGTCCATGTCCTTAAGAGAAATAATTTTTGATGCCCTAAATTAGAAGATTCTATAGTTTTGCTTCAAATGAATTTGTAATGAGAAAGGTAAAATCATTTCAAATAAGCCAGCAAATTTGGGTCAAAATGAAAGCAGTTCTGAGAGAGAAAGAAAGAGAGATATTCCTGCTTCCCATAGAGCTGGTTGGGTTTTTCAGTCTATGAGAAAAAAAATGTGTGTGTGTGTGTGTGTGTGTGTGTGTGTGTGTGTGTGTACACACACCATACTACACTAGAGTCTGGTGTCCTACTTGTATTCCTTCTTTGCTTATAAAAATCTGTCCACTCTCTAGTGCTATTTGGTAGATGAATGTGTTTGTTCGAATTTGATGCCAGTTTTAATCTGAGATTACTTTTACTGCATTTGGAATCTATTGCTATTTTATAACCTGTAACATGTTTTTACATATTTAAGAGTGCTGCCACTACTGTAAAGAAATTTTGTGTTGATATTATAATTAATTTGTGTGTTTCACCCAAAAGTGCAGTATGCTAAGATTAGATAGTAAATATTCTAAAATCCAAAGTAGGTTATTAAGCCCTTGATGGTAATTGTAGTTTTATGGATAAAAAATATTTTTAACATTTTCATACAGCATAGAAGTGTAGTTTGTTGTTGTTTTTCCCCCCAAAAAAGTTGTTATGGAATTTCTTTGTCCATAAGAATATTAAAGAAAAGTTTATCATTTGAAGTTATTTGACTTGGAAATGCTTTTGAGTGAAGCGAATCTTTACACCCAGGACTACATATTGCAATTTCACTTACCATTATCTTTGACAGGCTGTTTGATTTTACTCCTGTGACCCAAAGAATTTTTAGTGACTTTTTAAAAGTAGTATGTGGAAAGTATCTCCAGCTCATTGTGAATGAGGGAATTTGATAAATACTGCTGTAAATGACCGTTTACTCCATGACTTACGTAATAAGTAGGTGCGAAAAAGAAGCTGTTGACTAAACTGTGGGTCGAAAGTTTAGGATATCATTTAATTGTGGCTGTAGTTAGAGTCATTGTGGCAATTACATTTAGCATTCAATATTTTTTTTTTTGTCTACTGGTGCTTTTCTTTCCAAATTTGCTGTATATGAAGGTACAGATGATATTTTTCTAATTGCCTATTCTGCAAACTAAACTTGCTTTCTAAAAACCAGACCGGGCACCTCTTTCTGTTTACATATGCATACAAAGAATCCTAAATTAGAAAAAAACTGGCTCTCTTGCTTATGATTTTGGAAATAAAGCCTTATTTTTTTATACATAGATTTATATTGAAGGCCTAGCTACCTTTTTTTTTTTTTTTAGAGGGAAAGAGCAGTCTTGGTTTTGTTAATAAGCAATACTAATCCAGCTCAGAACTACTATTGGGAATTAGATATGGAATGGTTCAAGCTGTTCTGACTTAAATTTTCAGATATGTAACATATGTGATGGCCACCCACTTAGTGGTTAAATAGTATGTTTACTTTTCTACAATTTTCTGAAGCCATTCGACTTTGGAGATTTAACTATGGCATAAATCTCTGTGCTCAGGAACTTGGTGTGGGAATTTTAACATAGCAGGAACTCCAGCGTTGACTCTGTCAGTCTTTTCTCCAAGTCAGTGGGTGGTTCTTTCTCCCTTCCATGTACTTGACTCTTCCTCTCCCTTCAGGCCACACTCCTGTGGTGTGCCCCCCTCCCCAACCCCCACACCCCGCCTGTCTGGAGCACCCAGAGGCAGCTGTTAAATGGCTGTATAGTATCCTAGGGGTATAGTTTAACAGGTTCAGCCTCACATACAAGCCCTTTGAGGCTATAATTAACTAGGTTGCCCCCCCCCCCCTTCCGTAAGGCTATATTTAGCTAAAGGATCTTAAGGATGGAGAGGTTCTGGAAGAGTCCTGTAAGCTGAGGCGGCATTCAAGTTATGGTTCCTGAAGAATCCACAGCCCAGGGCCCAAAGGCCCTTTAAAATGTTTCATGATCTCTCAAAGGCTCTGAGGGAATTCCTAAATGCCTTTACAAGTCCCAGCACCCTTCCTTCTTATACAGCCAGTGTTTGCAATCACTCTGGGCCCATTCCCTTAACAAGGGCATGAAGAAGCTTTTGGGTAGGCTTGGAAAAATGTCAAGGATGGATGTTTCTCATCCCACTGTTCCAAGGAGAAGATTGGAGGATGGGCGGATGAAGGGACAGATACCCGCTGCAGACACTTGACAACATCTGGGCAGAGAGCCAAGCCCTGGGCCAAGCACTGGACGCAGCTTCAGACACCGGGCCCATGCCCAGGGCACTCAGTGGTTTGAAGCTGGCACAAAAAGAACACTCCTGCCGGCAGGCAACTGAGTTGAACAGATTGGGAAAGAGCAAAAACAGGCTGCCCAGTAGGCTGTCTCCCCAGCCTAGAGCTTCCAGTTGTCATTGGCAACCCAGGGTAGAGCAGATTCTGGGTTTCCTCCTGCCTGGGGTGCTGGTGGGGGTGAGACTAACTCCCGTGAGTGTACAGTGCACAAAGACCCAGCACGAGAAGACACGGAGGAAAAGTCTGGCATATACCCAGCTGGGGAGAACCCTTCATCAACAGGATTCCCAGGTCAGCTTGTCTAGGCTCTGGACTGCCCTTTGAGAGTGAGAGCTGATGCTTTTTCATTTCTATAAAATATTAGAACTTCCTTGCCCCAGGATTTAGCTCAAGAAGTTTCTTTGCGAGAGTAAGGTGGAGAGCAAAATGTTCTTATCCTCTTTTTTCATTTCTCCTATTTAGTACTTACCCTGTTTATAAGAAAAAGACGAACTGAAGACTGTGATCCATCCCCCTCCTGTTGCTATAGCACAGCATAGCATACTGATATTTTTGATATGTTAAACCCCTGCCGTTATTTCTTAGGGGCTAAAAGTTGAGAAGTCAGTCTCACTTCCTTGCTCCTAGAGAAAGGCAAAATAGTTCTGAGTTTTATTAGAGGATTCTGGACCCTTGGGAACCCAGACATTACATTGGAGCCAAGTTTCAACAAGATAACAAAGAAGAGAATTAACCTTTGGATTTGCAGAAATCCAAACGGGCTTCAGGTTAATAGTAGGGGATTTCAGCTGGTGGCTCCTATAATTAACAGAAGAAAAAACAAAACCAGAAAAACATGCTTTTTTCTTTTCTCTTTGCATGAGACATGACAGTAAAACTCAGCAGTCACCTTAGACCTGAACCAGCATCTTAGGTGGGGAGGGGAGGCATATGCTCAGGAATCTGAAGTCTCAACAAGTTTCGCCAGTGATTTTGTACGTTCTGAATTTTGAGTGCCGCAGCCACACGGCCTAAGAATGATGTCATCCTTCCATTATCCCAAATCACGAAGGCAAGTAAAGATTTCATCTAAAACCAGTTCTCTGTTATTTTGGGGAGCACTCTCATTTTGTGGCACATTTTCCTTCCTAGATGCCTTCACTTAGGAATTTTACATTGATTAACACTTGGCAGCAGTGGGTTACTGAGAGGTTTTAATCTGGGTATACATAATTCTAACAGAAAAAAAAAATTATGCTGTTCACTTTTGTAAGTGCTTAGATATAGTATCCCCATTTTAAAGATGGGGAAACTTGGGCATAGAGGGGTCAAGCAACGTTCCCAAGGTCAAGAAGAGTGGCAGAGCCAGTTTCAAACCCAGGCATGTAGCATTATAATCCCTGTACCTTATCATTCTGCTCTAAGCAAGCAACTTAATATCTATAAAATTTAATTTCCTTGTGGCTAACATAGGGACAAAACCTACCTCAAAAAGGTGGGAGGGTTAGATATTTAGTGAGTAAAGCTCACCTATGAGTCACGTAATAGTCACTCAATAAATGGTTGACTATTACTCTTACTATTACCAAGTGATACAGTAAACCAAATAGTGGATATCCACACAGAGATAACCAGTAATTGACTGGACTTTCTGAATCGGTTTCATGGTTATATTTTATTGGGCCTGCCCACCTAGTTTATTCTTATTTTGTATAAGAAAGTCATTTCCTGGTCTCTATCCAGTGCTCTGATTTGGGACCACGATAAATGAGAGGTGAACAAATCACAAGGCTAGAAATCTATTACTGGTTTATCTAACGCCAATCTGGGTGAAATCTGAAAATCATTTTTAAACACCCAAGATAACTGGCTGAATTTTTCTTGACTAATGTATACAACATCTAATGAAAAAATTTAAAGCAGCTATGATGCCACATGGCATCTCCAGAGCTTTGAAGTCCATTTTAAGAAATGGATTTGGTTACATTATTGCTTTATTAAGGCCATAAAGTTGGTCTGCCTCACATGGTTCATCTCCCCAGACAGACTTTCCAACATGCTGCCCACACGTTGTTCTCTATGGTGGAATATACCTTCTCTCTCTTCCTGGAATGCTCCAATTCATTCTGCAAGACCACATCTCAAACGTTACCTTCTGAAGTCCCTCCATCCCACTTTCCCAAGGAGAATTACTCTCCTCTGTGCTCCCACAAAACACGGTTACACTTCATTTATGGTTCTATTACAAGATACATCTTTGCCCATGTCAGGAACCAGCAGAGCCAATGGCACATTTTAAGTGCAATATAAATGCTTGTTAAATGAATGAAAAGTTTTAAATGGTGCCGGTTTTTTAATTTATTGAAAGGAATTTGATTGTACATAGTCATCTGACTGGTTTTCAGTGAGCTGACGTAGGAGTTCTTAGTTAGTCACTGTGATGGAAGAAATGAACTCAAAGAAATGAACCTACTACCTTCATGTACAAACATTCTGCTCTCATCTGTAGTGATGGAAGTCATGCTTAAGAACCTGACCTTGGACAGGTTAAAGAGAACAAACAAACACCAGCAGGAATGATGACTGCAGTTGCATTGTTGGGGTAGAAATCCAGAGTAGATGACCTTGGCTTAGCGTCCTAGCTGAGTTTGGAGTGAAAGATGGCCTTGGAACATGTTAAGACCAGTAATGTCTGTTATTCAATTTTCACTTGTCCCCTATTTGAACAATGCCACATTTTCCCCTTCCTTACTCCCAAACTTTCTATGAAAATTCTACTCTTCACAGCAGTCTTGGGCTAGTGGTGAATAGAGAATTAAGGGAGAGAGTAAAGTAAAGTAAGGCTTTTTCTTCATTTCTCGTTGTCTAAGACCAGCACTTAATCAAGAAAAATAGTGGCCTGCAGTTCTGTGTGGTGACCAGTGGTAGAATGAATGGGTATTCTGGGCCCTGCGTACGCTGACCATCACCTTCCTTTCCAGCATTACCCAGCACAATGCATTCTCTGTTTCTCTTTGCTCCAACCACCCAGTTCTTATTCTTGATGTGCGCCTCCTTATAGAGACTTTGCGTATGCTCTTCCCTTTGCCTAGGGAGCTCTTCCATTACTTTTTTGTCAAATTCTCTCTCAGCTCAATTATCATTTACATGGGGAAACTTTCCCCACCCTCCTTGACTCCGTCAGTCTCCTCTTGATAGCTTCTTCTTAGTAGCATGTATCATAGTTGTAATTTTATATTTATGTATAAGACTATTCCATTGATGTCTGTTTCCTCTCTGGTCATAAGCTCTATGAGAGCAAAGAAACTTGTTTGTTTGGGCACCATTATGTCCCCAGTTTCTAGCAAAATGCCAAACACAAAACAGGTCTCAATGAGTACTTGTTCAATTAAGTCAGGCAAAGAAGCAGGCTTCGATGTGGACTGAATCAGAAGCACACATGAGGAAAAACTATTTTCCCCCAAAGATATTAAAGTAGGTGACCCCTGAAATGGAAGGCAGCAGGTTACTTGGGTTCTACATCCATTCACTGAGTCCCTCCTGTGTGTCAGACTGCGCTAAGTCTTAAGGATGAATGAGACACTGAGCGTTGCCCTCATGGTTTCTTTAAAGCTTATCTTAATTATGTGTAAGCTAGTGATAATGATGGTGATAATACTGTAAAAGTGAATGTTAATGTGTATAGTAGATTGAGCATCTACTACATACCAGATATAGTATAATGTAGGCACCTTCATCAATTCACCTGATTTTCATACAACCTATGACGTAGGCATTTTATCATATCTAATTTGTAGGTGAAGAAATAGGAGCCTCAGAAAAGTTAAATGTCTTCCTCACGATTACTCATCTAAAGCTGGAATTCAACCAGACTCTGGTTTGGTTGAGTTTTAAGACTGTATGTTTGGATATTAATGATAGGAATAAAAGTCAGGCAGAAGTGAATTTGAAATCCCCCTAATATCTCAAATTCAATATCCTAGTCTCTGACCACAACTTTCTGTCCTCCCGAGTCTGTCTTTCTCTCAATCCCAACCCCAATCAACCTCAGAGAGACCTAGACCTTCAGTTTCTTCTTCTCCCTTCTATCCATTGACCTCCTTCCAATCGCGCTTTTGTCCTGGGCTTTCATGAAGTCTTGATCCCCTCGTAGCCTGTTTTTCTATTTTTTTTTTCTATTTTTCACTGCATTCATCAGGGAAATCTCAATGCCATGATTAACCTCCTTTGTTCCTGCACAATTTGATCCTTACATCACTCTCATGGAGTTATTATGAGAATTAAATGAGTCAGTACATGCACTGTCTAGCAACAGTCTAGCACATACATAGTGTTATTATTTTTATTTACCCCTGAGTAGCTAAGCACTGTTGGGTACAATCTTGTCTCTGCTGACTTAGTCAACCTCAGGTGGATCCTTATTGTTTCTGCCTGTCAATCTTGTTACTTGGCAAAGTTAAGCTCATATATGTGTGTGTGTGTGTGTGTGTGTGTGTGTGTGTGTGTGTGTGTATACATATATATATATATATATATATATATATATATATATATATATATATATATATACATAAATGTGTATATATATGTTAAAGATTTTTATTAAAATATGTCTAACATACATTATATTAGTTTCCGGTGTACACCATAGTTATTCAATAGTACCCCTCTGGCACTATACAGAGTTATTACCACATTACTGATTATATTCCCTATGCTAAAGAAGCGATCACCATGATAAGTCCTGCAACCATCTGACACTGTACCACGCTATCACAATATTGACTATATTTTCTATGCTGTAGGAAATGTACTTATTTGTTTTATATCTGGAATTTTGAACCTCTTATTCTTTATCTTTCCCCCCATTTAAAACGTTTTTTCAATTAGAGTTGACATTCAGTATTGTTTTATATTAGTTTCAGGTGTATAGCATAGTGTTAAACATTTATATAATTTATGAAGTGATTTCCCCTAACTGGTACCCACCTGGCACTATACATAGTTATTACCATATTATTGATTATATTCCCTATACTTTATATCCCCATGACTACCAATTTGGATTTCTTAATCCCTTTTTCAGCCTGCCCCCAACTCTCCTCCCATCTATCACAGTGATAGATCTAGTACCATGTTTCCCCAAAAATAAGACCTAACTGGACAATCAGCTCTAATGCATCTTTTGGAGCAAAACTTAATATAAGATCTGGTCTTACATTATATTATATAAGACCCAGTCTTCTATTATAGTAAAATAAGACTGGTCTTATATTAATTTTTGTTCCAAAAGACGCATTAGAGCGTCTTTCATGGGTCTTGTTCCAAAAGACGCATTAGAGCGTCTTTCATGGGTCTGGGTAGGACTTATTTTTGGGGAAACACAGTACCCATCTGACACCATACAGTTACTACAATATTATTGACTATATTTCTTATGCTATACCCAACATCCCCATGACTACTGTGTAACAACCAATTTGTGTTTCTTAATCCCTTCCCCTTTTCACCCACCTCTAAACCCCTCCCACATGGCACCCATCAAAATATTCTCTGTATCTATGAGTTTGTTTCTGTTTGTTTATTTTGTTCTTTAGATTCCACTTATACATGAAATCATATGACATTTGTCTCTCACTGTCTGACTTACTACACTCAGCACAATACCCTCTAGGTCCATCCATATTGTCACAGATAGTGAGATTTCCTTTTTAATGGCTGAGTAATACCGCATTGTATATATGTACCACCTCTTCTTTATCCATTCATCCATTCGGGGACACCCAGGTTGCCTTCATATCCTGGCTATTGTAAATAATGCTGCAATGAACATATGGATGAACATGTCCCCTAAAAGTAGCATTTTGGGTTGTTTGGATGAATACCCAGAAGTGGGATTACTAGGTCCTTCTTTGTCTCTTGTTACAGTCTTTGTTTTAAAACCTATCTTATCTGGTGTAAGTGCTGCTACTCCAGCTTTTTTCAGTTTGTTTCCATTTTCATGAAACATCTTTTTCTATCCCTTTACTTTCAGTCTGTATATGTCTTTCAATCTAAAGTGAGTCTCTTGTAAGCAGCATATGTAAGGGTCTTGTTTTCTTATCCATTCAGCGCCATGTCTTTTGATTGGAGCATTTAAGCTATTTACACTGAAAGTAATTATTGATAGGTATGTAGTTATTCTCATTTAATTATTCATATTTTTATTTTATTTTTTTCACCTTAACTAAGTCCCTCTAAGATTCCTTGTAATACTGCTTTGGTGGTGATGAACTCCTTTAGCTTTTTCTTGTTTGGGAAGCTCTTTATCTGTCCTTTGATTCTAAATGATAGCTTTGCTGGGTAGAGTAATCTTGGTTGTAGGTCCTTGCTTTTCATTACTTTGAATATTTCCTGCCAACCTCTTCTGGCCTGCAAAATTTCTGAGAAATCAGCTGACAGTCTTATGGGAGCTCCCTTAAGTAGGGGAGCTAAAGTAGGTAACTAACTGCTTTTCTTTTGCTGCTTTTAAGATTCTCTCTTTGTGTTTAACCTTTGGCATTTAATGATGATGCGTCTTGGTGTGGGCCTCTTTGGGTTCCTCTTGTTTGGGACTCTGAGCTTCCTGGGCTTGTATATCTATTTCCTTCACGAGGGCAGGGAAATTTTCAGTCATTATTTCTTCAAATAGGTTTTCAATTCCTTGCTCTCTCCCTTCTCCTTCTGGTACCCCTATAATGTAAATGTTGGTATGAGGTTGTCTCAGAGGTCCCTTAAACTCTCCTCAATTTTTTGGATTCATTTTTCTTTTTGCTGTTCTGATTGGGTGTTTTCTGCTACCTTGTCTTCTGAATTGCTGATTTGATCCTCTGCTTCATCTAATCAGTTGACTCCCTGTTGATTTCCATTATAGTATTTTTTGTTTCTGACCGGTTCTTTTTTATGTTTTCTGTCTTCATTTTTATGTTTTCTATTTCTTTGCTGAAGTTTGCCCTGAGATCCCTGAGCATCATTATAACCAGTGTTTTGAACTCTGCATCTGATAGATTGCTTGTCTCCATTTTGTTTAGTTCTATTTCTGGAGCTTTGTTCTTTTATTTACTTATTTATTTAATTTGGGACATGTTTCTTTGTCTCTCCATTTTGGCTGCCTCCCTGTATTTGTTTCTATGTATAAGGTAGGGCTGCTATGCCTCCTTGTCTTAGTAGAATGACCTTACATAGGAGGTGTGCTGTGGGCTTCAGTGGCACAGTCTTCCTGGTCACTTGAGCCACACACTTCAGATGTGTCCCTTCTATGGGTTGTATGTGCCCTCCTCTTGTAGTTTAGCCTTAGTTGCTATCTGCATGTCGATAGGAGGGATTGACCTTTGTGCTCATTGGTTGTAAGGACTGGGTGTGACTACAGTAGAGGAATTGTTGTGCAGGAGCTGACCTACAGAGCAGGATCTGCCTCAGAAGGATTCTGGTGCCTGCCCCATTGGCCCCTTGGGTGTATTGTTTTTGGAGGCAGTTGGGTGATGCTCCAGCTCAACTAGAAGCTGGCCACTGGGGGCGACAGCCCCAGGGCCACCTGGGAGATGACCTGTTGCAGGTCAAGTTCAACCACAGCCAGTTCCCCACCTAGGGCCACCTGGCAGGAGCCACAAAGCAGTCCACAGATAGCCACTACCCTTGCCATGCTTGGAAGTTGCTTGAGAGCCCAAGCCATGAAGCAAGGCTGGCTGCTGCTAGTGCCGGGCTTTGGGCTGCTCAGTCAGAGGTATAGGACACACTCAAGCCAGATGCTGCTTGTCTGGGTTCCATGAACCTTTGAGAGACCCTAGGAAAGTCTGCAGCGTGAGCCAACGCAGGCAGTTTGTATGAAAAAGCTACTGAAAGTGGCTTGGGTATGCCCAAAAGTTGGGCAGGGTGTGGTCTCGAATCACCAGGGCATGATGAATGAATGGCATTAGCCAGCTTGATGGAGACTCAGATATGGCAGCCTTCTGCATCTGCATGCCAGGAAGGGGAAGGGCTCAACAAAGAAACAATAGCTTTCACCAGCTCCTCTATCTAGGAGAAAGCTGCTCCTCTAGCCCCCATCCTGAAGCCAGACAACTCAGTTCCCCACCATATGTCCCTACCACCTCTCCAGCTGCTGACCCAGAACTTGAGCTCAGAGCCAGTGATTCTGTTGGTAAGTCCTTTCACTGTCCCTTTAAGAGGAACACCTGGACTCCAGCCACCCTCCATCTTACTCAGTCACAATCTCTGTTGGATTTCATAGCCAGAAATTATGAGGACTTCTGTCCCCTGGGCTGGGGAAGGGCTAGGGCCTCTTGTTCCTCCAGGGTCGACCTCTGCAGCTGAGATAGCCCTCCCTATTTTTAATGGTTACACATGGGTATGGGACCAGCTCCTTCTGCGTCTCTGCCCCTCCTACCAGTCTCGAGGTGACTTCTTCTGCATGTCCTTAGTTGTAAGGCTTCAGTTCAGCAACATTTTTAGACGATTCTCAATGATGGTTATTTTGTAGCTTATTTGTAATTTTGATGTGGTCATGAGAGAAGGTAAGCACAGCATTTGCCTACTGTGCCATCTTGACCAGAAATGCTCCCATGAATTTTTAAAAGACTATTCCAAATCTCTATCTATCACAAGTCTTCAGTTCGACTCCCAAAACCCTTGCCATCATCAAATGACCTTGGCAGTTGACATCTCTTGTTTTTTGCTCAGCATGCATTCCCCTTTTATTCTGGCAGTAAAAGCCCCTATTCACCTTTCTTATATCAGTGGTTTAAATGGATGATCATAGTGATTTGTTCAGGGGTAGGAATTTGACCTAGTGTGAGCCAATCAAAATCTTTCCTAGGACCTTGGAAGCATGACTGGAAAGGAGACATTTTCTTCTCTTGAGATCAATTGTGCTAAGTAATGTAAGTAGGGGACAACAAAAACAAGAAGATCTTTATGACGTAACTTTGAGTGTCTATTCTAGCTGCACCTGATGACAGCATACTCATTTTAAGTTATGTGAACTAAAATATTTTCATTGTCTTCTTCCTTGAACTATTTGAGGTTGGTTTCCTCATTTGCAATTGAAAAAGTCCCAACAAAAGTACCCTGCTTCCTAATCACTGATAAAATGGAGTACAATACAATTGCTTTCCATGATGCCTGCTTCATCAGTACAAGTCTCCATTTTGTATCATTTATTCTTGACCCAATGCCACCCCCTTGTTAAAGATTCACCCCTAATTCTTTACCCCCATCTTATCCTCCTTTGTGTCTTCCAGACCTTAATGTCATATTTCATCCCTCTCTCTCCTCTCTCTTCAACTGTTCTCTTCCTACTGGTCCTTTGCTCTTAACCAATATTATGCTAATTTTCACCCCCCTTCTCTAACATATTCCATCTTTATCTTTCCTTTTCACCTGAACTATTCTGAATATTAATTATGTCATTCCCTCTACTTCCTTACCTTCCATTTCCTTCTCTGCTTACTACTTTCACATTCCACTGCCTTAGGGTCACCAGTGATTTTATATTGTCAGATCCAATGACATCTTTAGACTATGGCTAACTGGATCCCTCTTTCACATTTGACAATGTCTGTTACTTTTCAATGCTCTCTATCTAGATTCCAAGATGAGAAACTACTCCCTCCCAGTCCCCCTAAAACCTTCTTAGCCACTCCTCTATCTCCCTTACAAGTTCCTCTTCTGTCTGCTTCTTTTCTCATGCTACATACTCTCCTTGGGTGACCTAACTACTCTGTGGTTTTCATTTTTACCATATGCTGATGGCTCTCAAATCTATATATGCAAGTCCAATCCTGTGTTCTACCTGGAACTTCAAATATTTGCTGTGTTTTATACCTTAATGTTCCAAGGATATCTCAAATTCAACTTAATAAAAACAGAATATATTATCTTACTCCCAAATCTGCTTTCTCTGCTGTATTCTCTATCTCATTTTATAGTATCACAATTTCCCAGAGTTGCAAGCCCAAAATTATGAGTACCATTTTTATCTTCTGGCCTTCACGTCCCAATACCTTTGGGCTTCCAAAGTATTTATTGAGTCTGTTCCCTTCTTGTAGTAGACACTGATGGCCACCTGCCTGACAAACATGGTTGTTGCCATCTTCCTTGCTAACAGAATCCCAATTTTGCTCAGATAGCCACGTGATTCTGTATGTAAAGATATGTGTTTGAGGGAAAGCTGGCAACATTCTCTGTCCCAGCTTCAAAGGATGAGTCTTGATTTGTTTACTCTAAGCCAATCATGATAATTCTTGTAAAAGAATAACTCAGAAATATTGTTATCTGCATAGAAATATTTGACTCATATATGAGGGAAACAGTCATTAGATTTTGTTGTCATTGAACAAAGGCAAAACAGCAGGAGTTATGGGGTAGAGGGAGAAATAACCCCCTTTCCCCAGACATTTGGAGAACAGTAAATCTTGTTTTATATTTGGATAAACTGATTATCCAGCAGCTGCATTTGTTCACACTGCCACCACATTTTGCAAAATCCTTTTACCCTCTCTAGCTTCCACTAGCTGAACAAGTATCACTTTCTCTGAGAAATCTTTCTAGTCAACCCCCACCCCCTGCTATATACTAGGTATATTAGAAACCCTTCCTTTGTTTAGAGGGCAAAGTATGTGCTTCATGCTAAATGTAGACCTAGTTGGGTATGGTGGGATTTTGAAAAAGGAAAGAAAAGGCTACATTCATTGTCTCTGAGTAGTTGTGACTAAGGAACTTTGGTATTCTACAATTCTAAAGGTTTGATTACTTCATACACATCATTTCTGGTATGTGTGGTTCCTAAAGTTTTACTCCTAAATAACTCGAGAGAGATTCCCTTAGGAAACACACACAACTAGATCTGTCATTTATTTACCATTTTATTCAATACTTTGGAAGTGCTTTGTAATAGCCTTGTTAATAGATGCTTGCCTAGGGCAAGTAATAATTTATTGGACAAGGTATAAAGGTTCCCATTTTATTTATTTACTACCGTATATGTTGTACAGAGAAAAACAACTCACAGAGCTTCCAATTTTTCCCTAACTTTTTATTTTGAAAAATTTCAAGTACAATAAAAACTCATCATACCCTTCACCTAGAATCACCAGTTATTAATATTTTTCCATATAAGCTCTCTCTCGCTTCTTCCCCTCGACTTTTCCCCGACATGAACACACACATACACACACCACACTTTCTTATGACTGAACAGTCTGAAAGTAAGTTGCGGACATCATGACTTCACCCTTTTATCCTTCTACATGTGTCTCCTAAGAGTAAGGGCAGCCTCCTACACAACTGCAACGCCACTGTCATACTCAAGGAATTTAGCATTTATATAATAGAATTATCTAGTATGTAGTTTATATTAAAATTTCCCTAAAATTCCCCAATCTGAGTTAGTTTTTTCTCACCTGGATCTTATCAAGCATCATGCATTGCATTTAGTTTTTATGTCTCTTTAGTCTTTTTTTTATCTAAAACAGTTCCTCCACTTTTTAAAAAACTTTCATGTCATTAATATTTCTGAAGAATTCAGACCCATCATTTTGTAAAATGTCCCATGACATATATCTGATAGTTGCCATATAGTTGCATTCAGGTTAAGCATTTGTGGCAAGAATGCTACAAAAGAGCTATTTTCTTCTCAGTGCAGAGTATGAGAAGGTTGCTCCATTATTGGTGATGTTCAATTTGATCATTTTTCTCTCTTTTTTTGTACACTTCTCAAGTGAATCATTTATTATGGAAACCTCATAGCAATGAGGCCAATATCTCCATTTATTGAGCATTTAGTAAAGTGAAATGGAGAATAAGGTAATTATTTAAAAAAAATACTTTAAAAATAAAATGTCCAGGCTTCAATAATCTGGATATTTTCATTAAATTTTTTTTAACATCTTAGGAAACAGAATTATCTGCACTTGTGTCTCAAATCTGTAATTTTCTTTGTTCACACAGATCTAACCAGCTAATAGCATCCATTTATCTCCAATTAGCAGATCAGCACAAAATATAAATGGCTTAAAAGCAGCACAATATAGTGGAAAAAAGAGATTAATCTAGAATGCAGAGATGTCAAACTTGCCTCATGACCTTAAGCAAATCATGTGCTCTTCCTGGGCCTCAGTTTTCTCTTCTGTATAATGGAAAAAACTGGACTTCAGGATCTTTAGAATTGTATCATTTTAAAATTCATTCATATCTGTAGTTAACTGCCATATACTCTGAATCATTTTGACTCCTACTTATAAATGTTTACGCCTTGTGCAAGATCAAATTAACTTAATGTTTTTTTCCTGGTGGAAATAACAGAATTTTAGGAATAAGAAGGAACTATGGAAATTATTTCATCAACTTCCCACCAGATTTGGGAATCCCATCCTATTGGTAGCCATCTGGTCTGTGCTTGCACACTTTAGGTGATGTGGTAGCAATTACCCGAAGCAAAGTGTTTGTGTGTAGACTCTGAAGTTCTGCCTCAGCCATTTTAGATCCTTCTTGATGATCCATGAAGTCCCCAGACTCACTAGCTTAGCCTGTTCGGGCTGCTGTAACAAAATGCCACAGACTGGGTGGCTTATAACAACAGAAATGTATTTCTCACAGTTCTGAAGGCTAGGTAGTCCAAGATCAGATGCCAGCATGGTGTGGCCTCATGAGAGCTCTCTTCCTGGCTCATACTTGGCGCCTTCACTGTGTCTTCTGATGGGAGAAGGGAAGGGATCGCTCTCAGGTCTCATGTAAGGGCACTAATCTCATTCAATAGGTTCACCCTTCTGACCTAATAACCACCTGAAGGCATTAGGATTTCAGCATATTAATTTTGGGGGCACACAAATATTCAGCCTATAGCACTCACCTTCTCTGGACTTCAGACATCCCTTCCTTCACTCTCCTTCAATAATGCACTTGTGCATCTATACCTGGATCGCTCAGCTATTGTCTGCCTCTGCGATCTGGCTTTCTGGTCTTCTCCCTTTTCATCACTCCTTCCAACTTTCTCGTTGCTCTTGAATAACATTGGGATGTAAAAATCCCTGGAAACCTTCCTACCTCCCTATCTAGTCCACCAATTCCTTACGACTATATTTATATTTTGCCCAACCTGGTCAATCACTTCAGCATTGCCCTTACAACTTCCTCAACACCCACAGCATTTCTAATTATACCAGGTGTACTTTTACATTTATTTATATGCCAAATACTGAACAGCATAGATGCATAATATAGAACAGCATAGAGGCATAATATAGAATAGGAAAGCAAAGTATCAATTTGTGAAGACTGTTGTGAGTGTACACTTTTTAGAATAAAAATATGTATTTAATTATATTGTAGCCTGACCAAGCAAATACCACTGACCAAATCATATACTAGTCATATAGAATAATAATGGCAACTTTTTCAGCTGAAAAAGACACACCGGTCAATTTACTAATGTGAGATTGAAAATACACATGCGTAATCTTAAAGGCTTTAAAACACAGAGGACTGCAGACATGTGAGGTAACAAATATTTTCCCTGATGTGTAGTGACATGCTATGGTTTAAACTGGAGATGGAATACAATGACCGTAGCTCAAGAAATGTGACCTGGAGGGTTTGCATGGTTTTTTATTGTATTTTTAAGAGTAAATAAGTATATCATATTTCAAAACAACATGCTCTTAATGCTAATATAAATCATCGGTGCCTTTCTTCATATTTTACTCCCAAATGATTTCTTTGTAGGATCTTAATGTGCATAGTTATATTTAGAAATCAGAATAAAATATTAGCACTAGAAAAACTTCGTGATCATTCATTCTATAAGTGAGGGAATTGAAGCCCCATGGGGCAAAAATCACGTTTCCAAAGTAATACAGCTCTGGTGACTGAGCAACATCTAGAGTGTGGTTTCGAGGACGTGCAACTTTTCCAGTGATTTTCAAACTGGGCTCTTTGGGGATCCTGGTGGTGTGTCAGGACTACCTTATGGGAGAAAGTGGATGGTTCCTCACCTCCTTAAAGTCAAACCACACTACATTTGAGTGTTTTATATATTGTGGTTCTACTTAAAAATTTGAATTAGAGAAAAGGATCTTAGTCTTAAATGTATATATTTTTGAAAAATTGGCAACCATGCCTTCTCCATCCACATGGTGATTGAAATTTTTCCTTATAGCAACTACTCAATGTTAGTATGAGTTAGAATACTCGCTTTTTTGCATTAATGTATTTTTATTTAAATTGGTTCTTTAAGTAAATACATCATAAGTGTTTCTACAGATAAAGATGTAGATGCAGATAAAATGGAATAAAATCTTCTCTTTTGCTATATCTTCACAATCGGCAGCCTTCTCCTTGACTTTGCCAGCATGCTACCTAGCTATTTCAAAATGAAGAGAAATAAAATATGGTAGAAGCCATGAGATGAAATAAAAAAACAAGCAAGTTTAGGTTTCTATAAACTCACTTGGTGGGAGCCTAACGTATTGTTGTGTATAAATGTCTGGGAGCCTATCAGATTCATACTACCCTGTTTCCCCAAAAATAAGACCTAGCCAGACAATCAACTCTAATGCATCTTTTGGAGCAAAAAATAATGTAAGACCCAGTCTTATTTTACTATAAGACCGGGCCTTATTAACGTAATATAAGACTGGGTCTTATATTAATTTTTGCTCCAAAAGACATATTAGAGCTGATGGTCAGGCTAGGTCTTATTTTCAGGGAAACACAGTATTTTGTAGCAGCAATATTTATTTTCCCAGCTTTATTTCTTTTCAATAATTTCTTCCTTAAAGATACTAATGTCGATTGATATCAGATTAATAACAGCACACATTTTCCTAAGTTTTCTTGCATATTATATTAATGGTAAAATTCCCCTTTGTGACATTATGGTGATTGTAGCTATCCATGTCTTCGTGGGGTCATGAAATGGCCTATGTTTTAATCCCTGTGGGCTTTCTGACTTTCTAGTTAACTGACATTTTTAAAGTTAATTCGGACTACTTAGTGCATGAAATTTTTCATTAATCATTTCATCCTCCCTCAATTCTAAAGAGGATTTGATCCCCAAAATAAATTTGAAGAGACTTAAAAATATAAAATCCAAGCATGAACATGTCTTAAAGTGGTTGTTTTACCCATTTGGGACAAACTCAATTTGCCCAATGATGATTCACAAACATTCAGGATTCCCGTTATGAGCTTCTTTCCTTTATGAGAGCAATTAAGTTCCATGGAAATGGAAGCACATTTCAAAAATACCAAGAGCATGGATTTCTCTTAATTTTTTTTTTTAACTTTCACAGAAAATTCAGATTATCTGAGCTATAATTTCACTCTTTTGACACTTTAATAGGTATATAGCTTTCCTCAATCCAGCTGTTTTCCTTCACTACCTGTGGTGATGTGGTTGCAATATTTAAAACCAGAGGCATGCACTAAACTCTGGCAATAATGTTTCTAAACTAATCCAGCATGAGGAGAAAGGTGATTAGAAAGGAGACAGGTCCTAATGGAAGATGGATAAGCTATTTCTAGAAACTACCATTACTGCTGAAAAACTAATTGCTTTCCTCTTGCTTTTGGATATTTCCACCAGTTCAAGAAGGACAAAGTGTGAAGAAACTTCACCTTGCTACTACTTGTAATGTTTCTTTCCTGAAACTGCAGAGAGCTTTGGGTCTCCAAAGCAAATTTTTGAGACAGTAGACTAATGTGCTTAAGAGAGAAAAGGTGAAAGTGTTTTGTGTCTTGAATGATTAGATCAGTAGCTCATTGTTCACGTAACAAATATTATGTGGTTTCTGCAATGTGGTAGGCACTGCGCTAGATAAAAACAACTGAATATAGAATCATTGTCCTGGAGGGGTTACATATTAATCCTAATATGATTTAAGTAATAATAGGAGGTAAGAAAAATTACTATGGAAGTTCTAGGAGAAGGAATTCCTCTAAATATCACCCTAATGCCCTTTTAGGGCTCTGTAAAATTTGTTTTATGCCAGTTTTACTAAAACTAATATGAGGCTAGCAATTTGTTATGGGTATGGCAGATACTTTATCAATTTTTAAGTTCTATGAAGTTTAGTATAATATACTAATAATACGAGCGTCATGAGATCTAGGAATATGTGGGCTGATGGCTGAAAGCAAGAGCCTAGGAGCTATCCAAGTGATTGTTCTCCAAGGCAGGGTATTGCAGGGAGAACGTAGGTTTTGATCCAAATCCAAGTTCTTCCAGTTATTAATTGAATTAACAGAAACAGGTCACTTCATTTTCCTTAGTTTTTGTATCCTTATGTGTAAAACAGAGCTAAAAATAATACCTGCCTCATGAGGTTGTTATGAAAAATCGATTGAATTATACATGTGAAAGCACTCTGTAAATTTGAAGTCTAATAAAAAAATTATTTTTTATAGCAAATACACACATGTCCATTCATCAACATGGAAACAATATTGCTGTAGTCATAGTACCAAACTTTCAGATGAAGAATGCTTGTCTGTTCTTCAGGCATTCTTCCAGAATCTCTAACTGAAAATGGCTGCAATATAATGAGTGTTCATGGCTAATACTACATATGGCTAGTTAACATTTTAAAGTACTAACCATTTGATTTCATGGAAAGAAAGATTTTATTCTCAATGAGGTTACCAATTATTTAAAATTTATGTAAAACTGGATTAATAAACCAAAAGGACAAAGGGAACAAGAATCATCTCCATAATCACATGACAAAGCAATAAAAACTTATGTCCTGATAGGAAAGGAACTGTACTGGTTGGGATGTTTTTGGTTGCAAACATCAGAAGACCCAACAAACATCAGTTTATGTCAAAAGGGTATTTATTATTTGTTTCACAATAGTCTAGTTGTGGGCAATCCCAGGGCTTGTTCAGTGGCTCAACAATGTTATGGCTCTGGGTTAGCATCCGTGGCGTTATCTTCATCTTCTATCATGCTATTGACTCATAGGCAGTCACAGATACATGTTTCAGCTTCATCACGCCTTTCCATCAATATCTCAGACAGGAAGAACAAGAGCACTCCAAGAAAATCTCCTTAAATATCCCTTTTGTCAGAAAGCAAAATATTACCCAGAAACCCCCTGGAGATTCCCTCTTACATCCCATTGGCCAGAACTGGCTCACAGGACCACCCCTCACTGCAGGGGAAGCGGAGAGAACAAATATTCAGCAAAAGAGGTTATGGCTGTAACATAAGGGCCTCAGGCCAATCATGATTCATTTGCTGGGACCAGGTACATTGTGGCCAAACAAAATCAGGGTTTTAATAATTAAGACAAAAAAGGGTGGAGACACTGATGGAAAGCTCCCTAATGGTGTTCCTGTATGTATACACATAGTTAATGAGCTAGACCCTGTACAAAAAAAATATTATATTTACCTTTTAAAAGAGAGGTTCTAAACACCATAGCCTGCATTGCAACTTTCTGGTAAAGAAAGCCCAGTAGGGCAGGGGAAAAAAAAAAAAAAATTATAGCCAAGAATGTTGGGCTAAAAACCAACTGCCTCTTTCCCCCCTGAAGCATGTCCACTCTGTGATGCAGTGGTTGCTTTCTCTCTTGTGAAACACTGATCCTCTGAAATGGTTTTTAATGTTTGAGCCAACAAGTTCTTACCTATCCAAGTATGAGTTCTGTGATTAATTACAAGGTATACTGCTCCTGTCAACTCATCAGCCTTTTCTCTTATGCCATTTAAAAATTTGTTTCCTAACCTAGGCTGGGCTTTGATAATACAAACAGGACCAGTTAAGAATCAACTCCCATCTGCTAACTCAAAGAGAGAACTGTTGCAATTTGCTCTTTCCATGCTATATCTCATTGATAGCTAACATTACATCATTCCCTATTTCATTAAAGCTAGATCTAAGTTGTGACAAATTGATTTTTTATAAATGCCATCTCTTCAATCCCCACTGGATCTAGCCAGAGAAACGTACCATCTCATGATTCCACTGAATATTCTCTGAGAAGAAACATTAGTTTCATAAGGAACATGAGCCTAGGAACAGCCTAGAAAGTTGATGACAATATATATTAGTTCAGAATTTGAATCCCTACTAAATTTTAGAAAGTGATTAGCCTGAGTGCTCATTCCTTTTGGCACTTATAATAAAAATTCTTGCTTTTTCCTCCCTCACAATTTTAATAAATTGCAGTAATATTTTTGTTACACCAGATATGAGATGAAATGAGCCCATTGGAAAAAAAAATCCAAAAGAATAAATTCATACTTCTTATCCTCTCTCCTCCCATTCAGCCTACACCATGTCTTTCAGTCTGGTTTCAGATATTAGTAAGTAATGGACTAATACACAGGAAATGAATAGCCCCTCCCTGCTCTGTAAATCAGAAAAGTCATTTACAGGAGCTGAGTGAATGGAGGGAGAGGTGTGTGGCAAGGGAATTGAACCTTAATGGCCCCTCTAGAGCTATAACTGTCTATCTCTCTGCCTGTCTCTCTTTCTCTGTCCCACTCGATCTTTCTCCCCACCCTTATTCTATTTCCATCTCTCTCAGTCATCCCTTACCACCATCTCTCAGTTTACAAATCTCTCAGACCTGGGGCCTATTATCTTAAGAAGTGGTCTGTGTATTTTAAACATTGAATGAAAAACTCTCCCAAGTACCTAAGTCACTCCTTGAAGTAAACTTCCCTTTTTACAGACAATGGGGTACTTGGTAACTGGTCCTCCATGGTGGGATCTGTGTAATTTTATGCAAGATGTTAATTGTGTGGTTCAACTTTATACCATGTTTCCCCGAAAATAAGACCTAGCTGGACCATCAGCTCTAATGTGTCTTTTGGAGCAAAAATTAATATAAGACCCGGTCTTATTTTAACATAAGACTGGGTATAATATAATATAATATAATATAATATAATATAATATAATATAATATATATAATATAAACCGAGTCTAATATAATATAGTATAATATAATATCAGGTCTTATATTAATTTTTGCCCCAAAGGAGCATTAGAGCTGATGATCCAGCTAGGTCTTATTTTCGGGGAAATACGGTATTACACTTGAAAGAAGTCAGAGTCATGGAAAGATCAAGACTAGAAATAAAAAGGTCATCAAAACAATATTTTGGAATGTATTTCCTACTTATATTCAGATATGGCCACTGTGGTAAACTGAGAATTTTCAAAACTTCAAGCAAGATAATGGATAATTCTGTCAAGTTCTGAATTAAGAGATCTGAGGAGTTATCATTCTTCTTTATCTATTTTACTACTTTTTACTACTTCCCTCCCTTCCTCCTTTCAACTTCAGGCTAGGAATGGAGTCTATTACTTCTCAAGACACCAACAGATCATCTACACCTTGATTGTGCATTGGAATCAAGTGGAGAACCTCAAACGTTCTGATGCTTGGGTCTTTCCCAGAAATTATATCATTGGTTTGAAGTAAGCCCTGGGTGTCAAGATTTTGTTTTACACATCGAAGGTGATTATAATAAGCAACTGAAGTTGAGAACCACTGATCGAGACTCAACATTTTTTAATCTCTATCAGCATGAAGCCATATAATTTATGATGTCACTTTTTCAAGGACAAAGATTTAATTGTTCTGCCTTTAACACTTTCTTTTAGAGCTTCTGCTAGATCAGAATAAACAAAGGCCTACCTATTAGACAAGATTTTTTGGAGAAGGGAACCAATAGAATATGTCTATGTCTGTGTCTCTGTCTCTCTCTCTCTCTCTTCTCTCTCTCTCTCTCTCTCTGTCTCTCTCTCTGTCTCTCTGTCTCTCTCTCTCTCTCTCTCTCTCTCTCTCTCTATATATATATATATATATATATATATATATATATCTATATATATCTATATATCTATATCTATATCTATCTATATGTATCTGTCTATCTATATATATAGAGAGATGAGATACAGATAGAGAAAGACACACAGACATACAGGTATATATATATCTATATATATATATAGAGAGAGTGAGATGAGATATATCTATATATATATCTCTATCTCTATCTCTGTATCTATATCATCTATATCTATATCTATCTATCTATCTATCTCTATCTATCTATCTATCTATCTATCTATCTATCTATCTATCTATCTATCTATCGAGATTATAAGGAATTGGCTCATGCAATTATGTTGGCTGAGAAGTCCTAAGATCTGCAGTCAGCAAGCTTGAGACCCATGAGAGCCAATGATGTAGTTCCAGAGTCCCAAGTTCTGAGAAACAGGACAGCCAATGGTGTAAGTTCCAGTCAGAAAGCTGACAGGCTTGAGATCCAAGAAGAGCCAATTATTCAATTCAAGTCTGAAAGCAGGAAAAGGCTACTGTCCCAGCTAAATAGCAATTCAAATGTTAATCTTATCCAAAAACACTTCACAGACACACCCAAAATAATGTTTGATGAAATATCTGGACACCTTGTGGCCCAGTCAAGTTGTCACATAAAATTGTCCATTACACCAACATAATATTTAAATAAGGATAGTGGATGGCAGCTTTGATGGAAATTAAAGGCAAATTAAGCCAGAAATAATCCATAGGTGTTTATAATCTACAGTGGATAATAGAGATTAACATGTAACTTTCAACTTGTTCTCGTTCCAATTAAATAATTTATCTTCTGTTGAAGAATACCTCTGAAACACAGGAGAGCAAATTCTTCCAAATCAGCTAACTGATCATCTACTATTGATACCTTCAGAAACTTCTTAGAAGTTGGGAGAGACAGAACAGAGAGTAACTAGAAGAGCGTGTATTATAATTATGTCTTGTGGACTTTCTTTCCAAACACTTGATTTATTAGTGTTGGAAGAGCACACAGTAAATTTTCAATAAGCATTTTTGAATAAGTGAATAGTGAAAATTAAAAAGTGGAACCCAGGATGGCTGGTTAGCTCAGTTGGTTAGAGCACAGTGCTAATAAAATCAAGGTTGCCAGTTCAATCCCCGCATGGGCCACTGTGAACTATGCCCTCCTTAAAAAAAAAAAAAAAAAAAAAAAAAGTGGGACCCAATTTATGCCTTCTTCAGATAACTGTTTATTTATTTAAGGGCATTTAGGAAAAGGCAAGAAAGGTGGAAGAGTGGTGTATAAGATAACCTTAAGTGGTAGGATAGAGATAAGATGTATTAGTGTATGAGTGTCTGTTTTCTCACCCTTTATCAGCCTAAGGTGAGTACTTTATCAGCCTGGTTTCTGGATCTTTTGAAGACAGAATCGGGAGAATGGGTAGAAAGAGAGAAGACCCAATAGACCGGAAGGAGTAAAGGAAAAGAACATAGCCAAGGAGGGTAGGCTGATCCACATAACAAAGACAGTGGAATTGGACAGGATATTCCGTGGGCTCTCTTGAAGTGGTGTTAGGGTTTGGTGAGCAGAAGGTTTTAATTCTAAATCTATAGGATGTGAAAGAATTGGAGAGGAAAGGGATACACATCTGGAGACATATTCTGTGAACTGAGAATTAAAACTCATTTGGAAGATTTAGATGAAAAATGGATTTTAAAAAAAGATTCCTTTTGGCATCAGGACTTTAAATGTGACTCAGTGTAGAGTTGAGACACATGGAGCTTCAGGACTTATTCAGGTTACATATTCTAAGTCCCTGAATGCTCTCTATAGCACTTTCTCCCCTCTGGATCATGTGACCTCTTAATGATACCCCATGATACCCAATAAAAATCCTAGTTATTTTCCTTCTTATACAATGGATTATTCTTGGTGTCTGCTTTTAATTTAGGGATGGGAAGTAGGAAGAAATTAGGCTTTCGTGAAAGGTAAATTAAGCCTCTTTTCTCGTTGGTGGTTCACCTCATATGAATATGAGAATGCCAATTACAGAAGAATCCCATTTATTCTTACAAATGGAGGTGGGGGTGAAAGGAGGGGGTGGATTTGAGTGTACACTGGAGTTCTGAGCTCTTTACATGAAATTATCTTCATTTTATTCTCATAACAGTCATAGGAGGTAGCATTTCACTTATCTTACTCAAGGTTAAATAGCTATGACATGGTAGAGCTGGGGTTCACACTATAAATCTATTCTTTCCACTGTACCCTGCATAATAGGAGCTTTATTATCTGGCTAGGTTTTAAAAATTCCATATAAGAAATCCTTGGTGATTTATTGGGTACTATTCCCCCCCCAACCAAATATCAAGTAAATAGATTTTTAGCAAACTATTTTCGAACACGTTCATTCTGGTCCATTTTGGAAGCAATACCAGTTACTTAGTGGGTTCAAAGAGATGGAATAAGGTGTCTAGTTTGTAAAGGAAGAGATTGTCTCCATTAGCAAAAGAAATGATCTTGTATCTAGAAAATCCTATGTAACACAAACACATACACGCACATGCACACACAACTGTTAGAATTAATAAGAGTTCATCAAGGTTGTAGGATACAAGGTCAATATACAAAAATCAGTCATATTTCTGTATATTAGTAATGAAAAATCCAAAAGTGAAATTAAGGAAACAATTCTATGTACAAGAGCATCACAGCAATGGATCATAGGTACCAAAACTGTGTTGATTCATAGATTAACGTTAACCGAAGAAAATCTTTAGTGGGACCCCCACAGATCTCAGTCCTCGGCCATGTCCCTGGCTCAGCACTTTTGGTCAAAACTTTGGATAGATACATAATCGGAAGATATCAATACAAGATAAGCTATCAGGTAAACAAGTGAAACAAGCTGGAAAAAACAAATGGAGTAAATATTTGGAGTGGAATTTAGCTGCTACATGATTATATAAGGGAGAATGAAAAATTAACTTTTATATTCATTTGAAATTAAAGTGAGAGTTTAAACTCACAATCTAGAATTATGTAAGTTAAACTTTATACTCAAAATCAACAGTCCTCTTCTTCGGAAAGTAAGAATCTTGATGGGCAGAAATGGTTTTTACTCTCTGAAGAATGATTGTGCCAAAATTATGAGCTAGATGCTAAACTAGGCATTATGGATGGAAAAATATTTCACTGTTGGTCCTTGCCTTTGAGGTTGTCATACTCTAGTGACAGTCTAATGAGACAGTATGGATCAGGGTGTCAGAAGAAACAAATTCAAAAGTTTACTTGAAGGGAATTTAATGATAGAACAATTTATAGATGAATGGGTAGGATTAAGAAAAACCACAAGATGTGATGAAGCACTCAGAGACTAGCACTACCAAGAAGCTGTTACTGCCTAGCTGTTTCTGGAAACTGATGAGAGCAATATCCATAGAGGAGCTGCTGGAAAGGAGCTATGTAGAGGAGCTGTGTTTCTTATATAGAGAGATGCAGACCCTGTCAAACTGTGGCCTGACAGAAAAAATGTGGGGAAAATAAATACCTTAGCACCTTTTCACCCCCATAATGTCCAGTCTCTTGACTTCCATTGGCCAAATCCAATTGGAAACCAGAGGTCAAAGGATTCTGGTTATGCAATCTGTATAGTCCCCATGGGCACAGAGCAGGATGAAGGATAAAGAATAGATTTGGAAAGCCAGAGAGAGAATATACAGCTAAATCAGGTAAAACAGATACTGTGTTTCCCCCAAAATAAGACCGGGTCTTATATTAATTTTTGCTCCAAAAGACACATTAGGGCTTATGTTCAGGGGATGTCATCCTGAATCATGTTAGGGCTTATTTTCTTGTTAGGTCTTATTTTCAGGGAAAGATGGTAGTTGCAATAAAAGATTAACAGTGCTATATTTAAAATAAGTCTTGAATATTGGGTGAGGAGTTGACAAGTTGAGATATTGATGCTGGAATGAATAGCATGCACAGACTGGGTCATAAAAGGGAGCACCTTGCTTGGAAAAAAGCAGGAAGTTGCAAGTGAGTAGAGAGTTGAGTGTGAAGGGTCTAAGGAAGAAGTTATAAACCAAGGATGGAAAAATATATTTGGTGGCCAGATCACTATATGAAGGACACTGCAAGTTAAGCTATAGGTTTGACTGCTTTAACAGGGATCCAATATACAGTGGCTTGCATACAATAAAAGTTATTGCTTTCATATATTATACTGAGCTAGTGGGCATCTCTGCTCTGAGAAGTTATTAGAGGCCCAAACTCCTTTTATCTTATTGCTTTGTCCTCATCCACATGGTTCAGAACAACTCACTACTATGTCCACATACTACAGTAGGTAGCAAAATGGCATGCTCTTTCCTTTCAGGAAAACAACCTAGAGATTGCACATGTCACTACTACTCCCACCCTATCGGCCAGAACTTGGGCACAAGAACACACCTTGTCACAAGGAAAGCAAGGAAATGTAACCTTTAATGTGAGCAGCCATATACCCTGATAAAACCTGGGGCTTCTACTACTATGAGGAAGAAGGAGAAAATATTGGAGGAAAACTGGTATTATTTGCCATAAACATCTTGTTTTTCCACGGTGAGGTCCTGAAGAGAATGGGTCCAATGGATGGGAAGGAGTGGTAGAAGACGAAAGATAGGATTGGTTAGAGAGAGTGATTTCAATGTTCAAGGCATTGGCATAGAAGTCGGCCAAGGATTGGTTTGGATGAGTCAAGTGGTGATAGATGAGATTCCCAGAGTAAAAGAGGTGCAGGCACCTAGGACTACAAATCTCATATGTCAGAACCGGTGGTCCAGAAGGCTGTTGTCACCTGCCCACGCACTGTGAATGCTGTTGCTTTTCCCATCCATGTATTTAGTAACTAAAATAAAATGGGGGCTATTTATCAGGTCATGTTCTGAACCCTGGATGGACTTAGAAAGAAATGTTTTTTTACAAGCGTAGGATTGCAAACCAGCGCTGGATGAGGGATTTACATTTTCTTTTAAGCACAGGCTGCTGCTAGTGGGCATAGAACACTGGGTGTGTTGATTGCTAACGTGATTTATGGCTGTCCCTGTGTATTCAGCTCCATTCTATGACCTTCCTTCCAGTGTCCTCTGCCTTGATAAAATCACTCTATTCTATGTCAAGTCCTTTTAATCCTTTTTTTGGAATCAAGTATGAAACAATTTCTAATGCATTGAAATCTAACTTTCTTTGCTTATTGTTTATTCCCTGAAGCCTGAATACTACATTTAGAAGTTGAAAAATTACAAGCTGCAGCTTTGTACGCAGTATCTCTAACTTTCTTATCTAGGTTTCAGTATGGCCTCTGATGAACCTTTTCTTTTTCTATTTGTTTTTTACACATAAACTTTAGACCTCCAAAGTTAATCACTTGGGTCTGCAGTTTATCATTTATAGCCCCGAAATATGTGGAATTATTTAATTGGGCACCTGAAGAGATAATTGTACATATAAGAAAGAATGGTAATGAAGCAGTTATGAACTAAAGTAGTACTGAAAATAATGGGGAAAGGCCTTAGGAAAGGACCTGGAACTTGGGCCTCTGGAGGGTCCATTTGTCTATTAATCCTTCCATCTATCATTTCATTCAAAAATCTTGCAGTGTCAATTTCTATAGAAATCACTAGGATTCAAAGATTATTATGTTTCCAGTCCTTGAAGAGTTTATATGTCATAACTTAAGCAGACTCAGTTTTCAGGCATGGTCAGAAAGAAAGGAAGGAAGGGACCAACTGTGTCTTTACTATGTGAAGCTTTACATATATAATCTTATTGATGATTGGGACTAAGGAAGACAAAGGCTAATATTGCAGTTTAGTAAAAGAACATAGATGTATAAACAACTGTAACCTCATGTCATTGATGCTATAATAAAAGTGGGAGCCCAGATAAGGGACAGGCTGATTCTGCCTGGGATAGAGGAAGAAAGCTTCCTGAGGGAGCCCAAATTTCAGCTGGACCCAGATGGATGATCAGGAGTTGCCCAGGTGGAAAGGTGGGAAGAGCACTGTAGGTGAAGAGAACTATATGCACAAACACGTGGAGATGTGAGGAGCTGGGCAAGTTTGGGCAATATTGAGTGGTTAAGTGCTAAGTGTAAAGATTGGAGAGGTGGGTTGGGATTCTGTATGCCAAGCTAAGGCATTTGAATTGTATTCTGTAGGCAATGGGCAGCTACGTAAAGTTTATAAGCATGGCAGTAACATGACCAGATTTATATTTTGGAAAGATGACTGGGGAAAATAAGAAAGGTGGGGTGGGGAGACTAAATTTACTCATTTTCACCAAGCAAATGTTTACTGAGTGCTTACTATGTGCTGGGCATCTAGTAGGGGCTGGGGATACAGCATTGAGTTAATAGTCAAAACTTCTTGCCCTCATGCAGTTTCAAGTAATAGAGGGAGACAGGCTATAAACAAAATATTTATATATAGTCATTCACGTGGTGATAAGTGCTATGGAGAAAATAAAGCACGAAAGAAGACAGATACAATCTTTATAAATGGATGACCACTTCGCCCAATACTATATAACCTCCACTGAGAAGGAAGGGAACAGTTGAGCAAACACATGAAGGAGATAAAGAGAGCAAGCCATGTGCTTATCTGCGGGAAGAGAATTTTTAGCAGAAGGAATAGCAAGTGCAAAGTCCTCTTATATGTGTCCTCTTATAGTCTTATATGTGAGCTCTGAAAAGCGCATGAGGACAAAAGAGAGGAATTTAAGACTCAAATTCCTGTATTTGTATGGAGCATTTAGCCAAAGAAATACCGATCACCTCTTATACGTCACTCAGAACCTTTAGTCATTTGATTATAAATATTTGAGTTTGACAGGCTAGAACAAGGTCTCCTTTTATAGATGGTTGAGAGGCTGGAATTTTAGACACAGGTAACTAAGCTATTTTCTGCTATCACTCAAGACCAACAATTTTTCGTTTGAGCAGTAAAGCCCAGTTATGATGCCAAAGTCAACAGAATATAGTTTGTTGTCTCCTTTGTAGTTTGAAACCATTCATTTCATTTTCAGATGCTCAAAATCTATACTTGATGACCACATTTAAGGGAACTTGCCCCCAAAACTAAGAGATATTACATGGGCTTGATGAACATGTGGAACCCTCTCAACAAATAAGCAAGATGAGTGAAACTGGGAATGTGTCTGGCTGATCAGGGGCTAGCTGTGTGCATCTCACACACAGAGATAAACATGAAGCGAGACCCTGGAATGAGGTCACTAGAGTATACCCTCCTGGTCCTGTAGTCAGACCACACACGTATTTAATGCACTGAACCCACCTTGAAATGCCCCTCAGCCCCAAGAGAACAAAGTACTAGAAAAAATAAAGGGGAGGGGAGGATGCTGAGTGATCCATAATGCTGGCAATGTCACAATCCATCCTGAACAGTGGAATAAAGTTAATAGAAAAAGTTCCGTAGGGCTTGTCAACTGCCTGTTACCCAACTCTTTGGCAGAAAAGCAAAAAGGAAATAGATATATCATTATAGAATGCATCGACAATAAATTATTGGGATGTGTTACATATAAGGAGTCATTCCCTGTATTTATTTATTTATTTTATTAAATTTATTGGGGTGACATTGGTTAATAAAATGATATAGGTTTCAAGTGTACATTTCTGTAATACATAATCATATTACATTGTATGTTCGTCACCCAGAATCAGTTCTCCTTCCATCACCATATATTTGACCCCCTTTTCCCTCTTCTACGACCTCCCTCCCCTCAGGTAAAAACTAAAATATCATCTGTGTCTATGATATTTTGTTTGTGTGTCACGTTCATTTGTTGCTTTCAGTTTTGTATCCCACATATGAGTGAAGTCATATGGTTCTTCACTTTTTCTGTCTGACTAATTTTGCTTAGCATGATAATCTCAAATCTCACCCATGTTGTCATAAATGGCAGTATTTCATCTTTTCTTATGGCCCAGTAATATTCCATTGTGTATATGTACCTCATTTTCTTTATCCAATCATCTATTGAAGGATACTTTGGTTGTTCCCATGTCTTGACCACCATGAATAATGCTGCAATGAACATTGGGGTATCTATATCTTATGGATAAATGTTTTCAGATTTTTTGTGTAGATACCCAGAAGAGGGATTTCTAGGTAGTATGATAATTCTATTCTTAATTTTTTGAGGAACCTCCATACTGTTTTCCATAGTGGCCTTACCAATTTACATTCCCACCAGCAGTGTATGAGGGTTCCTTTTTCTCCACAACCTCTCCAAAACTTGTTATTACTTGTCTTGTTGATAATCGTCATTCTAACAGGTATGAGGTGGTATCTCATTGTAGTTTTGATTTGCATTTCCCTAATAGCTAGTGAAGTTGAGCATTTTTCACACATCTATTGGCCATTTGTATATCTTCTTGGGAGAAGTGTCTGTTCATGTCCTCTGCCCTTTTTTAATTGGATTGTTTGTTTTTTCATTGTTGAGTTGTATGAGTTCTTTATATATTTTGAATATTAGCCACTTTTTGGAGGTGTTGTTGGCAAACATCTTCTCCCATTTGGTTAGTTGCCTCTTTGTTTTGTTGATGGTTTCTTTTGCTGTGCAGAAGCTTTTTAGTCTGATATAGTCTCATTCATTTATTTTTATTTTTACTTCCCTTGCCTATGAGGTCAAATCATGAAATTCTCTGAAACCAAGGTCATAAGTTTAGTACCTATACTTTCTTCTATGCAATTTATGGTTTCAGTTTAATTTATGGATTTAGGTCTTTGGTCCATCTTGAGTTAATTTTGGTATATGGTGACAGATAGCAGTCTAGTTTCATTCTTTTGCATGTGGCTTTCCAGTTTTCCTAGCACCATTTATTGAAGAGGCTTTCTTTTCTCCATTGTTGTTTTGACCTCTTTGTAGAAAATTATCTGCTCATATATATGTGGGTTTATTTCTGTGTTCTCCATTCTATTCCATTGGTCTGGGTGTCTGTTTTTCTGCCAGTACTATGCTATTTTGATTATCATCGCTTTGTAGTACAAATTGAAGACAGGGAGTATGATACCTCCAGCATTGTTCTTTTTTCTTATGATTGCTTTGGCAATGCGGGGTCTTTTGTGATTTCATACAAATCTGGGGATTTTTTGTTCTATTTCTTGAAAAAGTGGCATTGGGATTTTGATGGGGATTGCATTAAGTCTATGTATTGCTTTGGGTAGTATTGCCATTTTAAGTGTATTGATTCCTCCAATATATCAACATGGAATATCTTCCCATTTCTTTATGTCTTCTTCAATTTCTTTTAATAATGTCTTATAGTTGCAGGCCCTTCATATCCTTTGTTAAGTTTATTCCTAGGTATTTTATTCTTTTTGTTGCAATTGCAAAAAGAGTTGTGTTTTTCATTTTTTTTTCTGAAATTTTATTGTTTATATATAGGAATGCAATGGATTTTTGTATGTTGATTTTGTATCCTGCAACTTGACTGTATTTGTTTATTGTTTCTAATAGTTTTTTGGTGTAGTCTTTAGGATTTTCTATATAAAGAATCATGTCATCTGCAAAAAATGTGACAATTTAACTTCTTCATTCCCAATTTGGATGTCCTTTATTTTTTTTCTCTTGCCTCATTGCTCTGGCTAGGACTGCCAATGTGATGTTGAATAGCAGTAGTGATGGGGCATGCCTGTCTTGTTTCTGATTTTAGAGAGAAAGCTTTCAGTTTTTCACCATTAAGTATGATATTAGCTGTGGGTTTGTCATAGATGGCTTTATTATGTTGAGGTAATTTCCTTCTATACCCATTTTATTAGGTGTTTTAATCTTAAATGGATGTTTCATCTTGTCAAATGATTTTTCTGTGTCTATTGATATGATCACATAGTTTTTATCTTTTATTTTGTTTATGTGGTATATCACACTGATTGATTTGCACATGTTGAACCATCCTTGTGGCCCTAGAATGAACCCCATTTGATCGTGATATATAATCTTTTTAATGTATTTTGTTTGATTTGCTAGTATTTTGTTTAGGATTTTTGTTTCTGTATTAATCAGAGTCATTGGTCGGTAGTTTTCTTTTCTCATGTATTAACCTTACCAGATTTTGGTATCAGGGTAATGTTGGACTCATAAAATGAGTTAAGAAGTATTGACTCAACTTCAAATTTTTGAAAGAGTATGCGAAGGACAGATATTAGATCATCTTTGAATGTTTGGTAGAATTCAGTGGTGAAGCCATCCGGTCCTGGACTTTTGCTTTTGGGGAGGTTTTGGATGATTGTTTCAATTTCCTTACTGTTGTTTGGTCTATTTAGATTTTCCTTTTTTTCATTCCGTCTAGGAAGGTTGTATATTTCTAAGTCCATTTCATTTAGGTTATTGAATTTGGTGGCATATACCTTCATAGTATTATTATTATTTTTTTGGAGTTGAGCTTTTGTTTGTTTGTTTTTGTTTTTCTGCCAGTTGCAATGTATCGCTTTCTTTGTCCTGAGGGCTAAAATAATGTTTGAAATTATAGCAAATTGGGATCTCAGAGCCAAATCTATCTTCCTCTGTAGAGTTTTCTACTCTTGGAATTCCTTAGAGTTTCCCATTTATTTAATGTTGCAAATTTAAGATCCAGATGCCCCAAGTAAACTACCAAACCGCTCTCTATCTCGGTTCCCTGACCCAACAACCCTAGGCCAAAGAGCTGCAGGGAAGCTTTGTTTGCTTGTTTTTTGCCTGATACTGTTGAATTTAATATTTCTTGCCACTGAAAGGGGAAGGTCTAGGGCACAAATGACATGGAACATGAAATTATCTGAGTGTTCCTTGGATTCTTGTATGAGCCTTTATATATCTGTGGTATCTGTTGTAACTTCTCCCCTTTCATTTCTGATTTTGTTTCTATGTGTCTTTTTTCTTTTTTCTGTAGTGAGTGTAGCCAGAGGTTTTTCAATTTATTAATCTTTTCAAAGACCCAACTCTTTGTTGCATTAATTTTCCTATTGTTATTTTGTTCTCTATTTCATTTAGTTATGCTCTAATTTTTATTATTTGTTTTATTCTGCTGGCTTTGGGTTTCATTTGCTCTTTTTTTTCTAGTTCTTCAAGATTTAGTGTTAGGTTATTCATTTGGGATTTTTCTTGTTTCTTGAGATATACCTGTATTGATGTAGATTTCCCTCTTACTACTGCTTTTGCAGTATCCCAATAATTTTGATATGATGTATTTTCATTCTCATTTGTTTCTATCTGTCTTTTCATTTCTCCTTTTATTTCTTCTTTGACCTAGTCATTTTTTAGCAGCACATATTTGTGTTTTGTCCTGCCTTTTTTTTTTGCAATTGATCTCCAATTTCAAAGCATTGTGGTCAGAGAATATGATTGGTATGATTTCAGTCTTCTTAAATTTGCTTTGGTTAGTTTTATGTTCCAACATATGGTCTATCCTTGAGAATGTTCCATGTGCATTAGAAAAGACTGTATAGCCTGGTGTCCTAGGATGAAAGGGCTGTAAATGTCAATTATGTCCATTAGATCTAATGTGTCATTTAAGGCTGATATTTCCTTATTGATTTTCTGTTTGAATGATCTATCTATAGCTGTCAATGGCATATTTAGGTCCCTTATTATAATTGCGTTTTTTGTCAGTTTATCCTTTACTTCTGTTGGTAGTTGCTTTATATATTTTGGTGCTCCATGACTGGGAGCATATATATTGATAAGTGTTATGTCTTCTTGTTGTATTGTTTTATTTATACTTATGACATGTCCATCTTTTTCTCTTGTTACCATTTTTATCCTGAAGTCTGTTTCATCAGATATAAGTATGGAAACATCCACTTTTCTCTGAATGCTAATTGCTTGGAGTATCGTTTTCTACCCTTTCACTTTGAGTCTATGTTTATCTTTGTAGCTGTGATGTGTCTCTTAGAGGCAGCATATGGTTGGATTTTTTTGATTCAATTGGCTACTCTGTGTCTTTTTATTGGTGAGTTCAATCCATTTACATTTAGGGTGATTATTGATATATGAGAGTTTTCTATAGCCATTTTATCAGTTGTTTTCTGGTAGCTCAGTGTCTCCATTGTTTCTTTGCCTTTGTGTTTCTGTCTGTTACTTTTGTTTGGTGGTATTTTATGATTTTTTCCTCTGTTTCCTCTTTTTTATGTTATGTGTCTCAGTTCCGGATTTTTTTTTTTTTTGAATGGTTACCATTAAGTTTATGTAAAGAAAAATTTCATACCTACGGTAGTCCTTTTTTTTCAGCATGTATCTTATTTTCATTCCCCTTTGCCAATTCAGACCTTTAATTCCTCCCCTTTTATGTTTTTGTTGTCACAAATTAGGCCTATTTATGCTTGAGTTCATTCCTGAGTTGTAGCAGCAAATTGTCTTCTTCTTTTTTATGTTTTTATCTTATTTACATTTTGTGTTATGTTTAAGTGTATAGTGCCGTATTCTGTGTAGGGATTGCCATTTTCTGCTTCTGTCTGTCTGTTAGCAATCTTACTCATAATTTTGTAGCATTTTTTCTTTTTGTTTCAGGTAGAATAACCTCCTTCAGCATTTCCTGTAATGCAGGACTTGTGGTAGAAAATTCCCTCGGCTTCTGTATATCTGGAAAGGTCTTTATCCCTCCTTCACATCTAAAGGATAACTTCGCTGGATATATTATTTTTGGCTAGTAATTTCTCTTTCAATAGTTTGAGTATTTGATTCCATTCCCTCCTGGTTTGTAGAGTTTCTGCTGAAAAATCTGATAATGGGCTTTCCTTTGTAGGTTACCATCTTCTTTTTCCTGCCTACCTTAAGAATTTTTTTTTCATCATTAATTTTTTGTAGTTTCAATATAATGTGCCTTGGAGAAGGCCTATTAGGATTGAGGTAATTAGGTGTTCTGTTTGCTTTTTGGATTCGAGGATCCAGTTCTTTCCATAGGTTTGGGAAGTTCTTGTCAACTACTTATTTGAATACCAATACCGTATACTCTGTGTGCCCTCTCCCTCTCTTTTCCTTCTGGTATACCCATTATTCTTATATTGATCTTTCTGATGAAGTCAGATAATTCTTGTAGAGTTCTTTCATTTCTTTTAACTTTCAAGTCTCTCTCTTCTTCCATGTGCACCATTTCCAGATTTCGGTCTTTGATATCATTAATTCTTTTCTCCATCTGGTCAGCTCTATTTCCTAAGTTTGCTATTTCATTCTTCATCTCTTTTACCGTGTTTCCCCGAAAATAAGACCTAGCAAGACAATCAGCTCTAATGCATCTTTTGGAGCAAAAATTAATATAAGACTCGGTCTTATTTTACTGCAAGACTGAGTCTAATATAATATAATATAATATAATATAATATAATATAATATAATATAATATAATTAATACAATATAATACCAGGTCTTATATTACTTTTTGCTCCAAAAGACACATTGGAGCTGATTGTCCGACTAGGTCTTATTTTTGGGGAAACAGGGTATTGAATTCTTCAGCTCCTGAATTTCTATTTGGTTCTTTTTTTTAAATTTCAATTTCTTTGGTAAAGTATTTATTTTGTTTGTTGATTTTATTTCTGATCTCATTAAACTGCTTGAGGCTTCTTGTATCTTGTTGAGTTTTGTCAGAACTGCAATCTTCAATTCTCTGTCATTTAAGTCACATATTTCCATGTCTTTATTTTTTGGAGATTTTCCATTTTTTTCTGAGCTGTCTTGTTACCTTCGTTATTCATGGTAATTGATGAATTATTTGTCTTCCTCAGTGTCTACCGGAACCGGAGTGAATTCTGTAGCAGGTTGATATGAAGAGGTTTTCCAGTGGGTTGTGCTGGAGCATTTTATTTTCTTGTGGTGGAAGATTTCCCCCAGAGGTGGGCATCACCTCTGTGATCAGGTCGCCTTGCTCTCAGGGCCCCACCCCTGGGACAGGATGCAGTAGATGATGGGGTTCTGAGCCCCTGAAAAGCCAGTGCTTCCCCTGCAGCCAGATGCAGAGCTGTGTGACTCAGCAACCTTGGTGCCCCCACTAGGATCAGCCACGAAAGGTGGAGATGGGATTGGCTGGGAGAGGTGGCTGGTGGGTTTGCGTCTTTGTTCTCCTCCAAGTAATGCCAACTGCTAGATCATAGCTGCCTCACCCCTATGTCTCCTCCCTTGTCACTGAAATTAATCACAGTGTGCGTCTGCCGCTCAAGAACCGTCTGTACAGTTCTCAGGGTTGTTGATACTCTGTTCTTTAATCTGACACTACTACAGTTTTTTTCTGGGACCCACTGCTCACATTTAGAGAGTGTGGGGGAGGCAAGCTATGGGAGGGTGGGGAGAGGCAGCCAGGCTCCGTGACTTTGTTTTCTGCTTGGAGAGAGGGCCCGTAGATCGCAGTTGTTGCACTTCTATATTGAGTCTTTGCTCCAAGGTCTCTGCCCCAGTTGCTGCGTTCAGCTGTCTTATATGCTGATCACTCAGGCAAGATTGCTCCTGGCCACAGACAGTGCACCTGCAATCTCAATCTGCCCCTCTCCCGGCACTGCAGTGACCTCTGGGCTGCGTGGATGGCCTCGTCTCTGCACTTCTCCCTTCCCTCCTCCCCTGTTCACCCGATTCGCCCACCTTCAGATGTTTCGATGTGCAGATCTCTCAGACGTTTTTGTGTATTGTGGAAGGAATCTTTTGTTAAATTACAGCTATTCAACTTGTTGTAAGTTCAAGGGGAGCGGTTAAGTGGGACTCCTGCTGCCACCATGTTTCTTATGTCGTTTCCTTGTAGTTATTTGGAGTATGAATCTTAAGGACTGTGTATTTGACCACTAAATGCCCCCCAAATGTACACAGTGTTAAGTCATTTTTAAAAAACTGTTGACATTTTAATAATTAATTAAATGAATGAGTCAAAAATATTGGAGACAAGAATTTAAAAGTGTCAAGAAAATAGAAGTAGTTTTTTCCTAGTGTTTAATAAATAAAAATTGCCTTGGAATAAACATTAAATCTATTTATAGCATACATAAAAGAACATCTCTGGAAGTCAAATACTCTGTCTGAATTCTAAGCATTATCTTTCAGCTCAGAGGATTTCATGATTTAGAGTTGACTATTTTCATTCCAAATCTATGTACCATATAACTGCTAAAAATATTTCCTAAACATCCAGCATTGCACTCCTTGGTTACAGACTCAAGAACATAAAAATCAGCTAACAGCTATCAATCATTTATTTAGAAGTTAAACACCTTCTGTCTGCAAGTTGCCAACTGGGCAAGCTATCCTGCAGGAAATGTAAACTCAGTAAAACCTAGTATCTGCCCTGAAGGACCATAGGAAGTAAGTAAAAATGATAGTACAATGATGCAGTATATGCTCTGTACCCTAAGAGTTCAAAGGAGAGAGAGATGACCATGGGTTAGAGAAATCCAGGAACGCATCAAGGAAAAGCAACATTTGATCTGGAGCCATGATGGGTGGGTAATATTTCAATAGGCAAAAATGAGGTTGATTGGAGTAGGGTGGAGAGAAAGTCAGGTAAAGACAAGGGCTTATTTGAGAAGAAAGTTTCCTGTTTTGCTAGAGCATGGTGTATATACATTGGAAGTGGTGAGACTAAGCTGGGAAGGTGGGCTGCTGTCATGGGGTCTCTGAGATTGGATGTCAGCCTGAGGAGTCTGGACTAGATTCAGTCATCAGTGAGGCTCCATCCAAGTCAATGTGACATGATGTGGCATGACACTGCTTTGTTTGTGCTCTGATGCCCATGCTTTTGTATTGTCGCATTCGCCTGCTGAAAGGGTGATGCTGGTTCTCCAGCCCCGGGGGAGAGATTGGTTCTGTATTACAGATTTGCTTTGAGGGCAGGGCACAGTAGGGGTCATTAAGGGATATCTTCCCCCACTTCCCACACCAGGGACAATCTAGCTGCTGAGTGTGGCCTCTGTGTCCTGGCTATTTAGGTGCCATTTCAGCTCCTGAATATATTTCTGAAGTGAAGGAAAGAAAGTCATCATCCACAAATATTTAAATATCTCCTAGATGAACAGCAGCAGTTTTGTCCCTCTCTAGATTCGTGGTAAAGAAGCAATGCCAGCCAGAAGCCAAATAAAAGCTTGAACTCATGTTAACAGGGAAGGGCTGAAGGTGACGGACCCAGCAGATAGGCCATGGAATACTGCACTATTGTGAAATAGCTGCTCAGCTAATTTTTTTGAAGCTCTAATTTAGGAAAAGCAGGAACAGCATTATGTGTTTAGGGAGATACCAAAAAATCAATAGCCATTGTTGAAACACAGACATTCAATAGAAACTTTAACGTATAAATAATACACACCATATAACATGATATATAAGTACTGTATAAAGTCTTAGGATGCTTTTTGCTGTGTGATGTTCAGTACACATAAACCTTGTTTAGATAATACCTTACTGGAGGAGAGTGTGCCCCATTTGTCCATGCTGAGCACCAGAAGCTACAGTAGTCAGTGAGGTCTCCGTCGTCTGTATACAGACTTTTTAACAGAACCTAAAATGATTCTTTCACTTGAGACTTTTTAAAGCCACAAAAACCATAATTAAGAATGACTGTAATCCTTGTAGAATGACAACTTTACAGTAGAAACTTTTATTTGATAAGGCCAAAAGCAGTAATGAGTCAATTCATCCAAAAATTTGGTTAAAGACCCATATTCTGAAAAAATATAACATGCTTTGACAATATTTTTATGTGGAGTCAAGGCCTTTTTCCCCCCGAGGGTAGATCTAAATGTTGGAGACTTTCTTGCATAAATTCCATCCATAATGTATCTATTTCTAGTTTCAGTTTATTTGAAGTACAGCAGACATCTCTGAGGCAGCCTGAATCTAGTATCTGATAGGACTTTTAAGATTCCTATTGCAGTCTTTTAAACATTTTTTTTCCCTCACACCTGTTGTGGCAGTAATTTTTTTAGTGACTTGGGATTCTTGAGACTTTCCAAAGCATTCAACTTAATTTTCAGAATAATAACTACTTTCTTTTTTGCTCTCCTAGTTTGATTTTCAAAGTAATTAAAATATGCTTAATTTCATAATTAAAATACTACAATCACAAGTCTAAGTAACTCAAATATGCTCAGGAACAAATACAACTGACTCTTGGTTAGTAACCCATAGCAGCAGTGGGAGCCCAAGTCCTCGGGTATATTAGAGTGTAGTTACTATCCTCATGTGCGCAGCGTGTCGGGCCTATCAGAAAACTGGGTTTGCAAAGGGAATGGAGAGCATCTGTGAGTCTAGCAAGTTAGTTAAGTGGAACTAGTTGAGAGCTTCTACTATATAAAGGTAGATACACAACTAACTTGTGTGTATTTAACTACCCAGAATATGCTATGTGATTCTAGATTAACATCACTTAAGAACTGGGTTAAACATATAAAAACATATACGTATCCAAAAGCAAAAATATTTTTAGCAGGTGTGGATAAAGGAAATGTTGGTTCTGGCCCTGTTGTGAGCTTCCATTTATTTGCCTTTTGATATTCTTGAGTATTTTACCCTGGACGTCCATCGGTGCTATAATATCTATATATCAGGACTTTTATGTTAACTGCAGAATTTTAAAACATCTCAATAAAATGTACAGTGCTTACTTTATAGGCTTTTGTGAGAAATAGTGAAACAATGCATGTAGAGTGTTTGTCACAGAGCTGACGAGCTTTATTCCCCTTTGTCCCTTTTGCTTTTGACTATAATTGTCCAAAATTAACACTCTGAGTACAGAGTCTTCATCAAGAGCATATCAAATAGGGACTCGCCCGGTGGCTCAGGCGGTTGGAGCTTCGTGCTCCTAACTCCGAAGCTGCCGGTTCGATTCCCACATGGGCCAGTGGGCTCTCAACCACAGGTTCCCAGTTCAACTCCTTGAGTCCCGCAAGGGATGGTGGGCTGCACCCCGTGCAACAAGCAATGGCAACTGGACCTGGAGCTGAGCTGCGCCCTCCACAACTAGGACTGAAAGGACAACAACTTGAAGCTGAACGGCACCCTCCACAACTAACATTGACTTGGAAAAAAGGCCTGGAAGTACACACCGTTCCCCAATGAAATCCTGTTCCGCTTCCCCAATAATATATGTATATATATAAAAGAACATGTCAAATAACTTGAAGGAGTTCCCACTGGCCAAATTTGGAACAATTCAAGCATCAGAATGAACAATGACAGGAATTGACTAAACATATTAAATGTTAAAAATATCTATGAATTCATACAGATAGGAAATAAATTTAAAGGAGAGGGGGAGAAGGGAAAGTTCTCTAATGAAAAATGCCAACTAATAAATGTAAAAGGAATAATAGAAATAGGATATTATCCTTTTACAATTGTTCATTTAACAATTATCAGCGGATGCTAAAACTACTGGGTAAAAGAATGTTGAGAGATTTCAAACAATTTCAAACAATTCCACCCCATAGATTTTTATTTACTACAAGGAGAAAATATACCTTTAGTAATGGAGAAATCTGGTGAATACCACCTTCATCATGGGACCACACTTAGCACCATGAATGATGTACAAACTGACACATTGAAGCCCCTAATTTTATGCACACAGGGTTATCTAGTAGCATTCCTGCCCCACCTCCCAAAATCCCAGTTTAATCTGAATCTAATTATGAGAAAGTAATCACATTAATCCAAATTGAAGAACAGTCTGTGAAACAAAACAACATCAGCAACAACAAAATACCTATAACAATGTTGCAAAGGAGAAAGAAAGGCTGGGGACTCATTTAGGTTAAAAGAGATAATTGGGGAAATGTGAGTATGGCCTGTGTAATGCATAATGTTATCATATCAATGTTCAATTTCCAGACTTATGTTTATGTAAGATAATATCTTTATTCTTAGGGGTAAAGTGTCAGCAAAATAATAATAAAAATAATGTGTTTATGTGTGTATATATAAAAGTGTATATATACATAAACAAATACACATGTACTAAGAGAAAGAGAGTGTGCAAATGTGACAAGATGTTAATAATTGGGGAATCTAGATAAAAGTTATATGGATATTCACTGTACTATTCTTGGAAACTTTCTGTAGTTTTCTAATTTTTCCAAATGAAAGCTGAGGGAAACAAAGATATATCTGTAGCTCTAGGTGCTGCTTTTTCTAATTTGCTATTACACAGATCTGTGCAATGTTGGAACATCCCATGCAGACTGCCCGATTGTCCTCTGTCTGTCATCCGGAAATAGGTTTGCTTTGCCATGTGCAGTCTTTCCCATAACCACCACATATAGCAGAACATGCAGAAGCAAGGATTTCCTCTTGCAGCGCAAAGCAGAAGCACACTCAAAATCTTTAAATAGATTAAATGCATATTTTAACACAACTTGGTAGTGGCAGAAGACACAGAGAAGAACAGGACTTCTGGCAGGGCCTTATGGGTACTTGCTAGCATCCCAACTAACTGCATGGAATATTAAGCTAGTCACCGGAGTCTACGATGCAATACTTCAACCTGAACTACACATCACTGAGAAGGTTAGGAAAAATTAACAGGTCATAAAGCTGACATGAGAACCACCAGAGAAAACAAGGTAAATGGCAATTATACAATACAAGTCATCATTGAGCCGATTAAGACTCAGAAGCTAGCAGAGGGTTTCTGACCAAACAGGCCAAAGGCCAAATGGAGAAAGAGCTTGCTCTGTTAGAGGTTTCCTGATGGAGATTCCAGTGACCACAAGCCACAGGGCCATCCCCACAGCTCATCAACAGAATCACAAGGCGTAACTGCTGTGACCAGAGCGGGAGGTTACCACTGTGCAAAATTTGGTCTCTATAAGCAAAAGTGAGGCGTTTTCTATGCTCATCTTACCAACAGTCTTGTCGGCAAGATCCAAGTATAAGAAAGGGAGTCCTCATATTAAGTAAGGTAAACTACTAAGGTACCACCCAAACCACAGGTCAGAAAATTCACACAGGCAAGAAGGCGTAACAGAGTGGTTAAGGCTGACTTCCTGCCTTAGAGTTGATTAAGACAGATTCCCCTCTTCAGCCGAATAATTGAGAGTGACTGTCCTTGCGATTGACCAAGCATGTATATAGTAATTCTTTTCTTCAAATTAAGAAGTTTCTTCGGTGGCAGTGAAAAAGAGAAGATGGAGACAGCAAATCATATTTAAGAGAATGATCCCTACCTGTCTGTGCTAGTTGTATCCTGTAGTCACAGGATCAAAGTAATAAGAACTGTATATGATAGTGACACAGCCTCATATCTCTGGTGTGAAAGAATGGTCACATTTGTGTGAGTCAGATATTAGTAACCTAGAATGGGAAAACATTTTGAACAATGACCAAAACAAAATGTCAGTGTTTTGAGAAATGTAAAAAGCAAAAAGCCAAAGGATGCGGCCATGGGAATTAGTGAACATAAAAGCTGTTCCTCCACCTACATTATGATACATGGTTTTCCTGTATCATAGGACTCTAGAACCAAGTCCTAAAGGAATCACACACATTCTAAAGAACACAAAACATCCAAAATTAAAAAAAATATATAAAATAAAATGGAATGCTTTAAATATGGCAATTCACATGGGATAAGGTCTAAACTTTTCGAGTACTTGCTATTTGTAGGCACTGTTCTAAGTATTTTATCTCATTTACTCTGATTCTGTGAGTTAGGTGCTACTACTCCTGTATTCGTAATGGAGAACTAAAGGCATAAGATACTTAAATAATCTGCCCAAGGCAGAACGAGGGTTTGAAACCTGGTCCACATGTTCTTAACTACTGCTCTATGCTGGAATGTTATTAAACATAACAATAATCTTTTTTGAAAACAAATGACATGGCAAAGTGTTAAAAAATTTTTTTAAAACCGTGGAAAATCTGTATGTGCAGTGTGCTACTAGTTTTAAAAGTGTGAAGAGTAAAGGAGAGAGAGAGAAAGAGAGAGAAAGAGAGAGAGAGAGAGCGAGAGAGAGAATGAGTAAGCCCAAGAGAGGGAAGAGAAGAAGGCAGTATACAAGGCATAAGTGGTAATCTCTCAAGGATGGTTTCTCAGTAATTTTTAGTTTCTTCTTCCTATTTTTATGAAATTTTCAAATTTTATGTAGTGAAAATGTAGCCTTTTATAATAAAAAATGCTATATATAAAATAAATAGTCCGGAAATTTAAAAAATAACCGTGTCAAATATTCATAGAAGCAGTCTTAGGCCTTGAAGAGCTGCTCTTCCAACTTTATCATGTGCCTGCCACTTTCAGAATTTTTTCAAATGAGTTCTCCCTCCACTATTACTTAATCATTAATCACTTAAATTAATTCACTATTTTTATTTAGCCTTCTAAGTAGTATCTATGAAATCATGTTTTGCTATTCCATGGATTTTTTAGAAATGTAGATTAGAATGAACACGTAACTATTAAAACCTCTTGGGTCACCACAGTAGTATTGGTCCACGTTGGGACAGAATATGTTCCTACTGTTTCTGGCTTGAGAATCCGTAGGTGTACTAGAGAAAGAGGCAGACTCATAGATCTACTAAAGCAGAATCAGAGAAGGGACCTGGAAAGCTGCCTTTTAAACAGAGTCTCCAGGAGATTCTTATGCAATGTAAGTTTTAGAACAATTGCATTGTGGGTTCCCTAGGAAGATGCATAATGCTCATGGGTTCAATGTTGAATCTGAGGTAATTAAAGAATTTAGCAAGGTAACCAGGTTGAAATCCAAAACTGTACCAGACCACTCCAGGAGACAGCTTTTGGAGAGCATTAGCCATAACCTGGATGATGGTGGACGGGAAAAGCTAATTATTTCAAAATAAATGAACTCCTTAGTTTCTTTTCTTACCAAGAATGACACCCCTGGAGAGTTGCTTTGCTGTCTTGTTTGAGTGACAGCTCTTACTGCTGCTAAATCTTATCACAGAATGTATTAAGGAAGCAGTATGTGATGGTTCAGGTTGAGGTTAAGGTAGACCTATAGAGATAGAAAACTGCCAGAAGTCAGAAGTCCAAAAAGAAAGTGAGTTGCTGCAGCAGAGGGAGCAGGAGAACCTGATGCGAGGGAGCCAGTTAAGAGTTGGACACTGAGCAAAGCAGAAGTTGGCCGACCAGTGGGAATCAGAGGTATGAGCTGATCTGATTCAGTTCTGACAGGAACTGAATGAAAAAAGTTTCCAATCTCTCAAGTAGCTGCCAGGAGAGATTCCCATGTGGAAAGAGACCAGCCTTTGTTGAGAAGATGTTTTGATAAGCCCACTGCAGGGTGGAAAAGAAGCCTCAGGACCAGATTTCAAGCTGGAGAAGAAAAGCCTTTCTGTATAACCAGGAGGCAGAGCTGGAAAAGGCCTGGGGGGAGGGGACAAGTGTCTGAGGAGGGGGTTCCCTGATGGCTTCCAGACTCCAAGAAACTAGTGAGGAAGGGGCTGACAGTTGCATCAGCATAATCTGTGCTAAATAAGCCATGCATAGAAAAGGACAGCAGGTACGTTTCGTGGGTTATAATGGAGAATTTATAGGTGCGTAAGACCAGGTAGAGAACGGAGATGTCTGTTTGAACTCATCACAGAGTTATGTGGGGTCTATGATAGTCCCCGAAACACACCAAATTAGGCCCAAGGAATCTCATCCAGCTAGAGGTGAGCTAGGAGAGAAGTATTGTGTGAGGAAACATTTTTGGAGGGATTTCTCTCAGGAACACAGAACAATCACTGGGTCACTGCCAGGAGCAATGGAGCTAGGGAGTTTGTAATTAGTATCGAAACGATCCAGAGGAAGAAACTTTCACCTTAAGATGGACAAATATCGAAGCTACTGAGAGGAGCATTCTCTGGTAACTTGAGAGGAGTGTATGAGAAGGAAGCCAATCTAATGTGTTACGTCTCTTGGGGCCATATAGACATCATGCTGTAATCTGAACAGGGCTTGATAAAGATGGCAGAGGGAAAACATGAACCCTGAAATAAGCACCACCCTAACCTGTGACCTGAAAGCTGTTCTCTGTCTGTCACAGCGTAGCCTGGGGCCCTCAGGACCCATTGCCTTGGCTGCCTCCAGCTCAACAGCCTTCAGTTTTTTGGTTTAACTCTTTCATATGCATTTTCCAAGTGACTTCATTTTCTCAGTCTGTTATTCCTAGCATTTCATGAAGGAGGAACTTTAGAAGAAGGATCTTTCTAAAGATCTTGTGTAATTCAAAGTTCTTCTTAAATTTTAGACTAAGCATGACAAAAACAGGATAGGTATTCCTACTTAGCAGCTAAAAGTGGCACCAATAGTAATAGCATAAAACCAATGTATGAATCCCTTACATTCCAGCTTTGAAATTGAAATTCTCGATAAATTTAGAAGCAGTTGCAGAATTTTCATTGTTTTTCCGTTTTGTGCATGAAGACTTTATTATTTTACATTACATAATTTCAAATTGCCTTAATTCTGCTTTGCAAATAACAGGATTGCCCTGTATCAGAAGCTACGCTCCTTCTGGGACCATAGAAGTAAGCCTCCTAGAGAAGACTTTTCCAGTCAATACCTCTCCTCTTGATGACGCAGGCCTCTCCCCCTGAGCTTGGTTTTGGTGTAGAAGCTTATGCTCATTATAAGCAATTGATCTTTCCTAGCTTTTCCCTAGAATGCGTCATTTCTTTGAGCGTCTCTTTTTCCTCATACGCTATGAGTCTCTAGCAATATCACTGGGATTCAGCTCATTCAAGTTCCGCTATGGAACTTGTGAAGGACTTTGCAGGCTGTTTTATTTTTAAAGTATAGGACCAAGATACTTATCTACAAAATTATTTAACACCTCTAGGCAATTAGATTTCTTTAACATGTCTTTCTCCATCACTGGGTATCTGACAAGAGTGTCAAACAATGCAAGACTTTTTCTAATGCTTTCAGATGACCTATTAGAGTCCATCAGATTAAATGATACATATTATCATGGCTCTACCAAATGGCTTTGACCAATGTTTCTCAAATTGAATTCTAGGACCTAGAAAGGGCCAGTTCTGAGGGCATTAGAGAAATTAGAGGAGCAGAGACAAGAACTCCAACAAAGGGAACTGTTCTCCTCTTTCCTTGTCCCTTCTGTCTAAATTTCCTGCTTTTATTCTGAAAAAGTTCCTTTATCTTGAGCCCCCTTGTGTAGTTACATTAATCAACTGCTGTATTTGTTGTACCCAGAAGCTGAGCTAAAAAGGCCTCTAAAGTCCCAAACTTTTCAAAATGTTGTGCATGATGTTTAGGCCTGTGACTCTTTTTATAACAGCTTTACTGAAATATAATTCACATGTCATAAAATTCAATCTTGTAAGTGTGCAATTCAGTGGTTTTTAGCATGTATACATTGTACAACTTCACCACTATGTAATTCGAAAGCATTTTCATCACCCCTAAAGAAACCCGAAATTCATTAGCAGTCACTCCCCATATCCTCTGCCCTTCAGCTCTAGGCAACTACTAATCTACTTTCTGTCTCTATGGATTTGCCTAATCTGGACATTTCATATAAATGCAGTCATACAATATGTGACTTTTTGTGTCTGCTTTATTTCACTTCGCATAATGTTGTCAAGGTTTACCATGTTGTACCATGTATCAGTACAACATTTTTTAAAGCCGAATAATACTCCATTGTATGGATATATCATATTTTGTTCATCCATTCATCTATTGATGGGCATTTGGTTTTTTTCCACCTATTGGCTATTGTGAATAGCGCTTTTATGAACAATTGTGTGCAGGTTTTTATTTGAACAGCTGTTTCCAGTTCTTTTAGTTATATGCCTAAAAGTGTAATTGCTGAGTCATATGGTAATTTTATGCATAACTAATTGAGAAATTGCCAAACTGTTTCCCACAGTGGCTGCACCATTTACATTCCCATCAGTATTATATGAGGGTTCCATTTTATCCACATCCTATCCAATATTTGCTATTTTCCTTTTATAAGAATATTATTATTATTATGGCCATCTTAATTGTGAAGTGGGGCCTCATTGTGGTTTCGATTTGCATTCCCTGATTACTAACAATATTGAGCATCTGTTCATATTCTTATTGGCCATTTGTGTACCTTCCTTGGAGAAATATGTATTCAAGTTATTGGTCCCTTTTAAAATTGGGTTGTCTGTCTTTTTGTTCTTGACTTGTGTGATGGTGAATTTTATGTGTCAAGTTGGCAAGGCTACAGAGCCCAGTTGTTTAGTCAAACAGTGGTTTACATATTTCTATGAAGATATTTTGCAGGTGTGATTACCATTTACAGTTGACTTTAAGTAGAAGAGATTACCCTTAATAATGTGGGTGGACCTCAATTCCATCAGTTGAAGGCCTCAAGAGCAAACACTGAGGTTTCCTGAGGAAAGAACTCTGCCTCAAGATTAGAAATCTTGCCTGAGCTTCCAGCATTCATGCCAGTCCCCGTAATCATGTGAGCCAGTTCCTTAAAGTAAATCTCTTCATGTGTGTCTGTGTGTTTGTATATAATTGTATATGCGTGTAATACTTATATTAAGTGTGTATATATGTTTACATATGTATAATATGTTATATATTAGGGGTGCCAAAACATGCGTACAAGTGGACACTTTGGTCAATGTTGCTCAAGCAGTAGTTTGCTATAATCAGAAGTGCCTGGACGCTGTTGGTAACCACTTTGAACACCTCTTGTGATTGCGGAAGTCAAATGTGATTTGTATTCATCTTTTGTTATTGGTGTATATTGAGTATTACAATTTTAATACAGTTTTTCTTTCTTAAAATGTGTATACATTTTTTTTGGCACCCTCTGTATATATGAGTTCATTTATCTCATATATACACATATATATCCTGTTGTTTAAGGTTCTCTGGAAAACCCTGACTGATACAAATTGTTAGTTCTTTATATGTTTATATATTCTGGATACTGGACCCTTATCAAATATATGAAAATAGAACCTGTGTTAGGTTAAGCCATTCCAGTTGCGTTTGTTACATGAATCTTATAGGGTTTTCTGAGGATCAGATAGGTCATGCATATAATATACAAAAAGTTTTGACACATAATTAAAGTCATTACTATTATTTTTACCACATTTGAGTTCGTTTAGAGAAATAAGCCCTATCACTCACTAGGCTTCGGGATATTATTCCTTATTCAGTAAATGCTTATGAATCCCTATTATATATAAGACACTATGTGGGGTATGATGCAGGGTCAGCTTCATGGCCTGTGCAGCCATTCAGAACCCTGGGCCTGGTTTGATGTTCTGCGTTGTCATCTTAAAATTCTTACTAGGTCTTGAACAAGAGGCTCTGCATTTTTATTTTGTACCGGGCCCTGCACATTATGTAGCCCATCCTGCTATGGTGAATGGACAGTTCTTTTTGTTCAGAATAATAACTGATGTTTCTAAACATTATGATGTGTTATGCAGAAAACATGACATTCTGCTAAACACACTTTGTTTAAGAAGACTGAGACATATACAGTACCTTTTAGAAACATTTTACCAAACATGATTTAAAAAAATGAAGTGTTGACATTTACAGGTAAGCTTTAGTTATCTGAAAAAGTCACTTATTTAGAACAGTCAAGTGCTCGATAAATGAAATGTCAATATAACAAGAGCGAGAGACTACAGGCTTTGTTGTGGTACTAGTTATTAGGGGTTGGGGAGTTTAGATTGCTAAGGTTTTGGGGGATTATAAGGTAAAATTTCTGAAGAACATATCTTCTCCCCAGTTATTATTGATACAACATACAGGAACTTGCTGTGATATGTTGGACAAGTTGCTTAACCTCTCCTAATCTTAGTTTTTCTTTTTGTAAAGTGAGGGTGACGTACAGCTGACAAGTCTATGAGAGGAACAGGGTTTTAGCCCTGTGTCATATGAGGTACAATAAATGCCTTTTTTCCCATGTTTCCTCTTTCAAAGATGCATTGAGCACCTAATATGTGCTATGCTGCATTCTAAGCACTATGGACACAGCTGAGTAAGCATCCTTGTTCTCAAGGAGATTATATTCTAGTAAAAAAGATGGTAAGCATCGTAACTATGATAAATATGATCACTGCAGGTTGCAATGAGTGCTAATGAAGAGAATTAATGGGTGGGAGTTGTTTTAGTTAAATGGGTGGTCAGGGACAAGCTCTCTGGGAAGGTGACGTATGAGTTGAGATCTGAAAGATAAAAATGAGAGAGTCAAGTGAGGACCCTAAACAAGCTTTTTCATAGCAAAAAGTCCCAGAAAGTGGAAAGAGCTTGGTTTGTGTGGAGATGGTGAGAAGTCATTGTGACGTTGTAGGGCGCAGGAACCAAGGAGCGGGGTGGCCCATGAGAGCAGACAGACAGACAGGTGCCAGATCAAGTTGGGCTTTGAGGATCAAAGACAGGAGTTTGGATTTTATTCTGGGTAAGGGGAGGTCGTTGGAGGGTTTGAAGCAGGGGAAATAAATATGTCATCTGATTTATGCTTCAGGTAGTTTCCTCTAGTTGGCTTCTCGTGGCGGAATCGGATGGACTGAGGGTTGGCAAGAGTGGCAGCAGTGACCACTTATGGGGGTGTTGCATCAACCCAGGAGTAAGAAGATGGGGGCTTTGGCTATGCTTGTGGTCTTGGAAGCTCATAAGAAGTAGTTGGATTCAGGATATACTTTGGAGTAGAGCTGAGAGGACTGACTGTTGTATTGAACATAAGGGTAAGGAAAAGAAAAAGGTTTTTGTTTTTCCCTGATGAAAAATTTAATACATGTTCACTATAGAAAGTTTGGAAAATTCAGGAAAATGTTTAGCAGTCCCCTGTTTTAATATGTAAACCTAGATTTTCTTGCATAAGAAGAGCTCTATTTTAATTTGCTACACTTTTTGGAGATTTCCATGCACCTTAACTTATTAGAGGCTTGGAGGATTCCTGAAGTTAAAAAGAGAGAGAGAGAGAGAGAGAGAGAGAGAGAGAGAGAGAGAGAGAGAGAGAGAGAAACATGTTTCACCCTTTTTAGTACAATTTCCTAATCTTAGCTGACCTTTAATTTTTCTGATGGTTGGTTTGTACAACATCTGTTACCATCTCTATCAGTGATCACCAGAAAACATGATATAATACTGCATTGGATCTTTTCCTCTCTTTTCTATTCCCCTTATATATAGAAGTTAGTTTTGCAGGTCCTAAGCTCAGGATTATTTCCTGAGTCCCCCAAGACAGTTCTTCATGAGAACTTCATGAAGATTTAACCTTGCACTTCCTTTTATCCTTCTCTTAACATTCTGGGAGGCAAACGTCTGGATTACATTGTTCTATGATATTTTTAATGTGTCCCTAACCCAGATCTCTTCTATCTATCAGTTAATCTTATAAAAGAGGAAGGGAACTTGTGTCAAATTGTTTAAAATTGACATCTTCCAAATATGTCTCTTAATGTAGAAAGTTACAGCCAGTGGAATATGAGCTATCTTGATAACATATAACTAGTAGAGATGAAGGACACTGAGTTTTAAACTTGAGAATGCACATATATGTATTTATAAATGTATACAGTCAAAATGCCTTAATGTAAATTTTTGTTTAATTTGCTATCTGGCAGCAACAACAGTAGATATTTAGTAAGGCCCCAAATGTCCCAGGGGTAATAGAACAAAAATATTTTTTCCTTTGTCCTTGTATGACTTGGAATTGTCTGAAATGTCAAGAAGGAAAAAAATATTTCCTTAAAAAATATTTTGGATAGATATTGGTAATCATAAAAATGAATGCGTTTATGCCCCGGCAGCAATTGGAGCTGCTTGCACCATTAAGGTGGACATGGTGTGCCTTACACTAAGCTTAATTATAAGATTTTAATAAAGGAAAAAATCTGTAGGAAGTGTGGTGTATTATTACACTTAAAGCAGCCAATTAAATTAGTCTCCTGATACAGGCTACTTTATAAACTCATTTATCACACAAGTTAGCTTGGTCTGACCTTTCTACCCCTCCTTGGATAAGGATGGTAGCAATTTCTCAGTGGCAAAAATATTGATTTTTTTTTTTTTTTTGACAGAGTTTCTTCTCTAGTTTGATTTTCCTTCTTTTCTGCCTTTCTATTCTTGTGTCACCTTCTCAGAGACTGGAGTCCCATTTACGTGTTGGCAAGAAAAATGCTGTTTGGAAGGACATGGGAAGCTGTATCTTAATGTTCAGGCTAATTAGCCACACCTTAAAAATTTATGAGGGCATTTTGCTCAATATGGAGTATTTCTCTTATTCAGTAAACAGAATAAAGTGTTGGTTATCTATTGAAGCTTGTCGTGCTAGCCAAGCCAAGTGTCAATTCTTCATTTGTTGTATTATTTAAACTCATACTCTCTAATTCCTTTTTCCTGAATTTTAAGACTGATTCCTACATGTTAATGACAATCCATTTGTCACATGGAATATTGACATAGATCATTTGTTCAGTTAATAGAGAATGTTTCCCTCTATCAATAGTTTTTCATGGTTTGGGCAAGACATTTCTTTCCAGGGAACAGTTAGAAGGTAGCTATGCATAGCCTTTTACCAGACTTGAGAGATTTAAAGAAATTACCTATCTGATTACAAAAATTGTATCTGAAGTCAATCTTTCTAAAAGATAAAGATTTTTCCCAGAAAAATAAGGGGGGGCAGGGGTCATGGAGGAAAGAGAATTTCCATTTACTAAGTGCCCATTATAAGCCAGAAACTGTACTGGGAGTGTTATATACATTATTTTCTATCACACCCTGAGATGTTTGTTTTATCTGCATTCTGTGGTGAAACTGAGGTCAAAGTAACTCCTGCAGTCAGTTTTGGATGTTTGTCCGGCTATGTAACACAAAATCTGTTGGACTAAATTCCACTCTCCTTCCACTCCACTGTGCTTTGCTGCTTCAGTTGGCATGATCTATGGGGATCCCACATTCTAAGGATGGCAGCAAACCAGTGACCACAGCTGGTTCAGACTCACAGAGCTTCCTTGACTATTTTTTTCAGTAGTATTGATGGAGGGTCAGTTATCCCATGTAACTTTGATCTCTCACCCATGGTCAAATGGAGGCAGTCTCCTGGTATATGGCTGGGCTACAGAAAATCTCTGTGTGCTCTTACAGGAAGACACAAGACTATCACTACTTCCTAACAATGATAGTCTCTGTTTTCTCTTGGTTGCTGGGATTTTGTTTTAAGGAAGGAAACCATTATACATTTTCCTCTCTGTGACTCACACCATTGCTGGTAATCATTCATAAATTACAGTTACTTTCAATACCATAGTGTCTAGCATATTATTCTTTGTATTCACAAAACTAATGGAGTTTCTCTTTAAGAGAAACCAACAAAGAATCATAAAAGCAGCATTCGTGTGCTTATACACACTTTTAGAAACATCAATGCTAAGAAGAAAATCCTTATTGCTTTGGGTTATGTTAAAGTTCCCAAAACATCCAGTTTTCTCAGGTCACTCTTCAAAGAACTATTGAGTTCTAAAATAAATTGAAAATGTGTGTAGATCAGAAGTGAGAGGTAAGAGTTGGAATTTTTTTTTTTTTAACAAGAGACATTCCTTGTCTCTACAAAATATATTGGTATTTCTCTTACGCCAATACCTATGATTTACCCAGGCCAAGGTTGAAGTCACAAGGTACCTTATTCTAAAAGAACCAACATGGATTCCACTTGAGTAATCAAGTTAATGATTTTCCAACAATTAAAAACATCAGAGATCCAAAGCAATCTCAAATTTTAAAACTTATTTCTTTTCTGACTGCTAAGGTAACACCATTTTATTAAAATTTCTAGAAACTACACATCAGAGAAAAGAAGAAAATTAAAATAAATTGTTATCCCACACACCTACAGATAACCATTATTAACTTTTGGTGTATATCAAGTCTTACCTGTTTGCATTTTAAATAATATTGATATACTAGTCAGGATTCTTAGCTGCAAGCCATAGAAAGAGCTCTCACTCCTTTAAAGACAAAGAATTTATTCAAAAGATAGATATTTGGTAGCTTAGAAATTCACAGGAAAGCCTGGAGAAACAATCTTGGAAAAGAGAAGGAGTAGAAATGACAAGGGAGGTTGATAAGCCAGACCCAGAGCCCAGGAAATGCCATGGAATTATTCTAGCGAGGCTCCTACACTAAAGACTTTCACCAAAGCTGGTACTTCTGCCACTGCTGGCCCAACACGGATGCTGGCTGTGCCGGTTCTGTTGCCCTGAAAACTGCGTTGCCCTCCCTGACGGAATGGAGTTTCCACTATCCTTGCTTCTGTGGGTCACTGGCTCCCAATTCTAAGTCTGGGTGGGTCTGGGTGCTTGATAAAGTCCAGGTCACACGCCTGCCCCAGATGTCAGGGAGCAGTGTCAGGAAGACTCTTAACTCCTTGTCTCTATGAAAGTGGAGGACTTCACTGCACATGAAAAATCACATGATGAGAAATTTCCCAAATTTGGGAAGGGAGTTTAGATGCTGAGCAGCCAAAATCCCACATGATGTCTGCCACAATGAGCTCATAAAATTTTACATAGCTTTGTATTCTGCTTTCCCCCCAAACGTTAAATCATGACTGTTTTCCTCAAATGTGAAACATTTTTCAAAATTAAGTCTTGCAGTGACTCTGTAATAACAGTCTTAATTTGATTAGTCAGTAGCATATATGATATTAACTGTCTTGAAAAGCATGGCGATTGCAAAGGTAGAAACATCGATCTTAATACAGACAGCTATCTGATTTTTTTTCTAGCTTCAGTTAGCACTCAGCAGAGAGAAGTCAGTCTCGTGAGCTTAAGCCTTCAGATATTGGGGCATGGCCTGTGATGGCCTAGATAACCCGAGTGAGGCAGGACAGGCTGGGAAGGGCAGTTCAGGACCTGCCTCTGCTTATTAGGCTGGGGCAGGCTGTGGGGGGCGCAGGGCTGGCCTGCAGGAAAAAAGGAACTCTGTATCTGACCTGGTTGTTGTCAGTCAGGAGGCTGCCAGGTTTGGGGTGATGCTGAAGGAAAACTTCAGAAGTTGTCAGGGACTGAGAGGAGCAGCCTGGGGTCTGAAACATAGGGTCAAGGTGGGTTTTAGTTCTAGAAGGACTCATACTAGGTAAATTACCAAGACATGTAGAAGAAACATAGCAGGGCTGCAGTTACAAGCCCAGTAAACAGAGTGGGAGCAGGTCTTATACGCCTGAGGATCAGAGCTAAAGCAGACATTGATTTCTAGGCTCAATTCACTTAAGTTCCTGACTAACATTGGGCATGGGGAGCTCGATTGTAGGGAACTGGTTGACAGAATAGCTGCACATGGGGCCCAGGGACCCCCAGAGAGGACAACTTCAGGGGCTGGGAACAAGGCCATAGGAGATAAGCTGAGTTAGTTGAGACTGTGCATCTATGTGTCAGGAAGTCGGACCAGAAAGAAAGGGCGCCGGTATTCCGTATGAGGGCTCTGAGGAAAACTTGCCTTCTCTCCATCCTTGTTGGCTCTTCTGGGCCTGTGGAGATCTACCTCTTTCGTTCTCCCTAGACCCCACTAAAAGGTTAGCTTCTCTTCCCATCAATTTGTATGTGGTGTTCTATCCCTATGGGTTCCTGAAAATTCTAACACAGATTTCAGATGCCCAAGGAATAATTTACAAACACCACAGCTCAACAACTTTGCCCTGGAGACTCTTACCTTTCAGATAGTCTGCAACATGTTGAATGTTGAAAGATCCAGCACAGCAACACAGAGCCAAACCATGTATGGAGCTAGAGCCCCCAGGTACTAGAGTGGAATTAATTGAAGCAGCAACTGTCGTTCTACTTCATGTAGCTTTGTGTTTTCATTCCATGAAAGTTGAGCCACAAGAATGTTATTCACAGAATGTGTCTGTGGCATGTTTTTCCCTGCAAACAAGAGAGAACACTGCATCGACCATGACATAATTATACTTCCTTCTGCACATGCCTAACGTGTGGATTCTGTCCAGAACTGGCTGTGAACCCTATAAAACCACGATACGATAAATTGTTGTCATCATTCCTGAGAAAGCTGTGTCACATTTGCTTGCCACCATTGGATGGACATACCTTTTAAAGATAGATGTATTTTTGCACTCTTGAAACTACTTATTTTCTTACTCTTTGTCACAGCCAGCCTAGTTTAAGCTGACGGTAAAAAGAGGTTTTGGAGGTTTTCCATCACAAGGTTATTTAAAGTTCTTTGAGCTGCCGCCAGACCTTCATTTAGCATTTTAATAAACTTCCTGGGCCAAGGAGTAATTTTCCTGTATCCTCTTTGTCCTCAGCATGAAGTAATAGTACAAAAGAGGGTCATCATTTTTAGGCCAGTCATCTGCATTAATTATAAAGTTATCCTTCTGAATAACCAGATATAAGGTCTGGGATAGAGAAAAAGGGGAGCAGGCTTTTTTCTGTGGTTAAGATTGAAAAGGGGGGGGGGTCACAGACACATCAAGGATTTAAGAAAGTGCCAACAGAAATATTTTTCACACAGATAGTTAGAAAGAACATTAAAAGAAACTGCACGTACAGTCAAGTTACAGCAAGATAACCAAAATTAAATTGCCTAAACATTCACTTACTTGTGTCCTTATCTGGAGTGTCTCAGGGCAGAAGAACCAGTAGACTCCCATGTTTACATGGTGATATGGAAATTGGCCTCCAAGACAGTTAGTTGTAAGGATCCCCAGAGAATTTTTCAGAACCTGCATCTTTGGGTACGGTGTGATGTCACTTTTTAGTGTTTCTAGGCATTGGGCCAAAATTCAGTTTCAGGAAAATAATTGCAAAAATGTTTAAATAATTTGCATGAGGTTTGTGAAAGCAAAGGAAAAGCTGCCTGCCTCATTCCCAAAGGAGATTTCAAGACACAATCAATGTTAGGCCACAAAACACTGTTTAGACAAAATAATTATCAGCCCTTTCCCTTCTCTTTCATTATTAAACGGAGGCCTAGTCCCTCTGAGGGTTTCACCTGGCATATGGAAACACTGTTGTTGCTATGTTCCCTTTATGGATGTTCAGCTAGGCTAGGTAAATTCAGAGTTTTCTAAATTGGCTCATTCATCGACATTATTTGACATTAAGTTGCTTGTATGTCATGACCAGCTTTTTTTGTTTGTTTGTTTCTATTCGTGTTATAATCAAGTATGATGGAATTATATGGGGTGGTTTCAAACTATGTGGAGAATTCTTGAAAACGTATCCCAATGCTGAGTTCATTTTATTCATTGTTGACTCCTGAGCTCAAAGAACCCTAAGTGACAGGATCATCAAAACAATGCACAGAGGGAAGCAGTGGTGGAATCCTATTAAAACAAAAAAGTAAAGCCGTGTTTAAATCACGTTACAACTATCAATGTCCAAATTACAATACACTTATTTCTTTAGGGATCTACTTAAAGTATTGTTTGAATTGAATCAAAGTTATTTTTACAGAAATTCTTTTTTTTTTTTTTTTTAACAGAAATTCTTGAAATGGCGTTATCTGACTTAAAGAGACATGGCTAATATTCGCGTTGTAGTTTACTGATTTTGATAGTTTAGGAGTGAATACACTGAACGAGTAGCAGTGTTAGAGTGTACACATACAATTTTATTTCTCCCCTTTCCCTCCTTTCAAATGCTTTTTGTAGATTAGTCTTCCCCTGCCTTTGAGAATGGAATATCTATGTATGTATATGTATGTATATATATATGTATGCATATATATATATATACATATATACATACATATATATACACACACATACAGATATATATATATATATATATATATATATATATATATATATATATGTATGTATATATCATATATATATATGATATATACGTATATATCCATCCTCTCTTTTGGACTCTCTAACCTCTTTTTTTAGAGTTAGATAGTTTTTATCAACTTTTTGTAAGTCTTCCTTAGATGGCCTTGAAACTCACTTTGGAATGTTGCTGGATGGAATACAAACCACTGCAAATCATCATGCAGTTTATACCCTACACAAAGATGCCAAGTTATGGCGATGAGTGAATGCTGAATTCCAACCCTTGCTCTTTTGTCAACATAGGGTGCCAGAAGGGCCACTTTATTATAAGTCACTTACCCGGTAGAGGTGACTTTTTGCTAGTTTGCCAAAGGCACCTATTGCCTTGGAGCCCTGGTTGAAATTGAGACAGCGTCCCACTTAAAATCCCATTGCAGTTAGATGAGTTGTAGGATTAGCTGTTTCTCTATACGAAAACCATTTACAGATTTTGATGACACCTGTGACAGCTATTCAAATGCTTGTCAGAAAATTGCCAAGAGGCCAAAGGACACCCATTATCATCCTACCACTTTTTGTTACAATAATACCAAATTTTTAAAGTAGAACATTTTTGTCAATAAGAGTGCCAAGACACTTCAATGGAGAAAGAATTGTCCTTTCAACAAAAGGTATTTGGATAATTAGATATCCACATGCATAAAAAATAACCCCTAACTCACACAATGTACAAAAATTTACTCAAAATTTGTTATAGACCTAAACGTAAGAGTAAAAACTATAGAATTCTTAAAAGAAAACATAGGAGCAAATCTTTGTGGCCTTGGATTAGCTAATGGTTACTTAAATATGACATTAAAACTGCAAGCTACCATAGAAAAAATAGATCAATTGGACTTAATCAAAATTAATTTTTTTTGTGATTTAAAGGACACCATTAAGAAAGTGAAAAAACAACATGGGAAAAAAACAGAATGGGAGAAAATGTCAGCAGATTGTATACCTGATAAGAATATATAAAGAATTCACAACAAAAATGTATGTATATATGTAACCTAAAAATGGACAAAGGATCTGAATAGATATTTCTCTAAAGAGGATATTCAAATGACCAATACATACGTGAAAAGGTGCTCAACATCATTAGCTATAGGGAAATTAAATCAAAACCACAATGAGATACCACTTCACATTCACTAGGATGGCTATAATAAAAAAGACAGATAATAACAAGCATTGTTGAGGATGTAGAGATATCAGAACCCTCATACACTGCTGGTAAATATTTAAAATTATGCAACCACTTTGGGAAAACAGTTTGGCAGTTCTTCACAAAGCTAAATATAAAGTTACCATATTTCCCAGAAATTCTACTTCTACTTTCAACACAAGAGTGTTGAAAACATATGTCTACCTAAAAACTTGTACATAACCGTTCATAACAGCATTATTCACAATTGAAAAAAGTGGGGAAAAACCCAAATGTCTATCAGCTATGAATGGATAAACAAAATGTGGTATATCCATACAATGGAATATTACTCAGCAATGCAAAAGAATGAAGAACTGATTCATGCTGCATGATGGAAGAACCTTGAAAACACTATGCTGAGTCAAGCATGAAGACCACATAGAGTATGATTCCATTTATACGAAATGCCCAGAATAGGCAAATCCATAAAGACAGAAAGTAGGTTAGTGGTTGCCTAGGGCAATTTATTTTTGGATAGTTTGCAGACAAATTGATTTTTATATGTGGATCTTATATCCTGCAACCTTGCTGAACTTTTTTGTTTATTAGTCTTTTAATGGATTCCTTAAGATTCTTTGTATAAAGAATGTTTCATCAGCAATAGAGATAGATTTACTTCTTCTTTTTCAGTGGATGCCTTTTATTTCTTTTGTTTCCCTGACTTCTCTGTCTAGAACCTCCAGTACTGTATTGAATAGAAGAGGTGAAAGCAGGCATCCTTGCCTTGTTCCTGATCATAGGAAAAAACTGTTTAGTCTTTTGCCATAAAGAATGATTTCGCTGTGGATTTTTTTTTGTAGCTGCCCTTTGGTCAGGTTGAGGAAATTTTCTCTTATGTCAAGTTTGTTAATAGGTTTTGTTTTCTTCAAATCATGAATGTATGTAGAGTTTTGTCAAATGCTTTTCTCTGGCCATTGAGTTGAGTATGTGTTTTTTTTCCTTTATCCTATTAATATGGTGTGTCACATTGAATGATTTTCATATGTGAAAGCAACCTTGTACTGTTAGGGTAAATTTCACTTGGTTATGGTTTATAATCCTTTTTATGTATTGCTGGATTTGGTTTGCTAGTATTTTGTTGAGGATTTTTGCATCTACTTTATGGTCTTTTATATTTTACATATGTTTTCTCAGTCTGTCCATTTAACTTTGCCCATTGTGTCTTTAGCTGTGCAAGTTTTCTAACTTTTATGCAAACAAACTGGTCAGTATTTTCTTCTATGGCTTCATAGTGTTGTTTTCTTGCTAGAAATATTCCTACTGTAAGACCATAAAACGATTTGCCTTCATTTTTCTTTAATATGATCATTATTTTTATTGTATTTTTCATGTTTAGAGAGTTAATCAATTGGGAATTTACCTTATATAAGCTATAAGGTGAAGATCCAATGGCCTGGGATTTTTAAATATTCATTCAGTAATTCACCAATTTATTAAAATTCATGCAATAAAAATTGTAAACACTTGAGAACTGCCAAACACCATTCTAGGCATTGTAAATACAACTCTAATAGGGGACTCAGACAAAGTCCCTATTCTTATATAGCATACATGGAGGACAGATTCAACAAAAAATTAAAACAATAAACAAGATAATTTCAGACAGCTAGAAGTGCTATAAAGGAAGTAAAACAGGATGATATGATGGAGAAAAACAGAGCTTTGTTACAGCTATGGTCAGGGAAAGCTCCTCTAAGATGATACGTTTGTGGGGAACCATAATGATAGGGATCCAGCCGTTGGAAGAGCCAATAAAAGAATGTTCTAAGTAGAAGGGCAAGCACAGACAAAGGCTCTGAGGACAGAGCAAGCTTATTGTATTCAAGCAATACAATAACGAAATGAAATTCCTGTGGATGGAGTGACATGAGTGAGATGGAGAAAATTACCAGATGAAGCAGAGTTGGGACAGAGCTAGTTCATGCAGGAAATTTCAGGCCACATTAAAGAAGGCAGTGAAAGTTATTAAGCAGGGGAGCATAATAACTAACATTTTTAAAGGGTCCCTTGACTACTGTATGGAGAAAGAATTGTAGTGGGGCAATTCAGAAAGTGGGAGATCAGTTAAAGGGATGCTGGTGGCTTGAACTAGGGAGGTACACATGAATATGGAGAGAATTTGACATATTTGAGATGTGTTTTGGAGACAATAATAACTGACGTTTGTTGAACATATATAACATGCATCAGCTACTGTTCTAATCTCTTAACAACTCAGTCCCCACCATTACCCTATGAATGAGATGATGTCATTATCCTTGTTTTACAGATGACAACTTGATCAAGTGTAGGTAGATTGCCCAAGGTTACAAAATTGGTCAATGGTAGAGTGAACCCAGATAGCTTGGTTTCAGGGCTCATTTCTTCAGCACTCATTTTTACTCTCTCTCCAGCAGAGCCCACGGACATACTGGTAGAGTGAATGTTGAAGGTTGAAGAAAAAGAATAACAGAGATGACTTAGGTTTTTGGATTGAGCATGTTGGTGGATAGTGGTGTTATTAACTCAGGTTGGAAATATTAGGGGAGCTATAATCTAGGGATGGGTGTGTATTTTTGGTAGAGGTGGGGAGGATGACAGAAGGGGAATTACTTGTTCTGGTTTAGAAATATATTAAGTTTTAGATATCTCAAGTGGAATATCAAGTAGGCTGTTTAATGTATCACCCTAGAGTTTAGGAGCTACGTAAGGGATAGAGAGAAAATTTAGGACTCATCGGTAAAGAGTTGGTATTTAAAGCAACATTCCCAGATAAGGTCGGTGTAAAAAAAAGGAACTAATACAATCCATGTTCAAGTTCTGATGCACTAGATGGAGAAGGAGAAGCCAATAAATAACACAGAAAAGGAGCAGCCAGCAAGGTACTGGGAAAGCTTATAAAGTGTGGTGTCTTGGAAGTCATGAGGCAACTATTGCAAAATGCAGTTTATTGAACAACCATCCCTTTCCCTGTTGACCAGAAATGCCACTTTTATCGCATTTCTTTTTCATGTTTACCCAGGTTTACTTCCAGACTCTTCCACTCTACTTATTTTTTCTGCATTAAGCACAAAGTATCAATCACTGCCTTACACTAGGTTGTAAAATTCAAAAAGAGCTCTCATATTACTTTTTCTAGATTTGCAACCACTTGGCATATTCCAAGCAATCCCATTGCAATGGCGTTGAATTTATACAAGCATTTGGGGGGAATTTGACGTCTTCAGAATAGTCCTTCTCGCCAGGAAAAGGGTCTGCTGCTCTTCCATTCAGGCTTTTTCCTATGTCCTCAGCAAAGATTTATATTTTTCTTCCTGGAGGTCTAGCGTACTGGCTCGTAAGTTTATTCCTAGATATTTTATAGTTCTGGCTGCTAACAAATGCATATATCAATTTCTTTTTATTGCATTCCTTAATTGATTATTGCTGGATTTGTTAGGGTTCTTTGTTGTAGCCCATAGACACCAACTCTGACCAACTTAAGCCAAAAGTGAACTGAATAGAAGCAAATGGGAGAGTTCGCATAATTAAAGGGAGATTGAAGAATCAGGCTCACAATACATATACATGTTGTAATAATAAGAGAACAATTTTAATTAATAAATTTTATAAATCTAATAAAGTTAAAATAGTGGTTAAGAGGTTTAAAATGAGAGCATATTAATACCATCATTATATAAATAGCTTCTGAAATTGTAAAATGCTATGAACCTAAAAGATAAATGTACAGAGAACCAAAATAAACACTTTACAAAGAGGAATAATTAATAAATATATGAAAAATTATTCAGCCTGACTAGTAGTAAATGTCACATAATAAGGTACTGCTTTTTTACAAGTATCTATCAAATTAACAGTTTTTTTAAAAAAATGATTAATTCTGGCAAGGGTATAGGAAAATTGTATTCTTATCCGTTGTTGATAAAATGTAAAATGGTATAAGAATTGACAGAAGCCTTAAAGAAGTTTGCAATTATACTAAGTCATTGACTTAGTAGTTATACGTTTAGGGTTCTGTCTTTTGAAAGTGATTCTAAATACAGAATAAATTTTATGTGCAACTTTATTCAGTGCAGCTTTATTTATGAAACAGTGAAAAATTGGAAGTAGCTCCAATGTGGGAAATGGTTAAGGATATTATAGTGCATCCACTTGGTGGAATATTAAATGAACTGTAAATGTGAGCGTTATGAAAGCTAAATCATAACTAGAATTGCAAGTGTTAATATGTGGAGGGAAATAAAAAACACCTAATGTCTGGAAGGTAATATACTCTAGTAGTTATTTTTGTGTCCTGGGACTTAACGGTAAGTGATGTTTCTTTTCACTTCTCCGTAAATTTCCAAATTTTCTATGAGTACATTTTACTTCCATAATGTAATAAAAATATGAAAATATTTCCTATGGACCCTATGTCTACTTTGAGCTGATTGCTCTTTTAATTCTTATTTCCTGAAGGCAAGAACCTCAAACATGAATTTTCCCATCTTTCCTACTCTGTGTCTCAAAACGTTGGTCTTTCTATGCCATTTTGGGTATTGTGTCCCTTTTTAAAGCTAACTCGTTTTCTCTGCAATCCAGCTGTCAATTTTCCTCGGTCTCCAGCATCTTCAATCTCTTCCTCTTCATTGGCTCCTTCCCCTCAAGCAAACACTTTCCAGAGGTCTCATCTATCCTGAAACAATCGTTACTTGACCCTGTTGTTTTTAATGCTCACAATTCTTTTCTCTCTCCTTTTTACCACCAAACTTCCCTTCTTAAATTGTCATTGAGTTTTTCTCTCTCTCAACTCTATTTGAAACTCATCCTAAAAGATCGCTAGCAACCGTCTAGTTTGTATATATTAAAATCACAGAGCTAAAGATCCTCCTACACCAGGCCAAGCCATTTCATTTTATAGATTCTGACACGGCCGCTTATTGGCTGTGTCACTTTAAGCTTTACTTCCATGCTCTCTGTGCATCAGCTTCTTTACTTATAAAATGGAAATAATATTGGAAGTCTACAATAAAATTATTGTGGAGAATAAATGTGTTGATACATACAGTGCTTATAGAAGGGTCTGACATAGAAACATTCAATGAAACACAATTGGTTTATCCATAACAACCCACAGACAAGAAAACGTTGCACTGATGTAAGGAGTCTTGCCTAAGGTATGGCCATGCCAAAACTGGAAGCCTGATTCCTCAATTCTAGATCAATCCTCTCGTCACTGCATTATGCTTCATCTTAAATTCTTTTCTGGGTCCTCTCGTCTATAACCTTTTAGTGGCTTTTGAGATGATTATTTCCTCCTTGAAATCCTAGTTAACTCATGATACCACTTAGTTCCTCTGTATTCTTTGATATAGAAATTCTCTTTTGCCCTCTACATTTTCCCTAACGTGCAATACTAGCCTTGGGCTCCTCTCCCAGTTTGGTCTCCCCCATAGTCTTATTGTGTCCTGGCTTCATCTATTTCCTCCATTAGTAATTCCCTGCCCTGCCCATGACTGTAGCTTTGTACAACTCCAGGGGGCACCATTACATCCTAGTCTATGTGAATGCCACCCCTTGGAGTTATGCAGTGCACAGCCTGTGAGTCTGTATGCTATGACTCGGGCCTGACCTCTCTCCTAGTGGCTTCCCACCACGTCAGGCTGCACATCTGACATTTTCATTCAGGTTTCCCATCGTCACTTCTAATTTTTGTGTGAAAAGTGATCATCTCACCTTACCTCCCAGACTAGTGGCTTTTCCCCACATTTCTGCCTCCCTATAGAGAAACTCCATTCAACCAATCTTCCACCCTAGGTCCTAACCTCCGGTCCATATCCTCACTCCTAATGGCTTATCACTCATGCCCAACCAATCTGTCAGGCAATTGAGTTCTGGTTTTGAAACCAGCACAAACCTAGAAAGAAAGCTGGTCAAAGTAGCCTGAGCTGAGGCTGGGTTTTGGAGAAAGTGCTCAACTGGGTGAGGCAAGAGGACCAATGTAAACTGTAGTCATGGAGAGAGTCGGAGGTCAGAACCAGAGCAATAGTGTTGGGGGTCAAAGCCAAAGTATGAGGGACAGGTATACAAAGGCAATGACGCAGAGGATTGGTGCTGAAGACATCAGGAATAGATGAAAACACAGAGTGTAAGGCTGACTGAAAACTCAGGTTAGGAGAGGGTTGGGGACTAACCCTCAAGGGTGCTGATTATGTAGCATGGGGACTCATCCTAGGATCTTCCTCTTAAGAGTGGCTCCGCATTCCCACTGCTACTATCTGAATTCATTGCCTTGAAGCTTTCACTTTCTATTGGATCTTCTTGCTTCTGATTTACTCTTTCCCTTTTAGATTAATTTTCTGAATTCTCGTCTTTGAGCATCTGCCTTAATCCATTTGGGCTGCCATGACAACAATACCATAGCCTGGGTGGTTGATAAACAACACACAATTATTTCTCACAGTTCTGGAGCCTGGAAAGTCTAAGATCAAGGCACTGGCAGATTTGGTGTCTGGTGGAAGCCCACTTCCTGGTTCAGAGAGAGCATCCAAATGGCGTATCCTGAAGCAAATAAACCCAGGGGAAATGGAACTGTTAAGTGGATGAGGGTAGTGTGTTTGTTCACTTGAGGCTTTGTTTGAGATTTGGGCAGCAGCAGTCTGGGCAGAGGCAGTAGAGTCCTGGGTGGGTGTTCATGTAAGAAAGCTTCCTAAGTCATACTAGATGGGTGTTCAAAAGGGGAAATCAAGTAAAGAAGTGGCCGGTTTCTTCAAAGAGAAGCCAGTCAGAAGAACCAATGCCCCAGATGAGAACCGTGTAGGAACAAAAGTGAGAGGGAAGAGAGTCAGGCATCCTGATGAGGGATTTCAAGATGCTACTGCTGCTGTCTCAGCCAGCTTGCATGGTTACTGCAAGACACACAGTGACCTTGAACATAAAGGACACCCAAGTCTGTGCCTCCCTGTAAGTCAAGGCTTTAAAATACCTGGCTTTGGACTTTAGGCCATTTTCTCCCCAAAAAAGCAGGACTTACCAATACCCACATGCCCAGGATGAATGGTCGCAGAGGTCAGGATCTGAATCTTTAAAGTAATCAAGAGGCATATGGAAGAAGCAGTATCATCACCATCCAGATGATGCTTTGTTAGATCCTTCTCTTTCAGCTGGTCCCTGCAGTGCAGTTTTCTGCCTTGGACCTTCCGGGCCAAAATGTGGACTTGGATGGAAGCCAAGCAGCTGAGGATGAGTTTAGGTAAGATGGAAGGTGATGTTGCTCAGGGGAAAACAGCTGGCCAATGTTATTCAGTTCATCTTGGCTCTTCTATCTGGATAATTTTCCATTTTTATCAAATTTCAATACCTGATATTTCAATAACTGAGATTGTTTTGAGGTCTCAAATGATAGTTCAAAAGGTCAAGAAAGCGATGTCATGGTGAGAAATGATATTAGAAGCAACACATGCATGGGCTTATGCTTGTAAGAAAACTTGGGTGTGTATGTATATATGCAGACAAATGTGTATAGTTGCCCCCCCTTATCCACAGAGGATAAATCTCAAGACCTCCAGTGGATGCCTGAAACTGCACATTGTACCAAACCTTTTATATAATGTGTTTTTTTCCTATACATACATACCTATGATAAAGTTTAATTTATAATTAGGCACAGGAAGAGATTAACAATAATAACTAACAATAAAGTAGAATAATTACAATAACATATTGTAATAAAAATTAGGTGAATGTGGTCTCTCTCAAAATATCTTATTGTACTGTACTCAGCCTTTTTTCTTGTGATATGAGATGATAAAATGCCTATGTGATGAAATGAAGTGAGGTGAATGACATAGGCATTGTGACGTAGTGTGAGCCTACCATCGACAATATGTAACAAGCACTTTGCAGCTTCTCTTTGGCATATCCAAATTGCTAGCATCACTACTCTTGAGCTGTGAGGCCATTATTAAGTAAAATAAAGGTTGTTTGAACACAGCACTGAGTAATCATAACAGCTGATCTGATAACCAGGACGGCTACTAGGTGATTTGACAGGCGGGTATGTGCACAGCGTGGATACCCTGGACCGAGGGATGATTCATGTTCTGTGCAGGGAGAAGCCCCGGGAGCAAGATTGCATCATGCTACTCAGAACAGTGTGCAATTTAAAACTTATGAATTGTTTATTTCTGGAATTTTCCATTTAATATTTTTGGACCAGGGTTGACTGTGGGTAACTGAAACCATAGAAAGCTAAACAGCTAATAAGGGGAGACTACTGTATATTTCAGGCCACCAAACCTTAAAAAAAATGGATTTAAAATATATATATATATATCTGTATAAGGACAGCTGAAATGACTAAAAGGCGATGGCAGTTTTTATTATGAGAACAGACTGAAATGATTAGGGCTCTTCCTGATGCAAGTGGCTGGGACTTCAGTCTATAAATCGATGAGAATTTGCTAGGGCAAATACCACCTTGTCCATCAGAGTCCCTGGTGCAGCCGCCGAGAATGCCATTTAAAGCTCTACAAAGCTCCTTTCAGAGCACAGAAAGGTAGGTGAAACATTACACATTAGGTAATGAAGAAAAACTGTATTGTTTCATGGGCTGTGCAAACTGAAATGTAAATATGTTTGATGAGTGTTTGTAAACAGTGATCAATGATTCATGATGGGCAAGTTAGGAATGTTTGAAAAATCCTCCTAAGTGTAGACTTCAAAAAGGAGTCTTGGAAAGGGATAAATTTGACGTTTTGGGTTGGGCAGATCAAACATATGACCCAGTGTGCCATTTCCTACATTATTTTGAGGCACCTCTTTGTATCTCTCACATTAAAATAGTTGTAACCTTACTTCTCACCGTCTACATCGTCATTTTTATTCCCACGTTTTTATTCTACAACAGAAGGGCAGTTAGGCACTGGCGTGCTCTCGCTTTTGTTTTATAGGAAAATGGTTAAAATACATACTTCTTTATGCCATTATGATTGCTTAAGGGAAGATGAGGTGATCTGCCAAAAAGTTCTATTTAAATAGAATGTGAGAATTTACTAATGGATGTTTAAAATGCAGATTTCAAGGCCCACCACAGTAGTAGTCTGATGTGGGATCCAGAAATCTAAATTTTTAAGTGAGTTCACAAAGGATTCTAGTGTAGTTAGTCCCAAGACCATGGTTTGAGAAATATTGAAAAAAAGAGGATTTCCTTCAGCCTTGTGGCTAGCCCATAAAGTGCCTTAGTGAGAATTGGAGAACAGCACCCCTCCTTCAAACACTTAAATTCCATCTGCCAGACTTTGACTATACAAATCTACAGAGGCGAGCAGTGCTCCAGAGCTGTGCAGTGCACAGCCTGCACACATGTATTCGGCCTTATTTTCTTTCAGGCTTCCAGTTTAAAGCTTCAGTCCTTTGTGCATAGGAAGCACCAGAGAGTGGGCGCATCTGTCCCTGGCAGGAGGCCCTGGCTAGAGGCTCCTTATTTCCTTTTCAGCCTTGTTATCAAAATTGACTTCCAGCCAAAAAGCAAGGGGTAAGGCAGCAGAGGGGTAGTTTTAGTTTTTTAATGAAAAAAAGTAATATATATATATACTATAAATAATGTATACTAATAAGTTAAAATAGTAACAAGACTGTGGGTATGGTATTTATTTTTTAAATAATACCCATAATGAACCTCAAGTGTGAGTTACAAGACAAGTTGCCACTTTTACTTGACATTTTGGAATATTTGCCCTTTTATGCTTAAGTTTTCCAGCTACAAAATGGCCACTTTCGGTGCAATTTAACGTGCTTTATGCTCCAGATCCTGTACAAACAATTAACACTTTACATTTCTAGATACAACTGTCACATCTTACAATGCAAGTTTCATCATTACCTCCTCCACTTTCTTTCTCTCCTGCCGATTTCCTTCCTTTGTGTTTCTTTCCTTTGTCATTAGTGACACACATTATAAGCCATGTGGCAGTTCCCAAACACTGTCATTCAGTTTCACTTACTTTCCTCCATCCCCTCAGTCATCACCTCAGCCTTCCGCCATAATCCTATGCTTAAATTACAGTGTCCAGCTCTTCTTGGTATCTCTGCCTCCAGTTTCTTCTTCTATCTGATGTCACAGACAAAACAGTTTCCTGAAATAATTGTTTTGGAGTGTGTTCCTTGTTCAAGAATTAAAGGACCCAATCAATTGACACCTACCTCACTTGCCAGCTTTTCTGCTGCTGCCTCCTGCTCTGTTGATTTCAGCAACATTCACCACATAAGTGATTTTATCATTAGCTCAGTTACTTTGCTCAAATGCTCTCCAGGTGAAGACACCTTAGGGCAAAGATTCTTTTCATGTGTACATATTCAAATATACCCTTCGATGGTGGTTGCCTCACTTGGCTGTGTATCAGAATCACAGGGAGAGATTTTAAATAGCACTGTACTGTTCACCAGCCTTAGAGGTTCTACTTGGGTAGGTCTGAGTAGAAACTGGGCTCAGAGACAGTTTAAAAGTGCCACAGGTGACTGGTTCCACTCAGTGCTGGATATGCAGCAAGTGTTCAGTAATTACTGATGGCGTGAATGCATGTCACCTCTTTCCTTAAAATCTTCCAGCGGCTCCCCATAACTCTTAGGATAAATATCAAATTCCTTAGTTTAGCAAACAAGACTCTTCATGATCTGGCCCTTGCCTATCTCTGTGGCTTCATCTTCTGCCATTTCCCCACATTCAGCCTTTACTGCAATCATACTGAATGTTCCCTCCCCTAAAATCCCACAATGTTCGATTTGTACTCCTTATGGTGTAGCACTTCTCATCTTCCATGTCAGTAGCTGTGGCCATGCCTTAGCTGTCCTAGTAGACTATAAACCTCTTGAGGACAGATCTCTCTCTAATGCATCTCTGTCTCTCCCTTCGTGCTAGCACAATATCACACACCTATATTTGTTGCTTAAGGGAACAGATTTCACTAATGTCGTCACTAATATAAACTTGGGTGAATGAATACATTTCCCTTTTCCTTCCATTGTTCACTTTAGATCAAAACTTACTGTGGAATGCAAATGTTCTTTACAGCTTGTTAATAATGCCCCTTCAACTGAAGTGTTGACATGAGTTTTGGTACGTAGTTTGTGTGTGAAACATTAAATGAAGTTAGCATACATAACCATTTCAGTAAAATTGCCATTATTGGGGACATAACGGAGAGTTACAAAATGAGGGCCTGCATACATTTCAAAGTATAATTAAACGAATGGCAGCATGTGGACAACATTAAGTGTATGCCATTTATTAGGTTAGTGCAAAAGTAATTGCGGGTTCAAAGGTTAAAAATAATTGCAAAAATCGCAATTACTTTTGCACCAATCTAATAAATTCAGGATAACTTGCTCTTCAAATTTGCTTGAAACCTAGACTAATGTTTCTCACATGTGGTCTAGGGGATGCCTAGATCAGGAATCCCTGGGATGTATTTTTAATATAAAGGTCTGACTCCACCTTAGATACTTACTTCTCCAGTCAAAACCCCCAGGTGATGGGAACCCAGAATCTGCATTTTTAATAAGCTCCACACATGATTCTTAGAGCCAGAGACGTTTGATACCCACCTGTCTAGAATTAAAATAAATTCTCCATTGCATTAATTTAGTATAGATAATGGCCTGATTTTAGAGCATATTCTTATTAATGAGAACTACTTAGGTGAAGATATATTAAATTAAGGGCTAGTTTGAGTGCAAGGTAAAAGAACAAGATTAGAATCTCTTAATATTTATTAGAGTGACATCTACAGCTAAGGTTTTATGCTTCTCTTGAAAATTCTGAAGTTCTTTTTCAGCAAGAAAAATTTTAGAAAGGTCCCATGGCACATACAGATATCATAGCAGTTCTTTTGTAGCAACTTGAAAATTTCAAAATATATCTTCTCAGGGATGTGAAATTTACCAATCTTGAGCCTTTGAGTGTTGCTGATTTCTTTAGTACTTCTAGGTCACTGCTAAGACATCAGGTCTCCATTATGTGGTGTCACATCAGCAAGCAAGGAAGGCGGTTACAGATCCATGAGACTGGTTTTATAAACTCTTTCTCCAGAATTCCCTTTAATGGATGCTTTATTCTGCTTGGACTGCCATAATAAAATAACATAGACTGGTTTAAACAACAAACTTTATTTCTCACGGTTCTGGAGGTTCGAAGTCCATGATCAAGGTGCCAGCAAATTTGGTTTCTGGTGAGACTATTCCTGACTTGTGGACTGCTACCTTCTTGCTACATCCTTACATAGCTTTTCTTCTGCACTTACTTGGGGTCATGAAGAGTAGTGGGGAGAGGCCCGGTCTGGTGTCAAGCATCCTCTTCTTTTAAGGACTCTAGGCCTATTTGATTAGGGCCTCTTCTTAACCTTGCCTCCTTGACCTCATTTAACCTTGCCTCCTTAAAAGCTATCTTCAAAGGCAGTCACACTATGGGTGAGGGCTTCATCTATGAACTGGGGCGGGGGGGGGGGGGGGAGGGCATGAGTCATTCTATAACAAAGGTGTTTTCAGTGTCATTGACCTTGCATCAGTCTTGCAACTCCAGGAGCTCACAAATATATTCTATTTGTTTTCAAGGAATTTTTCTTTCAAAGTGAGCCAAATGATACCCGTTCTTTAGTAGCCAAAGGATATTTTGGGGATACCTCTAGAATTTATCTAATTTAGCTATTTATGCTAGTTCATGTAGCTGAAGCCACAGGATGAAAAAGTCTGTTGTAAGTGGCTTTGTTTTGTAGGCTTCTTCATGGTGGACCTTCTTTTGAATTCAGGGCAATGATGGAACGTTGGCCTTATCAATGGCACAAGTTACTATTTATCTGTCTCAGAACACTGAGCACAGTGACAGTTGCTTATGTGAACCTGTTGAGGTGATATTAGTGGACATTTTATCTAAACACAAAAGGGCTAGCTTCAGGTTATTATCTCTAAATACAGTAAATACAGTTATATCTAAGCCAGTGCTAGCCAATACAATGATAATGCAAGCTGTAAATGTAATTTTGAATTTTCTGGTAGCCACATATAAAAATGATAAAAGAAGCAGGTTAAATTACTTTTTAAAATATATTTTACTTAAACCAAAATATCCAGATTATCCTGATTTCAACAGGTGATCAATAAAATACAGAATATTCTGATTTCAACATGTGATCAATATTTTTAAAGATCTTTTACATTGTTTATTTTAATAAATCTCAGAAATATGGCATATATTTTATACTTACAGCATATTTCAATTTGGACTAGCCACATTTCCCATGCTCAGTGCCACATGTGGTTAGTGGCTACTGTATTGGACAGCGTGTATCTAGATACATGAGTAGATTCCACAGTTTCAGAACTGGAAGAGAAATCCAGGATGTAGAAGATTTCATTTTTTTTTTTTTTTTTTGTAATGTTAAATGTATCCGTCTGGTATATGTTCCCATACCATAGGAAACTACTGGTCATGTTTTTTCTCCCTGTGTTAGTGAGCGTCTCTCTTTTAGATGTCAGCATTATGATTTAAGTCTCCTGTACAATCAATGGCCAGTTGTCTGTTCTGATATGAATCATTTGTTTGTCTACAGTGATACAGACATCTTGTCATCTTCCATCATAGGTCATCTATCTTGTCATCTGCCATCACAGGACAAGGTGATAAGGTATGCTCATTAGATGATCCATGTTCTTTCAGTCCTAGATATTTACTGCCCAAGGCACAAACTTATTATAAGAATTAATGCAGGTTCCAAAAGTATCTAATGACTTGGTGGCAGCTTAAACACCAGGCGATGATGGCTCCTCACGGACAGGCATGTATTCAACTGAAACTGCTCTGGATTTTTATTTAGCTCCCTGAATAATAAACCTCACCATCATTCATTAACCTTTGGGAACAATTTAGGCTTTTCTTTATTTGGCCTAGTCTCCATTGTCCTAAGTCAGATTTTTAAATATCAAATTTCAAAATGTAGCAGGGTTGATATTAGGATTGATGAGGTTTTTTAAAAAGAAGATGCTACAACTGGACTCTGGCCATCTGCCTCAGGTGGAAGCATGTCAATCTCATGCCTGAGTAGTTGTCTCTAATTCCTTGTCTCTACCACAACTCCTAGCCCAGCAGCCTGCACATAATAGGTACACCATATATATATTTTTTTAATGAACAAGAAATTGTTTTGCAAGTAGATATCCCAGCTAAGCCTAAACTGAAATGCATGCATCAATTGAGCAAGTGATTTGAGTGGTAAGTACAGGAATCCTTTTTGTGTTTGGGGCCAGGAACTGGAGCAACAATAAGATGGAGGGAACACAAGGACATCTGACTATCCAGGCCTGCCCAGAGGCCAGAACCAATCCCTATGGAAAGGTCAGTCTCCCCATTTCTGCATCTAAAGAGCCTGGATCAATGTAGGGAGGCTTGAAGTTGTCACGGTGACACCTCAAAGGCTTTGCCACAGGAAATAGCATCCCAGGCTGGGCAGCTTCCTACCTGAGCAGAGGAAGCATTCCAGTGGAGGCTGTGAGGTCCACAAGAGTTTCCAGATGCAGTGGATATACTGAGGACATTGGGTATAAAAGCAGCAGAGCACAGGCTTTTTAATGTATTTGAATCACCCCAGGGGCTCCCAGAATGACTCACAGTGGTGGGAGATATTGGCAAGGTGCTGAGGTCCTAAAGTTATGGAAGTTGATAGCACCCTGAAGCCACATAGGTGAGGCCTGGGGACATTTGGTTTGTAGTTCCAAAACATTTCGGGATCTGAGTTAATGCTTAACACCCAGAACAGCAACCTCTTTCTACCAGCATCCATACCCTGAATTCCTCCTTATTTCTCTTTCGCTAATCACATAGACCTTAAGCAATTCATCACGATTCATACTGTGCTAGGTATTAAAGGGGGTATCAGAATATAATTAAAAACAAAACAAAAAAAACAATTGTGACAACTTTTATGAGAGACTAGTAGTTGTTGAGGAAACACTAAAAATAATATTATTATTTTGAATACAAGAAGCCTTTTGGAAGGATTAGCTATATATATGGCTTGGAAAGTATATAATTAAAGACCCAGGGAATTATATAATTTTATAAAAACTGTAAATCAAATGACTTAAACTTTTAGAATGTTAAACATTGATTGTCACAAATGAAAGAGTTCATTGAACATCGTATAATGCCTTTTCAAAATGTAGAGCAAGAAATTTTAGGAATGTATACCTGAGCAAGTAGGCTGGTAACTACTGAATTCTAAAAGGAATTCAATTTTAGCACTAATGATATATGGAGCTGCTTGAATAGCAGTTTCATAATACTCATCCGAAGAACTATTAACTTACATCAATAACACACACACACACACACACACACACACACACACACACACTCACACATGGACACATTTATATTTTTTGTGGAAGAATGAAGTATAGCAAAGCCTGAACTGAATGTGCATTTTTGTAGTGAGGATTTGCCTTTGTTTCTACCCGATGCCCTGAGGCACTATTGAACCAGAAGCATTTGGCATGAACTTTCCTAGACCACACAAATTAATGTGAATACCAAACCCATGTGTGGGCAGAGTTGTGCTTATGAATTCACCGGGTGATTTTTTATTCCTCCCTTACCCCATGATGAGGCCTATGAGAGACAGTTTTCCTTTAATGATTCTTTTTTCCAGCCGGGCTTCTTCTCTCTCATCCTCTCGCTGTAGCCCTTCTAAGATCTTGGCTTGTAAAGGTCCCAATTCTGACTCTCCATTCCATGGGTTCACGGTTTCTCCTGTCTCCTCCATTGCCATTAATCGTGAAACTCTAGGCTCCTTTTATTGGAAAATACCTCAGAATAGCCTGTGGTATTTCCTTACCACTCTGGTTTCAGCTCTCTGTTCAACTTGGGTTACTGTGGGTTTTCCTTTGTTGTATAAAGAGGCTCAAGGTGAACGCCAGAAACAGCACTTGGCAAAGGCAGTCAGCAAGTACATAAGCTCCCAGTCTCTCACTTTCTGGTGAAGAGGCAAACTTGGTCTGGGGTGTGGTAGGATACACCGTGAAACTGGGCCAGAGCCAGGAGAGCTGTCTCCCTTTATGGCAGTGAGTGTGAGAATAGCCTTTCATCAGGTAGGATTAGGGTGTTGCCTTGACTTGTAAGTAATTTTTGGCTGAGCATAAATTCCTGGTGATGAGTTATTTCATCTCAGGCCTTTACAATTATTGTCATTGACTTCTGTACAATATTTGTATTATCTATCTCCTGCCACTGTATATTTTATTCCTTTGTAGATAACCTGTTTTCTCTCTATGGTAATTCACAATAATTACCCTTTGTCTTTGATGTTCTGCAATTTCTCTATGATGTGCCTGAGTATAATTTTATTTTATTTATTTATTTATTTATTTATTTATTTATTTATTTATTTATTTATTTATTTATGTTTCTTGGTATCTGTGATCCCTGAATCTTAAGATTTTTTTCCCTGTTATTTTTAGAATTCATATTCATCAATTCTGGAAAATTCACAGTTGTTATCTCTTCAAGTATTTCCTCTCTCCCATTCTTAATATTCTTTCATGCTGGAAATCTTACGTCGGCCCTTCTCATTATATTCTTTGTATCTGTTAAGTAGGGTGACCAATTACCCAGTTTGTTTGGGACTGAGGACTATCCCGGGATATGAGACTTTCAGTACTAAAACCAGGAAAGTCCCAGGCAAAATAGGATGGTCTGTCATCCTACTGTTAACTTCTCATATTTTCTATCTCAGTAGTTGCTTCATTCTCTGTAATTGGTTCAAATCTATCTTCCAGTTCACTAATTGTCTCTTTAGCTATGACTGTGAAAAATTTTAGTGGGTGTATTTTTCACTTCTTGAAATTCTATTTTTCAAATCAATTTTTTTTCTTTTTATAGTTTCTTAATTTTAAAAATAGAATTTGGAGTTTCTAATATCTTAATATGGTCATATTTTTATACTATAGATAACTATATTAGGTTACTTAATTATATCAAATAGGGTTAATCTTAATGTTTATTGTGTCTGCTGACTCTAATGGTGGATTATTTCCATACATGTTTTTTTTTTCCCATCATATAATGAGGCTGGTATTTAATTTATTTTTTTACATGTAGGTAATGATCATGCTATCACTGTTTCCCAATGATTTATAATACTTCCCCAATTTATTCCAAGAAATGACATCAGTGAGTCTGCCACCTGTTTTGTACCAGTGATCTGTTTGTCTATCTAGTGCCAAAGTCACATTTGCTATTGCTTTTTTTTTTTTTTTTTTTTTTTAGTTTCAGGTGCACAAAACAAAGTAATAGTTAGACATTTATCATTTATATCCCTCACACTGTGTCAACCCCCCTCCCCCCATCCACTATCCCTCTGATATCACAAAGAGCCATTACATTTCCACTGTCTCTATTCCTAATGCTGTACTCCGCTTCTTGTAAGTATATACATACATATATACATATATATATACATATATATACATATATACATATATATATGTATATATATATATATATATATATATATATATATATATATATATATAATTATAGTTGGCATTCATTATTATTCAGCTTCAGGTGTACAGTGCAGTGGTCAGGCATCTACATCTTCCCTGAGGTGGTCTCCCTAACGAGACAAGTGTCCATTGGATACCCTACAAAATCTTTACAACATTATTGATTACATTCCCCAAATTAACTTTTGTAACCCCATGGCAATTCTGTGGTTACTGACTGTGCTTTCTAATCCCCTCACCTTCCCCCTTATCCCTTCCCCCCTCCCATTTAGTACCTTCAGTTTTTTCTCTATGTCTCTGAAACTGTTTCTGAATAGTTCATTCATTTATTCTTTTCTTTAATTCCACATATAAGTGAGATCATATGGCATTTGTCTTTGTCTGACTTATTTCACTTAACATAATGTTCTCTAGGTCCATCCATGTTGTTGCAAATGGTAAGATTTCTTTCTTCTTTATGGCTGCATAATACTCCATTGTATAAATGTACCACAGTTTCTTAACCCAGTCGTCTACCGATGGGCATTTCGGTTGTTTCCGTATCTTGGCTATTGTGTATAGTGCTGCAATGAACATAGGGGTGCATACATTTTTTTGAATTAGAGTTTTAGATTTCTCCGGATAGATACGTAGGAGTGGAATTGCTGGGTCATAAGGTAGTTCCATTTTCAGATTTTTGAGATACCTCCATACTGTTTTCCATAGTGGCTGCACCAATCTGCAATCCCACCAACAGTGCACAAGGGTTCCCTTTTCTCCACATCCTCACCAGCCCTTGTTGTTTATTGATTTATTGATGATAGCCATCCTGACTGGGGTGAGGTGGTATCTCATTGTGGTTTTTATTTGCGTTTCTCTGATGGTTAGTGAGGTTGAGCATTTTCTCATATGTCTATTTGCCATCTGTATGTCTTCTTAGGAAAATGTCTTCTCATGTCCTTTGCCCATTTTTTAATTGGGTTGTTTTTTTTGGAGTTGAGTTGAGTGAGTTTTTTATAAATTTTGGATATTAACCCCTTATCGGATATATCATTGGCAAATATCTTCTCCCATTCAGTAGGATCCCGTTTTGTTTTATTGATGGTTTCCTTTGCTGTGAAAAAACTTTTTAGTTTGATGTAATCCCACGTGTTTATTTTTTTCCTTACTTCCCTTGCCTGAGGGGATATATCAGTAAAAATCTTACTCCGGGTAATGTCTGTAAAGTTTCTTCCTATATTTTCTTCTAGGAATTTTATGGTTTCAGATCTTACATTTAAGTCTTTAAGCCATCTTGAATTTATTTTTGTATATGGTGTAAGGAGTTGGTCCAGCTTCATTTTTTTGCATGTGTCTGTCCAGGTTTCCCAGCACCGTTTATTGAATAGATTGTCTTTACCCACCGTAAATTATTGCTTCCATTGTCGTAGATTAAATGACCATATAGGCATGGGTTTATTTCTGGGCTCTCTATTCTGTTCCATTGATCTATGTGTCTGTTTTATACCAGTACCATGCTGTTTTGATTACTGTAGTCTTGTAGTATTATTTGATGTCGGGTATCATTATACCTCCCACTTTGTTCTTATTTCTCAAGATTGCTGAGGCTGTCCGGGTCTTTTATGGTTCTATATACATTTTAGGATTATGTTCTATTTCTGTGAAAAACGTCGTTGGTAGTTTGATAGGAATTGCGTTGAATATGTATATTGCCTTAGGCAGTATGGACATTTTAACTATATTAATTCTTCCTATCCATGGACATGGTATATGTTTCCATCTATTTGTATCTTTCATTTCTTTCTTCAGTGTCTTATAATTTTCTGAGTACGGATCTTTCACATCTTTGGTTAAATTTATTCCCAGGTATTTTATAGTCTTTGAAGCAATTGTAAATGGGATTGTTTTCTTAATTTCTCCTTCTGATGTTTTATTATTGATATATACAAATGCAACTGATTTCTGAATATTAATTTTGTATCCTGCTACTTTACTAAATTCATTTATCAGCTCTAATAGTTTCTTGGTGGAGTCCTTAGGGTTCTCTGTATATAATATCATGTAATCTGCATATAATGACAATTTTACCTCCTCCTTACCAATTTGGATGCCTTTTATTTCTTTTTCTTTTTTGATTGCTGTGGCTAGAACTTCCAGCACTATGTTGAATAGAAGTGGAGAAAGTGGGCAACCTTGCCTTGTTCCTGATCTTAAGGGGAATGGTTTTAGCTTCTCCCCATTGAGTATGATGTTAGCTGTGGTTTTATCATATATGGCCTTTATTATGTTGAGATATGATCCCTCTATTCCCACATTTTTAAGGGTTTTTATCATAAATGGCAGCTGGATTTTGTCAAATGCTTTTTCTTCATCTATTGATATGATCATATGACTTTTGTTTTTTATTTTGTTAATGTGATGTATCACATTGATTTGTGGATGTTGAACTACCCTTGCATACCAGGGATGAATCCCACTTAATCATGGTGTATGATCTTTTTAATGTATTGCTGAATTCTGTTTGCTAATATTTTGTTGAAGATTTTTGCACTTATGTTCATTAGAGATATCGGCCTGTAGTTTTCTTTTTTTGTAGTGTCTTTGTCTGATTTTGGGATCAGGGTGATAGTGGCCTCGTAAAAAGTGTTTGGGAGCCTTCCCTCCTTCTGGATTTTTTGGAAGAACTTAAAGAGAATAGGTAATAATTCTTTTTTGAATGTTTTGTAAAATTCACCTGTAAAGCCATCTTCCATACTTATTTTGTAACTTTATATTTTAAGCTTATTTTCAGAGAGGTTTGATCTGTATAATCCTGGGTAGTCTGGTTAAAGTGTATCTTTTCCCAGAGGTTTTATATTTTCCTTTTTGAGGTACCCTGGAGATATCAGTAGCCTAGGATTAATTTTTATGTTAATTTCTCAATTTGAAGGTCTCTAGGAGCAGGCCATAGTATAAATTTGAAGTTCATAGTCATGAAAGTCAAAGGCCTGTGGTTCTGTATCTTTGAGGGAGACTTTTCTATCTGGAACTCAGCCCAAAGTAAACAAACTTTCTTATCTGGTAAGTGGCAATTTTGTTGACTCTTTTATCGAGGATACAGCTTTAGGCAGATCTTTCTACATAGGTGTAAAAACTCAAGTTCTTAGATTGCTGAGACATGCAGATCACAGTGCCTGATCTGATATTCTTTTCTATTTCAGTTTGAACATTTGTACATTTCCCATATATTCTTGACAGATAACAATATAATGATAAAACTACAACAATAATAAGAGCTAATGCTTTTATAGAGTATGTATAATGGGACTGATAGTGCTGTAAACATTCTACATTTAATACATATAACCCTCCATACATTATATAATAATATTTTTCCAACTTTACAGATGAGAAAACTGAGCCAGATAAGTTAACTTGCCCAAGGTCATGCACCTATTAATTAAGTGGCAGGCCTGGGATTCAGATCGAGGCATTGTCACTCCAAGTTCTGAGTTTTAATCATTTAAAAAGCTGCCTGTTAATTACGGATTTAAAGTAATATTTTTTCCAGTATTTCTTATAGTAGTAGAGTTTTCAGGTTATTCCAACTGTCATATTTCCAGAAAGGAAATACCAAGTCTTTACTTAAACATTTCATCACTATGATGGTTAATTCTACATGTCAACTTGACTTGGCGAAGGGTATCCAGGTTAAACATTATTTCTGGTTGTGTCTGTGAGGGTATTTCCAGATGAAATTAGCATTTGAACCAGTGGATATGATAAAGTAAACCACCCTCTCCAATGTGGATAGGCATCAACCTATCTGTTGAGGGCCTGAATAGAACTAAAAAAGCAGAGGAAGGAGGGATTCACCCCTTTTACTTTCTGCCTACCTGCTGAACTGAGACATAGGTTTTCTCCTGTCCTTGCACTGTAATTTACACCATCAGCTCCCCTGATTCTCAGGCCTCTGAGCTTGAACTAGAATAATACCACCACTTTTCCTGACTCTCCAATTTGCAGAAGTCAGACCATGGGACTTCTCAGACTCCATAAGCTGTGAGCCAGTTCCTCACAATAAATCTCTTCCAATCAATCTATCAATCAATCCTATTGGTTCTGTTACTCTGGAGAACCCTAATAAAATCATACTCTAATATTTCTGAACTTTCACCTTCCTATTATTAAGGGAATGAAATAAAAAACAGGTATGTTTATTACAATGGCCCATCACTATATGTGTTTAAGCATTTCTAAGGGACTCCCACAAGAAAAGTTGATAAAAGAAAGTCTTGAATGTTCTTAGATGAGGACAGATGCTTTAACCTGAATGAAGAGTAGAGGGGTATAATAGTAAGTGAGATCACTAACTCCATGTAAAAGGCAAGGGATTGCTGTAGTCCAGTTGTTATGAATGTGTAGCCCCCCAAGATAGCATCAACATATTTGAGAACTTGTTAGAGGTGCACGTTCTTGGCCTCCTCCCAGATGTACTGAATCAGAAACTCTGGGGGTGAAGCCCAGAAATGTTTTAACAATTCCAAAACAAATCAGTATCTTCTATTTAGGGTTTAATTTATTGCAAACACCAACATTTTTTATAGAGCGGGATGTTGTTTTCCATGGGACCACAATAAGTTTCCATGCATCATAAAGCATTAACCCTGAAGTGGAGTTTATTGCCTCTCTTGCTAAAACAGGGCTATTAGATTCCCTTTCAACTTCTTCTCCTCCCTATTGTGTTGCAGCATGTTGTACATCCTTTTAAACATCTGGGTTTTTTTCTAAGGAGTCCTTGTCATTTAGCTTAATGGGAAAGTAAAGACTTTGGAAGTGAGCCCTTTTTTGTACGTAAAAACAGATATGAACACCATTACTCTTAATCTCTTTTGCATTTCTATTTAGTAAGCAGCAGCTGAATCTCTGAATCTTTTACAGCAGATCAAAGGTATAAGCCCAGTTTTATGACTTTACTATCACAAGTACCAACTGAAAGTAAGCTATATACAAGCTGCCTCTGAAGTTTAATAGTAGTTTACTTGTTGAGATTGTTTCTGTAGCAGTTACTTCTATGTCCATGTGTAAAATGTTTTGATGTTGTTTTCTCCTTTAGCAAACACTTATTTGTCACCCTGTGTCAGGCAAGGTGCTAGATGGTGCGAATACAACTATGACCGGGCTGACATGGTCCCTCCCTATCACCACAGAGCTTAAACGTTGGTGGAAAGATAGACTGCAGCACACAGGTGATTACAATAAAGCGCGTTCAGTGCTATGATAGGTGAAATAAAGGGTGTCATTGGAGCTGTTCTCAATAAAAATGCAGCATAATTGCTGTCTGAGTGATTTATTGCTCTTGATTATAAAATACACTCGCAAGATAGAAGCTAACTCCTACTCATCCTTCAGAAGACAGTTTGGGTTATGTCCTCACATCCTCCAGTCTGTCTTCCCTGCCATCCCACCACTCTGCCCACCACATTTGAGATTAGGGTCCTTCCTACATGCTTCCATCAAACTCAGCATGTATTTCCATTACAGTACTCCTCACACTACGTTCCAATGGCCTATTCAAATGCCTGTCATTCTATATACTCTAAGCTTTTGGAGGGCAAGGACTCTATCTTGTCTTTGCCATTCTAACACAGTGCTGGCGTAAGTACCCCTTTGTACTCTTTTTATTGCATAATTTATACTTATCTTTCCACTATGTATCACTATTATGTTCTTTATTACCTTGAACAAAAGTGTGTTTTTTAAGTTGATGTTTTCACTTATAGGAACATGGCCTCATTATAATACCCCCCCCCCCAATATTAATGCTTATATAGAAGATGTACATTAATACTACCTCAAAATCAGGACCAATTGTCCTTATGGAGAACAAATTAATTTCTAAGAGTTGGGGGAGGGAATAATGAGAATATTATCTGGTATATCATGCTGACCTCCCTTTAAAAAATATGGCATACTGGCAAGTTGCAGCAGTGATGACCACAGTCTCTCTTTGGGGAAGTACAGGGGTGAAAGATGTGTGCTAGATGATGAAAGTTGTGGACTAAAGTGGGCATTTATAATTTCTTTGGCCGTTGAGCATCTAAACTCACTTCTTGTTTGAAGGAAATTCCCCATTGTGTGAGTCTTGGTGAGCACTAGGGCTCTAACCCCCTCTCCAAAAATCCAGTTAGCCAGATATTCCCTCTTCCCGACCCCAGCAGTGAGGGCATGAGCATGAAAACCAGGCTGGGCCAATCAGAATTGGGAATGCGAATCACTTAAGTGGGTAAGGATGGTTAAAGTATGTTCCCAGCAGCCAGCGGGTCCAGTCGTGTCTTTACCTGTGGTGGGGTCAGCAGTCGTATCCTGTCCAAACTTGCATGTGACCTTGTTGTGGTTCCTGCTGTCTGATTGCCCTTGGTTCCTGCCTGGTTTTTGAGCTTGGTTCTTCAGTCTTCCTGTTGATTCTATGAGCTATTTGATATTCTGCCAATAAATTCCTTTCCTGCTAAAATTAGCCAGTCAGTTTCTGTGACTTGTGACCAAGGACTTCATCTTTACACTGCTTTGCTCCAAGTGCTTTGAGCTTACTGCATAAGTCGTTGTTGATTGATTAAGTGACTATCATTTTTTATACCTGGCCCAAGTATGTGTTCTGTGGGACCATATCCCTGATTGTATTTAATATAAGCTAGAAGAACATTTATATTATGAAATATTAATTAATGTTTTTTGGAATGTATATGTTCTATAAGACAAATGGTACCAATGACAAATTTGCATTCACATGGAGGTGGGGGAAGCAAACACAGGATTGAAATCCTGAAACCCATCCTAAGCCAAATCCCTCTTCCTAAGGGAAGGAAAGCTTGTGTTTCAGCCTGGTATTTGTTCACTGAGCCTTATCCACAGGGAAACCGGGGGTGGCAAACCTCCCAAAGACTTTACCGGGCCCTAAAAGCTTGTGCTCATGCTTCAGGTTTGTGAGGATGTGCTGAGAAGGCCAAAGAGAACTGTTGGTTTCAGGATTTGAGGCTTGAACATTTTTATACTCTAGGAATATGGATATATTGTGAAAAGTTTTTATTGCTTCACGTTCCTTCTCCTTTCATTTTATTTTCTCACCTTTTCCACAGCACATTATAATCTATTTTTAAAGGTTGTTTTGTTTGTTTGTTTGTTTTCAATTTTATCTTATCATTTTATTACATTTATTTATGGAAAGCTTTATCTCTGATAACTTGACATTGTTAGTTTACATTTTATTTTAATAGAAAAAATTTAATATAGTGATTGAATTTGTAGATTTGACTATATAAGAAAACTTTTCCAAAATGAACCCAAAATGGTTTAATGTTTGTCTCTGAAATTTACTGATTGTAGTAGGAAATACTATTTTGGGGTAAAGCTTGCCAAGTGTCAAAGAAATAATGATCTTACATGTAACTTACATGTAAGTCACATATTATCTACCTATAATTCATTTTTAGTTCTTTTCACTGCTCCTGTCATTTGGTACTCAGAATAACAATTCAGAATAGTGTTTCTAAAAGAATCTAGGAAATTTCCATCTTGCATGCATATAACATTTAAATTTAACTTTCATGTTTCTTAGGTATTATGTTTTAGAATAACAGTGTACAGTGCTGTGGTTGTTTGGCTATTAAAGCATTCTTAACTGATTTCCATATCAATCGATTCTATGCTTTGTTGTAATGTAAATAACCCCTAACAATACAGTAAACTAGTGTTTGCTCTTTAGTAAACAGCTCTATCAGTGACATTTTCTAAGAGGTGGGAAGGCTTTTCAACATTATCACTATCAATGGTGCCAGATTGTGTACATATATTTTTTCTTGGGAAGGTTTTGGTTGATTTAGCTTTTAATATTCCTCCAACAACCAGACCTACACAGCCTCATAAAATGCTCAGACTGAAGTTTTTTCTGCTTATTTGTCTGGGATCTTGTTGACTAAAGACACTAAACTCCATTAAGGCGGGGGCAGTACTTGTCCTGTTCGTGATATTTCCAGCGCCCAGCATAGTTCCTGGCATATATTAGATCAATGGTAAGTTTATGAAAAGAATGGATAAGTGTTAATAGGCTTAACAGTTCCATTTTCCAGAGACAGCCAGTATGATATACAATCACTGTGATGATTAATTTTATGTGTCAACTTTATTGGGCTAGGAGATATCCAGATAGCTGATAAAACATTATTTTGGGGGTTGTGTGCATGGGAGGGTGCTTCCGGAAGAGATTAGCATTTGAATCCATAGACTGAGTAAAGACAATCACCTTCCTCAGTGTGGTGGGCATCGTCCAATCTATTGAGAGCCCAAATAGAACAAACAGGTAGAGGAAGGACAAATCTGCTCTCTCCGCTTGAGCAGGGACATTCATCATCTCCTCGGCCATCAGCCCACTGGTTCTTAGGCCTCTGGATTTGGACTGGGACTTACACCATTGGCTCCTCAGGCTTTGGATTTGGACTGGAACTATACCACTGGCTTCCTGAACTTCCATCTTGTAGACGGTAGATCATGGGACTTCTCAGCTGCCATATCATGTGAGCCAATCCCTCATAAGAAATCTCTTTCTGCATATCTGTATATGCCTATTGATTCTGTTTCTCTGGGCAACCCTGACTAATACACCCACCTATTCAAAACACAGGTTTCCTTGAGGACCTCACTTTACTTTAGCCTGGCTCCTTTTCTCATAACCTAGAAGTATTGCTAGTATTCTCCCAGCTCCAATGTGTCAATTCCATATGGTTTTACTTCCCTATCAAGCAAGATTTCAATTGAATTGGTTCTGTATCAACCCATCTGTACCATTTCCTACCTTCCTCATAAGTACCTTTTTTTCAATTCTCCACACTCATCTAGGTTTTTGGTACCAAGTGTCTTTCTCTCGCACCCAATTTCTGCAGAAATGTCAACACCTTCATGAAAGACCCAACACCTATTATAGTCTCTGAGTTCTGTGATCTATTAAATGCTATGGCTTCACTTCTACTCTACTTCAGCAACCCACCTTGGGTTGACCTCTTGGGCCTTGTCCTCATCTGGAACTAACTAATACACCTGGAATCTTACACCTCAACCTTCTTCTCTTCAAACATACCCTTGTATTCTGCCAGTCCTCTCCAATTTCTACAAGCATACTTTCTTACTAACACTATGATAGTCTTTAGTTCCTGATTCCTCTCCTTTTCCCCATTCTATAGGTCCCCTTGAAATCACTTCCTTACCATTCAATGCAGACCCCGTGAATCTCTCTTCTATCACTCTGCTACCGGCAACCTTAATTTACCCTACCCTTTCAATTTTCTTCAGCATCTTGCAAGCCTGCAATTCTGGACTTTCCATTCATCTGTTTTACACTTCCTCACCCAAGCAGGGTGAGTGGTACTGACAAAGGAAAAAAATCCCCACAAAATATAGGAATGAGTACTTGTACAAATATAGGAATCCAGTCATAACTATACCCTCAGATACTATATGGTATTTCTCAGCTTTTCTTATTTCCTTTGAAGACTGTTACAAATGTTTGTTAACTTCCTATTTCTCTGCTAACTTTCCATTTCACAGAAAAAGAAGAAACTATCAGAAACAAACTTTCCTGAACTCCTCCTTCACAGCACTTCTTTCCTCCCTAATACAAAGGCATTTATTTCCACTCTGATCACTACATCTTCCTCCTTTGCCTTCCTTCCAATTCATGCAAATTAGTACTTGGGACTCAACCCCTTCCTTTCTCCTCAGGGATTGTGTTGCCTCAGTTACCTCCTCTTTCCTTTTAGTTCTTGTGCTCGGCTTATAGACTGGGTCAAGGAAGACCCACTTAAAAAATGAAATACCAAAGTGTCCTTCCTTGGCTCTGATTCTCTTCTACCTGCTCCCCTATCTTCTTCTTTTCACAGAAAAGCTTGACGTCTCCATCTACTTGCCACTTTTCTTTTTTGTTTTTATTTAGTGTTTCAAAGACCCATGAGCTTTGTAACCCATCAGGCACTGACTTAGACCATATTGTACCATCAACACTGCTTTTCCCAGTCATCAATGTCTTCTTAATTTTCAAATCCAATAGTCATTATTCAGTATTTCTCTTCCTTGATTTCTTTATTTTTGATACTGTTAACCACTCTCTGGAAACTCTCTTCTTGGTTTTTTATTGTGGTAGTCTTTCCTGTCCCCCTCCTAATTTTCTTAGAATCCTTGTGGGCTATGTACCTTCCCCCACCCCACCTCTGCTCTTTGACTCTATTTTTTAAATTATACTTGACATACAATGTTATGTTAGCTTCAGGTATACAACAAATGATTCAACATTTCTATACCTTATGAAGTGATCACCACAAAAAATCTAGTAACCATCTGTCATACAAGGTTATTACGATATTATTGACTATATTCCTTATGCTGTCCATTATATCCCTGTGACTTATTTTATAACTGGAAATTTGTACTTCTTAATCTCCTTTTAAAATATTGATGTTTTTTAAGATACCACTCTCAGATCTCTTCTTTTTTCACTCTATATACTCTCCTTGAATAGTATCTTCTGTGACCACACCTGCAACTGTCACCTGTGAATCAATGATACCCAGATATAGGGGAGTGCCTTTTTTTGAGGGGGTTAGGATCTAAAGTCAGTGTGAATGGCAAAAATAGAGTAGACTTAAAATTACCTTTGAAAAATCTCCTCTAAAATACTGTACACATGATTTTGAATATATATGCTATCAATCATGAAATCCTACAGAGCCAGTTTTCCTCCGCTATTGGAACAGAAGGTTGTTTCTTGAGTTGAATACCAGATGAAGTTGTTGGCTTGCAGTTAAGGACCATGTTATAAGAAAAAATATGTTTTTCTTTTTTTTGCCAAGCACATATAGTAGAGTGAATATAAGTTAAGTAAGTATAGGAGATAACTCCACTATATATATATATATATATATATATATATATATATTCATCCTGATCTCTTCTTTGAGTTCTGGACTTGTATACCACACTGCTGACTGGATGGATATCGCCATTTGGATATGCCAGTCCATACTGGCATTAGATTTCTGAAAGCTGAAGAAATGACGTAACTCAATTCTACTTAGCAAAGGCATTTATTGAAAGCATACAGTGATGTGACAAGGGTGCAGCTCACATGTGGAGTGTTTTCATATCATCTGGGTTCATGCTCTTATTCCAGGCAGATGTCCTCTAACACCATACAGCTGCCCACACCCCTGTCTGCCTGGCTAGAGCCGTAGGCAGCTTCAGATTGGTGGAATCTCTAGGCCAAGCATTACACAAGTCATTAACCTCTGGCTGAACAGTTTTATTGAGATTAGCAAAACTCCTAAGCATCTAAGAAGGCATTGCAATTTTTTACTGGTCCTTTTGAGTGCTGTTCTTCACTGGTGGGCTGTTACATCACCCTACAGATCATCAGCATGAGGCCATCATGATGGATCAGTGAAGCAAAATCCCAGCTTTTCTCCATCGACCAGGCTGAACATCAGACTATTACAAGTAGGGTGTGGTATGTGTATTAAGAGCCAATATCAGAGACAAGTCTATATGACAATAAGCTTTACCTCTTCTTTATCACATAAACCAAATAGCATAAATAATTAAAAGCCTCATAATACAAAATGGTCAAACATTACATAAAAAATGTAGCAACACTACTCAACTGCGGCCTGTTTCACTCCACATTTAGCATTCCAATAACATGTGATTACAATGGGACTGAACCTTTCTAACGGTGTCCTCTTTCTTCCTGCCATTATTTATGTTCCCTCATATGCCTTTTAATGTACATTGAATACATATAGAATAAGGATGTCTCTTTATATCCTTTTAAAATCTATGCCTACATATTTATACTATCAGTCCCCGAATTTGAGGAAGACTGAACCATTCAGGGGCATTATCCACAGCCAACTCTGAGTTGCAGAAGGTAGGAAATTATACATTTGGAATGTCCCATAATCATCCTTTACTAGCCATCACATTTTGGCTTTTCTTCCTTTGAAGTTGACCTCCTTACCTCCATTGTTATTCCCTTTACAGAATAACAGGATATAATTTATACCCAGATAACATTCCTTTCTCTGTGTCAAATACATAGTCAGTAATGTTAAGATCATAAATAATTTGCTCCCATTTAAAGTCACAGACATCGATGTTAATTTTTTTAAATTGAAGATAGCATTCTTCATTTTTATTATGAAAAGTTTAACACATAGATAACACATTAGTTTTCCTTAAGGCTGAAATATCAAAAAAAGTATAAAAGAAAAGTCATTCATAATACCCTTACCTAGGGATAGCCATTATTCATTTTTGGTTATTAATTTTTCTACAGGACTATAAATGAGGTCATACTTTAATACACTGTTTTGTACCTGGCCTTCTTTTCGTGTTAGAAAACACAGACTACATGATCATATTAATGTTTGTATTATTTCATTGCCTCTATATATCAATCCAATAAATTTGCAAATGTATGTCTTTTTGTTCTCCACGGCTCGGCAAAGCGGAGATTATTACTAACTCCATTTTATAGAATATTGATCTTAGGGTTCAGAGAGGCTAACAATTTACATACCCAAAATTTACATGCCAAATAAGTGTCAGAAATAAAGTTTGCTCTGACTTCTTGACTCCAAATTGGTCCCCTTTCCACAGCGTGCCTCCTGTCTCTCCAATGAGATAATGCAGATAAAGGGGCTGGGCAAGTGCATGTTATTGTTATTTATTTTAAGTGGCAGCCTAAAGGGAGTCATTGCCTCAGGAGCAACTTATGATTTGGTCTGAATGTAGGGCAGCTTCCTGAATTAAATCTGCACAAAAGCTTCCTGGGCTGCATCCTGAACTTGTCTGAAGACATCTTGCTGCATAGTTCTAAGGAATCTAACTTGGGGCCTACAATGCCCAGAGTGTTTGAACCAAAAATTTTGAAGAGCTTATGAGATTCTGTAGTTACTTCTGTATTCTCCACCTATTGCTTTCCAATCAATAGAGTCTGGATACAGGATGCTGCAAATATCCTGTTGGACTCTCTTTTTTTCCTCCACATATGCCAAAGGTGTTGCATATTCTCTTATCACAGATAGTTTTCTGTTGATCTATTTTCTTATTTATTTCTTCTTCTTTGGCCTCACACCTTCTTGGTCAAGAGTTTGGTTTGCCTGGCAACTGTCCTTTTATGCCTCCAAAGACCATGGACTGTCTTTCCTTTCAGAGATCCTGGGACAGAATCTTGGGACAGAAAGGCCACAGTGAGAATTTATTTCTGTGAGGTTCTTAGGTACAAATTTTCAGACCTCTATTAAAATACATTTTTTTTAAAAGATAAAATCATTACTTTCATACAGATATAAAAATGAACACATGTTAAAGGATCTATTTGATACATATAATATGAGGAAACCAGGCAAAATAGGACATAATTGATTTTTCCATGGGTAGGATGGGGAGTCAATTATAATCACTACCAGATTGGACAGAAGTTACATACATATCTATAACCTATCTATAACTTAACAAAGAACAGCAAAATAGCTCAAAGGCAATGAACAAGGCTAGAATCTAGTAACCCAGAAGGATATGTTATAGACATGCATAGTTTTTTTGTATACTCCCCCAAATAAAAGATCAAAGGTCCTCCCGAGAATTCCAGTGTGTGTGGGGGGGAAGCATCCCAAGTAATATTAGATCCCTGGCAGAGTGATCCTTTCAAACAATGAATCCCCCTGACAAATTTAAAACACACGTTACAGTTCCCAAATGTCCTCAAATGCAATGAATAAATAAATAAATAAATCCAACCAAGAACACTGGAAAACAAATACAGTAAATATAAAAATTTACTTAAATATTTCAATCTTTTTTTCAGGCAGTTCAAATGGATTATTTCCTGAAACATGCTATAATCTTCATAGTACACACTAGGCCCTCAAGAATAGGATCCTCAAAATATGAACACAGTTACACAATCCCACTGCTATACATTGTTAGTTACAGCACCTTGCTGTTGAGATTCTACATTAACTTTATCCTTTGCTATTAAGACTTTTGTAACTAATTTTCAGTAACCTTCAAAATAATTCTATTTTTTTATAGGTAACACAGAAAATTATAGCAGTATAGATTGTTATTAAAAATTGACAATCTTTCATTGTGTTTTTCATACAAATATTGGAATCCCTGTGTCATGCCAAAGTCCCCAACTTTACATGTTGTAAGTACATATGCCTCTTACTAACAATCAAATGAAACATATAGTAATTTCCAAAAATGTTTAATTCCGTATGTTAAAGAACAAAATTCAACTGAGTAAATTAGAAGATCTACTTGGCTTTATTGATTCATGAATTGGGCAGCATCCCCTCTAGGTAACAACTAGAAGGGCCCTCTGAGGAGCTGTACAAAATGAAAGGTTTTTATAGCTAAAACAGGGTGGGACAAGAAAGTTAAAAGAGTGGATTATTTTAGTAAGGTTACCTTTCCCTGAAACTGCAGTTAGGTTAGGTATTAAGTATTGGTGGGCTTAGCAAAAGTGACTCCATTTTGGGTCTATTATTTCTTTTTAACACATAAAAACATGTTAAATTTGGCAACAAAAATTCTCTAAAATAGAATGATCAAATAAGACAAGCTCTAAGCTAAGGAATGTATATAGAATTATAGTCATGGAACACAATTTTTATTTCCATACTGATCACAAAATGTCTAATTTATATCTATAGTTGCTCTAACATGTTAGGAAATTCATCTTGACTAGCAGTTTCTTTTTAAAAGTTGAGTTTTAAACTATTTTACATGTAGTAAAATCTATCCCTTTTATTAGCTTAGGTAAACAAAACAGTAGTATAATAAATAATAACAATTAAGATATAGAACAGTTCCATTACCTCCTTCCCTCCCCTCATTCCCTCAAACTTCTTTTTTTTATTATTATTATTAGTTTCAGGTGTACAAAACAATGTAATAGTTAGACATTTACCATTTATATCCCTCACAAAGTTATAACTCCCTTCCCCCATCTACTACCCCTCTGACATTGCACACAGCCATTACACTTCCACTGTCTCTATTCCTAATGCTGTACTCCACTTCTTGTCACTGGATATATATAAAATTATAATCGACATTCATTATTATTCAGTTTTAGCTTCAGGTGTATAGCGCAGTGATCAGGCATCTACACCATCCCTGAAGTGGTCTCCCTAATAAGACAAGTGCCCATCGGAGACCCTACAGAATCTTTCAACATTATTGTCAAGCTTCTTTTTAGTTAGCCCTTTCCCCTGGTCACCACTGATCAGTATTCTGTCCCTTTTTAAGACCTTTTTATTTTGAAATATAGACTCACAGGAAATTGCAAAAATAGTACATTAGTCTTGTATACCCATCATTTTGCTTTCTCCAGTGGTGACTTTTACATAACTGTCTTACAAGATCAAAACCATGCTCTGTACATTTGAAGGCAGGTTTTCCTTTCACTTCTTTGCCTATGTTTACTCTTTTCTTTTCACACAAGTTTAACTCTGTTGTGTGAAAAGGAGCAGGTGCTAGTTTTCTCTCAGATATCTACTGTTGCATTTTCTGTATTTAAGTTCCATCATCTTTAATATTCCTGTATCTTTCTCTAGTCTTTTCTTTCACCGTTTTCCCCAATTTAATTCTGCTACTAGATTTTCTTTTCTGATATATGTGCCACAGATGGTACTATTGTCAATTCTCAAATTCCTAACTTCTACTTCGGTTCTTTAGTTTTAAAGGGGGTTAGCTGTGCTTGTGCTTAATTGTTGTGGTGTTTACTGTTTTGCAGTGAGCATACAGTAGCCCGCCTAGTTCTCCAACCTCTTAGAGAGATGTTAGTGGCACCGCATAGCGCAGCCCTGGTCTAGTTCTACCCTTTCTCAATTGGTCACCCTTTTAATTTTCCAGATATTTGTGTATTTGTTGGAGGAGAGGGTGCTGAGGGCCTTGAGGCCCCCCCCCCCCCCCCCCCCCCCCCCCCGGTCAGCGGGCCGCCTAGGTGCAGAGCAGAGGGTACAACCGCCTTTTGGTTCCCCGCACGGACAGTGAGGTGATGGGCGGGGACTTGGAGACTAACGTCGCCCGCAGCAAGAAGGTCACACCCCCGGCAGGGACTGTGCCCAAGGCGCCAGCTGCCTGCGTGAGCCAAGCCCCGTGGTGCGCGGGAGGCGCAGTGCGCATGCTCCGACTCGGTCGCCCCTGGCGGCGGTAGAGGGAGGGGCCGGGGTCCTCCGCGGGTGGGCCTCCTAGCGCCGTGGCTCTGGTCCTCCGTCGTCGCCCCTAGGCTTCCCGGGGCCCATCCTTCTCCTACCTGAGGCCGCTTGTGGGGCGGTAGCTTGCTCAGCGTAGGGTACCTCTCCCCGGCTCCCTTCCCCCAGCCCCGTCGCCCCGCCCCCTGCGGGCTGGGCGGCCGGGTTAGGGGCCGAGCGGAGCGGGGTGAGTATTCCCACAGCCTTTGTAGGCCGCCCCTTCCCGGCTCTGCTTCCCGCAGCGTCCTCACTCCACTCCTGGGATGGGAGGAAGGGCGGGTGTGGGTGGGCGGGAAACAGCCAGTCCTGAACAAAAAGGCCGGGGCAAAGGGGCTCCCGCGAGTGAAATGCCGGCCTGGTCCCTGCTGTTGCGCTGCAGCCGCAGCTCGGGGGCTGCTGGTTGCAGGGGTGGGGCGTGGGGTGGGGGGGTTGGAGTGCAAGGGTGCGTGCCACCCCATCGCCGGCGATCGGGCTCAGCCAGGGGCACTCCTGAGCCACTACGGAGACCTCACCTTCGACATACGTAGTTACTGCCGTGTGTTTAAAGCCTGCACGAACATAAGCAGGTCTTGATCCCTGTAACCTGGAAATAATGGATATGAAATTACTGACGATTTCAAAGACCAGGTCCCACCTAACTTCGGGGGGTATCAGATTCACTACCAGGAGGAATAACTTTATAACCAACGTCTTTTTTTCTCCCGAGTAGCCTATCTTCTCATAGTATATGAAAGCTTGAATGGAGGGGTAGGGGGTAGGGGATACAGGAATAGTTAACTTATGGAAACATTTATTATGGTAAAAATTAAAAACATTTCAGAAAGGGCAAAAAGATAGCTAAATGTCTTTACAAAGTCAAAACGGAGTCTTGTCTAACAGGCCCACCTGAGGATGAATTAATTATTTAGGGGACTGTACTTTTGCTTGACATTAATATTGTTTAGGGCCCAGGCTGTGCAGTTACAATTTTTGTCTAATTAAGATGCTTTTTTTTTTTTCCTCTGGGACAAAAACTACTCCTACAGGTTGTATTTGTATTGCCCTATTTCCAAGATTTTTATAACTTTTACCATTTGGCTTGCTCCTTCATTTTGAGTTCAATAAATCTTTGTCACAGGTTTACTTACATGAATCATGTTTCTAAGTTCTTAAAAATGACAATTTGACAATGGCCTCCACTCTTTAGTGGCAAAAGCATAAGCTGTACTTTTCACATTAGGAAAACATAGACCCTGTGTAATACTCAACATTATAGGACCCCAAGTAGAATCCTTTTTACTTTTTGAAGGGTCAAATATGGACAAGAGGAAACATTTACAAAATGAAAACTTGACCAAAAACTAAATGTTGAGTATTGAGAAATTCAAGTAAAAAGTTTTGAAATTACATGATTTAAGAATTGTTACTTATATTTTAATAGAGGAAACTAAAGAAACTAGTGGCAACAGTTTACACTAGTCCTAAACTGGATTCATTTGGATATAGATGTTACAAGATTATTTTCCCTCCCTCTCTGCTCCCCTCCCCACTTCCCCTCTCCTTTTATTGAGCATAAGGTTAACTGAGATTGTGCTAATGATGAGGCAATCAAGTTGGGCATAATGTTTTGTGACAAATTATGAATTGACAGCAATTCCTGATGCTTATGAATTTCTGAGAAAGATAAGAAACCCCTTAAGGAAAACAAGTAGGGTAAAGTTTATATAAGTAGATTTCTTAAGACTAGAGCTTGATTTGATTATTAATATCTTTGAAGCCTAGAGATGTGTTTTGAGACTCTGCAGGCAGTGTTTGAATCATAAACATAGTTAAGGGACCATAACAACAACAAAGTGCCATAGGGAATATTTGGTGATTACTCCTTGGAAACAAATGTCTTCTGCTGAGAAGGCTAGGTGTAAAACAATGGAAAGTAGGGGAATGGAGAGTAAATCCTACCCAAACTCATTAGGGACAGGTTGCTGAAAACTATGCAGAACCAGAGACTCCAGGAATGTACCTGGCATCCGAGGCCTTAAAGTGCTTGATCTCATAGGAGCACTTACTACTATGAATTTAGATTTGAAGTTAGGGTTATTTCCTATCACTGTCATTTAATAGCTTTTGGAGGAAACTTCGACATATAATAGCTTTTGGAGAAAACTATCATCTCTTCTGAGCTCAAGAACCTAGGGAGCATTTGAGATCTTGCTCCCTAGCATATGCCATCAGTTTGGCTCAAATAAACTCATAAAAATTCTCTAAAAAAGAACGTATAATGGTTTCTTGTGCCCACTGTTTAATTGGAATCCCTTTAGAGTTTTAAGGCTATTTATAAACTCTCCCTCTTTCCCCCATTTTCTTGTGTTCTTAATCTATACTCAGACCTTTTGTTTTTAGTCATCTTAAAAATTTTTATTAAAATATAGCTAACATAAAATATATTAGTTTCATGTGTACTTCATAGTTAATAAACATTTATATATCTAAAAACATGATCACCATAATAAGTCCAGCAACCCTCTGACACGGTACTATGCTGTCACAATATTATTGACTGTGTTCCCTATGCTGTACATTACATCCCCATGTCTTATTTGTTTTATACCTGGAAATTTAAACCTTATTCCTTTTCACTTCCCCCCTTTTGAATTTTTTAGTTACAGTTGACATTCAATATTTTATATGAATTTCAGGGGTACAGCATAGAGGTTAGACATTTATATAATTTAAGAAATGGTCCCTCTGACTAGTCTAGTACCCACCTGACACTATACCTAATTATTACCATATTATTGACTATATTCCCTATGCTTTACTTTACATTCCCATGACCATTTTGTAGCTACCAGTTTGTACTTCTTAATTCCTTCACCTTTTCACCCTGCCCCGCAAACTGCCTCCCACTTGTCACCCCAATAAATCTAGTACCCATCTGACACTATACATAGTTATTACAATATTATTGACTCTATTCCTTATGCTATACCCTACATCCCCATGACTACTTTGTAATAACCAATTTGTACTTCTTAATCCCTTCCCCCTTTCACCCATCCCCCAACTCACCTCCCATCTGGCAACCATCAAAATGTTCTCTATCTATAAGTTTGTTTCTGTTTTGTTTGTTTGTTTATTTGTTCATTTTGTTTTTTAGATTTCACATATAAGCAAAATCACATTGTATCTGTCTTTCTCGGTCTGACATACTCCACTTAGCACAATACCCTCTAGGCCCATCCATGTCACCGCAAATGGCAAGGTCCCATTCCCTTCCATGGCCAAGCAATATTTCATTGTATATATGTACTTCCTACTCTTTATCCATTCATCCATTGAAGGACACCCAGGCTGCCTCCACATCTTGGCTATTGTAAACAGTGCTGCAATGAACATGTGAATGCACATGTCCCCTCGAAGTACTGTTTTGGGTTTCTTTGGATAAATACTGAGGAATAGGATTACTGAGTCCTTTGTCTGTTGTAACAGCCTTTGTTTTAAAGTCTGCTTTGTCAGCTGTAAGTATTGCTACCCCAGCTTTTTTTTTTCCACTTCCATATTTCATGAAATACCGTTTTCTCATCCCTTTACTTTTCAGTCTGTGTTTGTCTTTTGATCTGAAGTGAGTCTCTGGTAGGCAGCCTACGAGTATGTAAGGGTCTTGTTTTCTTATCCATTCAGCCACCCTATCTTTTGACTGGAGCATTTGATCCATTTACATTGAAAGTAATTGTTGATAGATATGTAGCTATTGCTGTTTTATTTATATTTTTGATTTTTGTTGTTGTTGTTGTTGTTGTTTGTTTTAAAGAAGTCTCTCTAACATTTCTTGTAATACTGGCTTGGTGGTAATGAACTCCTTTAGCTTTTTCTTGCCTGGGAAGGTCCTTTTTTGTCCTTTGATTTTAAATCATAGCCTTGCTGGGTAGAGTACCCTTGGTTGTAGGCCCTTGCTTGTCATCACTTTGAATATTTTATGCCAATCCCTTGTAGCCTGCAAAGTTTTTGTTGAGAAATCAGCTGACAGTTTTATGGGAGCTCTTTTATAAGTAGCTAGTTGCCTTTCTCTTGCTGCTTTTAAGTTTCTCTCTTTGTTTTTAACCTTTGCCTTTTTTATTATAGTATGTCTTGGTGTGGGCCTATTTGGGTTCATCTTGTTTCGGACTCTCTGCACTTCCTGGGCTTGTACGAGTACGTTTATTTCCTTTGCCAAGTGAGGAAAGCTTTCAGTCATTATTTTTTCAAATAGGTTCTCAGTTCCTTGCTTTCTTCCCCTTCTCATACTCCTATGATATGAATGTTGTTATGCTTGATGTTGTCCCAGAGGTCTCGTATGTAAACTATCCTCATTTTATTTTTTTCCCCTTGTTCTGATGAGGTGTTTTATTCTACCTTGTCTTCCAAATCGCTGACTCAATCCCCTGCTTCATCTATTCTGCTGGTGATTCCTTTTTGTGCATTGTTCATTTCAGTTATTGTATTCTTACTTCTGACTGGTTCTTTTTTTTATGCATTCTATGTCCTTTTTTATGTTTGCTATGTCTTTGTTGAAGTTCTCACTAAAATCCTTGAGCATCCTTATAACCGTTGTTTTGAACTCTGTATCTGGTAGGTTGCTTGCCTCCTTTTCATTTAGTTCTTTTTCTAGAGTTTTTTCCTGTTCTTTTATTTGGGGTGTATTTCTTTGTTTCCTCATTTTGGCTGCTTCTATGTTTGTTTCTATGCATTAGGTAGGACTGCTATGACTCCCAGTCTTAGTAGAGTGGCCTTATGTAGTAGATGTCCAATAGGGCCCAGTGGCCAGTCTCCCTGGTCCCCTGAGCCAGTTGCTCCAGGTGTATTGCTTTTGTGTGTTATGTATGCCCTCCTGTTGTAGTTGAGCCTTGGTTGCTATTTACATGTCAGTTGACCCTCAGGCTGATTGGTTGTGAGGACTGGCTGTGACTACAGTGGAGGAGCTATAGTGCAGAGGCTGACTCTATGGAGCAGTATTTGCTTTAGCAGAGGTCTGGTGCCTGCCCAGTCTGCCCTTTGGGTGTGTCATTTGTGGAGGTGGTTGGGTGTTGCTCTGTTGTAGTCTGAAATCTTTTGGGAGAGTCTCTGTTGCAGGCCAAGTTTAGCCCTTCCAAGGGCCACTTGGTATGAGATACAAAGTAACCTGCAGATAGTTGCCACTTGTGCTGGGCTTGAAAGTGCCTGGGCGAGGCTAATCCCGAAACTGAGGCCAGCTGCCATTAATGCTCAGCTTGGGGCTGCATAGCAAGAGGTATGGGGTATGCTGAGGCCAGATGCTGCTCGTTTCGGGTTTGTGAACCTTTGAGAGATTTTAGGAAAGTCCACAGAATGAGCTAAGAAAGGCTGTTTATATGGAAAAGCCACTGGAAATGGCTTGGGTGTGCCTAAAAGTTGGGTGGGGCCAGATCTCAGGAAATCACCAGTGGAAGGTGAACGGCATTATGTTAGCTAGATTGATGGATACTCAGATATAGTACCCACCTGTTTCTGCATGCTTGGAGTGGGGAGGGCTCAACAAAGGAACAATGACTTCTGCACTTGTGTCTGGGAGAAAGATGCCACTCCAGGCTTTGCTGTGAAGCCAGTGTGGGGACAGAACCCCAAAAAGCAGTTTCCAGGCTCTTGGCCTCACATAGACAGGTGCTGGCTCAGGTAGTAAATGGCCATCAACTGTGATTGGATGGCCATCAGCTGTGGCTAGCTGGCCGTCAGCTGTAACCAGTGAGCCTTTTGCCACTAATATAACTGCTGTGGCTACGCTAGCAGAAAATGGGGGCTAGCAAGAAGATGGTGGCTGAGCCTGCAAGCGGAGCAATGAGGGTTGAGAATTGTATGGCTCCTGTTTCATGTTTCTCCAACCCAGCCACCAGCGAGAATATAGTGGTATGACTCCCCCATCTATGGCTCCATGGGTGTTCCTTTTTGGCCTCACCATGTCCTGCGTTCTTATGTGGGGAGCGGGACCAGAGACCTCGCAGGCCTCCCCGCACGACAGCCAGACAATTCAGTTCCTCCATATGTCCCTGATACCTTTTGAGCTGTTGCCCCAGCTTTGGAGCTCAGAACGAGTGATTCCGTCAGTGAATAAATCCATGTGTGGGTCCTCTAAGAGGAATGCCTGGGACTGTAACCACCTTCTGTCTCACTCAGCCACGATCTCCTCTGAATTTCACAGCCAGGACTTATGGGGACTCCTCTCCCCAGCACTAGATCCCTGGGCTCGGGAGCCTGGTGTGGGGCTGGGACCCCTTGCTCCTTTTGGGGGGGAGGGGTTTCCTCCTCAGCTGAGATGTCCCTCCCGATTTTTAATGGTCACATGTGTGTGTGGGACCAGCCTTTATGTGTCTCTGCCCCTCCTACCAGTCTTCAGGTGGCTTCTTCTGTATGTCCTTAGTTTTAGGACTTCAGTTCAGCTAGACTTGAGGCGATTCTCAGTGATGGTTATTTTGTAGTTGCTTTGTAATTTTGATATAGTCATGAGAGGAGGCAAGCACAGTGTTTACCTACTCTGCCATCTTGACCAGACTAGACTCTCAGACTCTCAGATTCTGCCTACTCTGCCTCATTTCAACCTCTTCCTAGGTTCGCTGCCTGTCCCCATGCCCAAGCCATCCTCTTCATTTTTTTTTTTTTTTTTACATTGTATCTCTGCCTTTCAATATCCTCTTATAATCCTTGTATTATCTGAAATGTAACTCTTCTAGGGCACAGACTCTGATTCTAGACTGCCTTAGGTCAAGTGGCCAGATTTAACAGCTGTGTTACCTTGGACAATTACTGAACTATTCTGTCTCAGTTTTCTCCTCTATAAAATGGAGAAAATCACAGTAACTACCTTATAGGGTTGCTGTGAGAATTTAACAAGTTAACACAGTTTTTGACATATAGTAAGAGCTCAATACATGCTATTTTAATTATTTTAATCCATACTAATTCTTTAAACAGTGGTTATACAATTTATCCCTGGTTTTTGCTGTCTTTTATTCTCTAATGTTCTTTTCTTACAAATTTGATTACAAACTATTGAGGGCAAAGACCGTATATTATTCTCTTTTTAAAAAGTCTCTTAAATACTCCCAGGATGATTCTAGTTTTCTTTCTGTTTTCCATTTTACTTCTCTTGCTTATGTTTTAAAATTTATACTCTATTTGGTTCTAAAAGTATTTGAGATTTATAAACTACACATAATATAATAACATAAAAAATAAAGAAAATATGAAGCTTTCATAGAGAGATGAGATTGGAATGTTTTATACTGAAATATATACTATGAAAAGTTGTACAATTGTTAAAGGTGGACCACAGCTAAGGTCTGAGCTTCATAACGGTCAAAGTAAAGAGGGCAACATATCACTTGCTCAGGAGAAACACAGCTTCCTTGGAAATAAATATTTAGTGAGTGAAATGCAGATTGTGAAAGCAGATCTCACAAATAAGCTAAGAAACCCTAGGGTTAAGTTCTTCAGACCTTTTAAAACCCCAACCTACTTCCGGATGTTTTTCAAATGGGGCTTAATTAGCATTTTTATGAGGCTGTCTCATATATTGTAAGATGCTTTTTATACCTTGGTCCTGAGCAGTAAACAGCAATAAGAAACTACAACCCCTTCTCTTTGTGATAACCCAGTGCGATCCCACTAATTTCTGAACATCCTCATTGAAACTGGTGCCTCCTGATGCTGGGAACCTTTGGATCTTATCTGCCTATACTTTACTCAACCTATGCTCTATCTGCTGCTTTTTTTTTTTTTTTTTAATTTAGCATACACTTTTCAGGCCTTGTCTTGTAGGATCTCTTTCATCTTTTTGGCAGGCCTTTGTCTCTACTTGGTAGGCCCTTATTCAAATTTCAAAATTCAGTTCTTCAAGAATGGAACTTAAGTCTTCCATACTCTCTTTTTTTTGGAGTCTTCTCTGATTTCCTCAGGAAAATGTTGACACTCCTTCCTGTAAGGACACACACAGCAAGTGCTAGGATGTGGTAGGTGCTGAGTGAATTAATGAAAAGCTTATGGAAATAAGAAGGCTCATTAATTTAATCCAGTTTTCAATGAAGATTTTGCAAGAAGAAAAATTTAAAGGGAATGTCACTTCCATTACAAAAATGTCCAGCTGCTTATTTATTATTTTTCCAACAAAATAATGGTTCTTGGTAGTGTATTTTAAAAACATAGAGTTCTAGGGTGGACGGGTGGCTCAGTTGGTTGGAGCGTGTCCTCTCAACCACAAGGTTGCCGGTTCGACTCCTGCAAGTGATGGTGGGCTGCGCCCCCTGCAACTAACAATGGCAACTGGACCTGGAGCTAAGCTGTGCCCTCCACAACTAAGACTGAAAGGATCACAACTTGACTTGGAAAAGTCCTGGAAGTACACACTGTTCCCCAATAAAGTCCTGTTCCCCTTCCCCAATAAAAAACAAAAACAAAAAAGCAAACACAGAGCTCTGTTATCTGTGTTTAGACTAGCAGCGAGTCTATAGCTTCTGACATAGTGTTGATCATTTTCTTTACCTTCCTATTTGTTGAATATCTCTTGTACCTCTAAGGCTGGATTTTCCTTTTTCTTTTTCAGTTGGGAGTGTAAAATCGATATTTCTAAGTTTTCCCCCTGATTCCCAGTGTAAGCCTGCTTCAGAAGCATGCTTTCCCTCTTCCTCTTTATGGTAGTGCTCCTCTTTTCTGTGGTCTAAGAGCTTCTTATCGGCCCTGTACTGTTATTGATGCTTTGGGTTTTCTCATTTTGACAGAGGAGGGACTTATGTAGGGATGGTGTTGACCTGGTCGTAGTGAGCAAACTCCCTTCGTCCCCTTCACTGCATCTAGATGCTAGAGGACTCTTGCTCTCAGTGGTAGGTTGGAGAGCAGGTTGACAGGTTCAGCCAAATTTAGGATCTTTTCTGTGCTCAGGGAAGGTCCTTCCTTTCCTATTGTTTAATCTTTTGCTCCTGTGTCTATAATGAGGGGCGTGTTTTTGTGTGGTTTGAAATAATTTATAGGGCTTGGGGACTTGGGAGAGGAGGGGTAGTGGTGAGACAGCACCATTCTGAGGCTCATCTGTTCCCACAGCTCCCTGTGGTGGACTTTACATCACCATACGCAGTGCTCCCCTTGGCTTCACCTTCCACTTCTGGCCATGGACATTATATTATTGAAAGACAACTGCCTTGAAAGAAAATCACCAATGGGCATTGGAAGCCAGTAGGGGAGGGGGCAACTCAGGCTCATTTTTCTGAAGGAACTATAGAATGGGGGAGAGTGAGATGCCTTCTTATCCTCTTCCTAAGTGGAGCTCCTGCTGCAGACATAGCAAGGGAAGCTCAGCTACCAATAACAATCCCCTCAATTCTAGGCCAGGTGCAATATTGTATCCCAGTGAAACTTTGATTTGGGATATGTGTTTCAGTGAAACGACAAGGAGGGAGCACTGAGTCTGTTGCTGTCATGACTGAACAGACTTCCTCTTTTGCTGCTTCCCTATTTATTGGATTACCTGGGCCATGCCTGCTGTGCCCCACCCGGGCTGACAAATGCCTTGAAATCCAGGCCTTTCACTAGTCCCATCAAAATGAACCATCTTTTGTCTCAGTTTTCTACCATGATTCTTACTCAAAAGTCATTTCTGCTGCTAATTGTAAATACTAATGTTGGGGCCTTCAGAATGAGGTCATCTTTCTGGATTCCACATTTAAATTCGTACCCTGGGTGTTTCTTTGCTCTCTAAAATTTGAGGACCACTGCCCAAGGACCCTGCTAGGTAAGTGATTAACTAATTAAATGAATTCAAACCAAATTCTCATAAAGGTAATGGGTTGAGTTTAACTTTCTAGCTAGTAATTACGTGTTTTGTTAGGAAAGAGACTAAATCTAAAGTTATAATGTAGAATTGCTGCAAGGAGGGACAAGAAGTTGCTTACTTTTATTAGTTGAAAATGATCCTTAATGTTGAAGTATATGCATAGTATGTTCTGTGATAATCACATTTTTATAAATGATCTTAAGTTCTGGGGAAATTTAGTTATATTTCTTAAAGTGTTTTAGTCTCCTTATGACCCGGATACACATTGATTTATAGATTCATCCAAAGAAATGTCTCTGACCAAAAAAACGTATCAGTTCTCTACACATTAGATTAAAAAGCACATACAAAATATGGAGAGTAGTAGTGAAAAAAATTGTTTTTAATTAAATAAGGATCATTTGAACAATGATTATACAAGATACTAGAATTCACTGGGGCTGCTTTTCTGAAAAGATATATTTAATAGCAGCAGAATAAGCTTCTTTACTCTGTCTAGTCTTAGGGCTAACCGTAGTTTAGAAAGACTTCTTTCACTTGGTGGGGAGAATAAAATATTTATTCTACCTTTCTAATCTGCTGAAACAGTTAAAAAAAAAAGGGTTTGATTGTTTGAGCTTAAAAATATATAAAACAACTGTTTAGCAAGAGAGACTCAAGCAAAACAGATGTATAAACAACTTATATTTTATGACATGAAAGGGCTCTGACTCATTTCTAACTTTTACTTAAAATAAGATATGAGAGGTTCATTGTTTAGGATAGATGAGAGTTAGAATTCATTCTTTTACTGAGAGTTCACCTGTGTTCTGTTTCAGTCTGGAAACATAGTTCACGTCTAAGGTTTTTCCTTTATCAAGTAAGGATTATTCTTGTCGTTGCTTAATAAGCTGCAGTGGTGGCTATTTCCATTTTTGATCATAATTTCAACCATCTCATAATAGGAAGTTATAAGATTCTAATTTCTGCCTCTACTAGTATATAAACTTCGTAGAATACCAGAGTATTACAACTTGAAAAGTACACATTAAAATGTTGATTATATTATATTTCCATTTTTAATGAGTTGAAATATTCTTACTTGAGCAAAAAGAATAATTATTCAGTGATATTTCATTATGACACATTATCATGATTTGAATTGAGATGGATATCATTTTAATATAGTATAGTTCCTAATTTTGTAATCAAGCCATAAGTGTTTTTATTATTGTATGTAACATCCTTCAGCAAAGCCTAGTCTTAGATAATTTTAAAAGTATTCAACCAAATATTAATTAGTGCTTTGATGTTCAGTCATCTTGCTAGTGGCACAGTGCTGTTAATTAGATAAACTATGGCTATTGAGTGAAATTTTATGTTTCAGCTAACATTTTGAATAGTTCAGTAAACCTCAAGTAACCAGAGGGCTTAGGGAATGGAGTGTTTTTACTTAGTTCAATTTTGTTATTAAGTAAGGGTTTGTTTGGAATTTATAACATATTCCAAAATATATTAATATTCTTTATGAATTAGATTCAGTTTTTCTTTGATTGCATACTTCTCAGTAAGTGTCAGGGCCATCATGTCGTTGGAAAAACTATTTCTCTGACTGCACCATTTCATTCTTCCTAGTCTAGTTCTGTATCCGCTCCCTGAATGATTGAATGTGTTCTGTTATCATCTGTGTAATGTTGATTTACAATCAGTATTTACAGCCCAGATTTCTCTTTCCTTCTGAGTTCCAGATCCATGTCAGAATGCCTGCTAAATATCATCACTTGGGAATGCCATAGGCATTTATAACTGAAATTCAGTATGGCTAAAATAAACTCGTTTCACTCCCAAAGCTTCTCTTCCTCCAGGGTTCCTTGTTTCAGTCAGTATACCATCACCTAAGGCAAAAAGCTGGGAATCTTTCTTCAATCCTCTCTCTCACCATCCCTTGCATACTAAGATCTACCAGTTGTTTTAATGAGTATACCATCAAAAAGTCTTTTGAATTCCTCCCTCTTCTGCCCTACTGCCAATCTTTGTTTAGTATCATTATGTCTCTCCCAGATTCATTTAAGAGCCTTTTAACTGGTCTTTATCCAGCCAGGCAAGACCTGTAGTCTCCACTGGAAGCCAGAATGCAGACCTGATCAGTTCATTCCCGCTTTCAAACCCCTTTTGAGCTCTGTCTACATCAGCACTAGTTCTCCCAGCACCCTTTTTCTACCTCTATATTTCAGTCAAACAAGAGTCCTTCAATTATCAAACGTTCTCTTATATACAGACGTTTACACATTCTGTTCCCTTCAGTTCCCCCTTTTGCTTAGTTAGCTCCTGTTCTTCCTTTGAGTGTGTTCTTAGATGTCACTTTCCCAACTTGTACCTGCATTGAAGCACTTTATCAACCAGAATTCTGTGCGTAACCTGGAGATCTCACATCTCAGAAACATTTAGTGACTGCCTCAGTAGCTTATTGTCTGCAGTTTATCATCTCTTCTGTACTTACATTCCTGTACCTGGTGCTTTCTCTTCCCAAACCTGTTCTCCCACTGTTCCCCCACCTCCTCAGATTTTCCATTATGATCTCAGGAGCACACATCCATAGTAAACAAACTTACCCAAAGCCTTAACCCATTATTTCCTTCACTACCTTCTGTGAAATAAGTTGTTAAAAAGCGTTCCCCCCAAAAAGAAATCTATGGTCAAAAGAGATGAGAAATCCCGAGTTAATAGTTTCTTCACCACAGTGTGCATTGTAAATACTCAGGGTGGGGATGGTGATCAGTTTCCATACTTCTGTCTCTCATGATGTTAATTAACATCTTCACAGATCAGTGCTTCCACCAATTAGTTTTAAAGGAAACTTGGCTTAAAAAAATATTGGAACCCTTTGAATGGAAGCGGCTTTTTCTTCCACCCTTCAAGGCTCAGGGTATTGGTCACTGCTTGTTCAGCCTCATGTAAATATCCCTGCTTCTTTGAGGCCCCTGCAGTTCAGCTCTATCAGATATGGTGGGGTAGGTTTTCTTCTCACGTGTTGTCCCTGTCCACTGGTAGCGGCTGCTTTTAGTGCCATCTTGAGAAGGAATCCAAGGATTTGTTCTGGTTCATCAGGAGCACATGGGTTAGTTTATTTGTGATCTTGATGGACTTGGTGCTGTAGATTATGTATCATTTACTATCTTTGTGCTCTTTCTTGTACTATTTGCCCCTTTTCATTTACAAGTCTCCCAGTTGATCTTCCATACTCGTTAAAGAGCCCTCTAGCCCCACCAATTGTCAGGATAATCCTAAGTGATTTCAGTGTCCATGTGGAAAACAGCAAACATTATAAGACTGTTTTTTTCGTTTTTGTTTTTTGACTTCCTAAACATCAGTGACCTTCAGCTGCAAGCTAGTTTATGTACTCACTTCCGTGGCCACAGCTGAGACTTCATCAAGATCTAAAATCTCATAGTCTTCCCATTCTTTCATTTCCCTCCTTTCACTACAGCTGTTCTTAGCCCTTTTTGATATCTAATCTTCCACGATACTGCCTTATTTGCCCATCCCCTTAAACCTTCTCTTGGCATCTTTTCCTTTTCCACCTACTCTGAACCTCTGAGCTAATCTCACTAGCATATACTGTTTCCTCTTTACCAGGTCCTTCCACTGAATCAACCCAGAAAACTCCAAGTTTGCATGCATGGTCGAGTGGCCTTCTCTGCTGGTTCCCACACTTGAGGATCTGAGCGCTCCTGAAGGCAACCACGCTATGCAGAGTATCGCACCACCAATTCAGGCTCTCCAACCTGGAGAGCTTTACTTCTCTTGCTGGGCCTTTACTTCTCTTTGCTCATCTTTTTTTGCTGTCCTCTCATTGCTCTCACCAGCATTTCAAATTGATACTCATTTTCTCAAATTTCTCCTTTCATCACTATCCCATCACTTCTCTAGCCCATCTTGCCTGCCCCTGCATCAACAAATCTTGTGACTATCAGATTTTGTCTTCCCTAACTTTGGGTCCTGTTCGAAAAACTTTAAATTTTATGTTCAGTGTTCATCCTCAAATGCCTTTCCTCCCATTGCAAGGGACAAGGTGTCCATTGTATTGTTCATATCCATCCTTCTGTGCTGTTGACCACATCTCCTGCCAACCCCTTTAGGACATTGATTCATCTTTTTTCAGCTTTTCCATCTCAACCCTACCCCCTTTGCTCAGCTCAAATGTATATTCAGATATCCCCCTTTCTTAGGCAAAACAAAATCCTTCCTTAAGTCTATGTGCCACTTCTGTCCCCAATTTGTATGTATTTTTCAACCAAGCTTTTTGAAAAAAAGTTGACAAAGTTTTCACTATTTCTTTTTAGTTTTCTCCTTAGGCCATCACAGCCTGGCTTCTCTCTACTGCTGCTGAAATTGCTCACGCAGGCACCAATGACTGCTCCATTGTCAGTTCGGTGGATGTTTTCAGTCCTTTTCTTAACAGGCCTCTCTTTTATTTTGACATTATTGGTTATTTGTTAGTTATTCTCTACTCCCTTGAAACCTTCATCCCATTGCCCTTCCTAGGAGTTCCTCCTAATGCCTAACTTTGTATTCTCTAGCTCTTTTGTTGGTTCCTCTTCCTCTATAGCAGGGGGGTCCAAATTTTTTTCAACGTTTTTCACCAAGGGCCATATGCGGTAAAATACACAAACAGCCGGGCCACTCGCTTGAGGTAAAGTACATATTGCCTCACCTGGTTTATTTAAGTAAACTAAATATATTTTTGGAATTTGCTGCGGACCAATTAAAAATGGATTGCGGGCCACAGTTGGCCTGTGGGCCGCAGTTTGGACACCCCTGCTCTATAGGTTCCTTAAATGCCCCAGTGTTCTAAAGATTTCTTTCTCAACACACTCTTCTCACTATTCATAGAGATTCCTAACTTTTTGGTGAAGACCATTTAAACAATCTGTAGAAAATTATAGAATCTTTCTCCCCCCAAATATAGATAGGCATGTACATGCAAAATTTAGTGTAAACATTCATGATCCACCAGAAGCCATATTAAGAATCTGCTATATGCATTCGAACTGAGTAATATTCATCCTCACTGTTTCATTTGTCTCTTTTATACAGACAACTTCCAAATCTCTTAAATCAATCTTGGCTTCTCTCCATAACTTAGCATGCCTATTCTTTCGGCTCTCTTTCATTACCTGGATTCAGATCCTCATGACCTCTCACCCAGATCACTGCTGCAGGTTCTAACTCTTCTCCCTGCCTTCAGGCTTGTGCCCCTCAGATCATGTTCCATAGATCCTGCAGCGATTTATTATTTTGACCTTTTCAGCTCCAAGGTCTGATTCTCCATTTCCTGGATGACTCTTGCATAACACATACCCTCCCACATTCCCCTCCTGAGTGAGGGACCCTTCTTGTGCCAACTATAATCTGTACATGTCTTCATTATTGTATAGACTTTAAGTAGAAGTCCTCTTTTCCAGTGCAGTAAGATGAGAGTTGAGCAATTAATTAATTGAGGAAGTCGATTAAAGATAGAATTAAAAATAATATACATGCATACTTGAAATATTTTACTTCAATTTATACATACAATTTATATTAAATTGTATAAAGACATTCACTTGCCAAATTTTTCATTTATGACCAAGGCATTGTCTTTGAATGTTGATACTTTATTGGAATTCATTGTTCATCCCTGATTAAACTGAGCCCAGAATGCATCCTCTGGATTTTTGGTTTAAATGAAAGTTTTGATTTAAATGAAGAACTGAAGCCATTTTATGCAACAATCTGAATGCAGAATTGTATGATTTCCCCACCACCAAATTTTTCAGTTGCATTGTCCATAGCTAGTTCAATAGCAGTTTGGTTTTCTTATGGAGACTTACCTTTATACAATTTTTCCAAGGCATTATATCTTAGAAATAATAGTTGTCTATCTTTTTAACTTATATTTTATTGGTGTGGTTTGCATAACATTTAATTGCAGTATACTTATAATACAAGAATGTAGTTTGTGAGCATACCTTCAACTGAGAGGAGTAGAGGTACTTGATGATCAGAATCCTGTAGATATAAGTCATTTTATGGAGGGAATGGACATTGTGTTCATTAATCTGGCAAAATTGGTTGAATGGAGGTTGGTTAAGAGAGTTTCTATTGTGATTATTTTTATTGCCTATTTCCCTTCATTACTGTATGAGTTCTTACAAGGCAAGGACTATATATTTTTTTCCACATCTAGCCTTCATCTGGGCACAGTACTTACTACTTAGTAGATATTCAATATGCATTTGTTGGATGAATGAACAAATTCTTATAAAAGTCATACTAAATTTGAATAATCAGAAAGAACACTGGAACACCTGAAACTACTGAAAAAAGAAAAAGAAAGAACACTGGACTGGGACTCAGATATTATAGATAGATCATTGGCTCTGGAGCCAAACTGGGTTTTAAATCCTCTCTCATTGATATTCTTGAGCAGATTACTGTCCTTTTTTCATTTGAGGGATGGGGGTAACACCTTTTGGACTGTGTGAGGACTAAATGGGAATGTGAAGTGTCTAGCATAGTACTTGCCAAAGTAATTGGTCAACAAGTACTAATTGACCTGATGATGCTTGTTACTAATGAGGAGAATGAGGGAATTTACTTGGTCTATCTTTTCTCATCGAGAGACTTGAACAACATAATCTGTGAGTTTCCTACTAGCTCTAAAATTCTCTTTCTATAAAGAATGCTTTATGTTTTGGACAGATTTATATAATAAGTATATAGGTATTCCTTGATTTGTCACATTTGTAGACCCAATAGTAGGTAACTAATTAGGTGGTCATAACCTTACACCTTGAAAAACAAATATTTTTAGACTTTAGAACATTGTTAGTGAGTTGAACTCTTCTAATAAAGTGTGCAGACCAGCTCAGCTCCACTCGTCACTGTCCTATTCTTTACATAAGAGCTAAGGTAGGAGGTACAGGAGGAAGTTCTGAGGTTGGAAACATCAGCTTAGAAGAGGTGAGATAAAAGCTCTTGAAACTAAATTTATGGACAAACTAAACTTTTCGAACCATAGATGTGTGTTGGTTTATAAATCTAGGTTTTGGGTTTCCATGTTGATCACATGTTCTTTCTGATTAAAAGAAGGGGATAGGATGAGAAAGATAGAAACAAAACTTCTTTGGAATGGCTCTGAGTTTATTTTTCTATTCTATGTTTCAAATTTTGGTTTGTTTAAAGAAATAAGTAAATTAGCAGAATTTCTTTCAGTATTCATTCTACAGCTGATGCTAATGCTTAGTTTTTGTATTGCAGTTATCATTTAGTATGGAAGAAGATGAGTTCTTTGGAGAAAAAACGTTCCAGCATTATTGTGCAGAATTCATCAAACATTCACAGCAGATAGGTGATGGTTGGGAATGGAGAACATCAAAGGTAAGAATAGAAAATTTTATTTCCTATTTAAATGGAGTTTCTTTTTGTTAGTTTGTGGGGTTTTTTTTTGCCATGTAAAACCTCAGTAATTGAAACTAATATGAAAGCTAGATTGATTTAGTAAAAGGCTTGAATTTTAAAACAGATGTCCATTTTATTACTTCAACTATATGTACCCATTATAATTAGGCTAATGAAGTATTATCTAGAAAAGTCTTTAGGTAACCTGCTTTAATTTAATAGATAAGAATACTTAGCATATAAATTATATGATAATAAACAGATGCTTCAAACCATTTGTTTACACTATTAATTTTCATAGGAAACCACTTTTGTTCAGAGAGTGAAAAGATAACCCTGAAATCAAACCACAGTCAAATAGTCAAACAATCACAAATTCTGAAATATTGAGGACTGTGTTAATTGGGAATTTCTTAATGATGTAAATAAATTCCAAAACATTCTTGCTTTTGGTTCTAGTCAGTTATAATAATGTAAAAGGTCTATGTACTCATTTATTTTCACACATGTATTTAGTACTGTTCTCTGCCAAATGCTTTTAGAGTTCTTTGAAATCCCTTTTTTGTAGAGAATAAGTTTTCTCTACTTGACATCTTATTTGATTCCTCAAAAGTGATGAATCTCGATTCTCTGCTGGTTGACTGTTTCCTGTATGCACTGTGAGAAACATGAACAGTTTTGAGCTGATTCCTATGATTCAGAACTAGGCCCGGGAAATCCAGGTCTTGATCAGGTCTAGTGTGTCATTGGGGAGAGAAGCCATCATTTCCTCTTGGGTCATACGCTGGCTACACTTTGGCAGGGTGGATCATGGGATGGTTCAGACGTGTAGAGTCAATTTCCTATGGTAGATTCCAGCCCCGCTCTCTCAGTTGGGGAGACAGCCCATAAACCTCATGGGCACCTCCTGCTCGAGGTTAACGTGACCTTACTGGTACCTTTTATTAATTTTGATCCTGTGTACTTGATAATTTTGTTTGCTATTTTGTCTGAATCTTTATTCATATTCTTTTGTCTATGATTATTATTGACATGTAAAAGAACTGTTCATTTTTGTATATTAACTTTGTATCTATTCAGTCACCTTACTGAATTCTCCCTTTAGTTTTCATAATTTTTCAGTGAATTCCCTTGTGTCTTCTAGATAGAGTGATGTCATCTACAAATGAAGAGTTTTTTGTTGCCTTCTTTGTAATATTTCTCTATTATTTTATGAATTGATTAGAAAAGTGTTAAGTAATAGTGATAAAAGTTCTCTTTGTCCTCATTCTGACCTTAATAGTAATGCTTCTGATATATAATGATTAAATAAAATGTTAGTTGTTTATTAAAGGAGTGAAGTTTTCTGACGCCTTTTGACCTGTAAGAATTTGTGTGGTTACTCCTTGGAAACTTTCCCTTTTCACCAGGTTCTCTAAAAAAGAATTTTTCTTTTATCTTAACCTGGAGGCAAGATGGTACAGATTTCTGTTACCATTTTTGTGACCTAGGAGAATAGGGGATAAGAAGGTTAAGGAGGGAGCTGTGACTAAACTACATGCATTTGTGTGTGTATATATATGTGTGTGTTGGGGTGGGGGGCACTGGGAAAGATCTTTGGGAAGGAAATTATGCGTGTCAGAAGTTTCTTCACTGAGTTTGTTGAAACTAGTGCCCTGAGAACCAGTTTCCAGGATTTGTTTTTATTCTTAGTCTGGCTTCTGCTTCAGGGATGGGTATGGCTAAGTCTAGCTTCTTGTTTGCTGCCACTGCCTGCTGAGTTAGGAAAGTTCCCTACTATTGGGAGTGAGAATTGCACCTCTAATTAAGGATAGTTCTTTTTAATGTGGGGGTGAGCCTAGAGATAGTATCAAAACAAAACAAAACACTGTTGAGAGAAAATCTCTATAGCTTTAGGGCAAGGATTACAAACTCTAACGTCTACGGAGACCAGGTGTGGTAGTGTAAATGGATCAAGCTGCCAGGGACATGACAGTATGGACACTGAGTCCTGTGGTTTGTGGCTGACCAGAGTTCTTGGCCTGTTGCCAGATTGGAAAATAAGCCCAAGGGTTACCTGATCTTCCAAGAAAAATGAAAAAACGATTTGAGGGGAGAAGTCTCTAAGTGTTTAAATGTTGGCAACGAATTCAAAAAGATATTTTTCAAACACAGTGAGGACCAAACCCAACATGCCAGTGATGTGTAATAACGGGCTATGTGTGGCCAGTTGATGACGTCTGGGATTGGATGTCTGCGTGGTGTGACTGTGATTTTTCACCGCCTTGCCTCAGCGCATACTGTTGATCTGAATTAGTAAAAGGGGCTCCAGGCAAAAGATCGCTCCCTTCTGAATTTTGGGATATTATATTTTTGCTACTTAATTTCGGTATTCCTGTACCACTTTTATGGTACCACTTTTAAGGAAATTGTGAATCAGTCACGGTTATTTCCCTGAAACCTTCCATCTCCATTAATAGCTCAGTCTTTTTCTGGGACTGTTTGTAGACAGTACTTACACTACTGTTTTTGCTCTTTAGGCTCTAGAAATGTGTTTTTATTTTAAAAAATAGTTGCATTGAAGTCCAATGGGCAAACAGTAAACTGCACATATTTAAAGTGTATAATTTGGTAAGTTTAGACATATGTATAGACCTGTGAACTTCCACCACAATAAAGAAAGTGGACATATTCGTCACCCCCAAAAGGTTCCTTGTACATCTTTGTAATGCCTCCCTCTGTCTCTTCTTGCCCCTGAAAGTTAATTTAAAAAAGAATCTTGTTTATCCTTATATAGAAAGTTTCCTTAAAGAATACACGTATTGTCACTCATAACTTTAGGTTTCTTCATAAATCCCTTTGGCACCATCCATTTTATTTTTTAATTTTAAAAGAATCATAACAACATTTAGAGAATTGGTATCATTCAACTTTATAGATAAGGCAAAATATCATTTTTCCTGCAAAGTTGATGAGAAAAGCAGTGTGAATTAATGAAACTTGTAATAATTTTTAAAATTTTAAAAGAAAGCAGCTTCTAAAAGTAGTCAAAAGAGTTCTAACTTTTGTATCTGGAGGTATGCAGAACTAGGAGAGTACTTCTAAATCATTGATTTTCAGTGGGGCTGGATGCTGCACTGGTCAGTAGTGTATTATTTTCTAGTCTAAGAAGTGGGGAGCAGGAGATGGCGAATGACCAAAAATGCAATTATTTGAAAGACATTAAATATCTTAAAAACCCATGAGTTCATAGTGTTGATGGGGGTGGTGGGGGGGAATGGAGAGAGAACACGAGAGTGGAGTAGAACAGACTCCAAATGTAACTCATTGAACATCTGGGAATATCTAGGACATCAACGCCTTTATCTGAAAATTGTTAGTCAGAAGGGAAGCTCCTCCCCCCATTAATGCCTGTCTCTTTAGTGAAACCTACTTGATTATATTTTTAAATTTATATAGCAGCACACTAGAAATATATTGATTACTTCCTTTGCAGCTTAGAAACTTCTTATTGAAAGAGCTTTTTTCCTAGTTTAAATAGAGTAAAATTTTAAAATTTCAGTTTATTTTTAGAAATTTACATTAATTTTTTAATTCCTTCTTTCCAGTAGACTTTCTCTTTGGTCAATTCGCGTTTCTTTTCTTAAAACCCTTCACTATTATGTTAATTAGATCAAATTCATATTTTTAAAATGAGTTCTAAAATATCTCCATATTTTATTTTATTCTAGCTTTCAGCACTGTCTTGGTAGAAAACCCACCTTACCCTTCCCATTAATCTCACTGCCCTGCTGAATTTCATACATTGGTTATTTGTGCAACTATCTTTATCTTAAATGTCTTATTATGAAAAATTTCAAGCATATAAAAGTAAATAGAATAGTATAATAAATTACCATGTACCTATCGCCCAGCTCCCACAATTATCAATTCACAGCCAGGAACATAAAGCCAGGAACATTAAAGCATCTGTGGCAAATATGAAGTGATGTAATATATCTCAGTTTAATTAACTTGGCTTTTTTTTTTTTTCTCCCCATATGTCTTAAAATTATGCGTTATTCAAGTTCACTCTAAATTTATTTATCATTAGATATTAAAATTAATGAATTAACTCAGGAAAAGACTCAAGAGACATAAAATATTATTTCTACAAATTTTATTTATTTTAAAAATTATGATAAAATACACATAACATAAAATTTACCACATTAACCATTTTTAAGTGTACAGTTCAGTAAAATTAAGTACAGTGGAACCAAGTTCCAGAACTTTTTTTGTCTTGGAGAATTGAAACTTTGTACCCATTAAACACTAACTCCTCATTTCTCCCTCCCCTGCACAACCACCATTCTACTTCCTGTCTGTATGAATTTGACTACTCTAGGTATCTTATATAAGTGGTATCATATAGTATTCATCTTTTTGTGACTGGCTTATTTGTTTAGCATAATTAGTCTTCCAAGTTCATCCATATTTCTACAAATTTTGATTTAGGACTTTGTGAAGTAAAGAGCTAAACAGAGAATTGGGAGTGGATTTCTGTTAGATGACAACATCTTGAATTACACAGCCTTCTTCTGTTAAGAGATTTCATTTGTTTCTGAAGCACAACATTATTAAAGAGGATTAAAAATGCTTTCTATATATATATCAGACAGGACTAGTTCTTCACCATGTCTCACATGTGCTGATAATATAAAACCCAAGTGAATATTTCTATCAGAAACATAATCAAATTACAGTAAATAATGGAATTAATGTTAAGTAGTTACTTTGCCTACGCGTTCACTTTGGTGGTTTTTATACATCAAATTGTTGGAAGTAATGATTTTTATTTCAAAGGTGAAATCTTAAATATCTACTTAAATCGTTTGATCCTGTGTATAAAATTTGATTAGATAGATTGTTTGCTAAAATTTTAGTGACAATTTTAAGGTTTACTAAAGGAAATAGACATGTCCCACAGGTTTCTTAAGTATAATGTTGCTTTATGTGCGTAACAAATACATTTGTTGGTTTTAAATACTTAATTGTTCCTTAACTTTTATTCTTCTTCCTACAGCTTATTTAAAAATTTTTAATATATCTCTGTATTAATAATCCTTTTTCAGGGGGTTGTGAGCATGTTACTGCTATTAGTTTTAGTGTAATGCTGTATTTGCTTAAGCCATCTACAGGGAGTTAATGAAATATCATTTCTGGCCCCAAATGCCACAAGATAAAGATTAAATATATTGTACTCATATAGTCTCTTGATTAGACTAAATAGATTTTGTTTTTAATTTATCTTTGGAGATTAGGAGAAAAATGCACTTAAAGCAGCATGCTGTGTTTTTGTAATAAACATTGAATCAGAGTCAGTTACACTAGATTTTTCATTCATAATTTATTGTGTGTTATGATATGATTTGTCACTTAAGCATATGCAAATCTTAAGCAATCATTTTAAGAAGAACAGGTTGTGTCACTTGTGAATTAAATATTTTAATGCCGTTTTTAAAGATTATCAAGCGTATTAGAGAAACAAAAGCTATAATACTTTATAAACTTATAAATTAAAACTTAAATAATTACAGTAATTGTGTACTTTTAACAATTAAAAACACATTCCTGCCTAACAGTGATGTTTGGGTTCGCTGGGCAGGCTGACAGGCTGTATTTCAAAAAGCCTTGTAGGAAGTTATCTTTACACTGGTGAGTTTATCAAGCCCAGGATCTGACCCTCAGGTACAGAGAGATCAGAATGGAGTTGTCTCTCAAAGATGGGTCCATACCAAGTAATGTCATATATACCGTGTTTTCCCCAAAATAAGACCTAGCTGGATAATCAGCTGTAATGCGTCTTTTGGAGCAAACATTAATATAAGACCCTGTCTTATTATATTGTGTTATGTTATGTCATATGCTATGCTATGCTATGCTATGCTATGCTATGCTATGCTATGCTATGCTATGCTATGCTATGCTATGCTATGCTATGCTATGCTATGCTATGCTATGCTATTCTACCCGGTCTTATATTATAGTAAAATAAGACTAGGTCTTATATTAATGTTTGCTCCAAAAGATGCATTACAGTTGATTGTCCGGCTAGATCTTATTTTCGGGGAAACATGATATATATATATATATATATATATATATATATATATATGCACACATATATATGCACACATATATATACACACATATATATGTGTGTGTGTGTGTATATATATATATATATATATATATATTTATATAATTTTTATAGTAACTGTAAATAGAATTGTCAAATGAACTGGAATGTTCCTGTTATCATGGTGATTCATTTTTGTTTTGTAGGTGAGCAAATCATAATCATGTGAGCACAGAATGAGTACAAATTCTCATGTGTAGTTGTATGAATGAAATATTTGATGACATAATCTAAGGGTGACATCATATGAGGTATGACTAAGCAATACGGTGAATGCTTAAATAAAAAACTACAGTAAAAGACATATTACCATTAATCCCCTTCAAAATACTCCCCCTCACTTCAAACACACTTATCCCATTGTTCTTGCCATTTTCTGAAGCAGTTCTGGGAGTCCTTTATCTTGAGTGTCTTTAGTTGTGCTGTCGTGGCTGCCTCAATGTCCTGAATTATTTTGACTTTGGAGAAGAGCCAGAAGTCACCTGGTGCCAGGTCGGGTGAATAAGGTGGATGAGGACACACTGTACTGTTTTTATTTGACAGAAACTGCTATATACTAGAAGCAATGTGTGACACAGAGCATTGTCATGATGGAGGAGGATTTACGGCACACTTTAAAACACACCTTCTTTCAATTGTAGCTCACACCACCAGACTGACTGCACCGAACAAGCTGAAACTTGTCACACACTGTTACTAAGGTTCAACTTGCTGCTCTCTATAGTGAAGATCCCTGCCTTTCCGTTGGATGGCACTCAGCAGCAGCATTCACCGTATTTTTTGACCACAACAGAAAGGCTCTGTGTCACACATTGTGTCTGGTATGGCAAATTTCTGTCAAATGAAAACATTACAGTGTGTCCTAATCCACCTATTCACCAGATCTAGCACCGTGTGACTTCTGGTTCTTCCCCAAAGTCAAAATGACCATGAAAGATAAACATTTTGAATCGATTCAGGACATTGAGGCAGCCATGACAGCTAAACTAGAGACCCTCATGAAAAAGGACTTCCAGAACTGCTTCAGAAAGTAGCAAGAGAGATGGGATAAATGTGTTCAAAGAGAGGGCAAGTATTTTGAGGGGGATTAATGGCAGTGTGTCTTTTATTCTAATAATTTTTTCTTTAATACAAACATTCACTGTATTGTTTGCTCATACCTCATACATCTTGCCCTGTAGTAGGGTAGTCTTACTATCGGGTCCAAGTAGTTTAAAGTCTGTAGGGTAAGACTCTCACATTGAACAGTGTAATGGATATTGCCAATGTTTCTTTCATTCATTTTTTTAAGTATTATGACTGACCAATCTCTCACTTGGTTGCCATCAGATTATAGTCAAATCTTGCAGACTGAGACTAAATTCTCTCTTTAGGACAATTTGCTTATCTGCTCAGATCTATTATGAGTTAATTTCATAGTTGAACTTGGAAAATGCTTTTTTCCAAAGCTTTAGAAAAGGCCTTCAACTACAGACAACAATTATTATGATTGTGAATGTTTGTAAAAATAGAAAATAATCATCAAAAAAATCACAATATCCTAATATAATGTGGTTGCTTTGCTGAATTTCCCTCATTTACAGGCTTTCATTTTTAGGTACTGTTAATGCATAAACAAATGTTGCTGTATTTCCCAATTGGGATTTTAATGGTAGTTTCTTTTAAATTATAAATTTGGAATGAAATTACATATCTACAACATTCTCTTCCTTTCAGGAACACCATAGGTGTTCACTTGAAGGATTGATTTTGCTAGGTATGTTTTGTAATTGATTACCTGAATGAATTGTCTTAGCACTTCTAGTACTTTTTAAAATAATTCTTTGTTGCTTTCCATGTCATCTGACACTGTGAAAATATGGTTTCATGTCCAATATTTTTGGCTTCATTTTGGTCACATTGTGTTAGTTACAATTTCTAGAACAAATTGTGTGCTGTACTTGTTTTACAGCTTCCTTTTATGCTCATGACAGTTGTATAATTATACAAGGCCGTCTTATTTCCTTCATTCTGTATCAAGATAACTTGAATAAATTAATATGTTTAGCCACCAAGATAACAATTGGCTTGGCCAAGTATGAGCTAGAACTAGAGCAAGAACCCAGGTCATTGGACCACTGCTGTCCCATATTTCTATATACTCCTTATCTTTTTCTAAACAATAGATTTTGCACAAAGTTTAATTACATAAGCAATTTCATAGGTTAGAGTTCTGCAGAACTCAAGTTCAACATGATCAAAACTGAGCTCATCATCTTTCAACCTCCTCTTAGTTGAATTCTTTGCATTAGTAGCCATCTTTCTGGCTCAGGCTATGAACCTGAAGGCTTTTACATTTCTCTGTCTCCTCAATACGTAGATCTCATGGATCATTATATCAGTTTATTCCACCTATAACAATCTTTCAGATTGGCTTACCTCTGTATCCTCTCCCTTGTTTTTCCATTGCCACTGTCTTGGTTTAGGCCATTATTTCTGTTTTCTGTCTCTAATCTTGCCCTCTGCCAACCTGTCTTGCACCCTGCCAAAGTGATTTTATTGTAAAATGCAAATCCAATCTACTACTCCCTGGTTAAAATCCTTTAGTGATTCTCCATGATTTCAGGACATAGTATAGGTTCCTTAGCTAAGCATACACAGCTCATGCCTTAAAAAGATGTATTCTTTGGACTCTGGCTTCTTTCTCTCAATGTTACATTTATGTACAGCTTTGTGGCCAGTGATTGGTCAGAGGCTATGCTCAAATGTCCTGAGCTATTAAGACCTCCACTCTTCCTGAAGGATGTTTGCGTGGGTTGGGGAGCACATCCATGGTTCCGGCAGATTCCTAGTCTGCCCTGCCTTCCAATGTCTGCCTTCCAGTGTCTGTCCTCTGTGCTTGCATGCAGCCCTACCATCAGTGCAGGATATGAGGACAGTCTGGTTTCCCCTGGACATGTAGGTGGAAGACAGCCAGGGTTGTTCGCTGAGTTCAAGCTGCTCTGTGGATCTCTCACTTTCAGGATCTCTCTATTTCCTTTCTGGTTTTGTTGCTGGTTGGTTGATGGGACCAACAGAGATGGCTTCCTCAGACTTGCTAATGGTGATGCTGCTGAACAGCATATTTTCACATTGGGCTTCAGTTCAATTGAGGCTCTCTGGCCATGAAGCTGTCTCAGTCTGTGGTCCAAGGAGAGCCCCCACCCTGACCACCCGGGTGGGACGGCAGTAGCCCCAGACACGAGAGCCACAGACTCCCAGTGTTCTCACCCAAATTTCAACAGTGTTTCATGAATAAGTGCTTCTTAATATGTTATTTGACTTTGGTAGCTTGCCAGATCCCTGAAATAGTTGTTTTGAACAATTTTTAACAGTTTAAAACTGTTTTTTTGGAGAAGAGGATTTGAAGTGTTGCCTACTGGGGCCACACGGTGATTTTCATTTGCATTTTCCTGAAAACTAGTTCATTTGTACACCTTTTCATATGTTTATAGTTATTTGGAAGTTTCTTTTGTGATTTGTACAGTTAAGCCTTTTGCCTATAATTATTATGTATTTTTTCAAGATAAATTAAAGCATCACATCTCTTAGATAGGCGACCTTGACCCCCAAGTTTGGCCTAGATTCTCCTTCTCTGTATTGCTGTACAGTTGACTGTATAGTTCTGTGTGGTGATTATCTGTGTACTTTCCTGATTCCCCATAGTAGTCTGAAAGCTCCTTGACTGCAGGGATTTTGCTTCTATATCCTTGGTGCTCAGCAGAGTATGCCTCCTGTATGCATTTGCTTAGTTGGATTAAAATCATGTAAACCACAAAGAGTTCTGCCAAAGTTTTTATTTGTGTACATACATTTAGTTGTATTGCATTTCATTGTATAATGTATATTTGAAATAAGTGGGTCATTGACTAGTGTTTAAAAACCTATTTGTTTTAGAAGAATTTTCATTAAATAGTAAAATTCATTTTTACTGGAATGAGCCAGTGGGTCCAATATTATTATGTGATGCCATCAGTGACCTCTAAGTTCATTGGTAAATTCTTTGATCTTTTAGTAGCAATTGATGGGATTGACCATTCTTTTCTCCATGATATACTTCCTGCATTTGATGTTCCCACTCTCTGGTTTACGTTTTATTAGGTTGGTGCAAAAGTAATTGCGGTTTAAAAGTTTAAAAATAATTGCAAAAACTGCAATTACTTTTGCACTAAGCTATTATATTACTCTCCACTTCTTTTCAGTCTTCTTTGATGTTTGTTTTTCTTTTTTCCACAACCTCATAACATTAGTGCCTAAGCTGTCCTATGTCTTATCTTCTTCTCTAGCTAGTCTCGTGACCATGGAGGTTATCATTTAAATTGCGTCAAATGCAAATTACTCCCAATTGTATATCCCCTGCCCAGACTGCTCTCTTGAATTCCAGATTCATAAGGCCAACTTCTTGACATTTCTACTTTGATGTCCCCTCTTAGGTCCTAAAGTCAACATGTTCAAAATTAAACTCCTAATCTTGCCCCTCCCAAACTTGCTCACCCTATTCCATCCAAATTAACCTCCTCTCAATTGGTGGCAACTCCATTTTTCCAGTTGTTTCAGCTGCTGGAGTTATTCTTCTCTATTTCTCTCATACCCCATATCCATCCGATCCATTCAGATACCCTGTTACCTCCACCTTCATAATATCCGGAATCAGACCATTTCTCATCTCCCTCGCTACCACACTGGTACAAACCACCATCAACTCTTACTTCACCTTCAGTTTCCCTTCTTTTCATTCACAACACCAGGCACACTGACTTCCTTGCTGTTCCTCAAACATACCAGACAAACACTTCTGCCTGGGGGCCTCTGAATTGGCTGGCCTCTCTGCTGTCTAGAACACGCTTCTTCCAGGTATGCCTAACTCCCTTCCTCTCCCCACATTCTTCATTTGTTTGCTCATATGTCTCCTTCTTACTGAGGCCTTCCTAACAACCGGATTTAACATTTCAAGCAACCTGGTCCTGCCACCTACTACCCTCACCCCGGCGCTCCTGATTCGCCTTATCCAACTCTACTTTGGATTTTTCCCATATATATTCATCTCCAAGATGCTCTGTAAATTACTTTTTTATTAAGTTTATTTCTTAAATGTCTCCCTGTCCCTGCTTAATCTAAAAGGACAGGTATCTTTGTTTTGTTTGTTGAGATGCCCAAAGCAACTAGAATATCATTGGGTATAAAGTAGGTACACAAATACTTGTTAAATGAATGCTTGAATATCTGATTTTCCAGAAAAAACACATTTATAATTTGTCTGGAGAATTTTATTTGACAAAAAGTTTTATTTGAAAAAGATATGAGAAGCTTTTTAAAAAAGCCAGTGTTCCTCTTCTATCCCTTAATTGATGAGGTAAGATTTGTGAAAACACCATGAAATTTACATAAAAAGTTAATAAGTATCATTCAAATAACCTCTCCAGGGCAGTCTTTTTAATAAAACTGGCATTTCTATAAAAAAGGAATTTTTCTGTAATGATTAGCAGTATAATAGAATTTAATGCAGACTTTACATTTTAAAATAACCAGTAACAGTGTGTTGGGTGGGACCTTTTTATCTTGTTCCAGAGTTGCAGCTAAGGTCCCAAGATGGAGACAAAATACTCTAAGTAACTGATTTTCTATATTTGGGTTGCTATGAATAATCTACTAGCCACTGGGGCCGGAAACCTACCTGCAGAGACTGTTCTGAGGAACTTTTCCTGAAGGACTGGGAACCTCCACCCCAGCTCAATATGAATATAGGACTCCACAGAGAAGTGCAGAGTTAGTAATAAGAAATTATTCGCTTCCTTCCCATAGCCTCCTTCCTTCTCCAAAGGACCACTTGCAAAGAGTATGGGGTGTCTTCATGTAGTCAGGGAGGTCATTTCATTGCCTAATTGGGCATTTGCTTTCCCATGGACTTGCTGATCTGCCCTTTTCTGATGGAGCAGGGCTAAACGGAAGATGAGAGTGATTGAGGGGGGAGTGCTGGGCTGCAAAAGACACTGTTTAATATATTTAATATGGTCACTTGGGAGAGTAGCTAGGTTTGACCTATTTTTCCATTGTCCTGCTCAAGAAGACTCTCAGCCAGGAGGTAAAGGGACCTCAGCAGTGGTAGAGGGTAGATGGTGACTGCCTAGATCAGGTAAATAATCCCAGCGGTGGTCTAACTGCAGGATTCTCTGAAGAGCCCATACAATCCCCCTATGAAAGAGCTGGCAGCTGCATGCTTGCCACATGCAGACACATCGACACCCAGTCAGCGTCAGCCAGAGAAGCAGCAGCAAATAAGGAGAGGCCTGTGACTGCATCCAGTTAAAGCAAGGGGTTGACCCTCCTTCATACTTCCAATTCTTAAGCCAAAGGCTCTTGAAGAAGTAGTGAGGGGCTAGAAGGTTCTCTGAGCAAGACCATGCTTCCTTTCTCCATTCCAAGCTACAGAGCGTACGGGTTGAACTATAGGAAGAAAAGAGCTTCAAATTGATTTATTTGGAGTCTGAAATCTTCAAAATAACAAAGTAATAATAAGATTGAGTCTTAATTATCTGAAGGATTGAGTTTTAATAACTGAAAGCATCTAAAAAGTTATAGGCTGGGACAAAATTGTTTAAACATCCCTAATATGTCAGTTAGGTGTTGTTGCATAATAAGCCGTTGCAAAACTTCGTGGTTTTAACCAACCATTTATTATTTCTCAGAGGCCTACACATGGGCTGGACCCATTCTGCTGATCAGGCTCAGTTGGTGTCTAGAGGGCTTGCTTAGGCATCCACAGTCAGCTGAAGGCTGGCCGGGAGCTGGCTGGTCTAAGATGGCTCCAGTTGGGATGATTCGGTTTGGTTCCATGTTCCAGCAGGCTAGCCTGAGCTTGTTTTCATGGTGGTAGTAAGCGCCCAAGGAAGAAAGCAGAAACACTCAAACACTCTTTTGGACCTCTACTTGAGCTGTTCTTAGGGACCAAGCTCAGCGTCAGTGTGAGAGTACTGCAAAAGGCCAAGGGGATAGGGAGGTATGAAAAGTTGGGTCACTAATGCAGTCAGTCTGCCACACTTACCAGGTGGGAAAGGAGATTCTACACAGGAGAATTAGATACAGTTATTGGAAAAAAATAAAAACATTTCCTACTTGGAAGTGTAGAGACGCCTGAATCAACAAGTTACAATTGGCTTGGACTACTTAGGCTCCTAAGACAGACTGTTTCTACTATCCATTCTTTACAATGTATGAGTTTAACACAAGTCATTTTTTAACGATCCTATTGTTTTCATTTTGGCAGTCACACTGAATATGAATATACATAATCTACATAATCAGTAGATAGGTAGTATCTAAATTTGATGTATCAGGAGAAAGTTGTATACATAAGATGTCCGGAACTTGCAGACGAATGCCTGAAGATAAACAAGGAAAACTGCAAGTGGTTGCCTCTGGGTAGGTTGACCAGAGTATGGGGAGGGGTAAGAAAGGGGCTGCTGGGTTTTTGGTATATGTATGCATTTTAGTGCCATTTGACTTTTTGAACTATGCGTTATATTGCTGTGATAAAATAAGTAATAATTTTTTTTTTTAAAAAGGAAAGTCCAAATCAAAGCACCATCACTGAGCTATTATTTACATATATCTCATTTAATTTAGTCCACACAGTATCTCTACGAGTTAGCTATTAGTATGTCTATTTCCGATGAGACATGTCGGCTTAGAGAAGTTAACTGACTTGTCTAAGCTTGTGTAGTCTTTAGGTAAGGGGCAGGGTCAAGATTGAAACCAAGGTGTGTCAGCTTCCAGAAACTACAGTCTTAACCCCTAACTCATAGTCTAATATTGACTTCATCCACATACTAGTTAGAAGCTGAAATTTAATCTGCTCCATTCCAGAGGCCCACCCTATTATATAGCCAGCACAATGGAATTGGAACGTAAGTATTTTTTTTCCCATTTACAAACTTTAGTTGCTTCTTATCAACATCTAGTCTTGAAATAGAAAAATAGCAGTTGAATAAATTCTTCCAGTGGAAATATGATGAATGTCCAGCATGTATAAATTTGCTCTAAGGAAAAAGATTTTTATTTAATACTTTGCATATTATATCAGACAATTAGATTTCAGATATTGGATTATAGTAGTACATATATTTAGATTTTTCTTAAAAAGTATACTTGTAGTGTAAGGAAAGCATTTACAATTAGAAGTTTCATTGAGAAAAACTGACCTGTTTCCATGAATTTTTGAAGTTATCAATATCCAGCTGTATTATTTTACATTAGGTGTTAAATTTGATACAAACTTCATATACTAATTGCCTTTAGCAGCTGTTGTAGATATTTATTGCAAAATGTCATTGAAAAGACAGACTTAATATATTAGTTTAGTACACATGGTGATTTAAAGATTAGAATATGTTAAATAAACTGTGTCAGAAATTATAAATAAACTAAAATGAGTAAAATTATCCTTAAATTGCTAGACAAGTCTTCACATTTAATGTTACATTAATGAGCTTTGTACAGAGACTGTTTAGAATAAAATCCTTTTTCATCAGATGTTGCACATATGCTTTCACTGTTTGTTTTTCTTCAAAGTAAAACTTAATGAAACAGCTAATAAAACCCAATTTTACTCCTGATTCTTGAAAGAAACAAGCCCTTGAAGTGCACCCACTGTTTATTCTTTTGCACTGGTTTTTGCTACTTTTCAGCGTGTAAATTTTCCAGTAATGAAAAACAGTCAAAGCCGTAAACCTTTCCTTCCAAGTCTTATAAACCCAGCTTTTATTTCTTATTTGTAAAGCGATTGCACAATGGAGACATGCTTTGCACACATACAGAGAAGTTTGTTCTCAGATCTTCCTGTTCACCTCCTGCTGGCTTCAGGAGGGCGGAGTGCATGTGCATTTAAATAGATCTTTATTATGTAAATAATCAAGAACCAGAATAGGGGTTTTAACTACCCTAAAAAAACAACGAAAAAAAACATACACACACAAAAAAAACCTGAGAGGTTCAAAGTGAAGGGCACCTATGAGACTCCTAGACCCTGTTACTCTCATAAACCCGAAAGCATATTTAGGTTGGTGAATAGCTTATGAAAAAGGATAAGCTTCCATGAATTAGAAATCTATACATGGCAGATATGTATGTACCCGAAGTGACTTTTTCACTAACCATAGCATATGATGTTCTGTATCTTCCTGCTTCTTTATGGAGAGGATTGACTCTGACAACAGGGTGAAGGTGGATATTTGGGTTGGGATGAGAAAGGCAGTATTGCTCAACCTGTGGTCCTCGATTGGTACCAGTGAAGGAGACAGGGACAGAAATTGAAAAGGAGTGCTTAAAAACTTGTAAGCAATTTGACAGAGTAGTTTTATATCTGTCAAACATAATGTAAAATGGATACTGATAATGGGGGAGGCTGTGTATGTTGGGGGCAGGTGGTATATGAGCAATTTCTGTACCTTCCTCTCAACTTTTCTGTGAACCCAAAACTGCTCTGAAAAAGGAAATTTTTATTTTTCTTTCTTTTCTTTTCTTTTTTTTTTAAGTCGGGGCTTGTATTTTGTGTGTTTTGGATTTTTTTAAATTTCATTTTTTCCTAGTAATTCATTTTTAGTGTTTTTCACAAAAGTATGTCTACGACAGATTGGAAATAAAAATCCTGATCTTTCACCACAGATGGTTTGAAAAGCATTTGATCTAGGATGAGATTTTCAAATGTTGATTTATGTCCCTTTGCTCCATTATATAACATTACCTATTAAAATTTGAATAAAGAGAAAAGATCATCATTTATAATTCTAAGACCCTGAGTGGTTAATAAACTAAGGGTTTGGGTAGTAGACCCTGAAGTGGAAATACTCTGTGTTTCCCATTAAGGGCAGGTCCATATGCTCTAGTGACCAGTGAGTGAGAGCTGGTGTTGACATTCTCATAAGCAAATCAGAATGTCAGACCAGGATTTGCAGTGGGCTGTTGCCAAATTGAGATTTTTAAAAATTGGGCAGGCTTTAGGTGGAGGACAGGGAGGAAAACAGAAAGCTAAGTTATGTGCTTTGGCACTTTGGCAGGGTTAAGAACTTTGGACCACCACTGGACATTGCGAAGGCCTTGACGACAAAGTAGAGGTAGAAATGGGAGCACATCAATGACAAGTTTCATTTACTTCTCGGATTTACCTAGCGTAGCTCAGTGCTACTAAAAATCACTATGAGGCATGCCTCTTTGGTGTACATTTTATTCATTGTTGATACCTGGACCAGCAATCAGAATATAAAGTTGAGATTTATGTGTTATACAACCTTGAGTCATAAAAATGTTCATGAGTCATAGACTTAGAGGTTTAGAGTTAGAAGGTCATATAATTCAACTTGTTCCAGATACTGCTTCTATTAAGGCTGCTTACAATGCATTAGCTGTTTTGTAGCCACTCTGTGAGTTCTGCTCATGAGGGTGGAGTGTGCTGAAAGGGAGATACACTATGTATAGTATAGCATTGAAAAAGCAGAGGTTCCAATCCACGGCTGAGGAAGGATGAGATTTACTCAGAGGATTGTCCAAGAACATCCTAAGTTTGGGAGAGAGAGACAAGACGCTGATCAGGGAGAAAGCTGGATGTTGAGTACTAGATCAGAGCTTCCTAATTGCTATGCCATGTCACATTGCTGTGCTATGAACAGGCTACAGTTGGGTTCAAGATACTAATGGTCATAGCTCATTAACAGTGTTTTGGACAGCCATTCAGAAATTTACAGTAGTTGCCATGATATTTGAGCACTGTTTGAATGGCTCCATATGTAAACTCCTTAAATTTACTTATTATTTTGGTCCAAAAAGTTTTTGGTATGGCACCTGTGGCCAGAAAGTTTTCTGTAGTCGCCATATCACATAGTACCTACCCTTGACATTGGACCTTGAATCATTGTTTGATTATACACTTGTGACATCCTTATCATCAGTAAGGCTTTTTTCAATTTTTGAAATTGTGTGAAATATATATAATATAAAATGTACCATTTCAACCATTTAAATTAAAATAAAAAAAAATATATAAAAAATACGTGACATAAAATTTACCGTATTAACTCATTTTAAGTGGTTCAGTTCAGTAGTACAGTTCAGTAGTATTAAATACATTCATCTTGTTATGCAACCATCACCACTATCTTTCTCCAGAATGTGTTTGTCTTAGTAAATTGAACCACTGTAACCATGAAACAACTCTCCTTCACCCCAGTCTCAGGCAACCACCATTCTACTTTATGTTTCTATGAACTCTAGATATATCATATAAGTGGAATCATATAATATTTGTCCTTTTATTACTAGCTTATTTCACTTATCATAATGTCTTCAAGGTTTATGCATATTGTAGCATGTGTCAGAATTTCCTTCCTTTTTAAGGCTGAATAATATTCTTGTGTGTGTGTGTGTGTGTGTGTGTGTGTGTGTGTGTGTGTATGTATGGCATATTTTACTTATCTACTTATCTGTGGATGGATATTTGGGTTACTTCCAGCTTTAAAATTTTTGTTTTTTAATGCATGCAAAATATTTCTATTTTAATTTCAATTTCATTTTCTATTTTCATTGTCATCATTATTTTAGCATTTTCCTGACTTAGAACTTACATATGATTATTTTTATCACTTTTATTACCATTTTCTAATAGTAGGTGTTGCTAAGTAAAACAGTGATTTTGCTACTTCTTGATTTATGTACTTACTTTAGTTTTTGACTTTGTTTTAACAATTAACCAAAGTCACATTCTTATAGAATTTTGTAATGAATTATTATTTGTTTTCAGAAATTAAAATACATTTATTTTTAAAAATCAAGTAATAATTGAATAAAATTTAACAAAGTTGATTCATTAAAAGACTTTCTAGCTTCATAAAATAAATTTATCAAAATATTTTTAATCATACACCAGTGTATGCATTATGTATATTTGATGAATATTTCAAAGTTTTAATTTTTGGAGTAAACAAAAATCAATGGTTAATTGTTTGAATTTTCATGAACTTCTGAAACATTTTAATGAACACAGAAGATCCCCCACTCTTTTAAATAGATTTTATGTAGTTTTAAAAGCCTATAGGCCCCATTAATTTTTTATAATGAAAAAGACTTAAATTTTACAGATACTGTACTTACTTTTTGATCTTAATGGAGAACTTCATTAAAGCTGGAAAGCTATCAGTTTCATAGACAAGCACAGTATCAAAAAAAATTGAAGTCACTAGTTAGGTAATGAAATGAAAATCATCTCAAACTTGGATGTGTGTGCTCAGTAACTTTTTTCCTCTCGTCCTAAATTAGCCTCACTGGCAGGAAAACTTATCAGATGAAGACAAAGTACTGAGCAAAATACACTGGCACCTTACCACAAAAATTCATCCTGTTCAGGAAAAGACTGGAATGTTTTTAAGTTTGGCAAAAGCAACAGAAAAAAAAACACCAAAGCTCTTTTTGAGATTGGTGCTAACAATAAGCTTTTTCAGTTTATTTAGATTAAGCTAAATAAACCAGTGACAAGGTCACAACATTAAAAGCTGAGACCAAACTGCCTCACACAAGGACGGAAGCCCTCATTTTACCAGCCAGTCTAGAAATTGAGACCGATAAATCAAAAGAGATGGAAAAGGTAGCACTGTCAAATAATACTTGTAAATGTATTGATGATGTGTCATATGACATAAAGACAACAATAATCCAGATTGTTATTAAATCAAACAAGTATTTATTTCAGATTGATGCATCTACCCATGTTAGAAACTGCCAAATTCTAGCACAATTAGAAGTCCTAAAGAGACATGCTGGGAAGAATATCGGTTCTCTGTAAAGAAGTACTCAAACGATATACGGGGGATGAAATACTGAAGATGGTACATTCATACCTTGAAACAAATAAGGTGCTATGGAAACAAGCTTGAATTTGTGTGCTGATGGAGTGACTGCAATGAAAAGAAGGTGTACCGGCTGCACGTCAGGAGTTGTTGTGAAAACACCGAGATTCAAATACTACGATGTTTTATTCACAGAGAAATTCTGTTGTATAAAAGTTTGCCTGTGTATGAGTTTCACATCGTCTGATGTATCTAAATGGAGAATTGAATATAACCGAAGCTGCTTCGCTCACGTCAGTTTTCAGCTTTGTGTGTACAAATGGGATTGGAATACAACTTTCCACTGTTTCAAACTGAAGGGCTGTAGATGTCTAAAGAGAATTTTGTCAAAATTTTATGATCTGGAAGGAGAATTAGAGCCTTTTTGATAAACAATTCTTATTTTGAAGACTTGTTAAAAGGTAATTATTTGCTTGAAAAAATATCATAATTAGCTGAACGAATGAACCTAATAGAAAATTGCCAGGACCTCATGATAACGTATTCACATGTACTGATAACATTTATGGGTTCAAGGCGAAAATTGGGCCTTGGAAATGTGGGGCTTAAAAAGATCCACTTGCCTCAGTCAGATGGGCCCAGAGATGCTTCTGGAAGTAACATCACAATGGCTGCTCAAGGAGAACCCCAAGTTCAGTTCAAACTTCTATTGGTTGGTGATGGTGGGACTGGAAGAACTGCATTTGTGAAACATCATCTGACTAGTGAATTTGAGAAGTATGTAGCTACCTTGGGTGTTGAGGTCCATCCCCTTGTGTTCCATACCGACAGGGGACCTATGAAGTTCAATGTAAGGGATACAGCTGGTCAGGAGAAATTTGGTGGATGGAGAGAGCTGGCTATTATATCCAAGCCCAGTGTGCCATTATAGTGTTTGATGTAACTTTGAGATTTACTTACAAGAATGCACCTAACTGAAATAGAGATCTGGTACGAGTATGTGAAAACATCCCCTTCCTGCTGTGTAGCAACAAAGTGGCTATTAAGGACGGGTCTGGAGGGGGGTGGGGGGGGAAGTGAAGGCAAAGTCAGTTGTCTTCCACCAAAAGAAGTACTATGACATTTCTGCCAAAAGTAACTACAACTTTGAAAAGCCCTTCCTCTGATTTCCTAGAAAACTAATTGGAGAACCTAACTTGGAGTTGGTTGCCATTCCTGTTCTTGTCCCACCAGAGGTTGTCATGGACCCCGCTCTGGCAGCGCCGTACCAGCATGACCTCGAGTTTTCTCAGACAACTCTCCTGGACAAGGGTGATGACCTGTGAGAAAGTGAAACTGGAGCCCAGCATCAGAAGTCTAGTTTTATAGGCAACTGTCTTGTGATGTCTGTGGTGCACTGTGTTTGCCACTTTATTACATAGCTAAGTAGACATGTGCTTACCCTTTGGCATGCTAAAGGAGACGAATGGGCTTTGGAGTGAATATGGCAGTTAAAAAAAAAAAAAGCCTTCATTTTTTGGACCTGCATACTTAGCTGTTTTGGAACGCAGTTGTTTTCTTATTGAGTTTCAAATATAAAACTGCTATAGTCACATCACAATATTCAGTGGTAAAATCTTGTTTGTTACTGTCATTCCAATTCGTTTTCATTTAGAAACAGCATAAAGTTGTATCTAAAATATCTAAAAATAATTCACTTGTGGTGTTTACTCTATGTCATGGTTTGAACAATAAAGAATGATTATTAAGACAAGTAGAGCAACATCTTGTGTACTTAAGGGAAAGTTGCATCATTGGTTTGAAGTGTATGATTTCAGTTGTATTCACAATTTATTCATATTCTCATAAGAAATTTTCACATTACATTTGTCGATGAAGGTAAAAGAATATGTGTTTGATTTACTGAATGATGGCACTTTTGAAGTATAATTTAGATTTGAATTATCCGTATTCTGATTAATGGTGAGAAAGGTGTTTCCATCATTTGGAGAAAAGTGATAAATACTCTTCTCTATAGAAACAGAAAGATTAGCCTAGGGCTGGGGTTAGGAATGGGGATTGACTGAAATGATTATATAATATTACAAAAATGTATTTAAGATTTTTTTCACAAAGTCTCATATAACCACCACCAAATCTCCTCCACTTTACTCCATTATGCTTTTCAAATATGAATTTTTATGTCTGTCATGTTGTGAAAAGGGTTAGGAAGCAGTGGCCTGAATCGTATGACAATTTGGAAGGCTGAGGCAAGAACGTTAACTGTGACAGGTCCCAAATTCAATAACTAAGAGATTTCAGAGAATGGAGTAGAAAGCAAGGGTTGGAAGAGGGTCAAGGTTCAGGAAACATATTTACTAACTGGGATAGAGCCTGCTGTACCTTATGTCTTAACTGAGGTGGGGGTTAAGAGCCAGCAGTAGTGAGACGTGTAGGTGGATAATGAGCCAAACTGAGCCAAACTGAGTTGGATTAAGCCAAATCGCTGTTCAGGTGGCCTCTGAATTACATAGAGGAAGTAAGTCCTGGGAGGAAAAATAGGTTATCCTAGCCTTCTCTAATTCACTTATGGGAATTGATCAAAGTAAGTTAACTCTTGAAGAAGAAACCTATTTTTTTGAAAAAATACTCATAAGCAATTATTTTGTGTCAGACTCTATGTGTTTCGTATGTATTAACTCGGTTTTTCCTCACACTGATTGGTAATCGTAATCGTTCTTATCCCCACTTTACAGATGAGATAACTGAGGTCACACTTATTACTATTCATGGCAGAGCTGGGATATGAACTCAGGCAGTCTGTGTACTTGACTCGATGCTATACTGCTCTTCAAGTCCGTGGTAATGCTAACCACCCATTGCCTTCTAAACTCACACTGCTGGTCCCAAGGCAGACTGTTCCTATGGCCTGGGAGGATGTGACCTAAATGCATGCTTCATACACGTATAGTAGGGTCTCCTCCTAGACTAAGCCTCTGATGTTGCTGGGCCCCACTTCAGTTGCTTATTTGGAGGAAAGCTGAAGAATAGAGTCTGATCTTAAAATGTTAACAGAACATGTACTCTGCAGCAGCCAATCATTCATGTCGCTGTGCTTTAGAATATGGTGGCCACTACCCAGATGTGGTTTATTCAAATTGAAATTTAAATTAAGTAAAATAAAATAAAACAAAAAATTTGGTTCCCTAGTTGCATTAGCCACATTTCAAGTGGCTACTGCCTTGTTTTGGACAGCACAAAGAACATTTCCATCATCATAGCTAGTCTTATTGTCCAGTAGCATTCTCACTGGTCTAAGTCCACTACATCAAAATTGAGCGCTCATTTCCTATTGGTTGCTAACTCCTCAGGTTGCCTTACCTCAGTGGTTGGCCCCACTGATTTTGTCATTCCTCAGATTGTAAAAGACAGCAATAGCAGAAAATAATAGATTTTTGTGGTCATTAGTTGCTGGTTCATACAAGATTTGCTTTCTTAAAACAGTTCTGCAATACTGTTGACCTTGCTCTCCTTACTTTATCCTGCAAGTGTAACAATTACACTGAGTTCTAAGAAATCCCTACATGACAACCTGTCACACTTTGGCTTCTACTGAACTTGAAGTTATCTAGAGCTCTTGGTGGCTTTAAAAGGGTGCATTACTGTTAAGCAAGAGCTCTTATATCTGTGTAGTGGGGTTCTTGAGCCTAATTTTAGGATTTTATTTTTATTCACAGTGAGTTTCATCTCATTTTTGCCTGTTAAAACTGAGTGTTGTTTTTTTTTAAATTTTTTATTGAATCTTGATTTGATCACCATTATTATTATTATACTCAGCTTTGATAAGCATACCTTTGTAGATTGACCGGAAAAAAAGTCCTGTCAAACTAATCTCTTGTTTCCTTTTGAGAAGGTGACCAGATTGGCATGATGGCGCAGAAACAGTGAGTTTAATCTCAACCTAATCATTTAGAATGTTTTCAGGGGCAGGCAGTTAGGCTACTAAGGACTGCAGAAATCATATCAAATTTGAAAAACCTGAAAATACTTAAGCTGGAGGAAAAATAGACTATTTTTATAGTCAAAGGACTGTGCTGAGTGAGCAGTGTTGATCAGAAGGAGAATTTATTGTTATCAGAGGAAGTTATCAAGGTTAGTTATGAGAAATATAGTGCTGTTAGTGTTCAGGGGAACACACATAGGTTCCCAAGACCTTGGAGCAGCACCACATAAAAAGGGGTAACTGCAGGATATTTTCATTCTTGTGACCACAAAAGTGAAGTGAGCCAAAAAACACAGTGGGAATTAAACGAAGTAGGGTTAAGTTTTCATTAAAGGCTGTGCCTTGCTTTCACCACTCCTGGTTGCCCCGGCAACCAGGCTCCCTTGAATGCTAATGACATTATAATGAGAAAAAAACACATGCAAATGCAGTAAATAGTAATTAGAAGCAGAGCCATACATGGAGTAGTGAGTTCCACCTTGGGAAGATTTGGGGAGGAGCTGGTGAAGGGCTTGTACTGAAGACAAAGAGGTGATGATGAAACAAAGACTTGGGGTTATGCATAAAAGAGTTGAGTCTGCAGAGAGTACACTGTAACATTTGTCTCCTGCAAATACCTGTTGTTTCTTCAAGCAGAATTTACACGAAATCGGAAGCCATACAGTTGTACGACCTCATTGTCTTAAACATTCTACCTGTTGGCATCACTGTATGGAAAGAAACTTAGCTGTATTTGTCTTAGGTTTGGAGCAGTGCAGCAGCCTGCTGCTTGGAATGCCCTCTCTGCCCACACTGGGCAGGGCCGGGCCCGCCCAGACAAGGTAGTAGGGCCGGAATGTGTAGCCAAAAGTCAATCTTGGTAAAGAGAGAGACTTAATTCTATGTTGCTTCAGATGAGATAAGTAGGAACAATGAGGGACTATGTTTGGTTAATGTAAAGTGTAACTGACTAATAATACTTGCTGTCTATGTCACTGGAAATGTTTCAGGAGATGCTGGGTAACTGCTTCTCTCAGGAGTGATAGGCAGGGTTTTCAGTTTGCCTGATGCTTAGACTGAGTCTATGAATTTGTGCTCAATTGCATTCTCTTCCCTTTATTTAATTTTATTCAGGCTCTTCTGTCTTTTCTACTTTTATTACCACGTGTCTGTGTATCTTTCTTGTAAATGGCTAGAAAATGTTATATTACCTGCTTCACATTATCCCAATTTGATTTATCTTTTTGGTGTCAGCTAAACCTTAGATCATTGAGTAGAAATCACCAGGAATAGCCATTGAGATCCATACACTTACTATTCTTTCTCCTCTTTCAATTAAAAAAAATTAGACATTTCATAAGAAATGCATGTGTACTTTTGTAGGATTTGCATTAGTATATTATTAAAAATTCAAATAATATAGATGTGTAATGGCAAAATATTTAAGTCCCGTTCGGCTGTCCCTCAGCTCTTCTGCCAACTCCCAGTTCCAACATCTCTGAAAAAACCAGTGCTAACAGTTTGGGGAGTAAACTTCAAAATTCCTTGTTATGCACTTATATGTGTGGTTATTATATATTAAAATCTACACTATTAAGGCATTATTAATATCTAACACTTACTGAGTGACTGCTGTGTGCCAGAAATTGATTTTTTTTATATTAATTCATTTAATCCTTAGAACCTCCCTTTGAGGACTTTTTTTTTTTTTTTTTTTTTTTTTTTTTTTTTTTTTTTCCTTTGAGGACTTTTATAGAAGAGGAAAGGCAGGCTAAGAGAAGTTAAGAAACTTCTTCCAAGGTGACAAGCCAAATTTATATCTCAGTAAGTCTGATTGGGAGCTCATGCTTTCTCTCATCACCAGATCCTGCCTGCTTTGCAGGTAACATATGCATACATGTTCTCTTTTTCCATATGTCTGGAATTAGTCATTCTATATGATTCTTCAAGTAGTTTTTTTTTAACATAATATTCAGAGGTCATTCCATGTTAATAACTTACTTACCTCTTCCAGGTTATTTTTAATTGTTGCATTTTATTCCCTTAAATGATCCACCTAATTTAAGCATTCCCCTATTGATGGGCATTTAATTTGGTATTGCAAATGATACTTTAATAAATATCCATGTAATACAATTTTTATGTGTACTTATATATTTCTGTAGAATAGGTAGTTCAAAATAGAATTGCTGAATGAGAGAGGATGCTGACCTTGCGTTTTGACAGATACTGCAAAATTGGCACATTATTACTCCCTTCTTGCAATACTTTTTTCTTGGCACTGGAGACACTGACCTCTTGGTTTCCTTCTGCCTTTCGATTGCTTCTTGGCTTCGTCTGCTGGTTCCTTCTCATCTCACAACAGCTAAACACTGGAGGCCCCAGGTTTCAATCTTTGGATTCCTTTTCTTCACTAATTAGACTCATTTGCTTGGAGATCCTATCCAGCTCCTTCCTATAAATAATATATAGTCACCAATAACTCTTGAATTTATATTTTTAGCATCTATCATGTCCCTGAACTGTAGGCTTTTATATCCAGGAACCTAATTGACATTCCATTTGAATGTCTACAAGGCATATTTAATTCATTTTTACTTAACCTTGCCATATGCCCACCAACCTGCCTCTTTCACATACTTCCCTATTTCAGTAAATATTAGCTTCCAGTGTCTCAGGACAAGAATCTGGAGTTCCCCTTGACTCCTCTCTTTCTCCGGCCTCCTGTATTTAGCCTATTAGTAAATCCCATTAACTCTATCTTCAAAACACATCCGTAATCAACTGCTGCTCACCACCTCCACTATACTACTTTAGCCCAGGCTGCCATAATTTCTCACCTGGTCTCTAAATAGCAGCTAGAGTGATCTTTTAAAAATGTGAGTCCAGTCATATAACTCTGACTCAGAACCCTCCAATGACTTCCAGTTTTCATCAGCGAGTAAAATCCAAAGCTTTGACGTAACTTCCAGTCCTAAACGGTTCCCGCTCCCTTTCCTCTCTACTTATCCTAATACCATCCTACAGTCCTTCACTCAGCGCCAGCCATACAAGTATTCCTGCAGTATCAACCATGGCCCTTGGCAATTCCCATTCCAACTGTCCAGTGTGTTCTTCCCCTAGATAGCTTTCTGACTTGTTCCCTTACTTCCTTTAAATCTTTGCTCATTTTATCAATGAGGTTCTACCTACCCACCCTACGCAAAATAGCGTCTTCCTAATCCTTCACTTTCAATCCCCCTTACCCTAATTCATTTACTTTTATTGCACTTAAAAATACCTGCTCTGCATATTTAGTTATTTGTTATCTTCTCTGCCCTTGACCCTGGTACTCCAGAATGCAAGCTCCATGAGCGCAAGACCTTTTGTCTGTTTTATTCACTGCTGTATTCCTAGGGCCTGCGTAATGCGATGCATTGCACAAAGTAGGTGTTAATAATATTTATTGAATAAATGAGTGAATGAATGAATGAATGAATGAGAACACAGACAAAATTTCTCTCCAGACTGTAGCAATTTGTACCGCTATTAAAAAGTAGATGAGTATGCTCATTTTCTCATGCTCTCTGTAAAATTGGATAATTACTAATCTTTTATATTTTTTCATTCTAAAAGATGAAAAACAATACATTGTTTTGATTTGCATTTTCCTCATTATACTGATATTGAGCATATTTTCATATGCTTATTGGCCACTGGTATTTCTTCTACGAATTTCCTGTTTATACCTTTTGTCTGTTTTACTGTAGGGTTGTGTTTATCTTTGTAGTATTGATTTGTAGGAGAATCTTATACATTATGACTATCAATCCTTCATTTCCTGTATATATTGCAAATATTTTTTTCCCAGACTGTCACTTCTCTTTTAACTTTGTTAATAGTATCATTTGTCATTATAGGAGTTTTTAATTTTTAATAAATCTGCCAGTCTTTTGCTTTATGGCTTCTGGGTTGGTTTTGCTTAGGAAATTCTTCCTTACTTCGAATTATGAAAATATTCTATTGTATTTTCTTTTAGAACTTTATTATTTTATTTTTTTATATTTAGGGCTTTAATCCACCAGGGATTTATTTTGGAGATTATGTGATGTGGTAATGTAGTTTATTTTATTTAATGACGAGTCAGTTGACTTCATTAATAATAATCATTATTGACTCATCTATTCTTCCATCAGTGATCCAAAATTCTCTTTTTAACATATATTAAATTCTACAAGTGAGTCTATTTCTAGACTCCATATCCTAATCCCTGATCTGTTTTTCTTCTCTGTCACAGTAACATATATTTTAATTATAATGAGTTATCTTTAGTTGATTTTGATATCTGATAATTCTACCATTCTTTGTTCTTTTTTTAAAAATTAACTACCCCTGTTTACTTTCTTTTTTAGATAAATTTTAGAATCACTTTACAAGTTTTATTAAAAAAAAAACTATGGATTTTTTTTTTTTTATGTTCAACAGTAAAGTTGTAGAGTTTTCTTGGCATAATGATAGGTATTTTCCTGGATATTTGACAGTTTTTGTTCATCCCAGGAATGCATTTTATCTTTATAATTTTAATTAATTGTTACTACTTTTGTAAAGTTATTGATTTTTATGTGTTGATCTTTTTCCTGGCTACCTTCTGGAACTCTTGTTTATTTTATTACTTTTTCCATTGATTCTCTTAGATTATTTAAGCAAACAATGAAATCATCTGCCATTTTACCTTTTCTTTTACAAGACCTTTCTCTTGGCTGTGAGCTGGGACACTTATAGAGCTCATCTGTTCATTTCCCTTCACTCAGAAGTCACCGTCCTTCATTGCTTGTGTCCAATATCCAAAAACCCTGATTTCAGGTGTTTTTGTTTGGTTTTCTAGTTGTTCAAGATGGGAGGGTAAATATAGTCTCTGTTATTCTCTCATGGCTAAAAGACCAAAGAATCAGTTAGAAAACTGCAGAAATTCTTGGAGGGTACCAGTGTGTCCCCTGATTATATGAAATGTGAAATTAATAAATACAGATTTTAGGCTAGTACATTATTACATGTATGATCACCAGTTCAACTGGTCTGTTTCCAATCATAAGGTTGATCATGATTAACTCATGGAAAAGAAGGAGAAGCGGTATTAAAGGAAGAGTCCCTAATATTTGTAGCATAAGTATGGAGTGAGGTGCTCTGCTTCCTCTCCTTCTGCTGTCACGTTGAGTCAGCCCTGGCTTTCACACGGCCCCTGCCTTGATGCAGAGGCAACAGTCTTCCTTCTTCTGAGACTTCCTATTGTCAGGTATGGGAAGCAGAACTTGTGATGGAAGACAGAAGGGTTAGGCATTCCGTGTAAGAGCTTTAAACATGCACAGGCTTAGAATGGAAATGACTATGAAGGCAGAGATTGTGACTCTTTCTGGGAAATGTGTCAGGAAACTTTTGTTACACTGACAACAAAGGCTGAGTGGATAACATCCTACCTCTTTCCTTCCTCCTTTTCCCTCTTCTCTGCCTCCAGCGTGAGTTTGCCGTGTGTCTGGTATTGATCCAAGTAGTGGATATCGAATACTCTTTTGCAAATAGAATGACTCCAGCAAAGTCTTCAATCTTACATTATCCAGACCCCATAGATAAAAAGCAGTGAATATACTATCATGCAACCTACTCTAAAAGCTGTAGGACCTCCATTCCCATTTTTGGTCAAAGCCCTTTCGGTTTTCAGCAGCACCCATGAGGATCTGGCCTGGTGTCCACAGGCTGGAACAGCTTCTGAAGCACTGACCGTGGACTCTGTCCTTCCTCAGCTCTTCTTCTGGGGAAGCTGATTTTGGACTTCTAGCCTCTAGATGCGGAACTGGGAGAGAATAACTTTCTGTTGTTTTAAGCCACCTGTTTTGTGGTACTTTGTATGGCACCCATGCCCGGAAGGCCTTTCTTTCTCACCTCCCCATTCCTTCTTCTCACACTCAAGGCAGGATCCTTCTCTGAATAAAACTGTTTAAGCTCAGGCACCTTTCATTCCACAAAAAAACTAGGTAAGTTAATAAATTATTTGTGTGGCTTTGTAAGAATAGTGCTTTGATATCAAAGTGACAGCGTGCTACCCTGATAATTGTCTACTGTCAGACTATCAAATTTCTCTCAATTTACTTTATTAAATACAAAATTACTTTAATACTCTTAATTCTCTTCAACAATTCTCTTATAATGGTAATGTTATAAAAAGAAGTAATTTATTTATGAAAGGAATACGATTTAGAGTAACTTTAAATCCAGAAATCAAGATGGGGAAGGTCAGAACTTGGGTCATCTATACGTTTTTTTTCTTTTTTTTTTTAATCTACAATATCGGAAAAGCAATGATAAACCTTTGAGAACATTTCAACTAGAGCAAACAAAATATGGCAAAATCTCTACAAACTTAAATTGGAAGTGGAAACAAAGAAAGAAAAGAATTATTTTACTACAGCCGGTTCCCCATATCCTCTCCAATCAGTTACAGCATCCATTGGCCATTCCTTGGGCACAAATAAGCGGGACTGCTCTGGGAGGCAAAACCGAATTGTTTAATATAATAAAAAATATGAGGGCACATACAGAGGTCCCACATCTATGAACTGAAAATTGGAAACTCAAATTGGGCAAGTCGGAAAACCCGAAAACCAAACATTATTAAAAGCAAAAGAAGGAAAAGAGAATGAAATCCCACAAATGCTTAATAGTGAAACCTAACATTGTAGTGATATTTGTTGAAAGTGTTAATAAGGGAAATGGAACCAGTGTGATTTAAACTTACTTTTGATGCTTTAGCTCCAAGAAAGGGAAGGAATTTAACATCATGTAAACTGTAATCCTTTTTTAAAAACTTGTGTGAAATATGCAGGCTGTGTAAGTATGTATGTTTACTTACACTTGTGCGCTTTCCCCCAAATAAAGTCTCTAAATTGGCCCAGTAACCTTCTTTTCTGGCCTGAAAAGTGTCTGATTTTCTTCTGCTCCTTATTCCTTGGGGCCTCTGCCCTTGCTGTGCTTTGACCTGCATTCAGGAAAGTGGAGAGCAGTGAGCTCTGCTCATCTAGGAAGTCGGGAGGGGTTGGAGGTGAAAAGAAGGGGAGCTTGGTAGGTCTAAGAGTCCTGCCAGGAAAAGGGAGCAGGGCTATTGTAAGAAAACGAGCTTCTTATACAAGCGAGCACGGTGGTGGGGTTCTCAGCATGTCTTTATTGAGTGGAATTGAACATTGAAGGCCCTAAGTGACATAAAACAATGTCCACTTGGAAAACTAAGTGAAGGTATGGTATTATTAGACAATGACTTAGGTAAGAAGTGTTGCTGCTGTTTTGGTTTAGCAACTAGATGTTTACTTTAAAAAGGAGAGAACATAAAACCAATATTTACATTGTATGCAAGAACATTGTATGGTTCTTAGAACCACATTGATTGCAGAAAGTAGAAGGAAAACTTTAATGAACTTGCCTTACTCAGTCTCCCCAGCACAGTATTACTTTTTCTTTCATGGGTGTTGTCTTTATTTTACTTTATTTTATTTAATTTTTATAAGGGAAAACAATATATGATCACTGTAAAAAGTCTAATAATACACAGATGTAAAAAAGACAAAGGAAAGTATTTTCTTCCCTCTCCTCTGACTCGTCTGTAGTTTTTTTGTGTGCACATATAAATATATGTATGCACATTTATAATAATATGTCCTTAAATGGGATTGTTCTGTAACTTACGGTTTCCACTTAACATTACATCATAGACATCTTTCTTTGTGAGCTCATTTCTAATAGCTACATAGTATTCCATTTTCATTAAATTTGTTTAATGGAACCCTTATTGATGAAGAATAACTCCTTAGTTATTCTCATAATTATCCCTGTAACTTTAAACAGTATACTTCTGCTTCCTGATTTCACATTTTTGAACAATAACTGTTGATTCCTGCTATGGTAGATGAGGAATTTAGTGTACTTATACTGTCTCTCACATTCCTTCCTGTTCGCCAGTCTGATTTTTAAAATTAATTATATTATCTTTACATCATCAAGATTTATAATATGTAGATTATGTTCAGTAACTATAATTAGTCCTCTGTGCTTTGTTTATAGGTGGATTAGACATTTAAATCTAATAAAAGTATGTAATGAGTATGCTAGCGTAAACAAGATTCACTGCTGAACTAAGTATTGTGGTAGACGGCAGATAACCCTCTGACACACTGCTGCTGTGGAGAGACTATTTCAAGTCAAAATCCTACAAGTTCCCTTTTAGTTTCATACTTTCAAAGAACATTTTCAAATTGGAAAGAGCCAGAGAGTCTCCACCCAAGGACCAATGGTCACCAAAGGTTTTTGTGTGGGTTAATTCCCAGCTAATGAACAAATGTGTTCAGTAGGAATTCGCATGTTAGGTCACACAAATAAAAGCAATAATCATTATAGGTAATGTGCAAATGGTGAAGCAAGGGGCTCTCGGACTCTATTGGATGGGCACATCCAAAAGATTTGATTATTTCCTGGAAGGACAGCCCCAACTTCCTCAGCTGGAACTTATTATTACCTGAGGTTTATCTCTAACCCTCTCCCAGAAAGTTCTGAGGTATGGATGGACTATTTAATAAATGGCTGTGTCATGTTTTATAACTCCAAGAACAGGGAACATTAGAAATGTACAAAGGTCTTTTTCAAAGATGAAATACCTTGAGTCCTTACTTTCACTTTTGGGTTTTTGAGTTTTGGGTCTTTTGAATTTTTGCCTAAGTGAGTCTAAGGCCAGTAGTAGTTACCCATGAATTACTTTGTCTGGACCTGGTCACTCTTGATATTGACTCAGAGGCATCAGAGTCAGCCTTGGCTAGGGTCCACACCTGCATTTGGAAGGTGTCACAGTATCAGAAATTGAAACCAGAGTTAGCGAGATTAGGTGGGCATGAGGGGGAAACAGTACCAAATTCAGAACTGTGTTCTGGAGGATCTCGAACTCCTTAATTAATTTCCTTAATTAACACCATCTACTCATAACTTTGACATTTGAAAAAATTGGCAGATATTAATTTAATGTCTGACCTACCCAGTGCAAGCTTTGCTTTTCAGCAGCAGTTTTTACTTTCTTTTTTTTTTTTTTTTTTTTTTTTGCCCCCATGGTTAATCAGCTTTGGGCAGCTAATGGTAGTTTTGGTTTGATTTTTTAACAAGAGAAAAGAACAACCATTTGAGATCTGTGGACTTGGTTTGGCCTGTTCCTCAGGGTTCCACCAACCGTGAAAGTCCTGTTTGATCAGTGCAGTGACCTAGAAACTTCTATTTGTCTTAATTCCTCCCCAACGGCCTTGTCTACCTCTTCCTGAAGCTGGTCATTCTCAGCAGTTAACTTGAACTTAAGTCCCATATGCAATACTTTATTCCACAGTAGAGCTAAGGCCCTTGGATAACCACCCAATTATTTCAGATAGCAGTATTTTTCTAGAGAAGATCGTTAAAAGCTTATTAAAATTCAACAACAGAAGCCCTATAGTTACTTGGTAGCTGGATTCCAACAGGCATAACATCGCTCCCTGGGTGGCATAGCCCATGACAGCTTGTCAGAAAGCAGACTCAAACATGTTTTGTTAGGAAATTCTTGGATCTCTATCCAATATACAGTCAGAACTACAGTAGAAAACTTGGTTATCTCTCTAGGGTTCTATAAAGCCTTTAGGACATTTTCTCCGGAGAAGTTCAAGGTTGGAATCTGTTGCAGCAATGTGATGGCCGCAAGGCATATGTTCAAAGAGCAATCAATGAAATATTTGTTTAACATGAAGTGTTATTTATTTATAGGCACAAAAGGGTTTGTACACTAAAAGTTTCCTTTCTAACCCTCCCACTGTCCTCACTTAAACCCTTAAGAGGTCACCACCGATACCAGTGTCTTGGATGTCCTTCCAGATATATTCAGTGCATACACAAGCTATGTATTTATATTTATACAAATGGTAGCATAATATACACATATACATACTGTTTTGCACGTCTTTTTTTTTTAACTTAATGACCTATCTTGATTATTATTCCGTATCAATACTTATAGAACTTACTCATTTTTTATGGTTGAATAGCATTCCAGTATTTGGATATACCATAATTAATTTAACCAATCCTCAATGATAGGCATTTAGGTTATTTCCAATATTGTGTTATAAAAACAATAGTTTAATGTATATCATTGCCCGAAGTTTATTTCCTCATATTCAACTATATTTGTAAGGTAAATTCCTGGAAGCAGTATTTCTAGTTGGAAGATATGTACATTTTTAATTGGGATAGTTATTGCTAACTTAATCTTCAGGGAGGTTATACTAATTTAAACTACCCTGCCCCGGCAGTACATGAGAGTGACTGTTTTATCTACATCTTTGTCTACACAGTGTATTTCATACTTTTTGATCTTTGTCAATCTGATAGGTAAAAACATGGTATCATATAATTTTAATTTACATTTTTCTTATGGGTGACACTAATCATATTTTTATATGATTAATATTCATATGTACTTCCTCTTTAGTAAACTATCTGTTTATTTTCTTTGCTCATTTTCCTATTGGGCTGTTGGTCTTTTTCTTATTATTTTGTTGGAATTAATCATATATTGAGGAAATTAAAGCTATTTATATGTTGACAAAATTAGTCCTTTTCTATGATATGAGCTAAAAATCTTTTTTTTCACATTTTGGTATTTCTTTTTTGCTTTATGATGTTAAGAATTTTTCCCATACCATAGAATTTATCAATATTTTATTATGACTTTGAGGTTTTTGTTTACTTTTTGAGTATCTTTTTAATGCTCTATGTATGTATTTATATTCTCCAATATTTTCATATAGCACATTTATAGTATTGTTTTTTTTCATTTAAATCTTTAGTCCTTATTTTGGTGTAAGGTGAAGGGCATTCTATGTAGATAACTTGAGGAGTTTTGACTGTGAGGAAGTATTCTCTTTTATTAGTGGTGTCTGGATTATAGCACCTGGACATTTCCTCTTATAATAGTTTCTCTTCTATGGTGACAAAGGAAAGCCACCTGCTCTGTGGTAGATTAGGCAGCAAGGAGTCCTGATGGTTGAAATGTAACTGGACATGGGACAACAATAGTTTTAAGTTCCGAGATCAATGCCAGTTACATAGGACTGGGTCAAGGCTGGGTCAGTTGCCCAAAAGTGGGATTTGAGATGGTGGTGAAGACCGCTTACCAAGCAGTCTCAGCACAGTCTCAGTTCCCAGATGGGCATCTGGGAGGCGCGTTTAGCACATGCAGAGCTCCACGAGCGCCATGGTGTTCCCGAAGGTTGGGGGTTGCTGTGATCTTTTCTTCTGAGGCAGCCTTAGAGCCCTGGGTTGACTATGTTCTTAGATTTCAAAAGAAGGACTCCAGTGAATTTAGTGCAGTGGTTCTCTACCCTGGCTACTGTGTTAGTGTCTGCTGGGAAGATTCTGACTTCACTGCTCTGAGGGGGGACCTACCCCAGAAACAGCATTTTGAAAACTCCCCAGGTGCTTCCGATGTGTAGCTAGAGTTGGGAACTACTGTTTAATGCAAACAATTTCAGTCCCTTTGAGTCAGGGATTGCCGTGCATGCTACCTCCTGCTTCCAGATGTGCATGTGAGTGAATCACTTGCCTGTTAAATACAGATTCCAATTCAGGAGGTCTGAGGTGGGGCTTGAGATTCTGTACGTCAAACAAGCTCCCAGGGGGCGTTGAGTCTGCTTGTCCCCAGACCACACGTAAGTGGCTCGAGCTTGTTACTCACTGTGCAGAGTGCTGGCTTACGCCAGTCCACATGAGTCAGTAAGCACTTTTCTGCCACGATCCCGCTCTCTGGCAGAATTTGTTTAGTGTAGTAGAACACTGGGGTCAAGAGGCCTGCTTTCCACTTCCAGCTCTGCCCCTAATTAGCTTTAAGACAAGTCTCTTGAGAGTGCTTCAGTCCTTCACCCTGTTATCTCTGAAATGGGACGACTGAACTGGACAAACTAGAATGTCTCTTTTCTTCCTGCCTCCTCCTGTGCAGGTCCAGGGTGTTTTTAGTCTCCATGGGGACCAGGTTTTTATGTGGAATGGCAGTCTCGATTCTGCACTAAGGATCCTAACTTGCTAGATTATTTTTAAATTACAGACTGTCAGTACTTTATCTCACAAACACATACTATTATAGTTTCATTGTATTTGGCAAATCTTTTATATAATCCACTATCGATGATCTATCATAACAAGAGTGATGATATAATGCAGAAGCAAATCTTCTAGTTTTAAACTAAGTACAATATACATGTCATTTAATAGAAAGATTATTTTGGTGGTAAGTGACAGAGAACCCAGCCCAAACTGGATAAAGCAAAGTAGGGACTTTTTGGGGCAATGTAATTACAAAATTTGAGTGTAGAGCTAGCTTTAGGTATGGTTGGTAAAAATAGTGTCATCAGCATCTGGACTCTGCATCTCATGGCCTTACTTTCCTTCTCATTGGCTTCATTCTCAGACTCCATTTAATTACATGGTGGCTGCCAACACTGCTGGGGCTTTATCTTCTGGTTCAAATCCAGTGAAAAAGAGAACAGCCTTGTACCCTGCCCCCCCCCCCCAAAAGTCCTGAATCACTTCTATTGGCTCTGATTGGATTATTTGCCCTCCTGAGTCTCTGAGGCCAGCAGGACTAGTACCCTGATTGGCTAGATCAGAGTCCTGTGACTATTCTTGGGGGGCCATGACTAGAGCTGGGGGGTCACGTCCACACTGATCCGGGAGAAGGGAATAATTCCTTAGAGGAAAAGTGACTGCTATTCCAAAAGAAGGGGGGATGGATACTTGATGTAAAAAGCAACAACAACAAAAACTGTGTATCTCTTTCTCCATTTAAGCCAATATTAAAAGTAATGTACATTGTCTAAACACAAACATTTCAGTGGTAGAAGGCCATTAGGGGTATGTTGTGTTGTTGGATTATGTAGAGCTGGAATTTAAAACAATGATTCAACCTACAAAGTGCAGAACCTTAATGAATTAATACAAGATGGTAGTATTGGATACCTGATTGCTTACCTTACAGGCAGGAATGGTAGTCACAATATGTAATGGCCTGTGGCAGTGGCGTAAATTAGTCAGAATGAGTTGGGTCCAGTCAATTAGAGCTGGTAGGTACTGATCACCACCAACCAGCAGGGACCTTGTGTGGGTGCTGGCGGGATGTTAGACCGGCTAACTGGGAAGCATTGTAAAAGTCCCTCCATATTTCTCAGAAAATCTCTTGTTTTGTGTTCATTTCCTAGGGCTGCTATAACAAAGTATCACAAATGGGGTGTCTTAAAACACAGAAATTTATTTTTTCATAGTTCTGTTGGTTGGAAGTCAGAAATCAAGGTGTCTGCAAGGCCATGCTCTCTCCAAAGCCTCCAGAGAAGAATCCTTCCCTGTCTCTTTTAGCTTCCGGTGGTTGATGGCAATCCTCATCATTCTTTGGGTTGTAGATAAAACACTCTAAACTCTGCCTCTGTCTTCCCGTGGCCTTCTCCGCTGTGTGTCTGTGTCTCCATAGCCAAATTTCCCTCTTCTTATAAGCACACCAGTCATATTGGATTTAGGACTTATTCCATATAGTTACCTAAAATCAAATGCTCTAGCATAGTTGACATGACACAAATTGTAAAATATATTCAATATTGAATTGTTCACAAACACTATAACATTTTTCTTTTCTTGTTTTATAATTAAAAACTGGACTTTTGAATCTTAGTAAAAGTATTTAAGTGAATTGTTTAGTTGGAATTCTATTCTGTATTTTCTTATTGCTTCAGACCAAGTAACCACATCTTTCTTAATTATAATTATTTTAAATCTGTGAAAATGTGAATGTTAGTATGACAATTTGGTGGATAATTAATACTTTTTATTGATATGTGAGTATGTTTCTGCATGAGGAGGTATTACATTTTTGCACATGACTTTATTGAATTCAAACACGTTTTCAATTAAAAAAAAAAAGAACCAACCACAGTTAAATGAACGTCATCCATTAGTGTATTTAAGAGCAAGTATAAGAAACAGGAGAGGAATGCAACTGGTGAAAGGCTTGAATATCATCTTTTTTAAAGAACATTTGAATGTTTATCTTCAACTCTTTGTAGAATGGCTATGTGGAAAAGAGTTTAGATTCCAGAGGGTAGAAGTAGCACCAGTGAGTTAAGGTTAAAGGGAAACATTTCAAGGCAATATAAGACAAAACTTTCTCAGTGAACAATGTACCATGTATGGAAATGGACGTGGCAGTGGTGTAAGGAGTAAAGTGTAGATTCCTGGAAATGCTCAGGCAGGTGCTACATAATTACCTCCCTGGGACATTTTCATGGAGATCTTACCTTGAACAAAAAATTGAAATGGAAGGTCCCTTCCAGTTTCAAGATCTGTTGCAAGTCTTCCTAAAATTTCTCTTTCTATATATGTTATGAAAGTCAATATTATGTATTTGACAAAGTATTCTATAAGTTAAAATCCATTGCATATGTATTTTAGCAGCTGCCAATCTAAAGCTTTGCTCTATGACTTTTGTTTTTGGGAAAATGAAAGTGGGGGGATTTAATCTAAGAAGGAGAACATCATTAATAAGTGAGAAAGGTGGGGGATTAAAACTTCTATTTATTGAGTACCTACTATGTGCAGGGTTTTGGATGAGTTTCTTTATCTATATTATCTCATCTTATTCAATATACTTAGTTTTTGATTGCTTGCTTGGAATTTATGAGAAGCTGTAGTTCTTAGAATGATGAATTCTTAAAATAATTGGCATTTTCTTATGTATTCTTTGGTTGATGGAACACAGGACTGTTCTGATGGCTACATGTGCAAAACGCATTTTCAAATTAAAAATGGGATGGGACATCCAGGAACATCTGCCCATGTACAGGAGTGTCTTCCCATGGAGGTGAGTGATTTAATATGTTATATTCTCCTTTTCAGTCTTTGTGAAGTATAAATTTAAACATTTAAATCTTTTAAATATATATTTTAAAAAATTAGCTGCCATTGGATCCTGGGCCTGCTGTTGGGAGAAAAGTGAACGTCTTTTGTCAGGAGGTATTTTTGTCTATAATATTGAAAGCAGGAATTGTGGCAAACTTGAGATCCATTCTGAGTCTATATAGACTGTAGCGAGCCTTCACCCTTTGTGTTTATCTGGATCTGAAGATCTCAGATACCGTCCATTGCCTGTTGACTTTTCTCCCATGAAATCCCCCCAGGATAACACAGACCTGTCCCTTGGCTGCTTAATACTTGGCTGGAGACCTCTTTGCCTAGTCTATCTTTAACTCTTTTCCCCTATACCCTTCAAGATGTGTTAGATCTGGGTCTCATTCCTTAGGGGACTTTAACCTTGACTTGAAAATCTTGATAAATTAAATTTTAATAAGGTGATGATAGCTTAGTGGTTTCTGGGATATTTTCAATTTAATTTTTATTGAAATGCAAATAGCCTTATTGTGTTTGTTATTATTAATAAAAAAATTTTATATGTTTGTTGTAAAAATAAACAATAGAGGAAGATATAAAAAGAGTAAAACAACTCCCATATATCCTTCAACTGGAGGTAATATTAATATTTTAATAAATACCCTTCCACAAATTTCTGTCATATACACACAGACATACCTGTATTTTGCAATGAACTTGTATATCATGGGCATCTTTCCATGTCAGTAAATGTAGAATTCCATCGTTCTATTTAATGGTTCCATTACATTCTAGCCTATGGATGCACCATAATTATGTGGAACCCATACTGAAGTAAAATACTTGAATTCTAAAGTAGAATTGGTGGGTATCTAACTGCTTCAACACAAAGGAAGAAATCACTAATTCTTAGAATTTTGAGAATCCTGATAAAATGGGTGAGGAGACATTTTTTTTTACGAAGAAAGAGCTTTTGATCAGGAACTATTAAATCAGATCCATTCAACAATCTGGCACTAGCCCCCTTTGCCTGTGTATGATACTGGCCTGGAAGAAACTCTCACCAATGTAAGTTGGTTTGCAGGTTATTCTTGAGGGTATTGTGCTTGGTAATAAATTAAGTGCTCACATCTTGATTACTGCTTCATGGTTCAAATATCAAATCAAATCTGAAGCCTAGAATGTTAGGAAACTTTTCAATTCATTATATATTAACTTAAAAAATGCACATGGAAATGATGATTTAAAAGATGAATTACCAGCTTTTGCCTAACAAGTTGGCAGAGATTTGAAAAGCACTATAAACGTGGTGTTGACAGTATGAGGGAACTGACACTTTCTGGTTGATGTTTTAACTTCATAAAGTTTAAAGATGAGTACATACTATGAACAATCTATTTCAATTCTAGGAATTAAGCTTCATAAAATACAATTTTTTCCAACATTTTTCATTTTCAACACTTCCCAAAAAGTTTCAAACATATGAAAAAAGTTGAAAGAATTTTGCAGTGACCGTTCATGTGCTTATTACTTAACCTCTACTATTAACATTTTGCTATGGTTGCTTTATTGTATATCAGGCCTCTATGCATCTATCCATACACCTTTGTTGATGCAGTATTTTTACACCAAAGTAAATTGCAGACAAATACTTAAAAAATAATCATAAATGTGCACAAAAATTTACCTGTAAGCATATTCATTTCACCATTATTTATAATAGGAAAAAATGGAAACAGATTACATATACAATAGTAATAGATTAGTTCACCATGACACATCTATGTAATGGAGATTTTTCTTCTTCAGTAAGTCTGGAGTGGGGCCTGAGAATTTGGAGTTCTAACAAGTTTCCAAGTGATGCTGCTGCTGCTGGTCTAGGGACCACCCTTGGAGAATCATTGCCCTGCTCTGTAATAGAATGCTTACCATATTTGAGATGCTGCACAGCTGAGCTGGTTAGTTAATTTGGTATATGATAGAGTCGATATTGGAATAATCTTGCCGGGATGAAAAATGTCTTAGGTTGAGCCTGAGATGGAGATTTCTGTTCAAGTAACTTATTAGGAATGTGCTCGTAGGAAAAAAGGAGTGACAGAAACAGGACAGAACAAGGGATGGAAGCTAAGGAAGGATGTGGTCTCATTTAGAGACTAACTTTAGTCTGATCCCCTGGGAAGTTCTGGAGCACAAAATACATCCAGAATTAGTCTTACTTTGTGTCATTGAGTTGGCCTTTTGTACTCTGTGACAGTCACTGGCTTGTCAGTCGGCCATTGGCTGAACTGAAAGTGGACATAGCTTCCCAAGCGAGGTGGTTACAGTTTTACTGAAAAATTCTTCAAAGAGGGTGGCTGTGTGTTATCATCCAACAGTCACAACAGCTGAGTAGGGATAGGTATACCAGCTTTAAGGTGACCTGAGTGCAGCTCCCACAACCTTCACTACCAAATAGTAACCGAAACCAACAAAATGAGATCTATGGAGAAATGCATGCATAACGTCTGCATTTAGATGAAAAGAGGGAGGCTTGACATGACAGCAATTTGTATGAGAAAGAGCTGGTGATTTTACTTGACCATAAGCTCAAGATAAGTGAAAAGAATGCCATGGATACTAGAAAAACTAGAACCTAAGCTACATCCATTAAATGGATCCCAAATATGGTCTGGCGACTCCTGGGTGGGGGAGGTGTCCCAGAGATGCTTTCAGGGAGTCCACAAGGTCAGAACTATTTTTCTAATAATATTAAGATGTTGTTTATACTTTTTACTCTCATTCTTCCTGATTTTTCCAGAGCTTACCTACTTGTGATATGGCAACAGATTGAATGCAGCAATAGTTAGAAATACCCACCTATCTTCTATTAAGGCAGACATTAAAAAAAATTGCAAAAATATAAAACCTTGCTATTTTTCTTACTCATTTATGTTGTTTTGGAAAATATATTAATTTTTCATAGAAATATGCTATATTAATATGTATTTTTAAATGAATTCATTAAAAATTTTCAATTTTAATTTCTAATACAGTGAATATCATTAGATATAACTTTCTGAAACAAAAGCTCATTGGAATACTCAGTGAATTTTAAAAGTGTAAAGGGGTCTTGAGACCAAAAGCGTTGAGAACCACTGATCTAGATCAAGGAATACCACATTATTACATGTAAAGAAGAATATTGATAACTAGAATACATAGTCCATGAATATGTAAATAATAGTTTAAAAATAAATTATTAATACAATTCATCCATGTAGAGAAGCAAGGACCGTGGGTGGGCTTGAAGACATATTATTATGAGGAATATTTAGGAACTCTGCGGATGTTAAACTGGAACTGAAGACCTAGGAAGGTTAATTGTCGGCAGGTATATTTAGAAGACTTTCCTGTGGAATAGACAGTAGACTTACTTCATTTCTGAGGCTAGAACTAGTTCGTGTCTGGAAATTATTCTAGACAAATCTCTGTTTCGAGTTGCCTGCAATGAAATAGGTCAACTTGTAAAGTCGTAAGCTCTCCCCTTTTGTGGATATGTTTATCCACAGAATGGATAATCCTTTATCCAGAACAGTGGTCACTCACTGAAATCCTCAGATGTTTAAAGCACGAGGCAGATGATGCGTGAGTGAAGTGGGCTGATGGGAAATGATGGGAGCTGTGGAGAAAGGGCGAGGGCATGACTCATCCAAAGGGGCAGTAGACATGTAGCCCCAGGTGGATTTTCAAGAAAAGGCAATGATCTGGATTTTTGTGTGTTGGCATAATTTAAAAAAAAAGAAATCTGTTTAGGCCAAATAGACTACATGTGCTTTAAATGGTCCTCAGACCACCAATTTATAATCTATTTTCCAAAGAAGTCCTATATTGTGTAGAATATTGAGTTAGGGGACCTCCGAATTCTCTTTAGACCTTAAAGCTACATAATTCTGTATCTATTTCATATCTGTAAATCACATTTCCTATTTAGAGATATCCAAAGGAATGCCTCTGCTAATAGTTGTTTCAAAAAGAAATTTTTTTTTAACTTGATCATGTATAATTTGGGAAATCAACTCACTCCCTTGTTCTAACCAGATCTGGCAATCTTAATTGTAGAAAGATAGCTGGATTCATGATTTTGATGCCTGTGAGATTATCTACAATGATATATAGATAATCATAGGATTTTAAAAATCAAAGTGAAATATAATGGAGTATGTAACAAGAAATTTGTGAAAATCGTAATCTATATCTTCTTTGACTTTTTAAAATATAATTTAAAATAATGATTAAAAGAATCAGATAATATTTAGAAATCTACCCAATATATTGGTGTATCTTAGTGCTCATTTGGGGGAACAGGAGTTCTTATAGGTTAATCATATTAGACAGTACATTTATGGTTGAGAGCAGTTAATTTGATTTGCTTATGGCCTTTCAGAGGTTGTGAAATAACAAACAGGACTATAACAATTTTTGAACAGGATCTTTTCTTTACCAGTGACCAAAGGAAATCCATTGCCTCTATTTAAAATCTTCTAAATACAAATGGATATTTTCAACAGGGACCAATGTAATCAACACTGGCTCTTGGTGTATTTTATTATATGGAACTCTTATTTCCATAAATTGATAATTGTTGTTTATTTTATTTTTTATGTTATTGAAGTTTGGATTCTTTTGTCTCAAGTTGGATTACTGAAGTTCCATTTCTTCCTTTTGAAGAGGTATCAGAGATGGGTATTGAGCATATTTTATTTATTCATTTACTATCTTCATTACTTTAGAGCCTCGGGTTACACCTTCAGATTACATTTTTTAAAACTATGAGAATGATAGAGTCATAAAAATAGCAATAGTATACTACTGGATGAAAAGGATTTTTGTCCTAGGGCCTTGTGGTCCACTAACTGGGACTTTCCTTGGTCCAGGGTAGGTGGAATATTATACTGAGCCCTCAACAAACAACAACCTATCATAGATTCCCTGAAGCATAAAGCTGAGACTCAGTAACAGAAGACGATCTCGATTGCCAAAAGAACATATTCAGAGAATGATGATCTTCTGAGGTAACCAGGTCTTCAAATATACTCATTTGCCCTAAGGATTTTATTAAGTGGCTTCTAGGATGTGTTCTGTTTTGTAGGTCCAAAATAGACTCATATCTCAGAATATTGTGGGTTTGTTTTTTTTTATAATGGAATAAATGACAAGGTACAGTTCTCAGTTAGTGTTAACAATTTTCCTGTAAAGCAACTGCTAGTTTTAGACCAAAGTATAGACATGTTGATAAATGTAAATGATAAGTAATAAGCATGATATCCCTACTATTTGCAAATGTAATTATTAAATCAATGTGAAAATAACGGAAAGTATGTTATATTTAATGTGTGTACATACAAGCGGAAGTGCATGTAAGTAGGGACTCAGTATTTATTTATTGATATGATGCATCTCATGCTGATAAATAAATGAATTTTTAAAGAAAATAACTGTTTATACAGCAGACCCTGGTCCCACTTTTGTGTTTTACTTGAGGTATGGTGAAAAAGTTCAAAGACAAAGTAAATTTTAATTTTATTTAATTTATAGTGTAAGTATATACCATAGAGTATGTGGTGTTTGAGAGGGGAGAGTATGGGATATTCTGAAAACCAATCAGGTCTGATTAGGATTTGCAGTTCCAACAAAATTGTGAGATACTGCACTAGATATAGTATTATAAAAACTATATTTCTTTAGTATATGACAGAAGTATTTGTTTACTTTTTCTTAGAATTCATCAGAAACCACATACAAGGATGTGTCACTAAAATTATTTGAACCATCTAACAAAATCTTAGGGGTCTTAAAAGTGTTCTGCTGAAGCCGAGAAATCTTAGAGATAGGGACATGTCCCACATTCTCCTGAATCTTCTTTCTTCTCTAGCCCTTGATAGTACCTGAGTAATATCACTTTGTAAAATTCTGGGAGTGTATTCGGTTTTGGGAGAACCTATTGCCTAAATGGGTTTTTAAGGTTACTTCTACTTTTGAAATTCTCTATGTTCTGTTCTCTGCTTTGCACAGCAAAGAGAGAATCTATTTTTCTGAGAGAAATAGAGTTGAATCAATCTAGACAGGTAGCTAATTCTCTTTCTAGTTATCAAACTAGTAGAAAAGCCTTTGTAAAGGCACCTGCCATATACATTGTATTTCAACTCAGCAGCAAGTTATATCAGAAAGTGTCCTTTATGTATATATAGCCCTAATATTGAGGTGTGTTTTTCAAATCAAAAGTAAGATTATTTCTAGCAGCAGATGTGGACTTAAGAGAATACTGAGTTGGTATTTCTGTATGAAAATCTGACTTTCAGTGTAGAATGCTTATGTCTAGTTCTAAGGATCTAACAAGTGCCAATTGTTTCTGAGGAAGGACACTTAGCGCATTATTTTAATTGTTCTAATTATATATTCCTCCCATTTCTTTTAATGAGTTTGAGATACTTTCCATGATACAGCTTTGAAAAAAAACACTTAATGGGTTACAAACTTTATGTGGGTTTTTTTACACGGAGAATTGCTGAGCCTGCTTGATTTTATAATCAAATCTAAAATAAATGAAAGTGAAACCACTACATAGTACTTCTTTCTCCCCTTTCATATTTTGTTTTTTGTAAGTCAGTGGAAACTCTGTATGTGGAGAGGGATACATTTCTTAGAATGTATTACAATGAGATTTGATATCACAGGAGAGTAAATGATATCTAAAATATTTGACTTTTCATAATTGTTGTATTAATTATATTTAAAATTCATTTTCTTCCTTTGTTAAATTAAAATGTTTATTTAAAAAAATATTTTCTGGAGTGAAAGAAATATCCATCAGCATAGTTTTCTATGCAGGGCTCAAAAACAGCCTTGTCATATATTCTCATAGAATTGAATGTTAAAATTGAAATTGGAGTCACATGGTAACCTGCAATCTTCAGATGTTTAAAATGTTGTTGAATTTTTATTTTCATTTTTTTTTGTAGCTTGAATGAAATTAGCTACTTGTCAGGATTTTTTTTCAACAATCAGATAAAGACTATTAGATAGAATACTATTTCACTACAAATCCTTTGTCCAGAACAAGGGACAGTAGTACATATAGATTGCTACGTACGTGATATGACCCACATAACCCCCAATTTTTCTTCTACTCATACCTGAAATGCTCACTATTGAAAAGCCTTTATTAAAGATGCAAATGGATTATTTTATGGGGAGAGAACAAAACATTTTCAAGTGAATAGTGGTTCTGAACTCTACTACTGGACTCCAAGCACTGACCTGGTTAGATCACTTCAATCACCACTGTGCCCTCTGTATCTAGCCGGTGTCTGACACATAAGTGCCAGAAACTAATAGAGCCTGTATCTTGATTTTTCTGGATTGAAACTGTCTAGAATTTGCCCTATCCCCATTATACTGCTAACTTAACTAAAAGTCAAAAAAGTTAGAGTAAATATTGTGTCATTATCAATTTACTGTCTATTTATTGAATGGTACTTACTAAATGAAATGGTCAGGAATATTTGTTAAAGTTTATTTCTGAATTTATGTGCTTACGGGTGAATAATAATTTCATCTTAAAGTAAATGAAAATAACCAAATATTGGACCGTGTTGAAGGTTTTCAAAGTGAAAAAAAGCAAAGGGGAAAAACTCTAAGAGCGAGGTATGAAAATGTTTTTAACAGTATTGTTTTTGATTGTATAAACGGGATATGGGAACTTCAGTAATGTTCTTCCATTTGGTGCTTATCAATTTGCTGTCTTAGAGGTATTCTTCGTTCATAGCAAACCGTTGGTTTTATGTATTGGTGAGAGAAGATTTAATGCATATGCATTGAGAGAAGTTACATGTATTTCTAGCTGACCTCAAAGGAGCCTTAGGATAGAGATTACAGGTTTGTCTCAGGTATAGTTTAGGAGGGATTGACAAGAGTAGGAAAGCTGTGAAGCTGTGAAGCTGGCAGTGTTACATAAAGAACCTGTGGATGGGCCCGCAGCAACCTTATGAGGGGTGTTGAAGGGCGAGGAGGATGAAAATCTGGGGAGGCAAGAGTTGGGTGACACAGCAATGGAAATTGGTTACATAGAGGGGGCATTGACAAATAAGTTATTGTCTTAAAAATAATAGTAGTTGTGTTTCTCATTGTTAGAGAAGGGAGCTACAAATATGGAAAGAGAGAAATCGAGAATGAAGCCCATGATGATGGACTGAAATTGGAGATATAGGAGTGTATTAGTTATCTTTTGTTGCATAACAAATTACCCCCAAACTTAGCAGCTTCAAACAATAAACACTTCTTATCCCATTGAGAAAAAAAAAAAAAGAACATCTGGATAGATGCCTAAAAGAATGCCTTCTTTGGCCAGTGTGCCAGAGGATAGAGCTGCCTGGCCAATTAAATTTGGTCTCTATGATTGGTTGCTTGACCCTACCTTCTTTTGAAGGAAAAGAAAGTAGTTGTAATCTGAAAGTGACAGAATTTTTGGATGAGATCATTAAAATGACCGTTGACTAATTTGAAGTGATGTTATTAAATGCTCTTTTTCCAATACTTATTTGTGAAATAGTTTACCTTCAGTTTCCCTTTAAATTTGTTAGATATGGAGCAAAAGGGAAAAAGATTCAGTGATGATCTCAAACTCTAAAGTCTTCCTCTCTGTTTATAACTTCCTTATTTTCAACTATATTTACTCCTCTCTCTGAACATGCTGTGTACCTTTTTTATTGCAAGACCCTCGATGACATCAGTTCCTTTTTATTTCTCCCACCTTCTTTCTTTGTCTTGACTGTAGCCTTCTCAGTAATTCCCACAACACTGAGGTTCCATGGCTCTTGGCCCTATATGTTTATGCCATGCCTATATTGACACTTCTCAATCCTCTTCTACAATTCTCTCTTCTCCTTCACTACCTGATTTCTTGAATAAGTGACCTTCGCTCTTTTGTCACTCATTCCGACTTCAACTCTTTTTCTTTTGACTTCTACCAACATCAAGCTATGCGAATTGCTTCCCTGTAAAGTACCAGTTACCTTGTAATCACCACATTTAGTGTCTTCATTCTGCTTGACCACATTGCAACATTTGACACTATTGACTAAGCCCTTTCTTCTTGAAATTCTCTCTTCTTTTTGTCTCTGTGATACTGGTGACAAGTAATTCCTTTTAGTCTCCCTTTCTAACAGGTCATTTCGCTATTATTATTTTGTGGCAGTAGTTCCAACATCTTCTCTAAGACAGAGGTCTTGGGGAGTGTTGAAGGTCCACCCATGCAAACCAAGGTGAATACGAGAGCAGGAATGGGGCTGAAAATGAGAAACCAAGTCAAGAGTCATGACTGTAGAGCTAATCAGAGCATATTGGGCAATTACCTCAGATAAAGCTGAAGTGCCCATAGCTTTTCACTTTGACAGCTGGCATGCTGATAAGTCAGACTGACTTAAAAACACATGGTTGGAATCTGGCAACAAGAAACTTGAGGGCTGAGGATAGATTCTGTCTGTACCTTTGGCTGACTTATGAACCTGTCAACCAATCTTAGTTTCTACAGTGACTCTCAGTACTTAGAGGAGAGGCTGAAGCACACTGTGGGCATTCTTGAGGAGGGAAACTAACTTCCAAAAGATGTTCTCCAAATCCTGCTCATTTGGTGACACAGGGTTTATAATTAACCTGCCAGAAAGAGTCTAGAACATTTTCTACCACATATTACATTTTGGGCTCTTGGGGATGACTATAGGGGATATGCATGATGGTGGGTATGGAGGGTAGTTGGGGGGAAGCAAGAAGGCCTCTACGCTAAAGAACAGAATTTTGGGTGGAATGTGAGAGTGTTGCGTTTTGACTTTACATTGGTCTGAGAAATAGTTGGAGTTTTTAGCATGGTTTGTCTCAATCTTCTGTCCTGGGGGATAGTAGTATTTGGCTGGTTGTGCTGGGGCATTAGCCTGGTTGCTGGTGTATTATTCGGTTCCCGAACCTGGGATTTCCACTCAATTTAGTAGGGAGTACTGAGAGTCAGAGAGACAGACCGAGTCAGAATCTGTTAAGGAAAGCTGAGATTTAAACACCAGGAAATCCAGTGCAAAACACTGACCCAAAGAATTAGAGAGAATGGTGGTGTCATCGGTTTGAAGTTAGGCAGAGAGCAGAGATGAGACTGCAGTGAAGTTAGATGGGGATAAAGGGAGAAGAATCCCCAGTGGTTTCTCTAACCGATTTGGAGTGTGCTGTGTCTTCTTTGCCGATCATGGGTGAGTGGTCTTGAACTGTGTGAGACAGGTTTGAGGGCTGAGGCAGACCTGAGAGGGAGTGTGAATATGTGGGTAGGAGAAGCAGATGGGGTCTATAATTTGCATGCTTTGCCCTGGCACTGGTCCTTGTTTGTGTATTCCTTGATTTAGTCTCTTGCAGGTTAGAGTGTATCTGGTGAGTCTTTCTGTATGGTCTATGGCTGTTGCAGGTATTGGCTTGTCGCTTGGGTTATTTATAGCTTTGCTCAGAGGTGGTGGGAAGAAGCTGAGTGGAAGCCAGTGTCTAGTGTAATATCTCCCCTTATAAACTGCTGGTTCCTTGAGTGTGGGAGCCATAGTTTATTTATCTTTGTAGCACTTTTTCAGGGAATTATTTTGAATGAATGACATACCAAAAGAAGTATTATAAAGAACAATTTAGTTTTATTCTATAGAAAAGCTTGTCGTGAAAACATCCAATGTAGCATTATTGCTCTAGGATAGGCATTTTATGAAATAATGAAGAAAAAAATGAGAACATACTTGTCTGAAATCTGTTGTTTGCAGCAGCTCCAAGGTATATTAACATGAAATTTCAATTGCCATTTATCCCAAAGGACCAAAAGTGTCATATTTGACAGAAGATCTTTTTCAAGACAAGTTTACCAGTTTCCACACTGGAACTTTTGCATATAAGATGATTAGTAGTTTAGTGTTCTTTTTAAAAAGAATAAACATAATAAACATGTTTCAGGAAACCTGTGATAGACTGATCAGGTAGAACTGATTTAATGTTATGGATAATTACATAATTAGTGCTGTAAAAAATAAACCATACTATCTACTTGATGGACTGGAGCTGCTGTGAAGGAGGTGTGTAATTATACAATCAGCATCCTCCTACGATGCTGATTCTAGGTAATCCTTTTTCTGCCTTGTCTGAGAAAGGGCTTCCTGTCTCTTGCTTCCTGGTGTTATTTAAGTGAACAGAGCTGAGCATTCAGTAGTTTCCAGTCCCTTGATAAGTTTCTCCATAATCCGAGTCTGGGAGAGCATCCTCTCAGACCAGTGGCTTTCAAACATTTTTGATATAAACACACAATAAAAAATACATTTTACATCAGGATCCAGTGCATTCTGCACACACATACCTGAAACCAAGGTTTGTGAAACAATTCTGTTCGTTCTGATCTATTCTACTCTGTTAACCTGTTCTGCTCTATTTTATTTATTTAAAAAGAAAAAAAAATGCTGCTTGACCCCACCAATTGATTTCAGAACCTACTAATGGCTCATGACTCACATTTGGAAACTATATCTTAGACCTTTGGTGATTGCTAATGTCAGTGGAAGGGATTCGGAGAGTAGCATAATGGGGCAGCTGTGGGCTTTGGGTAGCAGGTGGTGTGGCATGGTTGAAAGAGCAAGGGCTTTGGAGTTGGGCAAATTTGGTTCTAAATCCCTACTTTTCCTCATTTTAACTGTGTACTTTGAACATGTTATTGAACCTCTTTGAGCCTCAAATCCTTCATCTGTAAACCTAGATCCCAAATACTTAAGGGAGTCAGGAGGTGGGGAATTGGGTGTCTGTGTGGAAGAGGGGGTTGATGTGTGCGTTAAATGATATCATGGAAGAAAACACCTGGCCAGTGCTGTGCAAGGAACACATACATTGCAGTAGGTACTTTATAAAGTTTGTATTCCTTTCCCCACTCTTTTTCAACATGAACTACCTCAACAAGAGAAGGGTCTGATAACAATCCCTGCCTCACAGGGTAGTTATAAGGATGAAATAGGATAATGGGAGCCAAGGATTAACAAATGATAATTTTTTATTAGTGCAACTTTAAGGCGGCTTTACTATTTCAGAATACATCTGTGTGCAAGTGGGATAGAGTCCTACGGAGGTTAAGTGGCAACACGAGAAAACAAAACTGCTTCTGAAATTTTGGATTATGACTGTTAGCAGCAAGGATTGTTTTGAGACAGAGTGGAATTGCATGTTCTGGATCCTGGAGAGCTGCTACCAAAGCTGCCGAAGGATGATTTACAGTGCCTATTATAAATGACTATATACAGGTTGTTCCATATTGAATTACGTATAGAATTGAAAGAAATGTTAAACTTATTTAACAAAGGATTTTGCTTCATTAAGACCTGGAAAATGAACACCAGGAAACAACTAATTACCTGTTATATTTTTGCCATTTTCTGTACCTTAACTGGACTGCAGTATAATAATTTAATTATGAGACTTAGAAAAATGTAACCTCCGTCTCACAGCTTGAAATCTTGGGAGGAGGAAGAGTTTTCAATGTACATTTGTACATTTTTATAAAACCCCCTTCTTTTCTTTAAATGTTATAGTTTTTACTACTTCTGAACTAGTTCGTGACTTTGAAATGCTATTTCCTCACTAGTTTAATTTTTTTACTTTATTGCTTGAAAGAAAATTCCTTGGGTTTGATACTGTCTGTGCTTTTCACTTCCATTCATCTTTTCGCTAGGAATCTACTGATATTGTGATTATTTAGTGGTAACCTGGGCTTTGTTGGTTATGGGAAGGGATATAAATCAGCCAAGGCAAGTATGAGGCACTGACAGCTCCAAAGCAACTTTCCCATATCTCTTATTCTCCCTGGTACCCAGTCTATGGTTGTTTTGAAATGTTTCAGTCTCACTTTAGGCCTATGTTGGTTGATTGCACTTAATTTCTACGCCATTTCTGTGTTTCCAGTCCCTTACATCTGTTTAGGAAATCACCTAACACTTTAAGTTCAAATCACAATTACATTCAGGAGAAAAGGCCTGGCTCCTTTAAGACAGAAGCACCTTTTTCTCTGCCAGAAATCTCATTGTAAAACTGAAGGGCTTAACCAAAAAAGGCTTCAATGTAAATTGAATATTGATAGAGAAGGGAGGTTAATTGGCCTTAGTAACTTGGTTGCTAAGGAAGCATTTTTCGGATTTGGAGGAAACTCTCCTGGGTGTTCTGCAGCTTCTTGTGGACCTAAGATTCCTTGTTTTATCTCTTGCTTTCTGTTTCTGAGTTGGAAGAGGAAAGAAAAGCTATCATAGGAATGAAAAGCTGTGGGAAGCAGATGGTTGCTCTCTCTTAGCTACAGAAAGAGAGAGCTAAATACTGACAAGCAACAAGCCAATGCCAGCAAGGACTCTTTGTTTAAAGCAGACAGTTGGAAAATACCATGAGGGCAACATGGAAAGGGCTTGCATAGGAGGACAGAGAGAGGTTAGACTAGGATTTTTTCTGTGTCTGAAACACGTAGGTGAGAGAAATTCAAGGATATTTAGAATGCATATCTAATATCCATGTTAAATAACGGGGTTAAATATTTTCATTATGGTTGAGTTTATTGAAAGAAGTTATTTAGCTTGTATTTAGTTTGCATTTTGAAGGTTTCGTACTATGTTGTGTATTAAATTTAGTAGATTTAAAATTTGTTAATCTATAATTAAGGGTGATTAGTTATAAACATCTCTATGTTATTGTACCATTTATTGCTCAGTAATAAAATAACTTTGGAGTAAATAAATCACACATTTTTTATTGAAATATGTATTTCAAAACAAAAATGTCTGAATATTGACTGTCTATATATGCTGAGCTCTCTGGTTATATATACTTTAAGTAATGTGTGAAGTATTATTTCTGCATACTGAATGATATTCCACTAACCTCAGGGAGTTCATGCCTATATTTTGCTTAATTTAATTTTTTTAACTCACAGCTTCACTCAACAAATATTTCTGAGTATTGAGCATCAAGCTTTATATTAAAGGATATCAAAAGGAGTAAAGCACTCCGAGAATGTGATGATCTACTTCTCAGGAGAGTTTGAAAAATGAAAATATGTTTGCTGGCATTTTATGGTCTGTTTTATGTTTTCTTAGGTTTTCTTCATTATTAATATAGAATATTATTGTTTGTACTGAGTGTTCTTATTTATTTTTTTATGGCACTCTTAATTATAAAATTGCTTTTTAATTAAATTTATTGGGGTGACATTGCTTAGTAAAATTATATAGTTTTCAAGAGCACATCTCTATAGTACATCATCTGTATGTTACATTGTGTGTTCACCACCCAGAGTCAATCCTCCTTCCATCACCGTATGTTTAATCCCTTGCCCCTCTTTTACCACTCTCCCCCTTATCTTCTGGTAACCACTAAAATGTTGTCTATGAGGTTTTGTTTCTTTGATTATTTGTATTGTTCCCTTGTTGCTTTCAGTTTTATATCCCACATAAGAGTGAAGTCATGGTTCTTGACTTTTTCTGATTTATTTCACTTAGCATGATAATCTCAAGATCCATCCATGTTGCTGCAAATGGCAGTATTTCATCTTTTCTTATAGCCAAGTAATATTCCATTGTCTATATGTACCGCATCTTCTTTATCCAGTCATCTATTGAAGGACACTTTGGTTGTTTCCATGTCTTGGCCAATGTGAAAAATGCTGCAATGAACATAGGGGTACATAGATCTTTGTGGAAAAATGTTTTCAGATTTTTTGGGTAGATTCCCAGAAGAGGGATTGCTGGGTCATATGGTAATTGTTTCTTAATTTTTCGAGGAAACTCCATACTGTTTTCCACAGTGGCTGTACCAATTTACTTTCCTACCAGCAGTGAATAAGAGTTCCTTTTTCTCCACAGTCACTCCAACACTTCCTAATATTTGTCTTCTTGATGATAACCTTTCTAACCAGTGTGAGGTGATGGCTCATTGTGGTTTTGATTTGCATTTCTCTGATAGCTAGTGAAATTGAACATTTTTTCATATATCTGTTGGCCGTTTGTCTTCTTGGGAGAAGTGTCTGTTCAGGTCCTCTGCCCTTTTTAAATTGGGTTGTTTGTTTGCTTGTTGTTGAATTGTACGAATTCTTTATATATTTTGGATATTAGCCCCTTTTCAGAGGTGTTGTTGGCAAATACCTTCTCCCATTCAGTTGGTTGCCTCTTTACTTTGCTTACTGGTTCTTTTGCTGTGCAGAATCTTTTTTGTTTGATATAGTCCCATTCATTTATTTTAGCTTTTACTTCCCTTGCCTTTGAGGTCAAATTCATAAAATCCTCTCTTAACCCAAGGTTAATACTTTTAGTGCCTATGCTTTCTTCTGTGCAATTTATTGTTTCAGGTCTTACGTTTAGGTCTTTGATTCATTTTGAGTTAATTTTGGTACATGGTGACAGATAGCATTCTTTTGCATGTGGCTTTCCAATTTGCCCAGCACCATTTATTGAAGAGGCTTTCTTTTCTCCATTGTATGTTTCTGGCTTCTTCGTCAAAAATTATCTGCCTATATATATGTGGATTTATTTCTGGGTTCTTAATTCTGTTGAACTGGTTTGTGTGTCTGTTTTTCTGCCAGTACCATGTTGTTTTGATTATTGTCACTTTGTGGTATAAATTGAATTCAGGGAGTGTGATACCTCCAGTCTTGTTCTTTTTTCTTAGGATTGCTTTGTCTATTCGGGGTCTTTTGTGATTCTAAACACATCTGGTGGTTTTTGTTCTATTTCTTGAAAAAAATACCGTTGAGATTTTGATGGAGATTGAATTAAATCTGTATATTGCTTTGGGTAATATTTAACTGTGTTGTTTCTCGCAATCCGTGAACATAGACTACCTTTCATTTCTTTTTGTCTTCTTCAATTACTTTTAAGAATGCCTTACAGTTTTACACATACAGGTCTTTCACATCCTTTGGTAAGTTTATTTCTAGGTATTCTGTTCTTTTAGTTGAAATTGCAAATGGAGTTGTTTTTAAATTTCTTTTTTCTGAAATTTCATTGTGAGTATATAGGAATGCAGTGGATTTTTGTACATTGATTTTGTATCCAGCAAATTTACTGTATTCGTTTATTGTTTCTAATAGTTTTTTTTTTTTTTTTTTTGGTGGCGTTTTTACTATATAAAGAATCATGTCATCTGCAAACAGTGACAATTTAACTTCTTCATTCCCAGTTTGGGTGTCTTTTATCTCTTTCTCTTGCCTGATTGTTCTGGCTAGGACTTTCAAAACTAGGTTGAATAACAGTGGTGGCAGGGGGCTGCCTTGTGTTGTTCCTGATTTTAGAGCAAAAGCTTTCAGTTTTTCACCATTAAGTATGACATAAAATTCTTTTAAACAGTATTATGTGGATCATTTTTATGGACATATACTTAAAGAGACACTAGACTCTCTTGGCTTCTCTTATAATGCTGTAGTGTCATAAGAGGAGACACGAGTCTTCCTTTGTAAACTCTTTGGAATTTACTTTTGGTTTTCATAGCTGAATAATTCTTGTCCTGTGAGTGTGACTGGAGGATCTTAGAGAATAAGCAAAATATGATTCTTCTGAGGGCCTCTGATTATAACAATATTCTCAGAAAAGCTAGTTTAACATGGAAGTACTTAAGTCTAACCAGAGGGTTTAGGAAATGTATGGGTGGTCCCAGTGATGTATCTTACATTGGAAGGCCAGACAAGATTATCAAGTAAAAAACAAAAGAATTCTATTCTATCAATAGAATAATAGACTAACTTGGACTCCCTCAGTAGTATACCAATAGGATAATATATTAAATATATGCAGTGTACATGGTCCTCTTTCCTTTTTAATGCGGAGATGCAGGTACATTCTGATAGTTAAAAAAAAAATTGTATGCTAAGTGTGCATTTCCAGATTTATCTGCTTCCTAATTCTAATCTTGATTCACAATCCACTGGTTTAGGCTTTTTATAGCCTCTGTAACTTGGATTGTGTTTTAGAGATCTGAGGTTTAGTAAATGAAAGGTGTCTTAGGGCGAAAGGAGGACAACAAATATGAGGTTCAGTGTCAAAAGTTAACTATTTTATAGATTTTGAGCAGAATTATGAATAAATGAGAAAAAGTGGCATCTGTAATATTTAGTGACTCTTTGGATGTCACATTTATTTTAACTCAGTATTCATTACTTTAGAATAAGTGTACTCTTTATTTTTTTGTAGCTGTGAAAGAGACTGCACTGAGCTGAGATTAAAATTTTTTTTTTTTTTTTAGAACTCAACGGCTTCTATTAAGATGAAGCTCAGCTAGTAAACTCATTAAGTAAGGACCCTAGGCAGTTCTCTAGTGCTGAGACTGAAAGCACAGTATTGCAGACATCTTTGCATCACCGTCATGAATGACCTTGAAGGAAGCCAGCACTTCATAAAGCAAAATTCTCTCTGTGGCACTTCGTTCTGATTTGATTGATGCTTTAGAAAAAGCTGTAAGATTTTTTTTCTTTGTAGTGTGGGACATATACTCCTTATACTTCATAGATTTTGCGCTTGTCTGGAGTATTTTGTTGGCAGGTTCTTATAGGTGCTGATCTTTCACTGACTGCAGTACAAGTAAGCAGTAAAATTTCTCTCCTTTGATCAATTATTATTAGGGAAAAAGGTCTTAGTGCATTTGGATCATGGTTTTTAAGAATGGAAAAATACTGACTCTCTAACTTGAGTGTAACACAATAATTTTTATTTCATCACAGTCTTTCCAAACATCTCGATGGGTAGAAGGGTTTTTACTACTGAGGTTTTATGATTTATATTATTCAAAGAGTATACATTCCTATCTAGCACTATCCACACTGCTTTCTTAGATTGATATTTCCCTTTAAAAATTTTTTTTACTTTAATGTACAGTGAAGGTTTTTAGTATGCATTGTTATATCCAAAGAAGAAAACACCAGAAATCTTAGAAGATAAAGTGATTACTTTACCTCTTTAGAGTTACTTGGTCGTTTTCCTACATATGAAGTTATAAGTAAGGATCATGTAAATGTGCAACCATTCATTTGTCTGCTCTGACACTGCTGTGGGAACACCAAGGGAAAACTTTTCAACATTTTGAGTCTGCAAAGTGTGTAAAAGCTATATTGGGATGCCTGGGGCTAGGTGTTTAGGGATAAACACATGTGTTACAGTTGGGTGGAGGTGGAGCTAATATCAAGTGCAACTTGGTGTATTGCAGAGACCATTTAGAGAGAGCGTTCTCTCTGCCAGGGAGCTAGGTCCGTCCGCGTCTCCAGACATCAGTGCCTCACCTTCTGCCTCTGGGCTCTGAACTCAATATTCCTGACCTGCCTCTCCTAACCTGAATCTGAATTGTGCACCTTGCTTGCCCCCATCTTTCTGCTTTTCCTTATGCTTGGTCCTGTATGAATCTCCATTTGTTTCTGACCTCACCCATGTAATTGGATTCAAATTTCTGGTCTCATTTCCTTCGTTTTACAATTTGGTTTGATGCTCTATGATTCTATCTGAACTAAGTCAATCATTTAGTTTTCTTGGTAGACTTCAAGTCCTGACCTCTAAGCTTCTGTCTTATGAAGATAAAACGGTAAAAATCAGACTGGATTTTTTTCAGGCCCCTTGGCCACAGTGATTTATAATAATCCATATATTCTGGAATTCGATGAAGTGACTGTGTGAGAAGTTCTAAAGAAGGTAGTACAATTATGAGGAGTGGAATTTAGGAACACCTAAATGCCTGTCCTCCTAGATCTTCTTGTTGAACTCAGAAATAGCTCAGTAACTGTCTTACCCAGGCTGAGTTGTTTTTGTTGTTTGTTTGTTTGTTTGTTTGTTTTTTTCAATTACTTGATTAATGTCATGTGTTCTGGATGGCTTCATTTTGAAGACACTTGAAAGTCTTTGAACATGCTTAATTTATTCTAAATATATTTTCTGGCTGATGGTCTCTAGATTTTCTCTTTTAAAAGTACACTATGAGTGGATTGAGACTAAAATAAATTCTCAGCCTTTTATCCAATTCTTAGTAACTTTTCATTCCTTTTTTAACCAAACTACTGAAATGGTTAGAAATCTATTTACTTTCATTAACTAGCAAGCAAATCAGGAAGTATGGAAGACTGAGGTTTTAGTAAATAGAGATATATTTATAATTTTTCTAGGTAATCACACTAAAGGTTTTCTTAGAAACTGATTTTATAAACTAGGTTTATAAACAATTATAGTAGAAATTTTAAAATTTTTAATGATATATAGAGAATATAGAATTGTACGTACTCACTAAATTTTTAAGAAACTTACTCCATAAACTAGCAAAAAAATATGGATATTTGCAAAAACTTTTTGAACAAGGCTTTTAGAAGAGGTTTTGTTTGTTCAAAAGCAATATTAAAGGACTATTATATTTATTTCTAATTATTTCCTTTTAGGCCCTTAAATGCATTTAAAATATCAAATTATTTTATTTTTATGGGTAAATTGTTGGTTAATTACAGTATGCATTTTGAAGTAATAATGAATTCAAATGGATACTATTGAATTAGAATAAAAACTTAAGAATTTTAAACAGATGTGACAATAGATGACAAAGAAAAAGTCTTAAAGTTCTTTATTTTAAAAATTCTTAACTGGGTCAGTGGTGGATTAGTACAATACATCTGATCACATTTTTCACCAAACAATCATTTCTCATCACACATCAATTTAATTCTGAACCTTTATTGAATAACTACGACATACTATTTTGTATAGTGGAAAAATAATCAAGACATTATCCCTACTTTAAAAGAAATGTTTCAAAACCACACATTTTAATAAACAAGTAAATGTATTCTATAAGAGAAAATGTTTTCTGTTACTATATTACTGTTATTAGTAAGTCAGTTGTAATTTATAATATGAAATAATGGAATAAAATTGAGAGTGGCAATAGAATTAACAAAATAAAACCATGAAAAACAATAACAAAAGACACATAAAATAATAAATAATAGCTTTAGGGATATGACTGGAATAAAAATAAAAAAATACAGGTATATTATGATCCTCTTCTGCATGTACCCGAGTGATTGTTTTAAGTATGTGTTTTTATTTAGTTACATCTTGCTGCAAAAAGACACTGCAAAATGTAGCTGCTTTAAACAACAATATGGAGTTGGAGTCACCAGGGCTCAACTGGGCTGGACATCCAAGATGGCTTTTTGATTCAGTGTTTGCCACCTCAGTTGGGATGACTGGAATAGTTGGGGTTGGCAGGGCATCTCTCCCTCCACATGTCTTTTCCACGTGGCTATCTTGGGCTTCTCCCAGCATGGTTGTTTCAGGGTAGTTGGACTTCTTAGCTGGTGACCTTCTTCTTAGAGCACATAGTCCAAGAGACTCAGACTGCAGATTGTTATAATCCAGCCTTGAAAATCATGTAGCATCACCTTTCTACATGCTCTTGGTCAAAAGTGAGTCTCAGGACCAGCCCAGATTCAAAGGTAGGAAACCACACAAGGGCATGAATATATTCAGAAGGCATAGTTTATTGTGGTGGGAGAAGAGGTGAGGAGAAAGAAGAGAGGTATCTTTAGAAATTAGCTACCACAATGTGTAATATTCATTTATAATGCATAATAATCATTTCACTGCATATTTGATAAAATTTGTATCAGCATACTTCTAAAATTAAAATTCACATTAATTTTATAAGAAACAGCATTTTATAACCAAAATGTATGTTCATTTGTAGATTAGTAAGAGTTTTAGTTGTAATGACAAAAACAAAAATAAGTACCTTCATGCTTTTATTTCAATTTATGTTGAATATGTACTAGATACAGGGCCATTAGGGGAAAGTCATTAGGGGAAAGATATAGGGAATTATAAGACCCTGCCTTACAAGATTCCACACCGAGGCAAATGTTAGTTTTTGAGAAAAGGTTTACATGTCAGGAGTCAAATAGAAATACATAGAAGTGACACAAATTTTCAAGGAAGGGAGAGCTAAACATGGTCTGAAATTATTCAGTAAGTTTTCATAATAGAGTTGAGAGCTAACATGTTCCTGTCTTTTCCCAGGCATAGTTGTTAAGTTTTTCCTTTAGTTCTAGCAACTACCACCCATCTTTTTGCTTAACTTAGCGCCAGAGTCAGTTTTTTTTTTTTTTTTTTTTTGCTTGCAGCCAATGAAACTTAAAACAATATTATATGCCTATGTCTCTTTCTAAGGAATTTGAACTATAGTTAATAATGAGATACTCTTGGCAGTTTTTGACCAGACAGAGTTAGTTTTAAGAAGATTTGGCAATACCTTGATAGTTAGAACACGGAGTGATTATAATTAGAATTAGAAAGCTGTTGAAATATCCAGGTATATAAGAATGAAGGAGTGATCACAGGAGTAGAAAGAAGTGATGGGGAAGAACAAGGCTGGGACTAGGGTGAGGCAAGAGAAGTGTGTGCCCTAGTTTGTGCCCTAGTTGTGACCTTGGGCATTGATATTTCAAGGCATTAAAAGGCATACATACTGGAATAAAATTGTCCTTATTTGCAAATGACATGATTTTAGTGTACAAAAGTCTAAGAAATCTATTTTTTTTAAAAAATCTAGAAACAATAAGTGAGATTAGGCCACAGCATACAACATAAACACATACAAATTAGTTTTATTTCTATATACTAGCAATAAATACATGGACAATGCCATTAAAACTATCACTTACAGTTGCTGAAAGAAACTGAAAATACTTGGGTATAAATCTAATAAAATGTTCATAGGACTTGCATGCTGAAAATTACAAAACCCTGATAAAAGAAATCAAAGAAAATCCAAATAAATGGAGAGATTTATTCATGGATTGGGAGACTCAACATAGCAATGATATCAGTTCTCTGTAAATTGATATATAGATTTATACAATTCCTATCAAAATTCCAGCAACATTTATTGTAGATATAGACAACATTGTCCTCAGATTTATATGAAAAGGCAAAACAACTAGAATAGCTAGAACTTTTTTTTTTAAAGATTAAAGTAGGAGGAATCAGTCTACCTAATTTCAAGACTTATTATGTAGTCATAGTAACCAAGATTGTGTGGTATTAATGGAGGATAGACACATAAAGCACTGAAATAGAACAGAGAATACAGAAATGGACCCACATAAATATATCCAAATGGTTTTTGACAAAAGCACAAAACAATTCAATTGAGGAAAGATACCTATTTCAGTAAATGGACATCCGTAGGGAAAAAAAATGAACACTTATCGAAGTCTCAGATTTCATACAAAAATTAACTGAAAATGGATCATGGACTTAAAGATAAAATATAAAACTATAAAGCTTTTAGGAAGAAAATAAGAGAGAATCTTTGGGATCTAGGACTAGGCAAATAATTTTTCAATTTCAGACGAAAAGCACAAGGTATAAAAAGAAAAATTGATAACTTGGACTTCCTCAAACTTAAAAAAAAAGTTTTGATTTGAAGAAAATATAGTTAAGAGGATGGAAAATCACAGATTGGAAGAAAATATTTACAAACCAAATAACGGACACAGGAGAATATATAAACAATTTTATATATGGAGAATAGATAAAGAATTCTCAAAACTTAACAAACGGTCCCATAAAAAATAGGTAAAAAAGCATGAAAAGTCACCAATAAGGATATACAGAAGACAATCACATGAAAAGATATTCATTATTAACCTTTAGAGAAATGCAAATTAAAACCACAATAATGACATTTCATTATACACCAGTCAAAATGTCTAAAATAATAATTAATAAAAAACAGTTATAACACCAAATTCTGGCAAGGATGCAGAGAAGTGGAATCACTCATATGTTTGTAGTTGAAATGTAAACTAGTATAACCACTCTGGAAAAAGGTTAGCAGGTTTTCAAAAAAAACTAAACATGTAACTATTATATGAGCCAGAAATTACACTCATAGGCATTTATAACAGAGCAATGAAAACTTATGTTCATACAAAAACCTATACACAATTTTTTTACAGAAGTTTTATTTATAATAACTCCAAACTGGAAACAACTCAGCTATCCTTTAGTGGATGAATGGTTAAACAAACAGTGGTGCATCCCCACTATGGAATATTATTCAGCAATAAAAATGAAGAAAGCATTGATACACACAACAACCTGGATGAATCACCAGAGAACTATGCTGAGTGAATAGAAATCAAACCCAAAATGTTGCATAATGTAAGATTTCATTTATATAATATTCTTAAATTGATAAAATTATACATTGGAAAACAGATAACTGGTTGCCCAGGTTAAAGAGAAGGCAGGGATGGCTATAAAAAGGATCTGTGTGATGATGGAAATGCTCTGTATCTTGACTATATCAACGTCAATATCCATGTTTTACTTTTGCACTGTAGTTTTCAAGATGTCACCGCTGGGAGAAACTGGGTAAAGGATATACTTTCTGTACTATTTCTTATGGTACATGTATGTCTTACACGTGTGTCTATAATTATCTCAAGATTAAAAGTTTAATTAAAAATGATTTTAGATTTCAAAGCCAGTAAGTGGGAGAATGAAGGTGCTTTTTAATATAATTAGGGAAATCCCACTTTTTCAGTGCAGGTGATTTCCACAATCTATTAGAAAAATCCAGTGAAAGAACAAATTAACATAAATGTGATGTTCCGTAAGCTCTTAAACATCTAGAGATTTTTGTATATTTTAGAGAGAGAAAACTTATTGACTGAAATGAATCTCTAATTGATGTGATTTCAGGCAGCATGACCAACTCAAGTGGAGCAGTCCTATCAGTGTAGGACCTTTTTCGGAGAGGGAGTAATTAATGTCTGGGAAGGCTATCCTTTGGAGGGTCTCCATTTAAAAGTCAGCTTTTCTGCTACTTCTGCCTTTTTAAGCTTTTTTTTCCTTCCTCCAGTTCAATGGTTTCTGTGACACTCATAAGGGAAAATTTGACAGTAGAGTAGAGCTAAAAGAAGGCAAGTCGAATGAACATTTGAATATATACTTGAAGTTAGGAATTGGATTTCTCCTTTAACATTGTTAGCATGCTTTGTTGGTAGGGACATAGGATTTAATCTTGCTACTACAATAATTTCCATAAAATGTCTTCTAACAGATATCACTTTAAGGGACTGAGAAACTCCCAGGAGACCTGCATGTTGACAATATCCTACCTTGAATTTAACGAGATCTGTTTTTCCCATGTTTTTGTAATGTGGAAAACATTGATAGGAATTTTATCTTATATGTGTAGACTGCAGTGAAGGCTTCTCAACTTCTCAATTTTCCATTGAATTAGTGCTGACTTAAGGTCATTTGGTTAATACATAGTCAGGGAACTGTAGAAACCACATTATATGACCAAGGTTAATTAGTACCAGTAAAATCATGTTACAGTGACTATGATACAAAAAGTTTTCTGAATAAGACTGTTTCCATGACAAAATGTTGGAAAATACATGTTTCTGATTTTCTTCTTGAAATGTAGAAAAATATTTATAATAAAATATGCATATACATACATAAAATGGAAATATGGAATTTTATAAAAACAATGACTAATTTGGTTTAATAACATCTGTATTTGAAGGTGGGTTGGAACGTTTTTCTTTTGTATTTGTCCCATTAAGTTATCCTCAAAATTTATGGTAAACGTAGCATTCAAATTAATGAGGGGAAAGGATGGTTATTTCTTAAATGTTATTCAGATAACCAGATAACTATTTGAAAAAGCAAGATTAGGTACCATCTTCATACCACATACCAAAACAAATTGAACTGCTAAATGTACAAATTCAAGTGTAAAAGCACTAGAGAAAAATATAGGTTTGTATTTTTATAATATGAAGTGGTAAGGACTTTCTACATATAACACTAATAAACAAAAAGTATGTTTCTGATATCTATTGAGGTATCTAGATCTAGATGTAGATATATATATATATATATATATATATATATATATATATAAATAAAATATATATATATAAAATATATATATATAAAATATATATATATATAAAAATAAAAAATATATATATATATAAAAATAAAATATATATATATAAAAACTTAGTGGCTTGAAACTACAGTGATTTATTATTTCTCAAGAGCCTGTACGTTGGTAAGCAGTTCTGTGGATATCATCTAGACTCATTTATAAGGCTGTTTTTGTCTGGTGTATTGGCCAGAACTGGAAGGTCTAAGTGCCTGTGACCTCTCCCTCCCTGTTGTGTTTTATTCAGTTGTCTAGCCTAAGTTTCTTTAATTTACATGGTGGCTGGGTCCCACGAGACTGAAGGCAGAACCTACGAGGCTTTTGGGGGCCCAGGCTTCAGAACTCATACATAATTCTGCCACAATTTACTGGTCAAAACAAGTTGTAAGTTCAATCAGTTAGTTATAAGGGGGTAAATAAATAGACTCTATTGCTCGAGCAGCAATATTACACTGCCAAGGATGCAGATATAGTGAGGCACAATTTATTGGGAACCATTATTATAATGATCTTCCTCAGTATCTCTTGCTGTCTAGACACTGCCTGAAAACAGGAACCAAGTAGATTTGGATAAAGTTTTAGATAAATCCCTTACTCTCAACCTTTGAACTCTCTTGAACTCATTATCTGAAACATAGGATATAAATAGATTTGGATTATGTGTAACCTCCATCCCAGAACTTGCCAACCGTGTTTGCACTATCCTAACTCATAAATGAAATAGGTTTATTACCGGCTTTAAGCGATTTGATTATCATATGCCTTGGTGTAGTTTTCTTCATGTTTCTTGTTCTTAGAGCTCGTTGAGCTTCTGTATACGTGGGTTTATGGCTTTATAAATATTTGTCTCACCCTCCCCTCTTACTCTCTTTTGGAGACTGCAATTATATGTGTATTAGGCTGCTTGAAATGGTCCAACAGCTCACTGATGCTCTGTTCATTTCTTGATTTAGTTTTTCTTCTCTCTGTTTCATTTTGGATAGTTTGATTACTATGTCTTCAAGTGACTTTTTTTTCCTTCTGCAATGTCTAATCTTTATCATGTATTATAGTTTTCATCTTTAGAAGTATTTGAGTCTTTTTAAATATCTTTTATATGTTCAACCTTTCCTCTAGCTCAGGGAATGACAAATGAAGGCCTATGAAGCAAATCTAGCCCACCAGTTTTGTTTTGTATATATGTTGTACTGGAACACAGTCATGCCCATTCATTAACACATTGTTTATGGCTTCTTTTTGCATTACAATGGCTGAGCGGAGTACCAGTACAGTTGTTACATAGACTCTATGACCTGGAAAGCCCAAATTACTTACTGTCAAGCCCTTTAGAGGAAAAAAAAAAAAAAAAGCTGACCTTTGGGCTTCTTGGACATACAGAATACCACTGTAATAACTCTTTTACTATGTTTATCTACTAATTCTATCATTGGTGTCATCTCTGCGTCGGTTTCAATTGATTTATTTTTTTCACTGAATCATGACTTCTATTTTTCTGCTTTTTTGCATGCCTTTTTTAAAAAAAAATTTATTAAATGCCAGATATCGGTAGATTTTACCTTGTTGGGTGCTGGGTATTTTTGTATTCTTATACATATTTTGAACTTTGTTTCGCGATACTGAGTTAGGTTATCTGGAAACAGTTTGATCCTTTTCAAGTCTTACTGGTAAGCTTTGTTAGGTGGGACCAGGGAGCAGCCTTTGGTCTAGGGCTCATTTTGTCCATTAATGAGGTACATCTTCTCTGAGGACTACCCAGTCCCCATGAATTATGACTAATAGGAACCCAAACTATTCTCAGCACTATGCAACTGTCACCTATTGTTTCCTCAAAAGCTTCTGGATGGTTCTTTACATGAGTTCTTTTCTCATACATACCTGTATGAGCTAATCCATGCTCGGTGAAGATGGGAGGGACTTCTTTTTCTGTGCAGCTCTCTCCTCTCCGATTCTTTGTCCTGCATACCCTTAACTGTCTGGGCCTCCCTGGATTCCCAGTACCATCTCCTCAACTCATGAGGAGAAAACCTCATGGGCTCAGCCTATGTTATGCCTCCCTGCGCTGTGGCCTGAAAACTCTCTCTAGGCAATAAGCTGGGACAATTTTAGGGCTTAACTTTGTTTGTTTCCCATGTCTCAGGGATCAATATCTTTTGTTACTTGATGTCCAATGTCTTGACAAATCATTTTTTCATATATTTTGTCCAGTTTTTTAGTTGTTTCACGTGGCAAGATAAATCTCTTCACTGTTACTTCAGAAGTGGAGGTTTTCAGAAGGCTAATAATTTTAGATGGCAAATGACATTTGTATTTCACTATTTTTAAATGAATACATGGTACTTTAGAACACACTCTAAACAAAGTTGAATGGCAAATGACAAACCAGGGAAAGTATTTGTAATTATTTGTGCTATTAAGGATTAATAGCTCCAATATATAAGTAGGCCTTGTAAATCATATGAAAAAGATGAACAATCCCAGATGAAAAACAGAAAAATGTATTTTTGTTTACTTGTTTATTTGCTTTTATTAGTGGGCATTTGGTGAAAGAAGAAATGAAAATGATCAATAAATACGGGAAAAGATTTTCTTTCTCAGTGCTAATCAAAGAGATACTAATTGAAATGACTAAGAGATACCATTTTTCACTTGTAATGTTTTCAACAAATGACATGCTTGAGTGTCAAAATGGGTACAAACACATTTAGGTGATAATATAAATTGTCACAGTCTTTCTGGAATGAAACATGGTACTATGTATGAAAATTTAAAATGATTACTTGTTTTAGCAGTTGCTAATCTAGAAATTTATCCTAGCAAATAATTCCGTAAGTTTGTAAAAAAAAATTATTGTAGAATTATTGATAAAAACTGGAAACACTTGAATGTCAATTATTAGTTAAATAGTTAATCTTTATATATGCAATTATTTATTTTTAAATCCCACAATAATTATCTTTTCAAAAGTTTGCAATTATTTCCTCAGTTGTTCAATGTGTGTGTGTGTGTGTGTGTGTGTGTGTGTGTGTGAATGTGTAGTATATACATTCAAGATACCACTATTTTGCTATTATAAACAACGAGGTAGATATATATTTATTAACACAAAAGATATTTTCAATATATTGAGTGAAAAGGCAAGTTATAAATTAGTATATATAGATATACTATGGGAAATATACATACATGCAAACACACACACAACACACAATATTTCTCTGGATGGCAGAATTCCAGGTGATTTTTATTTTCTAATTTCTGTTCTTACATTTTAAAATTTTCAAAATAATGGATATAAATAGCTTTTACAACCAGAAACAAACTAACAAACCAGAAAGAAACCCTCACAGAGAAGCTTTAGAAGATTTAGTGGAACTAGGTTGTAAAATCGAGATGAAACCTGTGATTTGACAGTTGAGATGTCCAGGTGGTAGAAAAAGCAGGACCCAAGTTTGAGTTCTGACTCTTTCCTTTATGTATGGGGCGATCTTGGGCAAATTATTTAACATCTTTGCTTTTAATAGTTTTTAAAGTCATTGTTTTCAATTTGTAATATATCATATAATTATTATATTTGTCACAGGTAACATAAACACTCAACAAAGAGTGGTTTATTCTTTAAAATTATTTTTAATAACATAAGATAAGGGATATGAATAGTGTTTACCAGGCATAAAATCTACTTGGATGATGTGATGAGTTTATTATTATCATGGTGCAATGAGCAAATACTAATTATCTCTGTATGAGAGCTGCCGTCATTAATTTTAGTGAAACTTAATTTTTGTCTAAAATGTGATCTTCAATTAAGAGAATCATAGAGTTATTTTGTTTCATTTTATTTTAACCAGGAGTGGTGACTGTACTTGCAGTGAGTAGTTCCTCTTGTCCTATCTTCCCTCAATGTGTCACAGCCCACCATGCCTCCTGCTTGGCTCCTTCTGCCTGGGGAGGGATGGCTTTAGACAGGAAGTGCAAAGGCTTCTATTGCCACTGAAGAAGTCCGCTGAGTAACTTGCTGCTCTCCCTTGTGAGGATCTCTTAGCCTTCCATCATTTTCTAACCACTCCTTTGCTCCTAGAGAAAGGTTGGCTCTGAAGAACAAGAGGAACCTTGTGTTTCTTAAAACAAAGTGTATTGCTTAGCAGGAAAGTTAATAGATGTTAATGATCTTAAACTTTTCAAATAAAAACATTTCTTTACCTGTGGCATCCTATGACAGCCCATCTCTGGAGACTTCACAGAGGCAAGAAGTCTATCAGATTCTTTCCTTTGTCTTAAACAGATTCTTGCCACTAATATTGTAGAATAGGAACCAGGGTTGATTACCAAAGATACTACTAATCTTTCAAATGAAAACACGAGCATCTGCTATCACATGGGTATCATTTTATCGTCAAATAAAGACCCGTAAAGCATTAGTTCTACAGTCTGTCTGGGTTTGGAATATTTTTATGCACTGCTGTGAGAAAAGCAGGTGCACTCACACATCTATTTCTAAAGATTTGTCTATTTTGTCAGATGATTTGGGTTTAACATTACTGCAGATGTCAATTTCAGCCATTTTTTTTTGCTATTAGTAGAGCAGCTTAAAAGTTAGCTCTTGTAAGTCTGACTTCATATTTATTTTAGAACAATTTAAACCCTGTAACCTCTTTTATCTCTCAGATATGTTTCCTGTGCAATGACTTAAATCCAATGTTAGCTCAAAATGGAAACTTCCCCCTGTTGGAATATTGCTATTTCAATACCTCGCAATCTTTCACAATCCGTGGCATCAACACTGCTTTGCAATTTCTTTTGCTGCCCTCTAGCTCTTTGGCTTTACCTTCCTTGATGAGTGCCTGTACCAGGCTCCCAGGTGTTGAGAGGAGGGGTCCACAGGTTGTGGGCTATTATTGAAGTTTGTGAGATAATAATGGGGCCCCTATGCAAAATATTATAAAGTTTGTTTGCTGGTATTAGCATCCTAGTGAGAAGTGTGAGTTGGCCTGGTAACTTAGCATTGCATCCGAAAGTGAAAGCTTCTATGAACACATTATATAGGCTTATGTCCTTACTTAACAAAAGAAGTCACTGATTAATAATTCCATATACCTTCATACTTTGCTCTGACACATCCCACTGCCCCAATTTTTTTTGGTAAAATTATGTTATCAAATAATATCTTCTGTCTTTTAATTGCTATCTTTTATGTTCATATTATACATATATATATATTTTTTGTTTGTTTCTTTCTTTGTTTGTTTTGTTTTTTAACTACTTACATACAAAGAAATACTTACAAAGGGATACCTGTGAATTACCCACAAAGAAGTATCTTCTGAATTACCTCACGGTTACAATAAATTAGCTCCACTTACTTAGTAGTTGTGCATGCTTTTTGAAGAAATAATACATTCTGTTTTTAATTGAGCAAAAGTAAACCCCTGCAAAATTATATCTGCCATATATTGCCTGCCAGTTGTATCTCAAATATCTTAAACTTGTTTTGTGTTTTGTAAAACAGAATTTTCAGTCAACCTTGACTTTTTTTTGTTAAAGAAGGAATTTTCTTTTTTGAGGAAGAATATTATGCAGATTCACAGTATTATTGTTGTTATGGATGCTAATGACCTTTATCCCTACAAATATTAATATTAAAATTTAAAAACATCTTCTTTTTGCCAAACCCAAACACTCCTGAATAAAGATCAAAGGTCACAGAGCTGTAATGATTCAATAGTAAAATATCAAAGTATTTAGAAAGTCTTTTCCACAATTGCTTAAATTATGTGAAAAAGTTTATCAAAAGGTCTAAGACCATCTTAAATTACAGTATAATATTTGCCCGATGAAGTCTCAAGAGAAATTACAATAGATTCATGCTGCAAAAATTTCAACCTCAGCAACAAGATAGCCATGTTTAAAAACTAAACCCAAACTAGAAACATGAATCATTTTCTTCATTTAATTTTAAAATACATTTCTAGTCATTTCCCATTATATTAGCTCTATTTTAATAATTGAAGACACCAGAGTACAGGGTGCTAAATAATGGGCATTATTTCTACTCTAGGATTTTTTTTTCACTGTTATTTCTATTGCTCAGAAAACCAAAGCAATCTTTTAAAATTGGGGTGTTGTTTACCATACCCCATTCATAGTGGTGTGGGCCAAGGAAAGAATTGGTAGTGTATGGAATTAGAGTAGTAGCGGAAAGAGAATGGGCATCTTAACAACAACAACAACAACAACAACAACAAAGTAAAGACATCATATGGAAAAGGATGAATTGTTGCTCTGAGGCATTCTTATTTCCCACTGTGACATTTAGTCTGGATTCTGCTATAGTCTTGATTGTCTTATTCACCATGGTCAATAAAGGTATCTTTCAGGCAAGGCTTTCAAAAGCTAAATCCAGGTAAAGGTGTTGAATACTTTTAATTTAGATTAATCAATTTTGAGACACAGAATGAAACATTTAAGCTTTTCCTTAAGTTTAGTATTTTAATATCTAAATAAATTGAATATATGATGATAGTGAACTTTTTACAATTGAGCTCAGCTTGTTCTTTTAAATTATGTGCTAACGGTAGTTTTAATTAACACTGTGCAAATAAAGGGGGATCATTGTTTCTAGACTTTCATACTTGATTTTACCTAAGGACAAAGTTGTTAGCTAATAGGACCAGTGACACAGTTTCAGGTTAGTTAGAATTGAAGAAGATTAATTGAAACAGTCCTAGTCAGCTGCAGGAACAATATGAGTTCACAAGTGCTGAGTAGATAGTTCTCCTTTAAATGGTCCCCAACAGTCAGCCTGACCAAACTGCAGAGACCTTTGTCTAGCTCACCCACAACACACAGACTTGTTGACAACATTGAAGTGAAATAGAAAAATGAACCATATAAGAGCAATAAAACAGCATTACATCGTGAATATAATTTAATTTAGATTTCAAGAGGGACTTGAACTGACATGAACTATGAACCAAAAACTAGACAAAATTATACTAATGTATACCTCCTTTTCCTTCACCAAAAAGGATAAGAAAAAGCTCTCAGAATGGTTCACACTGTATTTTTACTAGATTTTTATTTTCTTAGACTCACTAGATTTTTATTTTCTTAGACTCACTAGATTTTTATTTTCTTAGACTACTTGTTGGGGGGAAAAAAACTAGAAAAATCTACATATTTGTCAGAAAAAAACTTGTATAAGTTATTTAACTGGAAAAAAACCTTCCGCTCCCCAATGAAAAGAATAGATGCAGTTTGTCCTCTATTTCATGGTAGTTTAATAAATGTAAGAAGTACATCGATTGATAACGATATTTAATAATTAATTTTAAAGCAATGGTTTAACACAATATAGAATAGTTTCATTTAAGATGTAACTTATTTAAGAGATATTGGTGTAATTATTGACTGATAAAGTATTATAATTTACTTTGCATGTTTATCTTTTAATCAGAAGTAATCAATGTATGTTTAAATATTATTTCTGCATATTCTTCCTTATCAATGGAATAACATTTATAGATATAGAAAACCCTTAATTTACAGTGACTGTACCTACATCAAATTAAGAGTGATGATGTATGAAGTGTGATCACAAAATATGGTGATCGTTTAAATAAAAAAAATTTTACAGTAAAAGACACATTGCCATTAATCCCCCTCAAAATACTCCCCCTTGCTTTGAACACACTTATCCCATTGTTCTTGCCACTGTCTGAAGCAGTTCTGGAAGTCCTCTTTCGTGAGTATCTTTAGTTGTGCTGTTGTGGCTGCCTCCATGTCCTGAATCAGTTGAAAATGTTTTCCTTTCATGGCTACTATGACTTTGGTGAAGAGCCAGAAGTCACACACCATATCCGGTGAATAAGGTGGTTGAGGACACACCGTAATGTTTTTATCTGATAGAAATTGCCGTACCAAAAGTGATGTGTGACATGGAGTGTTGCCATGATGGAGGATGAAGGAAAGCCACTCACAAAAGAGGACTTCCAGAACTGCTTCAGACAGTGGCAAGAACAATGGGATAAGTGTGTTCGAAGGGAGGGGGAGTATTTTGAGGGGGATTAATGGCAATATGTCTTTTACTGTAATAATTTTTTTTATTTAAGCATTCATCATATATTTTGATCATACCACGTAGTCAATATCCAAATGTTTTGCATTGTGTATTTTAGACTGTGCCTTTTGTTCAAAAAATAGTGAAGTAGCTCTTTTAAAGTTAATAGCCATAATAATAAACAAGATAATTCCATAAGCAAAAATCAGTCTTACTTTGCATATATTAATTTAGCACAGTATTGCACTTAATAAATTATCATTAATCATTAATATGTTTCAACACTTGCATATTTAAGTTCTTTAATGTTTGCTATCTTGGGTTTTCTGTAGGGCTAAGGTATGAGACACTCATTTCAAATCTGAAAAGCAGCTTCATCAGTCTTTTGAAGCCCAGTGCAATCAATATCTATGCAAAGGGTGTGGTCATGGAATTTACACTGCTTTGTCAATCAATCACTGCTTGAGTCCCCACCCTACACTCAATGTACTAAGATTTTTTTCTTTTAAAGAGACAGTAACTTCCTTTTATCTAAGTACTTGTTATATAAATTAGAGCTATTGCTTTGACCACCTCCTTTCCCCCATCATCTTTTCTCGGCACGCTTACCTACCTGCACAGTGAGTTGGCCTGTGCTGCCAGGCTCTCTGTAGGTGGTAGCAGTCAGGGATGAGGGCTTCCTGAGTGTGACCTGTGGACTTCCTGTGGCTCTGCCCTTGGCCCTGAGTTCTTCAAAGAAGATACGGATCTTTGGGACTCAGAGCTGGTTGGACTAGCATCCCTGGAGTGTTGACCACGTGCTTCTTGCCTTCAGTGGATCACTAAAGGGCTCTGTCTTTTGCCTTGATTATGTCAAGTTCTTACCAAGGACTTGGTGGGGACACAGAACACTTGCTAACCAAATACACAGAAGATAGAAGCTAAGAAGGATAATTACTTAGGTTGGACGCCAAAATTGGGGTTCAAAGTTTTTTCCATTGTATGTTGTAGTAGACTATAACTAAGGAGAAACATAATGGGAGGAAATCTAAAGGCCTATACTTAGTTAAAAGAGAAAAAACACACAAATGACTGAATATATACTAGGTAGGGAAAGCATGGTTTAAGAGCACTTCCAGTGGCTAACAAAACAAAGTAAAAAACTAGATTTTTCCGGCTGCCTATCATCGCAGTATGAATCTTAGCCTTGAAGACTGCTGAAGACACTAACGCATAAGGCTGTCTTGGAATGGAAACAAAAGGAAGTTATTAATTTATCTGTTCTTTACTGGTCAGATCCCATGTGGTGGATTGCATTGAGTTCTATTGTGACACTTTTAAGAACTCTGATAAACTTGAACCTGTATGGAAGAGGCTGACTTAATGACGAGGAAGCTGAAAATGTTAAGTTTAAGGTAGAGAGGATTTAGGTAGGATGCGATGTTGTTCTTCAAATATTGAAAATGTATCTGCAGACTTGGTATGTGAGGTAGGAACTAAGTTTCTAAGTTATGGATAACAAAAGTACGCATTTAGGGTTATTCTCTTGTGAAAATTAAGTCTGGGGATGGATAGTACAGGGCTGGAGAAGCAGTTTCATGAAGTCATTGAGGACCAACTCTGGTATCTTCAATGAATGATTGTTTACCTCATGGTAAATTGCTGGCATTCCTGCAATCACATCCCTATTCCAGCCAGCAGGAACAAGGGTCGGTATTGTGTGGGGAAAGGGCACAGCTTCTCCTCCTTCTCCTTTGTAAGAAACCTTTTCAGCATTTCCACAAATATTTCCACTTACATTTTTGTGGCCCAGCTTAGTTTCATGGCCAATCTGGGCTGCTGTGGAAGCAGAATAGAACCAATAGTAGAAGTTTAAAAAAGGGCAACTTTTACTAAATATAGAGAATTTCCTGATAGCTTTATCTGCCCCAAATTGAATTGGCTTTTTTAGAGTTACTGATGTCATTGAACATTCAAAAGCAACTAAGAAATTACCTATCAGGAAAGTTTTAGGGGGAAATCTGATATGTACACAGTTCCTTTCAATACTATGTACTGACTATTTCAATATATGTGTGCACAGGCCTTGCAGAGCTTTAGTTTGATTAACTTTTCTTATAAGAGATTTTAATAAAATTAGATATCTACTTACTATATATCAATGATGACAAATGTTTCTTAAGGTGAATACTTAGTACACAAGTCTTGTTTTCATGTTATTCAGTAGCCAGCATATTCTTTTGATGGAAGGCACTAGAGTAATAGGTTTCTGTGGGCTCATAATACTTGACACACATAGCAATATTTCTGATACATGAAGGTCTGTGCTTTATGAATTTTGTTATTGATTAACTTGCTACAGGAAGTATTGATCCATTGATTGACCCAAATTTCACTCAATATAGCTATGATACAGATACGTTTTAAGATTTGTAGCACATGAAATGTATAGCTTCAGTTTTATATTGTGATGGATTTTAAATTTTCCTTTGGTCTTTGAATTATGTGGGTTTCTTTAGAAAACATGAAAATGTTGATGTGGTGTATATTCACCATTATGTAATTAAGAGATACAACATATTAAAGTTATGAGTTTTGTAATTTTAGACTGTAGTACCCTGCCTGCACCGTAAGTCTATAGGAAGTAGACTGAAAATACTCCATTACTTCTAGGCCTGTCCTCATTCTTGCTGACACGGATAGTACTTCAAAGGTCAGACACAATGGTTATTAGGTACCTGCTCCATTAGAAACAGGAGAAAAGCTATTGTTTTCCAAATTAGAAAAATATCATAAAAGAAGAAACTTTGTTTCCAAATAAGTAAACCAAATATCAGTAAGAATGCAATGGTAAATAAACACTGTTAAATTGTACTCTTTTAGAGATGTAATGAATTTTCCAAAACATAAAAATATAGGCCACACATAACTTGGCTTATATATTTTCAAGGCATAGTTTTGATTTGTGTGTGTGTGTGTGTACGTGTGTGTGTGCGTGTGTGTGTGTGTTTGTGTATGAAAAGTGTGTGTATGAAAAGGTCGGACAATTAAGTTTGCAAACTTTCCGTGTGTGTGTGTGTGTGTGTGTGTGTGTGTGTGTGTGTGTGTGTGTACAGGCCTTGCAGAGTTTTAGTATGATAAACTTTTCTTATAAGAGATTTTAATAAAATTAATAAACACACACACATACCCCTTCATTTTAGTTACTCACAGAGAACATTTCTGGAAAGCATTTTTGCTTCAAACTGGAGTTCTTATGGTACAAGGCATAGAGGACTGGGTTGGGAGAGGTCTTGGGGAGACAATCTGTCCCCCTCCAATGTGTAGCCAGTGCCCTTACCTGATACTTATCAGACCAGGGGCAGCTTGGCTGTGCTTTGTGGAAGCAACTCCGTATCCCAGCTTGGTTCTCCTTTTTGTTGGCAGCTAGGCCTTATTTCATGCCCAATTTGAATACTTTTAGTTTGAGGAATCCTAACTTGATCCTCAGATGAAATCCTTTCCTAATGTGATGTATACTGTGTTGAATAAATTGAGCCAGGCTTTCTAAAGATTACAACTTATTTTTCAGGGGAAGGATTAAATTAAACCAAGGGATTGATTACCTTTGTCTCTTGTTTCCTCCTAACTCCTCTACAAGAAAAAAAAAAGGACCAAACTTATTTTACCACTGTTATTTGTAAACTTTAGTGCAAATAACTCATCGAGGCCTCAGGTTCTTTATCTGTAGACAACAATAATAATACCTATTACGTAAGGATTATGTCGATTAAGTTAAATTTAACAAACATCTTCTGAGCTCCTTTTGTATTCTTCGTCTAGTAAAATGTAAAATAATTTCTTTTTAAAGCTGTTGTCAGGGTACCTGGTTATATAGAGATCAACAATTGATTCCTTTTGCATTCAAAAAGGAGGTCCTAATGTAACAGCCACCACCACCACCCCACCCCACCCCCCACACACACACCAGCCCCTGCCCTTATTCCATGGACCTGTCAGTGTAGCTGCTCCAAGTTATGCTGTGAAGTTGGGACTGACTCTTAGACACACCTGCCTGCCCCTTTCTCTTCTTTCTCTCCCCTTTATCTGTGACTTGTTAATAGCTCCATTCCTCAGCTTCCATCCCTTGTCCTGCTTCCCACTTGTCTCTGTCCCCTCAAAAGAGTGAATCTTTCCTTCAGAAATCCGTACTAAATAACAGTGTGTGTATGTATGCCTGGGATGGGCATCAGTGGCTCGCCTATTGCTTCTACTTACAGGTTAAGTTTGTTTGTTTTTTTCTTAAAGCACAATAAATGTTCACAAAGTGATCACACTCCTGTATCCAATGCCTCCGTGAAGCAACAGAGCATCACCAGAACCCCAGGACCCCTTCTTGACACTGTCAGTGACCACCTGCTCCTTAGCAGATGTATCTAAGTGTCAGAAGTCAGATTACCACGAATCTGACTTCTGACACTTAGATACATCTCGTCTCTTTTTTCGTAATCTTATATAAATATATCATGCAGCACATATTCTTTTTTGCCTGTCTTATTTTGTTCAGTTATGTTTGTAAAATTCATCCAACTTGTATGTAGTTGTTTGTTCATTCTACTTGCTGGATGCCGTTCCGTAGTGTGAACGTACCACATTTGTTTATACATTCTTCAGAATAATGGGAATTTGGATTCTTTATTTTTTTGTGTGTGGCTATTACAAAGAGTGCTGCTATGAACATCTCTTTTGGTGACTAGCTAGACGTATTACTGTTGGGTTATACCTGGGAGTGGAATTGATGGGCCATAGGTATGTATGTATATGTTCATTTTTAGTAGGTTCTACCAAACAATTTTCATAGCTAATTATAATAATTTACACTCCCACTTGCCTAATAGTTTCAAAAAAGCCTGTTCTCTGTCTACAAACTGAAGTAGATTTCATCTATATTGAAATTTTCTCATCTACTCTCTTCAAAATTACCTGTCAATTTTTAGATAATGTTAAAATATTTTCTATCAGTTTTAGATCAAACTTTGTGCAATTATAAAATATCAATATAAAAAAAAATAAATATAGGTAATCTGGTTTTTCTGCATAGTAGTCAAGAAACTGCTTTAACGTTTGATTTTTGCAGCCAAACAAAGTAGTGATGTTAACTGACCAGATTCTGTAGTAGTTTTGGCTGCCATGTTGGGATTAGCTGAAGGTAATAAATAGAATAGAGTTACAACAATTTAAAACTATTATTTTTTTCTTAAACACCATTATTTTATTAAATTAACTTTTAAGCAAGGGTCTAAGAAGAGACCTGCTGGTCTAAAGTGGAGACAAACTTAAGCTTTATTTTTGAAGTTCTATGTGAGATTATATTGAATCATCATAGATGCAGTCTTTTATTATTATTATTTTCTAGGGGGAAAACATCTAGAATATAAAGTTATCTTCATTTAAATGTATTTTTGTTTCAAAATGTCTAGTATTTATTGATGTAGGTGTTTTGAAATCAACGTGACATAAATGAGCTGATTTTCTCAGTTCATACTATGTCATACAGCCTACGAAGGACTGAGTTATTAATATTATGATGAACACCTAATAATGTCAGTGTTTAATGTCACACACTTACACGTCATGACATTGGCACAGCTGGAGTCTGATAAATGGCCTTCCTTGATATTTTCTTTATGGAAAATGTTCAGTAATTTCATTCAGAAATGAAATTTTCTCTACAGAAATGTTCAGAAATTATTCCGTAGTTGACTGCACTGTTTTTGGCTAATAGAGTAAACGGATAACGTAAGAAATGCAAGAAGCATAACATTTGTTGGATACTACTGTTTCCATTTTGCAACAAACCACATCATAAGTTTCCTGTATTCATTCATCATTGGGTATATAATATGTTAAATGAAAATGAATCACATATTCTGCATATTTTTCCTCTACACATCAAAATGTCTTTTTTTAGACATTGTCTACCACCTAATTTACAGCTCTGAAACCTTGTATCATTTCAGAATATGGCATTCAATAGTTTAAAGTGAAATGAATCACTATATGATGAAGAATGCTATTAAATCTTTTGGGATGTAAGGGTTTCTTTGCTACAGTCATATATGTAATGGTAGATTTCAATGAGAATGCCCTCTGAACATTAGAGGACATATTCATGAGCTGAAATTCCAAAAACAAATCTAATGATTTGACAGCCTTGCTCAAAAGACAGCATCTCAGCATTTTAGAGGTTGCCATGTACTGGATGACAGTCAGGGTGAGCCTGGGACTATCTTTCTGTGCTCTGACCCTGCGCCCGGCTGCCACTGTATTATGGCCCTAGCAGGGATGCCCCCACTCACCTACAGGCTCTCATCTCAGCAGTCCCAGTGGGGATGGGAGGTGGCAGCTCACAGGCACACATCCCAGCAGGAGAATGCCAGTAGTCACACCCTGCAGTGGTTAAACCCTTGTTCTTCACATGGAGATTTCTCAAGAAAGAATAATTTCCAAACTCTGCAGAATGGATTAAAAATACTATTTTAACATTCTCATAGCTGATTTCAACCAAATTCTTAGTGCATAAATGTTAAGAATGGAATAAATATTTTCATAAATTCTTTGAAAGTAACCATAAGCAGATCCAAATATATTGACTATGTTTCCTGTTTGATTTCTTCCAACTAGATTAGTGCTTTTAATATTACTGCACTTCATTTTTATGGATAATCAAGAATGTGCGTGAAACCTTAATTTCCAGCACAGAAGGATAATTGCTCAGTGATCATTTACTTTCTTTAAAACGTAACTGAATATAAACTAAGATAGACACACACACACACACACACACAAAAGCTATTTTTAAACATGGCATTGAAATGGTATATGAAATCAAATGGCATATGAAAAATGCATTCACCTTGGTAGGATTTTTTTTTTTCCTGCCTTACACCTACCTATAACTTAAAATGGACTAAGGATCTAGTTCACATGTTTAGTCATGGAATCCTAGGTAACACCTTACAGATCACTGGTAGTCTGAGCTCTTACTGGAGAGGTTGAGAAACAGAGCTGACCATATTAAGTGATTTGCTCAGTAACAGAGATAGCTCCAGCATCCACACGACTTAATTACATGAATCCACAGCTTTTTCCATTTGTCTATGGTTTACTATTGTTCTTTGTTTCAGCGACAACGGTGAGAGCTCATTTAACATGTTTTAGATTAAAGAGATTTTATAGCACAGTGAAAAGCATAGAAAACATGAATTTATTGGAAAGGACACTGATCTTTAACAGTGATGTCTTTGCTGGTTTTGGGTTAATCTTCCTATGGTATCAGTTCTACACCATTAAAAAAAGAAAGATTGCCATAAACCGTATCATAGCTCTTATGCACATATATGCAGAAACAACCGAACTATAGTGTGTGAATAAACATTCCCTGACCCCCATCCTGATTTTCTTTCCACTCTTTCCATGAGCAAGCAGGGGACCATTTAAAGTAAGGAAAATGGAGGAAAATAGAGAAGTGATAAAGGGCAATTTGAGCAGTAAGTACACTGTGGTATCCGTGGGACCCTTCTCCAACTTCATGCGATAGCGTGCAGTATAGAAAAGGTTCTTTCAGCAAGTGTTTAGGAAAATATGTTCCAAAAGATCTGCATAACATTAGTGTAACCAAGTGTTCCTCTCTGTGGCTTCCTGTTTTGGAATTAAATGCCTTCAGGGTACTCAGAATAACTCTGTTTAGAAACACAAGAAGAATTTAACCTCTTATGTTCCTAATCCTTTTTATAAAACTATAGATTAAATAGAAAACAAAAAGATCTCATTCTACTTTATCAGTAGTTTCAGCTAATATTTAAAATTGTTTATACATAAAGTAGGTGGTTTAGTTAGAGAACAAAGGTGTAAATAGAGATTCTGACAAGAATTATCACCAAAATTGTAAGATCAGTTTCGTCTCTTTATAAACAATTTTCATAGACCAACCTTTTTTTGCAGATAGGATTATTTCTAAACGAACTCAATGAAAAATTTCTTGTGGTTATTTATAAGAGGTACATACAAGGAGCAGATAAGCTGATTCTGTTTACTTCTTTGTGGTGTTATTGTTCAACATTCTTAAGTCGTTGCTGCAAATCCAGCAGAGGGAGCACCAAACAATATTTTTGTTTAGCTTAAAGCTTAACAATATATTTTTATAATGTCTTTCTCCATTTTCATTTAAAAAGATATCTACAACTAATCATTTAAATATTATACATTTTCACTATATAGCTTTAACTTGCGGTGTGTTTCTAATTATTTGAAGTTAAAAAACTTAAAGGGACCTTATTTGTGCAATTCAGTTCTACAAACATCCGTTAAATATCTAATGTATGTAAGACTCGATAAGTAATGGAGAGTCAAGGGTGAATAACTCCACAGTTTCTGGCCTTCAGGAATTTATAATCTAGTTGAAAGGAGAGAATTGTAAAGATCCTTCCATTTGCAAGTTAGGATATGGACCACTTATTTTGATGAAGAATCCATGGAGATGTTATTGAGAAGGTGATATTTGAATTGGACCTTGAAGCTGAAGTTTCCTAAATTGGAAATTCTAGACAGGAGAGAATAGCATAATGCAAGGTGTATGTGAGAAAAGGAAATTCTAAGGTGTGGCTTGATAGAACATGGGTAATACAGGGGATATGCTGAGAAGTGAGGTCAGAAAGCTAAGGTGAAGACAGATAACGGAGCACCTTGAAATCCATGTTAAAGAGTTTTGGTTTTATTCTCTTGGCAAAGGTTACCAAATTGGAGACCATTAAGAGGCAACAAATGATATTTTAATAAGATAATACTTCATTCAGGATAAAAAGTTGCCTGGACAACTTAGAGATTAAAATTAGACATCTTTGTACTAGATCAGGTGAGATATTGTAACAGCTGGGATGCTTCTGCTGCTGCTGCTACCTTTCATTTATATTTGCATGTATATATATCATACATATTTGTGTGTGTGCATGTGTATATAGAGAGATACCTCTCTCTCTCTCTCTCTGTGTATATATACATTTTACATACATACAGTATATACAATAACACAGTTCCTAAATCATATATATCTATGTATATATCTGTCAGAGTGATTTTGTGATGTAAAGATTTGTACTAAAATATGTTAGGTAATGTGTACAAGGTCTCAAAACAAATTCAGAGCAAAGCTGGTACTTAAATCCTAGGTCTTTTGAGTCCACACCTGGTATTCTCTTCATTATAATGGGCTGCTGTTGCATTAGATGATGTCAGCGTAGGTGGGAAGGATGGAATGTGTGTGAGAGAGATTATGGAGGTATAAAAGGTGTGGATCACAGGGACAGGAAGGAGTCAAAGACAACTTCCAGGTTTTCAGTTTCTGACCAGGAAGCCAAATGTGTTGCCAGTTGCCCCCACTGGAGATGTAAGGGAGATCTTACATGGATGGCCAGTGGGATGAGACAGGTGGGAGGGATGGGCTAAGGAGAAGCTAATTCAACTTTGGCACGTCATATTTGAGATGCTGGAGGGCGTCCTGGTAGAGATGTCTAGCACATGCTTCCAATTTTAGGTTTGGAGCTCAGAAGAGAAGCCAGAGTTAGAGTTTGGGAAGTGTATGAGATAATTCAGGGAAATTAGACTGAGAAGAGGAGTGAAGTGAGAACCAAACCTTGGGGGATGCCTGCATGTAGGAGGGTGAAGAAAGGAAAAAGCGTGGGAAGGAGCCTGCACAGTGACAGAGATGAGAGCAGTCAGCAGAATGCCCCATTCGTCACTCAACAATGTTTGCATCACTGCTGTGTGCAAGGCACTGAAGCCTCTGTCCAGAGTATGAAGGAGGGTGCCTTAGCGGTCATCTGCTGCGGAGGACAGTTCAGGATGGGCCTATGAGAGGTCATCGGGTTTGTTCACTCAGGAAATTAGACTTCCTAAATATGCACAGAACTTGAGTGTACTAAAATACAAAGTAGACTTCTACCTCAGAGTTCTGTATATGTGAAGTTAAAAGGTCCCAGAGGACCACTACTTGGCTCAGAATCTATGGATTATGACTTTGATATCCAGGTGAGTTGTTTGTGGGTCAAACTCACTTCTATAGTTTCCAAAAGATGCACAGTGTCCTCGTAACCTTGATTATTTATCTTTATTTTATAACTAGTTTTTGTTTGATTTTTTTATAACAGAGAAAATATCACTGCTATGTTCGTATAATGACATAAGCTTTTATGAAAGATGAAAATACAAAGAACAAATTTAAAAATCCCCCTCAAATAACCAACATAATACATTAGATCATCACAAATACAACTTCCTTCTCTTTCTACTTCCTCCTCCATCCCTTCTTTCTTTCCTTTCCATTGATCTGTTGATCATACTATGCCTATTATTTTAAATAAAAAGGATTGAATTTAATTTTACTTAAATACATAAGAAGGAAAAGAAACTAACAGTACCTAAAAGAATTGTAGAACTTCTAAATAAGTACTTCTTCACTACAAGGGGTAGTATACAGTATATTTTAGAGATTTGTCTAAAGTTAAGAAATGAGATTATGAAAAATGTAATGAGGTAAGAGTTACGGTTTTAAGACATATGTTTCTATTTAGATCATTTACACTGATCTGCTTTGAAAAATGCGTATATACATGTACTCTAGCTTCCTACTCCCTCACTATTTTTGTCTGTTACAAGATTATTTTTACTTATTTTAGCTTTATAACATTTACATTCTGTTTTGTAATTAATGTCTGTAATTGTTTAATTTTAATTCTATATTTAACTGAAATATAATTAACTGGTATTCAGTATTCACTATGATTTTTTTTACCTTGACTTTTCCGTCCTTGAATTTTAATTTTCATTTATATTTTGGTTGGCTAGTTTCCATCATTAAGTAGAATTCTCCAGGAAGGTTTTTTTATGGGGCTGTTTCATTGTTGAGAATGTCTTTTGTTTTGTTTATTCTATGCAGACATAGTGGTTAGGCAGACAGCTCTTGGGACATGGCTTCTTTCCTTTAGAACCCTGCAAAATTGGTCAGTGTCTTCTGGTGTTGAAAGTTGCTGTGGAAAAATCTCAGGCTGACTTAATTGTTCTCAGTTTTATGTATAATTTCCTTTTTTTATTTTCTTCTCTTTATTTTTCCCTTAATTTTTTTTTTTGTGTGTGTGTGTGGTGTCCTCTATTCAAATTTAATGTTATAACCATGTGGAAAATGAATTAAATTGAACCTTTATTTCACAGTGTGCTCCAGAATAAAATCCCAGATGGGCTGAATAATTTAATTTTATAGTGAAGCCATACAACTAATAGATGAAAACTCTGATGACTCTCTAATCTCTCTAAGAATGGCCTCAAGATAGAAACCGTGAAGAAATGATCTATAGTTTGATTTACATAAAAAAAAAACAAATATGACTAACGTTAAAGGAAAAATTACAACAGGTAAAATATTCAAAACAAATGCTAGATGCTAGATCTTTGTTGTGTATGTGTGTTTTATTCATGATAAAACCAACACTACAAAAGAAAAGTTGGTGAAGGGCACACCGAGGCATTTCACAAGTGGCAAAATTCAAGAGAAGACTGCTAGTAAGTAATGGTGAACTTTTAAGAAATCAGAAAGAAATTTTCTTGTTTTGAACACAGGATTTCTCATGCGTACTTGCAAATATTGGATTAAATAAACTTGAACAGCCTTTCAAGCTGGAAAATTCCATGGTTCTGAGATATGTATGTCTTATCCTTGCTATTATTAGATTGTTTTCTCCTTGATACGTCCAAGAAATGTGTCCTATGCATCTTTCTGCCCTCCATAATGCATAGCGCAGAACTTGGACTATACTGCCCCTGAAATAAATATTTACTGAATAATAATTGTAATGAATTTTTAAAAATTAATGTTTATTAACCATTATTTTATAAAAATATATTTGAGAGCTTTGTATAGATACTGTAATGAAGATAGATTTTTTTAGATTTTTAAATTTATGACTAGTCTTATGCTTAGAATTTTGATTAATGCATTTTATTACTTGAATAGGAAGGTTGATTGTTTTGTAGGATAGTTGTATACCTAAATCTCATTTTGCAAAATGTGATCTTTGTTAATTTTCATAAATGATCGTATACAGAATTTTATTTTTAAACCCTGATTTCTATGAGGTGCAAATTTTTTACTATGTACATGGTTTATTGGACATTGATGCTATAATTATTATTTTTTTTTTTTAAAAAAACACCTTTAAAATGATTTTAATGTGAAGTGACAAAATTATGACATGAAAATTGAAAATGCACATTGAATATGTGGTTAGAAGTTAGGGATAATTGACTATTTTTTTTATGTTGATTGAAATAAGGAAACTGAAGCTTTTATTAAATGATGGGGCATATTCAAACTGATAGAATGATTTCATAGGCTGTTTAACAGCAAACTTTCTTTGGAGAACCATATTGTGTAATTGGTTAGTGATATTAAAATTAGTATCAGCCTTGATATATCAAATGTATTTATTTTTAACTTTTATGCAGACGTAGTTATTAAAATGTACATTTCAAGTACATTTTGAGTGTCTTTCAAAGTATTTTTGAATGACTTCCACTTGAGAAGTAAGGAGCTAGGTTTGTTAGTTATTAATCCAAATACAGTAATATAGCTTGTTTTATTGATCTTTCTATGATTTTTAAAATTAGGAGTGAGAAAAGTCACAGAGGCAGTTTGTTGACATATTGCAATCCATATGTGTGCTTTTCTGATAAGGAAGGTATAGCATATACCATCCCTCCAGAACATTTAGCACCAGATTTATGATTTTTCTAATTTGGTTTGCAGCTTGCCAAAGAGCATGTGAGTGCATATTTGATCAGAAGCATATTTTGCCTTGAATCAGATGAAGAATACTTAATGAATCAATGCCAAGAAGCACTGTAGCGAGATGCATCCTAGCAGACTAAAAAGGCTTTAAAATGCCGTAATGTGAAATATAATAGAGATAAAATAAATTACATAAAAAGTCAAGTTTTTCAGTTTATCATGCCCATCCCCTTAATAAAATTATCCATCATTACTATTGCAAATGGTATTTTATATTTATGTGATGAATTTTGCGTTTTCAGTGGGGTGAAAGCTTATTTCAAGTGTATTATATTCATTCTTTCGTGGGAGCTGAGAAAGATACAAGTTGTACCTTAGAGGTGTCAGTAGTTCTGCCCTCTCCAGCAAACCTTCCTCTGAGAATGAATGCTAGAGAATAGCAATTAAAGTTACTTTTTTTTTTTCTCATTTGATAGGAAAAAAATGATCTCTGTTTTGTGTTTCTTGGTTTATCAATGAAGTTAGAAAATATTCCTGTTTATTTAGCCGTTTGTATTTCTTCCTTTATAAATTGCTTGTCCTTGTTTTTTGTCCATTTTTCTACAAAGGTACTCACTTCTCACTGGTTTATGAGATTTTTTATTTGTTAAGGATGTTAGCACTTTGTTGTATAGGTTATACATATCTTGCCTAGTTTTTTCTTTTTCTTTTTTGTATTTTAACTTCATTTGCAGTGTTTTCTGACATACATAATTATAAAAATAATTATAGTCAAATCTAGTAATCTTTTAGTCTATGGTTTCTTTCTTGGTTAAGAGTTGAAAGACCTGTAGCAACCCTACATTATATAAAATTTTCTTTCTTTTGAGACTGTAATATAGGCGGGAATAATCAAGGAAAGCCTTTCTACTGCTTAGCTTAAATAAGTTATAAGGATTTACCTATGTTGAACTGTGAATTTTATTTATAATGACTCCCTTACAAGTTATATATATATATATATATATATATATATATATATATATATATATATATATATATATATAAAGATGCTGTTTTACTTCAGGTGGGGGAATTGGCTGTTTTATCTCAGGTGGGGGAAGGCTCTTCCCAAGTGAAGTGTCCTTCAACATTTTGCTTTCCCTGTTGCTATTTCTTCTCCGCTGTGCAGAAGTGGAGAAAGGAGCGTGAGGGATGAGACGTGATTCCGATGACACTCTGTTCTCCACCCAGAAGAACAGTTTGACATACAGAAATTACACCCCGTGTAGTTATTTGGTTTCCAGGCTAGCCCACAATAGCAATAATAGTTTCTGGGTTTTTTTTCCCTATTGTTCATTGTGTAAAATTCCAGTCATGTTTTAATTGGGGATTTAAAGGTAGCCTGGGATCCTGAACAAAATAGTTTCAAGTTCAAAACAGGTTATAAATAAACTTTGGAAACATAGCCCATTTGTAGGTAGTGGCCTACTGGTCGTTTTCTTGAGGAGCCACATCGAAGGACCCTGGATCAGGAATGGTCTAGTTGGTCTTGGGGAACTCGAATGAGCCCTCAGTGATTCTGCACATTAAGTTTACAGTGAGAATTGTTTTCTAAGTTCTGTGAAGTGAGAGGTCTGACTGGTGCATAAGTACGAGGTGTGATCAAGAAATACAGTGACTGTTCAAATAAAAAAATTGTTACAGTAAAAGACACATTGCTATTAACCCCCTTCAAAATACTCCCCCTCTCTTTGAACACACTTATCCCATCGTTCTTGCCACTTTCTGAAGCAGTTCTGGAAGTCCTTGTTCATGAGTGTCTTTTACTTCATCCTCCATCACGACAGTGTTCCATGTCATGCATTGCTTCCGGTACGGCAATTTCTGTCAAATAAAAACATTACTGTGTGTCCTCATCCACCTTATTCACTGAATCTGGCACCGGGCGACTTCTGGCTCTTCCCCAAAGTCACAATGACCATGAAAGGAAAACGTTTTGAATTGATTCAGGACATCCAAGCAGCCACAGCAGTGCAACTAAAGACACTCACGAAAGAGGACTTCCAGAACTGCTTCAGGAAGTGGCAAGAATGATGGGATAAGTGTGTTTGAAGCAAGGGGGAGTATTTTGAGGAAGATTAATGGCAATGTATCTTTTACTGTAATACAATTTTTTTATTTAAATATTCATCATATTGTTTGATGACACATTGTATGTCTTTTCTTTAGGATCCAGAGCAGCATTACCCAACAGAATTTCCTGCAATGATGTATGACTGTTCACTTACTAATGGGAGAAATAGTTTATATCTTTGCTCTCTAATATGGTAGCCACCAGCCCCATGTGGTTATTGAGCACTTGAAATGTGGCTAGTAGAATGGAGAAACTGAATTTTTAGTATTACTTAATTTTAATTAATTTCAATATCCTCCTGAGGATAGTGGCTATTATACTGAAAATATAGAGTTTTGTGATGAGTGGAGTAAAGTCCTCAATTTTATACCAAACTTGAGAATTAACAAATCAAGTTAATCCCTGTTATAGACTTTCTCCCTTATTATCTGATAAAAAACATCATCGAATGTGTAACTGTTAGTTGGATCCTGTTTAAAAGAAACACAACTATGAAAAGTTTAAGACAATTTTGAGACAATCTGGGAAACCTGAACATGGATTAGGTATTAGGTGATTTTATGGAATTCGTTTTATTAGCTGTGATAATAACAATGGATTTGTATTATTAAAATACAATAATGAAGTTTTTAGATGAAATATATGATACCTAGGATTTGCTTTAGGGAAAATAATAATGGCAGAGGCATGGATGAGATATGACTGCCCAGTGTTCACAGTTCTGGAGCTGGCTTAAGGGCATATGGGATCCATTATACTGGTTTTGTACTGTTGTAGGTGATAGAAAGTTTTCTTAATAAATTGCATTGAATTGGGAGAGCTCCTTGTACATCATATATTTCAACCATTTGTCCAAGTTCATTTACTCAGCCATTAAATGGCAGAGTTAAGATTCAAATCTGTCATTCAGTTCTAAGTTTTACTGATTTTCTATGACATTACACTGTATCATATTTTAGATACACGGTTACCTATCCCACCTGCTCCATGATCCTTCACACGTTATCTTGCACATTTCCCTCCTGTGTAGGTAAGGCCAATTTAGTAGCAGGGCTAGGTCAGCAGAGGCTAGAGTCTTTCATGACAAGCTGGATCAGGTTGGGATGTTACAGGATCCAGATTTGAGGGCTTAATACAAACAGAAGCTTGGGAAGAAACCAGAGGAGCAGTAGCAGTAGCAGATTCAAGAAGAGAGAAAGAAGCCAGGTCAAATTCTTAAGAAATCTGGAATGGGTACAAGATGGATAAAAAAGTAAAAAAGCTGTGAGCGCACTTTGTGTAGAAAGCAGTGGTGCTGACTGCTAATTCTTATGGGGAGATGGCTGCATATTTCAAGGGCAGGTTAGCTAATTTAGCAAATAACCAGATTGACATTCCTCACTGTGAACCCCTTATACTACTATACCTGATAGTCTCTACTTATTTAATCTAAAATAGTTATAGTACAATAGAATTTTTATCTAGAAGGGGCTATTGAGGTCATCTAATTCAACCAAGTTATTTCTAAGTGTTATCAAATTTATGTTGCATTTCCAGAGGGTGGTTGGTATTGAATTATGTGCCATAAGGATTACAAAATTTCAGTTATGTATGCCCTCAAAAAGATTTGAGATGAGTAGATAATACTTAATGATTATTCAAGTAATGCAAATACTTGGTTAAATTGATAATTGGTTAAAGTAGAGAAGAATAATTTTATTTATAAAATAAAACTTATTTTATTAGTCACAATTTATGGATTGTGTTGACACTTATGTTTCTGGTCTCAGGGCTGTTGTTAAGTAAGACTTTCTCCCATCAATAAATGAATAGACACAAAGTGTACATTTTACATGTATATTACAAGTGTCCATGTTTTGTATTTCATGCTAGGAATGGGAGGTAGAGGTGAATGGTGGGATGATTTCAGCAAATAAGCCATTAAGGCTTAGGAATAAACTAGTGGGTGGAATGTCTGTTATACATTTGCCTTAACTAGGATGCAACTATTTAGAAGTAAAGTAAAACAAAACATTATTGAACAGCATGATATTGGCGTTGTGATAATTTTCTAATTGTACTTATTTGCATAGTTTTGGGCTATTTGAATACTTCTTTTTGAATCTTGCTTTTGAATTCTTTAGTTAAGGCCAAGGAAAAGTATTAAATTTCTCCTCTTGTACCCAAACTATTGTACAGACAAAAGCAACAGCTTCCAAAGTCAATTTCTAAGTTTAATAGCAGATTTTTGTATTTATTTAGGTACGATTAAGTTAGGACTACCGTATTTATTTGTTCATTCATTTGTTATTTCCTTATATTTATTCATTAATTTAACAAACTTGCTCTGTGTTATTACTGAGGATAAAAGGATAAATAAAACATAGCCCTTCCCACGTACGGCTCATATTTTAGTTGAGTAAACAGACATGTGAGTAATTGTAACTGAGTATGTCGATTGTTATAAAGGTGGCACATGCAAAGAACTATGGGAACATTATGAAGGAAAGGATTAGCTAGGAGATGGAATGGGGTTGGGCTACAGATAGTTTTCATGGAGAAGAACCTTGAAGAATAAATTTGGGTTGATTATATTTCCTATTATATTAATATTGGCAACTGTGAGAACAAGATTGTAAGAAAACCTATAGATGTCATCTGTTCTTAGCTTTGAAGATGCTTTGAGTTCTATTTCCCCCATTGTCTGATAGCTATGCATATCTATATCTACATGTATCTATATCCTCTCTATCTATATCAATAAGTATCTATATCTATCTCAACCTTTGATCTCTGTCCTATCTGCTGTCTGGTTTTATTCTTCGGATCCTAGTTGACGTCTCCTCCATTTTTGATGATTGACCTGGTTTTGAGCTATGTGCTCTTAGGCTGACTTGGCCTTGTCACTGCTTCTGTTAACTGCTCTTTTTCCTTGACCTAAGGCTCCTCCAGCTTGAAACAAGAGGAGTTTCATTCATATGATCTGGCCAGGCCTAGAGAACCCTGCTCCAACCAGGACTCCAGTGTCTTCCAGCCAATTTCATTTTTCTGAGATTGAGTATTAGAAAAGGAAGGTCTGAAAGAATGCATGTGTGATATGCCTAGAGACCAGGATCAGAAGGGATGTAATAAATTTGGGAAGACAAGTGAAGGCTGGAGTGTGAGAACCATGAATATCTTGGATTTGGGGCTTTATTCTTCATGCCAAATGGTTTTCAGGAGGATTGTGACACCGTCACATCTATACTGTAGAAATATAATAGTGCCATGACTGGACCATAAAGAAGAGAGATTGCAGTCAGGAAGACCAGTTAAAAGGAAAGAGATAATGAAGCCCTGAATTGAACAAGACAGTAATGATGGAGGAGAAGAAATAAATCAGAAAAGTTTCAGAAATGGAACTAATAAGATTTGGGAACTGATTAGAAATTGAATGTGAGAGAAAGAAAAAAATTGACGATATTTTAAAGTTTTCCGGTTTCAGTGATGAGATGGGTTATTTTTTCCTTTGTCATTATACTTGCAATTAATGTAAAAATAAACCACACTTGTAATTTATTTAATGTCTGTCTTCTCCATTGGAATGAACTCCACCAGGGAGGGACTTTGTCTTTTTTCCTTACGTCTATATTCCCTAGTACCTGGCACAGTGTCTGTCTATATTAATATTCTCAATTAATAATTGTTGACCAACTGACTTGTTTCATTCCCTTAATACGTTTTTATTGACTGCCTGGCACTATTTTAGATGAATTTTAATACCTTTAACTAAGACATGAGATGTATGAGGATGAGCAGGTTCAATGAAAAGGTAATGGGTTATATGTTGCACACATGGAACTGAGATGCCATGGAACATCCAGCTGGAGACATGAATCTGTCTCAACTTTTTTTTTTTTTTTTTTTGTCTAAACTTTCAAAGAGTGATCTTGGTAGGAGATTCAGATTTAGGATGTAAATGAAACCTAAAGCATGACGTATTTGAGATTAATAGAAAGGGTCAGTAAAGTGAGGCCTGGTAATGGCTGAAGACAGAATTCTGGGGAATAGAAGTATTTAACAGGTAAGTAGAGAAAGAAGAGTTAACTATCGCAACCGAGAAGGATGTCCAGAATTTTAGGAGAAAAATCAGGGCACAGTGTTGTCATCAAGGTAAAGGAAGAGAAAGTTTCAAGGAGGAGTATGTGTTGGGATATAGTAGTTGTGAAATTTGAATCCCTGGAAGAGTACTAGGATAGTTGGGGATTCCTGAAATATTCTCTTTTGTTTTGCCTCAATTTGTGTGTGAACTCTTTAATTGATGGCCAAATTACTTACTCTAAACTGTGGAGACTTCCTACTACCTTATGCCTGTGAAATGCAAGTAAAATTCACTCAATGTTAGTATTATTCATTTAATAAAGCCTGAGTTTTGTTGCCTGATTATAAACTGCAAGAGAAAAGCCCAAAATTTGAAAAGAAATTTCTACTTTTAGATGAAGTACATGCTCTAAACTAATTTTCACATGTTCATGGTCCATTGCTTTTTTCACTTGAATAAATTTACTTTTCAATTGTGATAACACTTTTAAAGCAATTAAAAGACAAATGAATTTCTAGCCATTATAAATGATTGTTAATGCATAAGGGCATTATTATAATGTTTGTGCATATACTAGTGTGTGTGGTAGAATGGGGAAACTGTAATTCTTTGATTTGTAAGGCTTTTTGAGTTACTATGAATTTTTTGAAACCACAATGAAGATCACAATCTTGCTTTTATTCTCCTGATTTTCTTTGGAAAAACAAATTATTTTAGCAACAGACTGGATTCCTTAATATTCAACCAGTCAGAGAGAACTAAAAGACTGGGGGGGGGGGAGGACGGGGGACTTCCTTTGGAAACAGAAACATTTGAAGAACTATTTGGCTGCAGGAATCCACTGCTTAGTGTGTGTGTGTCCATAAAGTTTTGTTTTGTAGCTCTGAATTTAAAAATTGGATGGGTTACTACTCATCCAATGGGATGAGTATGAGAGATTTCCTTGTAAATAGACCCCATCAATATTGTCCTGTGTTCCCACTAGATGATCAATAAATTTGAGTTGAAAGATTGATTGTTGACAAGATTTAGAAGTTACTTAATGTTTCAAAATACCTAATTCCTTGCAATTATATACAAAATCTAGAGCCTTGAAGGGTTTCTTGAACTGATACACTTGATTTGAGCACAATCATTACTAATTAAGCTAATAAAGAAAATTGCTTTTGAAGGTTCAACTTTGAGGTATCCTTTACTTAAAATACCTATGGATTGTGCAGAAAACGTATTTTCTGCCTAATACTCCCTTTTAGTCTCAGTCATAATCCTAGTTTGGAAGGGGGCATAAAAATAAAGTAGTCATGCGAAATTATTATTTATAAGTATCAGTCACAATATACCCAGAAAAGATTGAACATATGAAAAAAAAATAAGCTAAATTGGGCAAAATGCCCAGAGATCCTGACAAATATAGCTTTCTTTAGACGAAAAAGAAAAAAAAAGGAAAATAATATATAAAATTTATGCCTAAGAGTCAGGAATTTCCTTCCTTTGTTAAGAGTAGTTTTTTTTTTACCTAGTGGATCATTCTCATATACTTTTTATAATTTGAAATTCTAATTAAGGTGTGCAGTTACATACACACACACACACACACACACACACACACACACACACCCATGCATGCACACACACACTCTAACGCCATTAAAAAATTAGCATGAAAGATCCCAGTGACCCACAGGATAGCTTCATGTTACATTTCATGTTACATTTTCAACTCTTCTATCGTACTAGTTCTATCCTCTTGCCCCATCACTTTAACGTTTTCTCCCTGTATGCTTGAAAGTTCTCTCTTAAAAGTCACCAGTGATAACAGAAACATCAATTCAAATGGTCTCTTCAGACTGTTCTTTATTTTTCTGTAACATCCAAGGCTATTGATCACAATCTGCTGGAAGCTTTTCCTTCTGTGACTTCCATGTCATTTTCCTCTCCTTATTTTTCTTCGTCTGTGAGGTTCTTATTGCTAGCTCCTCCTCTCCTGTCTCAGAAATATGGCATTCCTCAAGATTTTTCCTTGCCCTTATCTTTTTATGTCCATTAGAAATGTCATGTACTACGGTTGTTCCAGTTAGTCCTTTCGTGTTGATGACTCAAATCCCAAATATCTCCAAACTTTAAAGTTATACACATGGGCAGAATTCTGGCTCTACCTCTTACTAATTGTAATCTTAGGCAAGTTGTGTAGTCAAGATCTTTAGGACCCAGTTTGGGTAAAATAAGGCCTTATCGCATCAGGTTGCTTATGACAGTGGCATGCATAGTTTATAGTTCAAGGAAGAGATTTGAAATAGGATTAGAATTGTTAGCTTGAAGTCAGACTGTAGAGGATTGAAGTATAGAGCTTAAACTATGTTTGATAGATGCTGAAGATCCTAAGAAAGTAGCTGTGAGGTAGTCTAACAAATTAAGAGGGTCGGTTTCGGAGTCACTCTGCCTGGGTGTGGAACTTGATTACATCATTGATTAGCTGAGTGACATCACAAGTTAATCAAGCTTTCTAGGGTTCAATTTCCACATTTATTCACTAGAGATGATAATGATATCAGGTTTATGGAGCTGTTGGTAGGGCTACATGAAATAATCCATGTAAAACATTTAGGACATTGCTTAGCAAGAAAGAAAATAATGTTAGATTATTATTGTGATTAGTCATGTGGTAGAGCTATATGATTGGAGCTTTGCTTTAAAAAAGAATAACCTGGAAATGAAGTGAAGGATGGATGGAAAATCAGAGAGAGAAGACACGGTAAGATAAATTAGAAGCTTATTTAAATAGAATAATCCTCAAGAGAGGTCATAAGAGATTAAAAAAAAAAAAAAGGTTGGGAACAGTATTGGGAAAAAAGGAACCAATGAAAGACATGTTCCTAGAGAGTATTTGTTTGTCTAAGCAAATTACTGTTGAATGTAAGGGCCCAAAACAAGCCCCCTTTTATCAGACAACTCCAGTGTTCAGCCTAGATAACTGGGAAGATGACGGTGTCATTAACAGTAAAAGAGACATCATTAGCAGGTACTGTTTTGGAGATGCTGATTTAAGCCATCAGAATCCTATAGGCCATGGAATTTGACGGGAAAAGTCTAAAGACAGATGACTATAGAAATGGCTTCAGTAATAGTTACCACTATTTGAGCATTAACTGTGTGTCATACGTATACATATCGTATGTTCAAGGCAGTCAGGGTGACTTGCTAAATTGGTCATGAGCTTCAGTATCTGATACATTAGATCTTGCCATCATTTCTGCCTGGAATAACCTATGCCTCATTTCTAACAGTTGTAGTAATTCGTTATCTGGCTAACGGACACCTTTTAAACCGAGACTTTCTGCATCCTTGCAGGATAGAGTTGGGATTGAGGTCTTTATCTGTAATCCCATGTATACTATGCTTCTCATACAGTCATAACCCACAGTTGGCTGTGAGTTATACTCACTTGTGGATACAACTTACATGACTTGGCTCTCTTTTTTTATTATTTTATTATTTTATTAAATTTATTGGGAGTGACATTGGTTAGTAAAATTATATAGGTTTCAATTGTACTTTTCTATAATACATCATGTATATATTGCATTGTGTGTTCATCCCCCAGAGTCAGTTCTCCTTCCATCACGATATATTTTACTCATTTTTCCCCCTTTTACCAATCCCCCTCCCCCTTTGCCCTCTGGGAAAAACTAAACTGTTGTCTGTGTCTGTGAGTCTTTGTTTCTTTGTCTTGTTCCTTTGTTACTTTCCGTTTCATATCCCATATGTAAGTGAGGTCATATGGTTCTTGAAATTTTCTGTCTGACTTATTTTGCTTAGCATGAATCTCAGTATCCATCCATGTTGTCACAAATGGCAATAATTCATCTTTTCTAGTGGCTGAGTAATATTCCATTGTGTATATATACCATATCTTGTTTATCCAGTCATCTGGATAAAGGATACTTTGGTTGTTTCCATGTCTTGGCCATGTCGTGAATAAGACTGCAGTGAACATCAGGGTACATGTATCTTTATGGATAAATGTTTTCAGATTTTTGGGGTAGATACCCAGGAGAGGGATTGCTGGATCGTATAATAATTGTATTCTTAATTTTTTGAGGAATCCCCATACTGTTTTCCATTGTGGCTTTACCAATTTCCATTCACACCAGCAGTGTATAAGGGTTCTTTTTATTCAACAGTCTCTCCAGCATTTATTATTATTTGTCTTGTTTATGACAAGCCATCCTAACAAGTGTGAGATGGTATCTCATTGTGGTTTTGATTTCCATTTCCCTAGTGAAGTTGAGCATTTTTTCATGTATCTGTTGGCCATTTTATGTCTTTTTGGGAGAAATGTCTGTTCAGGTCCTCTGCCCATTTTTCAATTGGATTGTTTGTTTTTTGTTGTTGAGTTGTACAAGTTCTTTACGTAATTTGGATATTAGCCCCTTATCAAAGGAGTTTTTTGGAAATACGTCTCCCACTCAGTTTGTTGTCTGTTTGTCTTGCTGATGGTTTCTTTTGCTGGGCAGAAGCTTTTTAGTTTGACACAGTCCCATTCATTTACTTTTGTTTTTACTTTCCTTGAGGTTGTGGTCAAATTCATGAAAGCCTCTCTGAACCCAAGGTTCATACTTTTAGTACCTATGCTTTCTTCCATGCAAATTATTGTTTCAGGTCTTATGTTTAGGACTTTGATTTTGAGTTAACTTTGGTACATGGTGACAGATAGCAGTCTAGTTTCATTCTTTTGCACGTGGCTATCCAATTTTCCTAGCACCATTTATTGAAGAGGCTTTCTTTTCTCTATTGTATGTTTTTGGCTCCTTTGTTGAAAATTGTCTGCCCATGTATATGTGGGTTTATTTCTGGGTTCTCAATTCTATTCCATTGGTCTCTGTGTCTGTTTTTCTGCCTGTACCATGCTGTTTTGATTATTGTAGCCTTGTAGTACAAGCTAAAGTCAGGGAGTGTGATACCTTCAGCATTGTTCTTTTTTCTTAGGATTGCTTTCGCTATCTGGGGTCTTTTATGATTCCAGACCAATCTGGTGATATTTTTGTTTTATTTCTTGAAAAAATACCATTGGGATTTTGATGGGGATTGCATTACATCTGTATATTGCTTTGGGTTAATATGGCCATTTTAACTATTTTGATTCTTTTAATCCCAGAATATCTTTCCATTTCTTTGTGTAGTCTTCAATTTCTTTTAAGAATGTCTTTTAATTTTACATGTATAGGTCCTTCACATCCTTTGTTAAGTTTATTTCTAGGTATTTGATCCTTTTAGTTGCAATTGCAAAAGTAATTGTTGTTTTTTTCATTTCTTTTTGTGAAATTTCATTGTGAGTATATAGGAATGCAATGGAATTTTGTACATTGATTTTGTATCCAGCAACTTTTCTGTATATGTTTATTGTTTCTAATAGTTTTTATTGACATCTTTAGGGTTTTCTATATAAAGAATCAAGTCATCTGCAAAAATGACAATTAACTTCTTCATTCCCAGTTTGGATATCCTTTATTTCTTTCTCTTGCCTGATTGCTCTGGCTAGGACTTCCAATACTGTGTTGAATAACAGTGGTGACAGGTGGCATCCCTGTCTTGTTCCTGATTTTAAGGAATAGCTTTCAACTTTTCACTATTAAATATGATATAAGCTGAGGGTTTGTCATATATGGCCTTAATTATGTTGAGGTACTTTCCTTCTATATCCATTTTATTATGTTTTTAAATCATAAATGGATGTTATATCTCGTCAAATGCTCTTTCTGCATCTATTGATATAATCATATGATTTTTATTTTTTATTGTGTTTATGTGGTGTATCACGTTGATCGATTTGTGTATGTTGAACCATCCTTGTGCCCCTGGGATGAAACTCACTTGGTTGTGATGTATAATCTTTTTAATGTATTGTTGCACTCGATTTGCTAGTATATTGTTTAGGATTTTTACATCTGTATTCATCAGAGATATTGGTCTGTAGTTTTGTTTTCTCATGTTATTCTTACCAGCTTTTGGTATCAAGGTAATGTTGGCCTTATAAAATAAGTTAGGAAGTATTGCCTCTTCTTCAGTCTTTTGGAAGAGTTTGAGGAGGACTGGTATTACGTCATCTTTGAATGTTTAATAGAATTCACTAGTGAAGTCTTCTGGTCCTGGATTTTGCTTTTGGGGAGGTTTTGGACGATTGTTTCAATTTCCTAACTGTTGATTGGTCTATTTAGATTTTCCAGTTCTTTGTGATTCCATCTAGGAAGGTTATGTATGTACTTCTAAGAAGTTGTCCCTTTCTTCTATGTTATTGAATTTGGTGGCGTGTAGTCCTTCATATGTTTCTCGTATGATTCTTTGTATTTCTGTGATATCCATCGTAACCTTTTCTCTTTAATTTCTGATTTTGTTTATTTGTGCTTTTTCCCTTAGTGAGTCTGGCCAAGGGCTTGCCAATTTTATTATTTTTTTCAAAGCATCAGCTTTTTGTTGCATTAATATTTTTCTATTGTCTGCTCTAATTTTTATTATTTCCTTCCTTCTCCTGACTTTGGGTTTCATTTGTTCTTCTTTTCCTAGTTCTTTAAGATGTATTGTTAGGTTGTTTATTTGGGATTTTTATTGTTTCTTGAGATAGGCCTGTAATGGTATAAATTTCCCTCTTAATACTTTTAATGCAGCTTTTGCTGCATACAAATAATTTTGATACAATGTGTTTTTATTCTCATTTGCTTCTATTTATCTTTTAATTTCTCCTTTATTTCTTCTTTGACCCAGTCTTTCTTTAATGACATGTTGTTTAATCTCCACATATTTGTGGTTTTTCCTGCTTTTATTTTGTAGTTGATCTCAAATTTCAAATCCTTGTGGGCAGAGAATATTCTTGGTATGATTTCAATCTTCTTATATTTGCTTAGGCTAGTTTTGTGTCCCAATAAGTGGTCTATTCTTGAAAATGTTCCATGTGTGCTAGAAAAGAATGTATAGTCTGGTGTTCTAGGATGAAGTTCTCTATAAATGTCAATTATGTCCATTAGATCAAATGTGTCATTTAAGGCTGATATTTCCTTATTGATTTTCTGTTTTTGGATGATCTATCCATAGCTGTCAAGGGCATATTTAGATTCCCTACTATAATTGTGTTTCTGTCAGTTTCTCCATTTAGTTCTGTTAGTAGATGCTCTATATGTTTTGGTGCTCCCTGATTGGGAGCATGTATATTGAAAAGTGTTATGTCTTCTTGTTGTATTTTCGCCTTTATCATTATGAAATGTCCATCCTTGTCTCTTGTTACCTATTTTATCCCGAAGTCTGTTTCATCGGCTATAAGTATAGCTACACTTACTTTGCTCTGAATGTCGTTTGCTTGGAGTATCATTTTCCACCCTTTCACTTTGAGTCTGTATTTGTCCTTGTAGCTGAGATATGTCAGTTGGAGGTAGCATATAGTTGAGTTTTGTTTTTTGATCCAATCTGCTACTCTGTGCCTTTATGTTGGTGAGTTCAGTCCATTTGCATTTAGGGTGGTTATTGATATATGAGAGTTTTCTATAGCCATTTTCTCTTTTCTGGAGTTTTCTGGTAGCTTGGTGTCTCCTTTCTTTTTTTGCCTTTGTATTTCTGTCTGTTATTTTATTTTGGTGGTGTTTTATGATATTTTCTCTCTGTTTCCTCTTTTTTCATGTTATGTGTCTCAGTTCTGTATTTTTTTTTTTTTGAGTGATTAGTATTAGGTTTATATAAAAGACAGTTCCATATATACAACAGTCCTTTTTCTAAAGCATGCTTCTTATTTCCATTCCCCTTTGCAAGTTCGGACCTTTACTCCCTCCCCTTTTATGTTTTTGTTGTCATAAATTATCCCTACTTTTGCTGTGAGTTGATTTCTGAGTTGCAGTAGCAAATTGTCTTTTTCTTTCTTTTTTTATGTTTTTATCTTCTTACCCTTATGTTATGTTTAAGTGTATAGTGCCCTGTTCTGTGTAGGAGTTGCCATTTCCTGCTTCTGTCTGTCCGTTAGCAATCTTGCTCATGGTTTTGTATCCTTTTGTATTTGTGTTTTAGGTCGAATAGGTCTCCTTCAGTATTTCCTGTAATGCAGGCCTTGTGGTGGAAAATACCCCCAGGTTCTGTATATCTGGAATGGTCTTTATTCCTCCTTCATATTTAAAGGATAACTTTGCAGGATATATTATTTTTGGCTGGAAATTTCTCTCTTACAATAGTTTCAGTATTTGATTCCACTCCCTCCTGGCTTGTAGAGTTTCTGCTGAAAAAGCTGATGATAATCTAATGGGGTTCCCTTTATAGGTTACAGCATGCCTTTCCCTGGCTGCCTTGCAAATTCTTTCTTTGTCATTAATTTTTGACAGTTTCAAAATAAAGTGCCTTGGAGAAGGCCTTTTGGGATTGAGGTAATTTGGTGGTCTATTTGCTTCTTGGCTTCAAGGAGCCAGTTCTTTTCATAGGTTTGGGAGGTTCTTGTCAGCTATTTGTTTGAATAGACTATCGGTACCCTTCTCCCTCTCTTCTCCTTCTGGTATGCTCGTTATTCTTATATTGATCATTCTGTTACAGTCAGATAGTTCTTGTAGAGTTCTTTCATTTCTTTTAACTCTCAAGTCTTTCTTTTCTTCTATCTGTGTCATTTCCAGATTTCTGTCTTTGATATCACTAATTCTTGTCTCCATTTGGTCAGCTCTATTTCCTAAGCTTGCTATTTCATTCTTCATCTCTTTTATTGAGTTCTTCAGCTCCAGAATTTTTATTTGGTTCTTTTTTAAAATTTTAATCTCTTTTGTAAAATATTCATTTTGTTCATTGATTTTATTTCTGAGTTCATTAAAGTGCCTGTCTGTGTTTATTTGCAACTTGTTGAAGTTTTTCAGAACTGCAATCTTGAATTCTCTGTCATTTAAGTCATATATTTCCATGTCTTTAAGTTCACTTTCTGGAAATTTTTCATTTTCTTTCTGAGCTGCCTTGTTACCTTGGTTATTCATGACAATTAATGAATTATTTTTTCTCTTCATGGGCATCTACAGGAGTAGATTCTGCAGCAGGTTGATATAAAGAGGTTTTTCTTTTGCTTTTCCAGTATGTGGTGCTGGAATGTTTTATTTTCTCCCTCTTCCATTGTTTTGGCTGCTCACAGGTTGGGAGATTTCCTTGGGAGATGAGTTTCTCTTCTGTGACCAGGTTGCCTCAATTTCAGGGCACTATCCCTGTGGGAGGATGTAGTGGGCAATGGGGTTCTGAGCCTCTGAAATACCAGTGTTGCCCCTGCAACCCGATGCAGAGTTGTGCATCTCAGCAGACCTCAGTGCCCCCACTGCGGTCAGCCTAGAAAGGTGGGTTGTCATAGGCTGGGAGAGTTGGGCTGGGAGAGAGCCTGCGGCCCTGCCCTCTTCTGAGCAGTCGTGACTGCTGGACCACAGCTGCCTCATCCCTACAGCTCCTTCCTTGTCACTGGAATTGCTGCACTGCACTGTGCGTCCTCCACTCAGGAGCTGTCTCTGCAGTTCTCGGGACTGTAGATATTCTGCTCTTTAATTTGACACTGCTACCAAGTTTCTTCTTTCTGGGGCCCGCTCCTAGCACTGGGACGGTGCAATGGAGGCGGCCAAGCTCCATGGCTTTGTTTTCTGCCTGGTGGTGAGGCACTGCAGTTGTCAGAGCCCTTCTGTATTTTGTCTTTGCCCCAAGGTCTCTGCCCCAATTGCTGGGTTCAGCCGTATTATATACTGATTCCCTCAGGCAGGGTTACTGGGGCCACAGAAGATGCTCCTGCCATCTCAGTCCTCTCCCAAGACTGCAGTGAGCTCCGGGCTGGGTCCCATGGCCCCCGTCTCTGCTCTTCTCCCTTGCCTCCTCCCCTGTTTGCCCCGATTCGCCCACCTTCAGATGTTTCGATGCACAGATCTCTCAGACATGTTTGTGTGTTGCATAGGGAGTCTTTTGTTGAATTATAGCTGTTTAATTTGTTGTAATTTCTAGGGGAGATATCAAGGCGAACCCCTCATGGCACCGTGTTTCTGACATCACTCCTATGACTTGGCTCTCTCACCTAATTACACAATTCTTACGTGACCAATTTTATTTTATTTTATTTTTTGGCCACACATCTGCCTTTATTGTGGGCAGCCAGGGGGACACTTCCAGCCATAGTTAAAAAAATTAAGTTACAAAAGCAGGGATTTGGTGAAGCTGCCTGTTTGGAATCCTTAGGAGCTCATACATAGATACTGACCCAGAGCAGCAGGAAGAGGGGACCCCAAAGTCTATGAAGAGCAAGTCCACCAAGGAGATGAGGAGCTCTTTGTAGCTCCCGAGTGTAATTGGTGGAGGTGACCTCATAAACAAAGAACCAGGATGGGAAGAACATGCCAGTGGCAGACAGCACCACGGTCAGATGGGGCGAAACAGCAAGGTGACCCCGGCTGGTGTATCTGCTCGTGGCCTCCAGCTCCACTTTGCTGGGCGCTAGGTAATCCGCCGCTCCACAACTGGAAGTGTGACATTTATTTTTCATGTTTTATTTTCTTAATCTCCTCAGTACACTGTCTTAGGTATACCAGATGCTCAGTTAATGTTTATTGAATGAATAAATGTTTGTGCTTGTAGATCTCAATAATTAGGATAATTAATTTGGGTTTATGAAGCATATGAGCTTGAGAAGCTGATAAGAATATGATGCGTGTGTTAATTTAATGAGATCACCTTTTTAAGAAGACTGAGACCTTTATTGATATTTATATTATACTTTAAAATCTTTACATTTAAGTTGGGTTTTGATTTTCCTGGAGAAATTTTTGAAAGTGTAGAGTTCTGATATTTTAAATGGGAATATTAAGACTTTCAACACGATGGACCATGATAAAGAGAGGGCTCCAAGCATCCTGGTGAATAAAAATACTCATATAGCTAACAAGCTCTGCTGGAATTATAGCTGCCATTCCATAATAAACCCAGTCTGCAGGGGCTTGAACATACAAATATAATAATTGCAAAATTTCATTGTTAAGGAGATTTGGTCAAACCGTAGACTGATATGGTTAATCGGTGGAGATGTACTAGGACAGGGGAATTTTAAGGCAACATTGAATAAGGAGGAAGCCTTGTGTTCTAGTGGTGAAGGGAGACTATTCTTGCACAGGAATGGGTGAGGCAAAGAATCAGAAGGTAGGTATCGCTGATGCAATGGTGGTTATAGACTAGGGATGGTTTATTCCTACTGGTTGTGTGTTGTGATCCCCATTTGAGTATTGATTACTGTCTAGTATCATATTCCTCAAGCAGTTTTTATATGTTTCATCCATATACATAGTCTCTGTCTTCTTTCTGTCTTTGCTTTATCTTTTTATATCAACATTTTGGGAACTAGATTTTGGCAACAATATTATTGGAGAATATTATTAGAGAATAGCAGTATAAAATGTGTTTGTGTTGTTATTTTGTTCAGTCTTAATCTAGCTCTCAGTTTTTATTGATACCTTTAGCTTTTATCATAGTATACCTTGTCTCTCTTCTTTTTTTTATCCCCATCTTCTTTCTCTTTATTTTTCCTCTTCTCCCTTTCATCTGCTTTTCTTCCTTTTCCCAGATTTCTTAATCTGATAATTGCTCAGGAATTTTTGTTCAAGGAGGTCAAAATGCTTCTATCTATGTTATTTTGTTTATGCTCAAGACAAATGTAACAGAAAGGCAGAAGGCACAAGAAAACTACATTCCCACAATTCTTGAGCTACAATGTGTTTTGGAATTCAGAATTTTAAGGATTTTAGATAAGTAATGTAATTTTATAAAAGTAAATTCTATATTATGTTACATTTTTAGGAGTGTCTCGGCAGCATCCCCCTGCTCAAAAATAGCACTATTTTTAGTGAAACAATATTCATAAAAAATAAAAAAAATAAAGACTAAAAAGACTCAGGTAAGAATTGCTACCAAATGAATTTTGGTGCCAAACATCTGAGAAAATATATTTTCAAAAAATTTCAGAGCTTTCTGGATTCCAGAATTGTGAAGTCGGGATTGGGCACTGTTGTTAGGCCTTGCCCAGACCAGCTACAGTGGTCTCCATCCCCACCCATGTCCCCATGACATTTCCTGTCCCTGTGTGCTCCAGTGCCTGATACATGCACCTATGGCTCTGCCTGAAGGCATTCCACATTCCATAGCAGCAAGAGCATGCCCTGCTCCAGCGTGAGGCACCCTACAATTCCAGGGGTTAGCACCCCAAAGGGAGCAGTGCTCAGTTGCAGGTGGGAGTTGGTGAATACACACACTGATTTCTGAACCCCTCAGGTGGTTCCCAGCAGTCTCCCCATGTTCCCAGAGGGAAGCAGCCCCGATTGCCCACAATGGTAATCTGTTCACCAGTGTACCCTGTATTGCTTTTTTCCCCATCCTACCTCACTTCCCCACTCCCTTATAGTTGCTCCTGATATCACCTCCCGTATAGATTACATGCACTCAAATCGTCCTCTCAGGGTCTGCTCTGGGATTGGGAGTAACCCATGCTAAGACATGAACCCCCAAATAGAGCCTGGATCTTGGATTAAAGAACAGTGTTCTTGCAGACTTTCATGTGGTTGTTAACCACTGTTATTCATTTTAAATTTCTTAACTGAGAGTTACGGGATTTTATTAGAGTAAGAGGAACATGTTACCAATTTATAACTGCCACTGTTCATGTTTGTACATACTGCTGGCTTTCCTGCTGCTGCTGCTGCTGCTGCTGCTGCTGCTGCTGCTGCAGTTTCCTCTTCCCACTTCCCTTATTGTGAGCGCACTGTCACTTTGAAAACCCTGGCTATGATTTTAAAAATCTTAGCTGATAATTATTTTAAGTTTTTACTCCCATTCTCAGTGAAAATGCTTATTCTTCTGTCTTTAAGGCACAAAGAAATTGATCTCCAATGGTTAATTCTCTGGCTGATCCATGGGGTTAGCAGGGTGATTTGGTCTGGAGAAGCCTTTCTTGCACCCTCAGATTGCATCATGTTGGTTGTGCGGCTGAGTCTGGCCCTGTTATTTGTTGCTGTAAATGATTTTGTGTTCCCTTTCTTTCTACTGAATTGCTTGAGTTACAAGTTAAACTTCTTGACACAACTTTAAATCCATTTTTTAAAAAGTGAAATTCGTTTATAGAGGAACTGAAATCATTAATTACGTTGTAGCTCCTTGTCCGTTATATGATACACGTATCGCTGTGGGTATAGTGCTCTAAACATCTGCTCAATAGTCCCTTATAGCGGCACAAGAATGCTTTTACATGACTGCAATAAAGTAGCAGATGCTTCTTAACAACAACTTCCCAATTCATTTAGGAAACAAGTCAGTTCTGGATTTGGTTTTTCCTCTAAGTGTGGCAACTGTGCAGGCAAACGATTCCAAGGAGGTTAGAACTGACAAATCAAGTCATTCTGTATAATTTTTAGGATGCTGCAAGTTAGTCTAAAAGCCTTATCTAATAGCACTTTAATAAAATTAGCACGTTTCTTACTATGCAAATAATTCTTTATCATTATAAGTAACCAGAAAAATACATTAATTCAGCATTACCAGCATAAGCTTTTTTTTATTTTCTTTAGAAACTTCTGTTCCATGTTGATTTATCATTAGCATTATAAATAGAAAAAGTGGTTGAATGCCCAGGATTGGTAACAGGGAGACCTGGGGGCCCAGCAATTGGAAATCAAACACAGTTCCTCCCAGGAGCAATTTCTGTCTCCTCAGAGACAGATCATGAGACATTAGCAATGTCCACATGTCCCTTTGCACCGGCCTTGGCAGCGCTGGCCTTCTTAGTACAGCAGGCCAGTCGTCCCTAGGGTTTGTTCTGACGTGTGCCAGAGAAGCCACCGCTGCTGCCCCACGATCCCCTCTTCGCCCTGTCCTGTTCTCTGGTACAGAACCTGCACAGTCAGTGGTTCATTAAGATTTTCCTGTTCAGGAAAACTTCTCAATGGCAAAGACTCTTGGCAGGCTAACCATGTCCAGCCTGTAACGTTTTGTTGTTAAGTGTATCAGGTCCCTTTCCTCTGCAGATCAGATCAGAAGGGTTGGATTTGGGAGCTTTGTATGAAAGAGGAAAACAAGGTCATGACAAGATAGATGTAGGGGATGCCAAAGATCAATTTTGCCTTCTTCATTATTTTGTTTAACAATGGTCTGAGTGACAGCATAGAGTCTTTAAAGGATGCACGCAGCTAGAGGGCTTGCAAAACAATCCACTGCCATGTGGGAAATCACATTAGGGCCACTATTGATACGGACTTTTTAAATGAAGCTTTACTAATATATAAACATGGACGCATGCTGGGTCTTCATGCAGTTCATTTGTCAGATGACCAGGTATCACACATGTTGCTCAAGATAACAGCAAGGCAGCAGTGGTAGCCAGGCAATAGGACGGAGCTGACAGTGGTGGCCTCACTCCTTCAGGGGCTGGTGACACACTGCGGTTACTATGCCCTGCGTTACCCTGGATGCTGTCGTCCAGTCTGAGTTAACACCCTCCTACTTGGCAGACTATGGGCTTTAATGATTCCTCCTTTAAAAAAAAGGGAAAACTCTAACAAACAAAAATGTAGCAGTATGTAAAAACAGCAGTATAAGCAAATCATTCAAAAAATGGCTCTCCAAATTTGAAATTAAGATTACGTGAGATAGGATTTATATTTACTATTGTTAATAATGACCCTCGACCTGCATGTATGTTGTGCCTGACAGTAGCATGAAGCCCTGTATGTTGGTTAACAACTCACTGAAAAGTATCTAGAATATGAAGAGCAACCTCTAACAACTACAGAAGGGGATTGAAATGTGAGCGTCATGATTTACTAAGCACAGCCAGTGACAGACGTCTTCTATGTGGATCTGTGGATCTTTCTTAGCTATTGCTACCATTATAATCACTATCAAAAAAAAAAAAAAAAAGACCTTTGAAATGCTGTATCACAATTAAGATTTAAAACAAAACCGAAAAGTACAGCATATTCAAATTGCTTTCATTAAAATATTACTGGTGAAGAAAGTATCTTCACTGTTAATAAATAAAATAACTATATTTGTCCGTAATACTTTATTTACCGTGTTGATTTACACCTTTGGAACCCTGGGCTGTTTGTCTAGGTGCAGATTAGAATGGGATTTTTTATCAAGAGAAAGGAAATCACCTCTGGCTCTTCAGAGTCGGTTTTGAATTAAGGCTGCTGCCCTTAAGTGTAGGAGAGGCAGGACTGCTCGGCAGGCAGGATCCTGCATTTGGAGTCTGGGTGTCTGATCACCTAGGATTGTGTTCAGGCCTGGCTCTCGGCAGCACTGGCTCTGAAGCCAGGGGCCCAGTGAAAGGCAGGAAACTGGGTGCTCATTTGCATGCTATTTATAAGTGTGACCATTTTAAAGTGTTAACTTTTTCAACAGATACTTTAAAAATCAACATTTTTGCAACAGTATTCAGCCTCAACCACTAGACCAGAAAGCTGAGTGCAAAATGGGCAAGATGCCCATAGAAGGCATGAGGGCAAAGGGACAGCCAAGGTCCTTTCATGCTCAGAACAAAGCAGGGTGGGAAGGCCACTGCTGTCGGTACCCAGATCGTCACCTAACTAAAATAATTACTTGGGAGATATTTTTCCTTCATCTTTGTCTTATCCTTTAAGGTTTTCCATTTTAACATGTTGTATAATATATATGGTATATTCTACAGAAATACAGGTTCATAATTGATGAAAAGGTAAATATACACATATTAAAGATAAGTGCTTAAATTTTTTGACTCCTGGAGTGACAGTCAAAAAATATTCATAGACCTCTGATTTATAGATGAAAATGGCAACAGGTTATACTCGCTCCATTTATCTTATTTAACAAATACTGTTTGAATGCCTACTATTTGTCCAGTACAGTTCAGGATGCTTGGGATACCTGAGTGAGTAAGGCAGGCGCACACCCTGGCATCCAGGCACTCCCATTCTAAGGGCTGTGTGTGTTGCCATAGCAGGAGAAGCCATTCCCTGACCTCAGACCAGGTAAGGCCCAAAGATACCTCCTTACACTCTTATACCACTTGCAGCAATATAATCAAATAATTGTCTGTGCAATGATTTGTTTTCCCCCACCCTCCTTCTCGTTATAAGCTAAGTGAGAACAAAGATTGTGTCTGTTTTATTTCCCAGTATCACTCCAGTGGTGGCACCAAGCCCAGTGCAGTAGATGCTCGATGAGCATTAGTGAACAAATGTGTATGTGCTCTGTCCACACACACGCCTCACATGTGTGCACACATATGTGTGTGACCAAAGCTGAGAACGAAACTTGAGGGGCGTTCTCAAGCAGAAACTATTGCTGAGGGTAGGAGGACGTGTAGTGAACAAAACAAAGAGTACAAGGAGACGTTTTAGTGGGCTGCAAGAAGTTGGTTAGGAAGATGTGGGGGCGGTTAAAGGTAACAAGGGTGACAGACTCTAGGTGATAAGGCAGTCTGGTGAACTTGGATAATAAAAGCGTTCCTAAAAATCTGTCTGGGTGGATGTTATGATCGTTGAACTAAAAATAAACCTTGGGAAATGTGATTAGGATATTAAAAAGGGTCAGTGCTACATACAACTAGTTTATACCTGAAAGAGCTGAAATAAAAATGGTTAAAATCTCACACGCCAAATTTATAGATGTGGTAAAATTATATATATTCTGGGAGCTATGTGCATTTTTTTCTCGTAGCACTTACTGTGATGATAATTGTATTGTTATTTGTGTGATTATTGAACATATCTCCTCCCTTTAGGGCACGATGTCTGTTGTTCTTCCCACTGCTTCCAGCCACTGAAACGATGTCTTAGAACAAGGCTTGGAAGTTATGGCTACTGCCTATTTGTGTATACAAGCTAAGATTGGTTTTTACACTTTCTGTATGGTTGAAAAAGAATCAGAAGAATAGTGTATCATGACATTAGCATTATCTGAAATTTAAATTTTAGTGTCCATAAATAACATTTTATTGGGACAAAGCCACACTCATTAATTTACATATTGTCTAGGCTGCTTTCATGCTACAATGACAAAGTTAAACGGTTTTGACAGACACATGCAATACAGAAAGCTTAAAATATTTACTGTCTGCCCCATTAAGAAAATGTTTGCGGACCTCTGGTCTAGAACGTAGAAGATACCCTGTAACATTTGATGAGTGAATGAGTAAGTTAATCAATATACCTACTATGAGACAGATAGTTTTACACTTTATCTTGTTTAATACACCCTAAACAAAGGAAAAGTGGGTAGAAAGCACCATCATTGAACAAGAAAGGAAACTGAGACTCAGAGGGATTAAGTGATCTGCCCATCCAGTGAGTGCCAGAGCCAGGAATTGAACTCAGGTCTAACTCCAGATTCCATGCCCTTTGCCACGTTTGACTATAACTATTCTTCTCTAATATCTAAATGATTTTATATGAGATTTTTGAGTGAATCCTTACACCCCAGTTGAAAGATGAGAACTTCCATTGTTCTCTTATTGCTGCTTAAATAGTACATGGTATGATCAAAAGATACCATGAATGTTTAAATAAAAAATACATATATTACAATAAAAGACACATTGTCATTTGTCCCCCTCAAAAATAATCCCTCTCACTTTGAACACACTTATCCCATTGTTCTTGTCACTTTCTGAAGCAGTTCTGGAAGTCCTGTTTCATGAATGTCTTTACTTCATCCTCCATCATGACAACACTCCATGTCACACTTGGCTTCTGGCAATTTCTGTCAAATAAAAACATTACGGTGTGTCCTCATCCACCTTATTCACTGATCTGGCGCCGTGTAACTTCTAACTCTTACCCAAAATCAAAATGACTATGAAAGGTAAATGTTTTGAAAAGATTCAGGACATGGAGGCAGCCATGACAGCGCAACTAAAGACACTCACAAAAGAGGACTTCCAGAACTGCTTCAGAAAGTGGCAAGAATGATGGGCTAAGCGTATTGGAAGCAAGGGGGAGTACTTTGAGGGGAATTAATGGCAATGTGTCTCTTACTATAGTAATTCTTTTTATTTAAACATTCACTCTAGCTTTTGATCACACATACCTCATATTATTTAAACGCAGCACCCGGTCTTTGCACAGTGCCTGGCATAGGTAGGGCTTGTGGAACTCTTTAAAGGATCCTCCTGTTAGGAAAGCCCCATTCACATCCACCTAATCCAGAGATGGTTCTGAGGAAGGGGAAGAAGCTGATGGCTTATGTGATCCTTCAGAATAGTTCTCTGCTCCTTCCTAGATGTGATGTTTCCTGTGCCTGTGGTGAGTTCATGCTGTAGGATCTGAATTACCACAGTGCTTGCTTTTGGTCTATTTATCAAAACCTTATCATTTTCACTCTTTGGCAGTGAAATTTACTCACTTGTGGATTTGAGTATAGAAGTTTATTCATATGCTGAAGGAATTTGCAGTTTATTCATCAAGACATTTAAAAATCTCACTTGTTTAAATTAGGGTAGTGCTCTCTCTTACTTTAGAAAATGACTGCAGCCAAACCTCAGCCTATTGGATTCAATGATCATCATTCTTTTAAGGCTCATCATTTATCATCCCTTCAGGAAATCTAATGTGACACCCGAAGATAGAAAAAAATTGAAAAGAGAGCAAAAGTTCACCAAGTAGAGATGCAGGTCCCTTTATAAGATTCTGCTTATTACTTCTAAAAATACAATAAGATGGTATTAAAGAAGACCTTAAGATGGACTTGTATGGATGGGCAAACTGAGGTCCACGGGCTGCAGCTTGTTTTTGTAAATGAAGTTTCACTGGAGTATAGCCACTTCCATTTGTTAACTTGTTGCTGACAGCTGCTTTCATGCGACACTAGCAGAGACCTTGTGCCCCAAAAGCCTGAATTGCTTACTATATGGCTGGTCCTTTAAGAAAATGTTTACAGAACTCTTGAACTAGGGATATAAGAAAAATTAGAAGGACTAGGACTTTTTTTTTAATATGGAAAAGAGAAATCTGAAGACAGTACATTGGTTTATACTTTGCAAAGGATGTTATTAAAAAATGACTCTTGTTTCTTAATTTTATGCAAAGATGAACCTAATGGAAACTGATTTACCCTGTAGCACAGAGAAGAATTTCCTGGCTCTGGAGTTAAAACCTAGAATACTTATAAGGCAAGTCTTACACATTGGTGGTTACACACACGGTGCAAAATTTACTCCTTTTGATTAGTGTTATCAGCTACCATTCTGCTGCTGAACGTCATAATTGAATAAGGAGTAATATACTCTTTGCATTAATGGCCATTGATACTGTAGCAATAATTAATCAATCAATCAAAAGAAAAAGGAGACAATGAAGGGGTTTTTGGATAGGAGGAAATAAAGGAAAGGGCCCGTGAAAGATCCTCCGTCCATGGGAGTGGGGGTGGTGAGCTGATGTCTCAGGTTAGTGGAGGTGCATTGGGATCCCATGGAGAGGAGACCAAATGAGATGAGAAGCCAGCGAGGGCAAACTGGCTTAGGGCATAATTTTGAGTCTTGGGAACTGGGCTTTTCTGATGCTATGGTCCCGTAGACCATGTTATCTTAAGGAAAGAATCCCAAAGTAGACCCTCCACATCTATGTGAGACAAGGCTTCCTGGAGTGGTGTGCTGACCTCCTGCATTAGCATCACCTGGAGTGTTGTAAACAAGGCGGATTCTTAAGTCCCATCCCGGAACTACTGAGTTCAAAGGCAGAAATTTGAGGGTGGAGCCCAAGAAGACATATATTTAACGTTCCTTACCCTCCCAAATCTGACAGTTTTTGAAAAGTGAAGGAGTGGGCTTGGGGGTAGGGGCTTAGGTGAATGCCCCAGCTCTGTTTCTTACTTGCTGGCTGACCTTGGGCTTTCCTCCTAAAGCACGAGAGCAAATGACATAATGTGCATAAATGTGCTTATAAAACTATAAACCCTCATAACTGACACTGGTCTTTCTTATGTAACATGCAAAGAAAGGGAGCTCTGAATAGAAACACGTTTGACTGATTCTGAAGCTCAGAATACCAGGTACAAGTCTTTCCCTCTTCCGTAGGTTAGTCATGATCTCCATAAGGAATTTCTGATTGTCAAATCCTTTATCCTGTTAATTCTTTGGCTTTAATGGCTGAGGAGTCTTAAAAAATAAATAAGAAGAACTTAACTTTTCTTTTAAAAAGTCCTTCTGAGTTCTTCTGATTTTTTTCTAGGAACACAATGCTTTTTATCTATTTTTCTGATTTACAGACTAATTGTCATTGGCATACAATAGGTGCTGTGAAGTATTATTACTCTTCCCTCCTGCCAGGGAACTTGTGTCTCTAGTATGGAATCTAAGAGACAGCCTCTTCCGTGGACCGTGTGTACTCAGCCTATTTGCTAGCTGCCCAGCTCTGAGCTCAAGCTGTCTTCCTGTCTCCCGCACAGTCCTAAAGGAAACGGCCTGAGAAGCACGATGGAGACAGATACAAACATCCAGAAAATGGCCAGATGTGTTTTGGAGGGTTTCTGCATCCCCTCCCTCCTGCTTTTCCCTTGAGCATGCCAGGCAGGAGAGAAGGATTTAATCCCACAGGAGACAGATTCTTTCTCTCAGTGGGAACGCATATTGGCCATGCTGATGCTAATTCACTCCCCTCTGATGGAACTGGGAGAGCAAAGAATGGTGTCTCTTTATTTTCCTTTTTTTTTCTTCAAAAATCAGAAGTAGTGGTGATAATATTACTGGGAAGGGGGGAGCCTTCCCTGAGATGGTATTCTTGGGATCATCTCCGTGAACACCCCTTGTTGTCTCACTGTCACCCAGGATGCTGTCAGACACATGGCTGCCTGTGGTGAACCCTGTCTTATCTACCAGATACTCCATTCACAGTTGCTAAAAGAATGCCATCACTCGCAAAGGTTCTTGTGACAGTCACTTACTCAAAGCCACACAGGTCATTCTAGGAGTAAAGATAGTGAAAAGACCATCTCAATATCAAATGATAAGCTGTGAAACAAAGGACCTGATTATGGAAAGTCTCACATAGGTTATTTTTATAATTCACCTTGAATGTTTTAATAATTAAAATTCTTTTCTTCTTAAGGCATTGTTTTTTTCTTTGGTTTGTCAAAGGCTTCGGCAGTCTTCCTCACTTCTGAAAATATTAGGCTGTTGGCTCAGGAAAATCCCAGTTTGTTACATAGCCCATTTTCCCATTGTGCTAAGATGGCTTATGTGTCTACACATGGATCCAGCTAAAGACTGTCTCAGAACCAGCTCTTCCTCTATGTCACTCTGGCTTCTTGGCTATGATTCTGGCCCATTAATGTTAGGTTTGCATTAAAGACCTGACTGGTAGAAGATAAACAAATAGACTCTCATTCCCTCAAGGGACAATATGAATAAAGCTCATTAGTTATGTTCGCTCAGTAACAGTAATAGAGATTTTTAGTGATAGAAGAAAAGTTTTCCTTCTTTCAATTACTTTTCCCTGCAGGCTAAATAGAGATATGGATCTCATTTCCTAAGCCCAATATACTATTTGGGTTTGCTTTCAATAAAATATCTATGAAATGTCTCCAGCATGATCCCTGTTTAATGGATTTAGTTGTAAAGCTTAATTCATATCAGATTTTCTAAGTGAGAGATCACTGTCAACTTATTGTTAATTGAATTCAATAAAATCAAGGTTTCTATAATTAATGTGAACCACTTAATCTTTTAGCTCCTTGAATGAATGTAATTTTCTAAACACAGGTATCTTCTCATTTAATGAGATAGCAACATTTTGAGGAAAATAAGTGTACATGTGACTCTTTTTCTAATAACTCTTAATATCAAATGAAGTATACCCAAGTCCTTTTAAAAACATAATAAGAGAATAAAAATAATAAAATATTATCAAACTTACCCAAAATGTTAATATTATGTTGTCCAGAGTATTGGAACAAATTAAGTATAGTAACAGTGAGGAAGTGGCATCGTACAAAGAACAATGGTTTTAGTCAGTAGACATGGGCTATATGCCTACCTGTGCCTCTAACTACCTGGTTGACATTGGGTAAACCACCAACCCTTCTGGGCCTTGTTCATATCTGCAGGATGACTGTTGGGCTAGATGGAATGATTCAAGTTCCTTTCACTATTAGAGTTCTGTGATTCTGTATGCTGTAACATGGAATCAGAAATATTTGTTATCATTATTTTTTTTTATTTTAGAGGATTTAAAGTATTCACAAAAGTAGACAGAAGAGTATGATAATGAACACCCATGGACCCATCAAGCAACCTCTGTCATCATCACCCCATGACCAGTCATGCCCCTCTCACACCTCCCTCCTCTGACCCCTCTCCTGTGTGACTATAAAGCAAATCCCAGATCTTAGACGCTCTTTATCAACATAATCCCTTTGCCATCTGTACTGTTAGCACTTGAGGTCCTAGAAATTTTATTTTGTTTTTAACAAGCCTCAAATTGCTTCACTATTTCTTTCCTTTTCATTTTTTAATTGAAAATTTTGAGAGAACTGTACATTTACATGCAGTAATAAGAAATAATGAGAAAGATCCCATGTACCCTTTACCCAATTTCCCCCAGTGGTAACATCTTGCAGAACTATAGTATAATAGCACAGTCAGGATATTGGCATGGATACAGTTCACTGATCTGATTCAGACTTCTCCAGTTTTACTTGTGTGTGTGTTTGTGTGTGTGTGTGTGTGTGTGTGTGTATTTGGTTCTACAGAGTTTTATCACATGTGGAGTTTCGGGTACCCACAACCACAGTCAAGATACAGAATGGTTCCATCACCACAAGGATTCCTCATATTGCTCTTTTGTAACCATACCCACTTCCCTCCACAGCACCCCCCAAAACTGATCTTCTCTCTGTTCTTCATTTCTAAATTAGTTATTTCAAAAATATTATATAAATGGAAGCATACGGCCTATAACCTTTTTGTTTTATTCCAAAAGGTTTTATTTTATTTTTCAATACAGTTGACATACAATATTACATTTGTTTCAGATATACAGCACAGTGATCAGACATTGATATGCTGTATGAAGTGATCACCCCGATAAGCCTAGTACCCATCTGACACCATTTGTAGCTATTACAATGTTATTGACTATATTCCCTATGCTGTACTTTACATCCTCGTGACTATTTTAGTAACTGGAAATTTGTACTTTTTAATCCCTTTTACCTTTGTCACCCATCCCTGCAACCCCCTTCTCTCTAGTGACCACCAATTTGTTCTCTGTATCTATGAGTTTCTGTTTTGTTCATTTATTTAGTTTTTTTTAGATTCCACATGTAAATGAAATCATATGGTATTTGCCTTACTCTGTCTGACATACTTCACTTAGTACAATACCCTCTAGGTCTATCCATGTTGCAAATGGCAACATTTCATTTTTTGTATGGCTGAGTAATATTCCATTGTATATATGTACCACTTCTTCATCTAATCAGCTATCTGTGGACATTTAGGTTGCTTCTATATCCTGGCTATTGTAAATAATGCTGCAATGGAAAAAAAAAAAAAAAAAATATATATATATATATATATATATATATATATATATATATATATATATATATATATCTTTTCGAAATAATGTTTTGGATTTCTTTGGATAAATACCCAGAAGTAGAATTGCTGGGTCAGATGGTAGTTCTATTTTTGATTTTTTGAGGAGCCTCCATACTATCTTCTATAGTGGATGCACCAATTTTCAATCCTACCGCCAGTGCACAAGGGTTCCCTTTACTCCACATTCTCTCCAACACTTGTTGTTTGTTGCTTTATTGATGATATCCATATGACAGGTGTGAAGTGATGTCTCATTGTGGTTTTAATTTGCATTTTCCTGATGATTAGTGATGTTGAGCATCTTTTCATACGTCTATTGGCCATCTGTATGTCCTTTTTGGAAAAATGTCTATTCTGGTGCTCTGCCCATTTTTTTGATCAGGTTGTTTTGGGTTTTTTTGGTGTTAAGTTGTATGAGATCATTATATATTTGGATATTAACCCTTTATCTGATGTATTATTGATGAATGTCTTCTCCCATTTAGTAGGTTGTCCTTTCACTTTGTTGATGATTTCCTTTGCTGTGCAAAAACTTTTTAGTTTGATGTACTTATGTTTGCTTACTTTTCTTTTGTTTCCCTTGCTTGGGGAGACATATAAAAAATATTGCTGAAAGTGATGTCAAAGATTTTACTGCCTATATTTTCTTCTAGGAGTTTTATAGTTTTGGGTCTTACATTTAAGTCTTTAATCCATTTCGAGTTTATTCTTATATATATGGTGTAAGAAAGTGGTCTAGTTTCATTTTTTTGCATGCATCTGTCTAGTTTTTCAACAGTTTATTGAAGAAACTATATATTCTTTGTATATCCTTTCTTCCTTCATCATAGATTAGTTAATCATATAGGTGTGGACTTATTTCTGGGTTCTCTATCCTGTTTCATTGGTCTGTGTCTGTTTTTATGCCAATACCATGCTGTTTTGATGACGATAGGCTTGTACTGTGTTTGGAAAGACCTAACCAGACAATCAGCTCTAATGTGTCTTTTGGAGCAAATATTAATATAAGACCCAGTATTATATTTATTATATTACATTATATTATGTTATATTATATTATATTCCCAATCTTATAGTAAAATAGGACCGGGTCTTATATTAATTTTTGCTCCAAAAGACTCATTAGAGCTGATTGTCCGGCTAGGTCTCATTTCCGGGGAAACACGGTAGTATAGTTTGATATCAGGTAGTATGATACCTCCAACTTTGTTCTTCTTTCTCAATATTGATTTGACTATTCAGTGTCTTTTGTGGTTACATATAAATTTTAGGATTATTTGTTCTAGTTCTGTGAAAAATACCATTGGTATTTTGATAGGGGTTGCATGGAATCTGTAGCTTGCTTGGGGTAGCATGGACATTTTAATGATATTAATTCTGCCTATCCATGACCACGGTGTAGCCTTCCATTTATTTGTATCTTCTTCAATTTCTTTTTTCAGTGTCTTACAGTTTTCCAAGTATAGGTCTTTTACTTCCTTGGTTAAATTTATTCCTAGGTATTTTATTCTTTTTGGAATTCCTGGAAGATTCACCCAGGTGGTTGTGTGTATCAAGTTTACTCTTTTCATTGCTGAGTAGTGTGGAATAATGTACCACAATTTGTTTAACAATGACCTGTTGAAGGACAGCTGAACAGTGTCAAGTTTTTGGCTCTGCTGAATAAAACTGTTATGAAAATTTGTGTACAGATTTTTCATTTCTCTGGGATAAATATCCAAGAGTGTAATTGGCAGATTGTGTGGTAAGTACATGTTTCGTTTTATAAGAAGCTGATGTATGGTTTTATATTCCATGAATGATTTAGTTTGTCTGCATCTTCACCAACATTTGAAGATGTCACTATTTGTTATTTTAGCCATTCTGATAGATATGCAGTGTTATCTCATTGTAGTTTTAATTAGCATTTCCCTAATGGCTAATGATGTTGAGCATCTTTTTCGTATGCTTATTGTCATTTGTATGTCATCTTTGGTGATCTTTTGTATTTTTACTCCACCATTTACTTATTTTCAAACTTGGGCTGGGGGTGAGGTTGCTGGCAAATTACCTATGAAGTGTGTTATAGTATACTTAGGTGGGAGGAAACAGATCTGCTACTGAAGTAGAAAATATTGCTTACTATTGTTCTCAGCTCTGTGTTTGAGTCTCTGGGAATACAAAGATGAATAAAAGAAGACCCTTAGTCTTGAAGTTCTAACGCTATCTGACACTTTTGGAAAGGGAAGCAGAAAATATGTGGAAGTCTGTGATTTCCAACTTGCATGGCTTGAGGGGGTGATTATTTGTGTGGGTATCATAAAAGTGAACACAAATGATGGAAAGAGCCTCGCAGACGCAGACCAAGGATTCAAATTCATTGAATATGAGTTAAGTATGTAAAAATGTCTTTTCTCATAGATGGCTGCCCAGAGCAAGGGGCTGGGTGACACAGCAGCACTCTCAATTAGAGGACAAACATTCCAGCCTTCAAATCCCATGAGGCCCTCAGCTGCCAGTGAGGACATTGACTGGAGTGAAACCACGAATAGGCTCTTCAGGAAACTTGTTCTGGCCCCTCTCTCTTATGCCTTGGCCCTCCTAATTGTTCCAGAGAACCTAGATCTATGTCTAATTGATCACCAGTTGCAAGTACCTAGTGTCAACCCCAACATACACCTGAGTGCTTAATTTGAGTTTGGGTGAAGGACATTCTTTCCAGGAATTTTATCCTCCCTATCAGGACTGAGTCTCAGGCAGTATAATTGTGTAGTTTTCTGCAAAAATTAATGACCCAATTCAGTATTTACTTAAGAACTTAGCAGTGATGCTCTAAGAAGAAATATCTCAATAGAGAAGAATAGGGAATGAATACACACACACAAACACACATACACACACACAAATCTAATTTATAGTCAACGTGGCATTAAAAATCAATGGGAAAAATGAACTATTGGACTATTAGAAATAATCTGAGAAAAATTCCTACCTCATACCATATACAAAAACAAAATTCAGATGGATTCATTGTCTAAATGTAAATTTTAAAATGTGTGCGCAGGTGTCAGGTGAGTAGTAAACTTGTTGGGGTTATCATTTCGTGAGGTGTATAAATGTCTAATCATTATGTTCTTTTGTACACCTGAAACTAATAAAATGTGTGGGTGAGAATATGTGCGTGTAGAAAAAAGGAGTTAAACATTTTTATAAATTTATAGAGGTGACTTCATAGCAGGATGCCTTCTGATGAAGATAGGCAACTCAGTAGCTGCAAATAGAAAATGTACAGATTTAACTACATAAAAAGTATAAAAAAGAAGAAAAAAAAGATAAAATGTACAAGAAACAAAGTTAAAAGAAACCTGAGTGAAAATGTTTTATGCATTATACATATACTTATCACACATTCCTGCACACCTGTTTATCTATGTCTATATCTCAAATGGAGTTATTATTTCTAATTCCTTGGAATTATATAAATTAAATACAAATAATTTATATAATTCAATGAGGAAAATGAACACTGAATATCACAAAAATAGGCAAAGGATAAGAAAGGATAATCACAGAAGAATACAAATTACCAATAAACATGAATAGATGTTCACTTTTACTAATAATCAAGAACCTAGAAATTAAACAAAAAAATTGACATTTAAAAATTCATCAAATAGGCAAAAATTAAAAACAAAAATAACATTCGGTATTTATGGGATATGGGAAAGGACAGTCTCATACTTTTTGTTGAGAATATAAATTGATACAGCCTTCTTCTGAGGACAGATTGGAAGTATCAAAATTTAAAATGCACATATCCTTTTATACAGAAATGCTGCCTTTAGGAATCTGCACCACAGAAAAACAGAGGTGCAGAAGGATATATGTGCTAAGATATTCATCGCAGCATTAGTTGTAGTAGCAGAAAATTATAATCAACCTAAAATATCAGCAATATAGAAATGTTAAAAAAATAAAACCTATGGCATAGTAATACAATGGAACATAGTAAAACCATTAAAAGGATCAAAATCTGCAGCACTGACATGGCAGCACATGGTAGGATGCCCATAAGTGAAAAATCAAATCAAGGACCATATGTATATACAGCATGATTTAACTGGCAGTAGTTGTGTGTGTGTGTGTGTGTGTGTGTGTGTGTGTGTGTGTGTGTGTGCATTTGTAGGCTAAGAAGTAGAAAAAAGTCTGAAAAAATACACAGTGACCTGTTAAAAATGGTTACAAATCTGAGGTATAGAACTGCTGGGATGAGGGGAATTTTACTTTTTATTTTATGTACTTGTTTAGTGTTTGTAATTATTTTTTATCACTAAGATGTAATGTTTTATAATGTTAAGAAAGAGAAGAAATTAGAAATGCTAAACAACCCAATTGTTGACAAAAAAGAAAGAATTTGGTTAAAAGAATTGCCTTAAAAGATGGTATAAATACCTTTGCCGAATACAAACTTCAATAAACAAACAGAAAAAACTCTTTCTTGCTAGTGTATTAATTTTCTGTACTGGAATATTTAGTTCAGTGATTTCTCTCTGGTTATTTAATTCATTGTGCTTAATTGATAGTATTTACTGGAATTTAGTGAAAAACTATTTTGTAACTATCTCCAGTTGTGATTTATCTAGTGTAATATCTCCCCCAATGAATTGATGGTGAATGGGGAATTGGTAAAGCAGAAACAGATCTGGAAAGCAGTCTGTGGCTTTATTTATCTCCACAGGAAACCTTATTTCAAATTGATAAAGTTTGAAATCTTACCTGTAGCTCGTTCTGATTGTTCATTGTCATTGTTACTGTTTTAATGAGAGAGAGAAATGAGCCAAACCAACCTGCTTCTTTCCTTTTACTAACTTAATTTCAAAGGAAATTCTTCAATACAAATAAATAAATGAATGTGGGTTGAACCAGACTCAACATGTCTATTTAATTGCTTCTAAACATTAAGATACATTCTTAAGAAACCCAACACATCATAAAAAAATCAACCAGTAAAGAATGATTAGGTGAGACAGAAACTGGCTATAACCATCTTTGCTTACAAAACCCTATTTAAGCTAACATTAATATTTGCCTTCTACTCTATTATAAATAAAGATTTGTTGTAGAAGCATACCAAAGACAGCACAATAATAAAGAAGAGAGATTCAGCTCAGGTTTTGAAATGTACCTAACAAACTCAACCTCTTGCAAAATAACTTTCTTATTCAAAATGGAACTGGGAATTGTTCGGCACACAATGAATCATCTTTTGGCAAGTACAATAGAATCTTTAGGGACATTTCACAGCCTCTTGTTCAATTGTTAGGATGTTTTTAGCTTTCACAGGTAAGGAAGAAGGTAGCTTGTATAGCCATCATCTTGTTGCTAAAATTGAACAGTAAAGATTTTTCTGAGTTGCCTTTGCAATAGATCTTTTTTTTTTTTTTTTTTTTTTCCTTCCTGTTTCTTTACCCAGACCTGCTTTGTCTCTCAAAAACAATCTGGAATTACTTAATGCTAATGTTTTCTGGTTTTACTATTTACCCAGGACTCAAATGTTAAACATTAATGTGGGAAACTCCCTCTTCCTTACCTCATAGTTCTATATTTATTTAACTGTTATTCTGCAAGAAGAAAACCCATCTTTCTCTCTCCACATTAGTGTACTTTTTGTTTTAATTGACAAACGCATTTTGTTTTTGTTTTTGCTTTTTTTTCAGGAGGCTTTAGAGTTACCCCTGGATGACTTTGAAGTGACTGACACCACAGCAGCAACCGAAGTGATTAAATACGAGTATCATGTCTTACATTCCTGTAGCTACCAAGTGCCTGTGCTTTACTTCAGGGCAAGCTTTTTAGGTAAGACCATGTTGGAAGTTCAGTGTAAATCCATAACATTTACATATTAAGGCAGAAAGCAGATTTAGAAAATTGTTCATGAGAGGGAAAAAATGAGAGTTAAAAATAAGAAAATTGTGGGTGAGGTAAGGTTTTACCAGTAACTTTTCTCAGGCTTTAGAAAGAGAGTATCGAGACTTCAGAGTGAATGATATCATCCCAGCCTTAAGTCTGATCTTCAGATTCTTGGCCTTCTGCCCAACGTTGACTAAGCCCCCTGGCCCTTTTTTTCCTTTACTTTAAACAAGTAAGAACAACTTAAAGCTACAATGTTTATTTACTTCTAAATTTACAGTAAAAATTTCTTTCCATCTCAAGTGATCCTATTAACAAAAAAGCCCCCATACCTTCTTCCCCCAATGCTAATAATTATTTCAAGAACCATTTATCAATTAGTTTAAGCTCTACTGAAACATAGCACTAATATTTCCTTTGGCCATCTATACATCTCCAGTGCCTTAGCTTTCTGCAATGCTGTTACTCAACTCATTCCTCTTGCCAAGAAGGTGGAAACACCCTGTCTCTTCGGAGGCCTTTGCTAATAAAGCTTATTTAATCAGCAACCGCATGGAGTCTTCACCCTGCATCGCTGTGCGACTTCTCCTTCATGTCCTCCAACCGCACAGGGGTCAACATTTCGGGTCAGCATTTCGAGGCCCTGCCAGTCCCAGGCCCAGGGACAACAAGAGCCACTTCCCCAGCCAACCCCTACCCTATGTCTCCTTTTCTGTCTGGTCTTATCAGCAGCACTTGCCATTTCGAGCAGCCTTCTAACTTTGTCTGGATAGCTCAGACATCTGAATTTAGCCAGTGATATTTTATTTTTAATTAAAAAGTAGCTTAAGCTGCTTTGAATGTGTATTTGGTAGATTTAATCACTTGCTGCCTTATATTGTTTAATGGTCTCTAATTTTGCGGTGTTGGCGGTTTAACAAAGCACTTAGGATTTAAAACACAAGAACAAATTCTCATAGACTCCCTGGTGAGAAGATTTTAATCTGAGGTGCAATTCCTAAGAACTGACAATTTGGGGTAAATTTTCAACATGGGACATGGGGAATTGAGGACACTGAGAGTTCACTAATTTACAAACTCTCACTGCAGATTTATCCATATGATTATTATGGGCCTTTAACACACTCACTTTATTGTAATTCTATTGGGTTTGGAGCCCAGAGGTTAAAGGAGGCTTCTTGTCAGTGAGCTGCGTTATACTAATAAGTAGAAGGAAATACAGTTATTTACCAGAGTGGGGGCAGAAAACGTCTTTCTTGGTTTTGGTTTATCATGGCTCTACCTAGTACCTTCTAGATTCACAGACGTCGAGGCTGCAGGTAGAGGAAATAGGACATGACTTCTTCAATACTGTACTTTCCTATAATTAGTATTCACCATAAGCAGTTAATCACCAGAGAAGAGCTCCCAGAGACAAAACAAGTTGTTTAGCTTGTCAGCATTAGGGAATTGGAGGTGTTGAAACATGACTGCTTCTAGCGGGAAGTGGGTCTTGCCCAGGCTGCTGGATGAGCTCAGACGTGGGCCTTGCTCTTACGTGCCAACAGCTCCCCTTACAGTACAGCACAGTAATTGTTCCTGCAAGTCCAATTATATTTTAATGAAATTTGTGTACTTCCTCAGATCTTTTCTTCACGATGGTTTTCTATTCCTTAAAAAAAATTAGCATTCTTGGGTGCTATTTATATGCTTTTAAGGTTCCCTTTATTATGCTTAATAAAGGAAAACCAAAACAAGTCATTGATTTTGTTAGGAAGCATTCCTTGTTCTCCTCCCCACCCCATTCTGTGTTATATCGAATGAGCATCAGAAATTTTTTTAATTCCAGAGTTCATTTAGTGCTTGTTCAGGTACATTAAAACATCAAATTTTATCTTCGCAGAGCATACTGAATGTTTTCTTGTAGCGAAACATGAAAAATGGTTCTTTCCTTTATCATATTCTATTAATTTCTTTTCTCTTTTCCATCTAACTTAACTTAATGGGTATTCTAAAAATGTATTGCCCTTTACTCTGGAGTCATACTTTTTTATTTATTCCCCTCAATCCATTCCCTTTTTCTGTGATATCTGATTTTTCTGGTTTTTCATCTGTGTGTTAAACAAATCTCTGTCAGTGAAGTACGTGGATTCCTAACATCTTTCTCCTATTCCAGGTCCAGATTTTTCTTTGTCTCATTCTAAGAGAGTTCCGACCTAGAAAGGAGGATGACTATAAAATTTCTTGCCCAGGGGTCTTTTTTTTTTTGTTGCATCAGAAATAGTTCGCTTAGCCTTGTTTTTGGCAGATATTTAGAATTTCTTTTGCATTTGGTTGCTAGTAAAAATCAGTTCCTCTGGTTTACTGTGAATTTTCTTCCAGTACCTCTTTTTTTGGGGGGGTGGGGGACAAGTAGTAATTCCCATTTAAATTGACATTACCTTTTCTTTTATCAACTGGCTTAGATTCCAGAAGAAATCTTTGTTCTTTTCTTTATGTAGAAGTTGCTGGAATGAGATGCTTTTATTTTTCTTTCTTTTTAAAAAATAATTTAAAAAAAATTTCAATTGCAATTGGCATACAATATTATATTACTTTCAAGTGTACAATTCTGTTTATTGAAGTGCAAATCTATTGGACTGTGATAATCTCTTATTCCTCTATATTGTCAAATGTCAGTCCAACCAACTACTGCCTGAGACTCAGCTAACATGCCACTTGATCTTTTTCTTTCCCTAACTACTCTTGTCATTTCAGGTTTGGGAGAGGTGGAGGACATGATTAATACCATTTGCTACCTAGCAATAGGTGAGAGGCAGGTAATAATAAATAGCCTACATTTGAATGTAGTGCTTCATAGTTTGTGAAGTTCATTCTCACAAAGCATGGATATCTTTAAGTGCCCACTGTTTTTTGTTTTTTTTTTCTTCCACTATTTTTGAATCACACTGTGTTAAATAATTATTTGTACCATGCTAAAGGCTTCTAGGTACTCCCCACCATTCCGTCAACTTTTTATGTTCCATCTTCCCTTTTGGGGACTTGGCTTTGGTCAAAAGCTGATGGAAAAATGTCAGAAATGTAGTAATAACCTTAGGTATATATATATAATTGTTTTGGTTTCAGCAGAGTCCTAAGCTTATATAGTCCCCCTTTGATTGATATAACTAGAGATTTCCATGTTTATTTCAGCTTGAATTCTTATTAATTTCTTCTCTGTGCCTCTTCTTTTCCTTTGTTCTCAATCTCTTATGAAAAATAGACCAAGTGGTTCTTCTCATTTTCAAAATATTTAATTCTTTGGCTGACATATGGGTTCTTCTTAGGAACCGTTTTGACATATTTCTTTAATTAGAGGGGCCGCTTTTGAATAGGGAAGGAAACATTTCTCCCATTCAGTAACTGAATGTCTTTTCTTTCTGTAGATCCATTCTATTACTGGCCCAGGGAATAAGGGTATAGAATTAAAAATGTAACCTAGATATTTCATGTGAAAGATTTGTCCACTTGTTACACGCCTAATGGCTGCTCATGGAGAAACAGGGCAAAAGACATAGCCAAATAATAACTCCTTCTCAGAGGCAGTATAAACCAAAACAAGGTAAAGGTCAGCACAAAGGAAGAATAATGGGAAGTCTGGAATTAGAGCAGTGAGTCACCAAGGAGAAGGAGGAATAGGCTTGTTATGGTCCGAACAAGAGGCTCTTTGGAGTGCAAAGAAGAGAAGGACAGGAACATGAGAAAGATGGGGGTTGGAGAAAGTTAGAGAATGAAAGTAAAATATACATAGCTCTGCCCAACAACTTGCAAGGGACGGTAACAGGCTGACTTTTCAGAGGCTGGGAAAAACATTGGAGAAAAGGAGAAGGGCGAGAGCCAAGCTGAAGGGCTGGAGAGAGCATGGCATATTTGGGGAACAGTGAGAAGCCAGTTTGGAGTAGGGGTTCCCTTAAGATGGATTGTGGAGGAAATGATTGAAAGGATACGTTGAGGTCAAATTATGGGAGAGATAATGAATGGGAATGGCTTGGAGGATATAAAGAAAAAGTGAAAGATTGAGCAGAAGTGAATGGGACCAGTGGAGGGATTTCCTAGAGCAGAAATTATGACTGAGTAAAACAGAATAGATGAAGGAGGAGAAAAAATTATGAAGAATGAAATTTAGGAAGAGGAATTTTTTGTATTGTTGGTAGCATCATTTTAATGTTTTTATAATAACCTCTTAGAGAAAATGAGCTGGAAAGAACACATTTTTAGGGAAAATTACCATTGGCAGTAGAGTGATAGTTAAGGCAGCTTGTTGAACAGGAAAAGAAAAAGTGGATTAGAGAGGTACTTAAAGACTGAGGCAAAAATGATTCTAGTTAATTATTACAATTAGCAGAAAATAGAAAATGGTTTGACAGATAATTTAGTCTTGTTTGATTTTAGAGATTCTTTAAGAAAGCTCATATGTGCCGCTTATATTTATGTAAACAGTTAGTAAATCTAGCCAACATCATAATAGTGAAATGGAACATGAATTTTGGGAGATTAAAAAGAGATTCTAGGGATTGAAATGAAATTTGAAGTTATTACACTTTTTTCACTTATAGTGAAAGTTATTAAGAAAAATAATGAAAAAATATTTAACTAATAAAAATATATTCGAACTGAGAAGTCCAAATAATAGAGGAAATTTAATGAAAATTATTTGTTGAACCATGCATGTGTTTGAAACATTGTGGGGAGTTAGGGTAGATGTAGGATGCTGGGTTAGAACATATGATGGGAAGAGAATCTCATTGAAAAATCAAGCCCTGATTTAAAAGTGTATTGACGAAAAGGTGTGAGAAAAAATGTGAAACAAAACTACAGGGACAGCTAATTAGCTAAGAGGTTTATTCTATCCCATGTTAGTATAAAACACCGTATACAGAAAAAGCAACAGATTTTAAATGGATCCAGAGGCCAGAAAGAGGACATTAAAGGCTAGTGATGTATTTTCTTACCTGCAAGAGACTATACATTAGTGTTCCTGCACCCACGAATGTCTGTGTTGTGGTCCAAAAGGAAGAAACACTTCTTGGCTTACTCTTGGCAGAACCAACCCTGTTTGAAACATCCACTAAAATATACATGAATGAATGCCTACTGTGTGTATAGCACAAAACTTATTAGCCTATTTTTAAAATATGCTGAAAAAATTCACTGCACAACTTGAAACTAGTTTATTGCTTTTCTCCTCCTTTAAAGTCACAGAGTTCTTCAAGTTCATAGCTAGGTGCTATGCTGAGAAGGTGGAGCCTGCGTGCTCCATGGGAAGGAGACCAGTTGAGTGGTGGAATAAGGATAGGGAAAGTGCTGCTACAGGCAGGATAGGTCAATGTTTTGTGAGTAAGGAAGTCTGAAGAGAGCCAGAAATACAAAATGCTCAGTACTGGGGTGTCAGACCAAGAGGTTGGAATCAAACCCTCAGCATACTTTAGTATGTGTGCTGCCGAAGTGAACACTACAGCATACTTTAGATAGGATAGAAAGTATAGTGTCTTCTGCTTTAGAACCCACAGACCGAACATTGGTCTTCATCCATCTGGTGGCAGGTATGGTCTTCACAGTTCTGATGAAGAGATATCTCAGAGGTGATGTCTCAGGTATCTTGTGGACCTAATGCTGCTTCCCTTGGGACAGTCTCTGATTAAAAGATTCCTCAAGAAGGTCTTGTATGTATTTCTGTTACCTTAAGTATTTAACTTAATTTAAATGAGAGGTTAGAGCATCATTTGCATTATTATATGATTCTTAACACAGTGTGTGCACAGTTTAAAGCAGGGGTGTCCAAACTGCGGCCCGTGGGCCAAGTGCGGCCCGCGATCCATTTTTTATTGGCCCACAGCAAATTCCAAAAATATATTTAGTTTACTTAAATAAACCAGGTGAGGCAATACGTACTTCATCGCGAGTGAGTGGCCCGGCTATTGGTGTATTTTACCGAATATGGCCCTTGGTGAAAAACGTTGAAAAAAAGTTTGGACACCCCTGGTTTAAAGTGACTCAAAATTACTCCTCTTTGTGCTATTTTTTGGGTGTATTCTATTTCTTATAAAAATCAGTTGTAACATTCGTCAACTTTCTCATGCACTAAAAGACATCTTACATTTATTTTCTACTCAAAATGACTACATAAATATATAACATTTAAAAAACACAATGGAATACTATTCGGCAGTAAGAAAAGATGATATAGGAACATTTGTGACAACATGGATGGATCTTGAGAGTGTAATGCTGAGCGAAATAAGTCAGACAGAAAAAGCAGAGAACCATGTGATTTCACTGATAGGTGGTATATAAACCAAAAGCAACAAAAGAACAAGACAAACAAATGAGAAACAGAAACTCATAGACACAGACAATGGTTTGATGGTTGCCACAGGGTAAGGGGAGTGGGGGGTGGGGGGTGGGAGATGAGGGTCAGGGGGATCGAATATATGGTGATGGAAGAACTGACTCTGGGTGATGAACACACAATGGGATTATAGATGATGTAATACAGAATTGTACACCTGAAATCTATGTAATTTTACTAACAATTGTCACCCCAATAAATTTAATAAAAAAAAAAAAATGGGGGCTCATAATTTTGAAAATAGGTGATTATTAAACAAGACTTTTAAACAATTTATTTGGGTTAAAATAGTTAGGTATACTTAATTGCAGATAATTGAACCTGACCATGGTAAACAGTAAAGGACTTATTGGAAGGGTCCATCATAGAGTAACTAAAGGCATTAGAATGACAAGGTGAGGGGATGCCTCTGGGCTTTAATGGTGCAAAATGGGGCCCTACTTTCCACTTACTTTGGAATTTCTCTCCCAAATTGGAAGTATGTTTGGTTATTGAAAAATAAAATAAGTATCCACTACATCTGAATCTACTTAATACTATGGATTTATACATAAAGTATGAGGTTTTTAAATTATAATTACAGAACGTTTAACCAATGAATTTTTTTATCATGATTGTCCAGTCTTGATTCTTAGTAGTAAATTGTGCTAATTGCTCTAGATTAATGTTGAATGTTCATCTGTCCAACTACTGGAAAATATTTATGAACAAGGCATGAAGATGTTTCTGGAATGCAGAGAGGAATAAAGGAAATCAGACATGGATGATGCCCTCAAGGAGCTTACAGTCTAATGAGGGAAAGTCAGGCCTGAAATTCATGGTAACAAGTAGCATATGTTAAGGGCTGTAAGAGAGGTAACAATTGCCACCAGGCAGAGAGTAGATTGGTGTTTGCTAGAGGCTGGGGGTGGGGGAAATGGGGAAATGGTCAAAGGGTACAAACTGTCAGTTATAAGATGAATAAGTTTTAGGGATATAATGTACAGTATGGTGACTACAGTTAACAATACTGTATTGTACACTTGTAAGTTGCTAAGAAAGTAGATTTTAAATGTTCTCCCTCCACACACACACCCCAAATAAAGGTATCTGATATGATAAATGTGTTAACTAACCTTCTTGTGGGAATCATTTCCCTATATATATGTATATCAAATCATCATGTTCTACACCTTATACTTATGACAATGTTATATGTCCATTATATCTGAATAAAGCTGGGGAAAAAAATTGCTACCAGGGCGCAGAAGACAGACATTACTTTGAGCTGGAGTAATCAAGAGAGGCCTTGGCTGGACTTTAGGTTTGTCCATGCAGTGATAAGGGAAAGGTAGGCCCAGGCCTAGTACGAAAACCAGGAAAGGCAAAATTCTAGATACTCCTAGATTAGGCAGTGTCAGTGGAAACTAGTAGTGGCAACAGCAACAACACAACTAATATGTGTGTGTCACTTTACAGTTTACAAAGAGCTCCTGGGTACAGAGACGTACTGTGTAGTGGTAAAAGTACCCAGTCGGAGCTGGAAAGCCTTGGTTCTGATTCCTAGCTCTGCTACTTACCAACTGTATGACCTTGGCGAAGATATTGAACTTTTTGTTTCCTTTCTTTCATCATCTGAAAAGAAAATAAAACACCCACAAACTGAGATAATAATAATAATACCAACTTCATAAAAGTTTGAAGATTGTGAGCTAATATAGAATTGGGACTTGACACAGTACCTTTCAACAATGCTAGCTGAGTTTTATATATCTTGATCCTCACAATAACATTATAAAGTAGAAATTGTTATTATCCTCATGCACAGACATAAAAACTGAGTGTGTGGAGGGGTTAAATGATTTATTCAAGGGTACATAGAAAACTAAGCAGTTGAGGCTCAAATTCCATCGCCTGTTCGTTTTTTGTTTGTTTATGTATGTATGTATGTATGTATGTATGTATGTATGTATGTATGTATGTATGTATTTTACTGCATGACGCTGTAATTCAAATAACAACCAAAACTTAAGGAACATGTGAATGAAGTTAATTAATTGTTGTCATACATAAGTGAAAAGAATCTGTATTTGGGGAATTTTCATTCCGATTTCCTCAGATTAAGAGAGATACAAAATGCTAAAAATATATGTGGGGATAAATAAAAGTTGCGGACTTGGCCAGCATAGTAGCTGATATGAATGCACATGAACAATTAACACTCATTTCATATCACAATGTAATTTTGTCACTGAAGCAAAAATGAATTTTCCCCTTTGGTGGAGCATCATCTCTGCCTTCCTGTAGAGTATGACATGAATTTTTATATCTTTCAAGCTCTCCTGAAGACAATATATTGAATTATGACATATTTCATTTTGAAAACTCCACTCTCTCCTTTTTATTTCTAGTGACCACATTAAGAACATTATTCTAAAACTTACTCTAAATAATGTATACTTTCTCTAATCTTCATTTTAAGTGTTAGGAAATTTTTGTCAAACTATGCACAGTAGGATAAAGGTGATTTCAGCGTGCTAGAGTGAGTTAGGGCTAGTGAAATATCTCACACTGGTATTTGGTTCATGAAAACTAATAGCCTTGAGAAATGTAATATAGAAAACTGCACATTTTGAGTAATATATAGATTACTTGACATGTAGGTTATTACTCAGTCCAGAAGTTTTATATGAAAATGTTCAATTAAATGCTACTGGCAGTTGCTTAAGCTTGTACTTTTTAATTATTCTATTTTTCATCCAATGTCTCTTCTTCTTTTGTCATTGACATTTTAGGTTGCTGATAGAATATTCCTTTCGCTCAAATGTGTATTACCATTCCAGGTGATAGAGACACATAGTAGGCACTCAATAAGTGCTTATTGTTAAATAAATGACCTTAATTTACCATGTTCACTTTGTGGGTTACTGCTGAAATATTTCAGCTTCTACTTCACTTTTTCAAGTATGCAAGGGATTTTACTGAGCTTCTCAGCCTCTGTGTGATTAATGAGATTTCTAAGCATGTTCAAATTGGTGCTGTCGAATATCTAGGGTCTGAAATTAGAGAGTTGTTGATCGAGTATGGTAATGTCTCTTCTGGCTGAGGCCAGACAGAAAACCCTTTTAACAGGGCTTAAAGTTTCTGATTGAAGATACCTTGAACTGAATATGAAGGCACGTAATGTGTTAATGAACTCAGCCAAGTATTTGTTTATGCCTGCATTTAATTTTGAGCTAAAGTTTGGGTCTTTAGTTTTCACAAATAGGTAGACAGATACAAAATTATAAAATTCTTCAAGTGTCTGCCATATTTAAGCTCTGTTTTTGTGATGTGGTTCTTTGTATATTTGGCTATCTCAGTTCATTGATTTCAATGGGATTTCTGAAAGCTCCATTTTGTTTTTGGAGTTATTAATTAGTCACAATCATATTTGAATATATTTTAGATATCAATTGTGTATGGCACAGTTAAAGACATTAATGATGAGGTCAATTTTTTGTTTTGTATAAAAGAATGCAAAACGAACTTTTGTATGTGTTTGAGCATGAAGGTGTGAGCTATGATTAGCAAACCAATGATGAAGGCTTGGGAAAGGAACCTACATTGTACTTTATTGTATCATTATTGTCATATCTATATGTGAGAGGTAAAGCTATATCACCCAGATCTTCTATAGTGTAAGCACTTAGCAGCAACTGGAAAGATGGACACTTTTGTCCAGGTAGCTTGCACAAGCACTTATCTAACTATCATTAATACATGTGTCTTTAAACAATTCTGTAAATGCGTTAGAGAATGCACTCACATTCATTCACTTAAAATGCACCGTTCTCTTTATAGCAAGTGGTAACACATGCATATAGGAGTGTCATGCATTTTTTTTCTGTTTTGAACTTATTTTTAACTCCTTGTGATTATCTGTTATTCGAAGTTGACCAGATCATTTTTTAATTCCTATATCTGGAAGGTGTTAAATCTTTTTTTCTCTCCCTCTAAATTTGGTGATGTTTGAAAACTTATGGTACGTACCGTCAAGTCTAACATCAAATCTGATGAAAATATTCTATCACCTTTGTTCTGGGTCTCTCCACATTGTTGCTATGCTGCTGATTATTGCATTTGATATGAATGTTTCCTGCAGAGGATGCAGGTTTTTGACAGTGGTAATATTGAAACCATTTACTCCATCCTTAGATTGTTGACTGAAATATTTTCAGGAATAAAATTAAAAGCATTACTGATTACCAGATATTAAACCCAGCATTCTACTCTAGGTCTGTAAAGCCTTTCTCTGACTTAGAGGAAATAAAGATAAGGAAGGCGTTCTTTCACTTATCATTTATTCAGTAAATATTTATAAAGCATTTGCAACGTGTGAGTGAGGCTTAGAACTACACGGCGGGACTGCAGTGATGAAAGGATAGACGCAGTCTCTGCTTTCAGAGGCAACATGGAATGGCAGGAAGAGCACTGAATTGTGAGTCCTGAGACCTGAATTCTAGCTCAGTGCAGTCATGAACTAGCTGCATAATTTTGGCAGACATATATTTCTTTATTTATGAAATTAGTAATTGACTAGCTCTAATATTTTATTATCTTACAACTTGATTTCTTCTAACTTTGACATCTGAAAAAAATTTAAAAGCATGCCATCTTTTTATAATTTGATTATTTAGTTTGCTATTTGACACTGGAATACTTACAATCCTATTGTCCTCCAACACCAACACACATACATGTGTGCATGTGCATGTTTTGAAGATGTGTAGTGTTTATCTTAAGGCAAAGTTTGTCTCCACTCTGTAAATGTGTTCAGAAAACAATATAACACAGATACTGAAGGCAGCTTGTTTTTAACTTGTAGCTAAACATGACATTCAAATGTTAATTGGATGAATAAATCTTGTTCATTTTATAGACATGGAAATGTCAATGGAATAAAACTATTTATCACAAGATAATGGTCTCCTGCCGCCAGATAAATGCCAAGATGAAGATACTTATTGAAAATGTATCAAAATATTCTATTGCTATTTATTGAAAATAAAGGTTGAGGAAAAGTTCAACTTTTCAGGTCAAACATGAGAAATGCTCTGCCTATGGTAATAGTATATTACTATATCAAACACAATGTGTATGGTACAGCAACATGGGGAAATTCTAAGAAATATGGTCTATAAATGAATCTTTTCTCTTTGCAGTATGAGCATTACTGGAGTAGTGCAATGAGGGCTGGGAGGAGACACCTAATATTTATTTAGCTCTTATTATGTGTCTGACACAGTCCTAAGTGTGTTCACTGATGTAAGCCTCATGAGAACAAGATTTGAAAAGGATTACTATCCTTGTTTACCAGGTAAAAGCTAAAAAACTTGCAGTCTTATAAATAGTAAGTGCCAACACTGGGATTCGAACTCAGCCCAGACTCCAAATCTAGTGCTCTTTTTCCTCCCCTCTCACATCTCTACTTGTCTAAGTCTGAATACAGTGCCATTTGGGTTTTGTTCTTGGGTTTTTTTGGGGGAGGCGGTGGTGGTTTGAGTAGATTATTTCCCCAAATTTTGTTGCACTTGATGACCAAATATATTTTTGTATCTAATGATTCAATATACTGATGGGTTTTCTTTACATTATTGTGAACTTGCCTCAGGAAAACTTCACAGCCATAAGTCTGAAGGACTTGGCAGCTCTGAATGGGCCAAGTTACAGTCAAATTGCAGCGGTTAGTCCACCTTCTCTCTGGCCGTGTCTGGTATAAAAGTTCTAGGTAACTCCCTCTTTCTGCTATTTTTCCTGAACTTAGACTTATCTCCCTATTTTTCCACTTATCTTGTGCCATAATGGTCTTCATAATAAAATATGTTACTTGAGTGGTTAAGGATATAGGTGAATAATTGAAGCTGTTCGAACAAAGAAAAGGAGTATTGTTGTTCGCTATAGCGTTTACTAGTCTCCTCATGTCAATTCCTTCTTACGTCTTTTCACTGCTCACATCCACTTCACCACCTGCCACAAACACTGGCTGTTTACGTCTCCCTTCTCTGGACTGTCAGAGAACTGCAGTTTTCCTTTGGCAGCGATCACTTTTTCTCCCAATATTTTCGTTGTTGATATGTTGTGCTATTGATATACTTGTCGTAGTTTCCCTGCTAGATGGTAAGCTCCTTACTAGGAGAGATTGTGTGTTTTCCTTCTCTCTATTCCACATGATATCCAACAGAGTGATCTGAACATTACTCGATCAACAAGAGAATGAAAGAAGTATGTGTATGGTCTCTGATTCTAAGGACAACAGGATGTATTAAGACTTCAGAGGAATAAATGAGCAAACTAATCAGAAACAGTCTCAGAGATATAGAGAAAAACTGAGGGTTGCTAGATGGGAGGGGGGTGGGGATGAGGGAGAAGGTGAGGGGATTAGAAAGCACAGATTGGTGGCCATTATATTGCCACGGGGATGAAAGGCAGTTTGGGGAATATAATCAATAATGTTGTAAAGATTATGTAGGGTGTCGATGGGCACTTGTCTTATTAGGGAGACCACTTCATGGACCATGTAGATGCCTGACCACTGCGCTTCATGGATGGTGTGGATGCCTTATACCTGAGGCTGAAGCTGAATAATATTGAATGTTAACTATAATTTTATATATATATATATATATATATATATATATATATATATATATATATATACACACACACACACACACACACACACACATATAGAGTCACAAGATACAGAATACAGCATAGGGAATAGAGTCAATGGAATTGTAACAGCTACATATGATGTTAGAGGGGTAGTAGATTGGGGGTTACCACTTTATGAGGGTAAAACGTCTATTACATTGTTTTATACTCCTGAAACTAATAATGAAGAAAAAAAAAGACTTCAGAGGCATCCATAGTGCAACCTTGTGAATATCGGAGTCTTGTCTACTGGTCCTTGCTTTTACCTATTAGTTTTCTCCAAAACACATTTGTATTTTATTTATTTTGTAAAATTCATAGAGGCATTAAAGGAACAGGTAATTTAACTGATAGATGGTTACAAAGGAGAGAAGCTTGAATGTTGAAATTTCCCTCAGGAAGAAAATAGTACTTCATATAGCATTCTTTTGATATATAAATAGTATGTGTATTAGCAAGGATTTAAAAAGAAATCATACTATTCTTCGGGTAGTTCCGATAGACACCAAGCACCATTGTGCTACACAGATTTCTAACTGACTGTGTTTCTCATGCCCTTTCACAGATGGAAGACCTTTAACTCTGACGGACATATGGGAAGGCGTCCATGAGTGCTATAAGGTGCGGCTGCAGCAGGGGCCATGGGACACCATTACCCAACAGGTTAGAGAGTATTTTCATCTTATTAGATGCAGTCCTTTCCCTCTGCTCATTTTTTCATCTAGTTCTCTCTCCCGTACTCTTTTTCCTGTTTCACTCTTCTATATACTTACAGATTTCAACTCAAATACAGTTTCCTTTAAAAACCCTCCCCAGACCCAGCCTTGGTTTAGCCTCCTTGTTATCAACACTCATACCACCCTGTAAGTTTTTTTTTCATAGTGCTTATCACATTTTAAATCATATATTTGGGTTTTTGTTTTTTTTTAATTAATGTCTGTCTTTTCCACTGTACTGTGTGCTCTCATGTGGACAGACCAGGTCTGTTTTATTCTTCATTGTACACCCAGCACCAGCACAATACTTATAATATAGTAGGTGCTCAATAAAAAGGTAGTAAGTGAATGAGAATAGAAACTAAGTTGGCATATACACTACAAAATAAATGATTTAGCTGGTGTGACCTGTAATATTTAAAGTTTTACTCATAGATGGCTTTGAAAAAAAATAACTTTTGATTAATAATAGGTTTGTAATAGTGATCTGAGAAAGTAGAGAAAATAGATCTGTGAATGTAAATATAAAAAGCAGATTGGCAAAAATAAACAAAATAAATATGTCACTCATGTAAGTCATTATTACTGCCTTGCTAAAATCAGCAGTTACTTTTTTTTAGAAATTTAAAAATACTCATCACCTTGTAACCAATCATGGTCTCCTTGAATATATTTTTTACTTATATCAAAATCTTATTTTTCCAAGGTTCTGTTAAGCTTAATCAAAGCTTCTTTTAAAAATGACTTTATCAACCATTAGAATTTTCATGCCCTCTTATATGTTTGGTCATAATAATGATAGGATCCTTGGCATTTTATAAATAGTTCTTTGACAATGATTGCAAATGACCATTTTCTAGGTTTTAATTGAGGACAAAACTGGGTTTAAGTATATGTATCTTTCACACTGCCCCTCAAATTAATTTTTTCCTTTCCCTTTCCCTCTTTAACTCTCCTAGATCAAGCCCTATAGCCTCACCTGGAACAATCAGTAAAGCCTCCTACCTCTGGTCTTCTGCTCCTTTTCTCTCTGCCTCTTACCATTAGTCATATCTTCTTAACCACTGCTGGATTTACCTTACCCACGTAAAACCTGTGAGATAGCTTCCCAAGGACCTATGGCATGGGGTCTAAATGCCTCGCCTGGGCTTCAATGGCTGCCACTCCCTGGCTCCAACTTGCCCTTTCTTTTTTTCTTTCTCTCTCTCTCTTTTTTTCATATCATCAAGAGTTTATTAAGGGAACTTACAGAATGAGGCATGTCTTGGGCAGGGGCAAGATGATGTAGATATCCTCCACTCCAACCCGCCCCCCTAAGCTTATCTTCTACTCTACTTCACACCGCCTTGGCTCCTGCCACACATGGTGATTCATTCCCTGAAGCCATCTTGTGCAGTTTGTTCTTGGAATTCTTCCCAGGTTTCGTGGCTTCCCAGTTGCCTGCTTTCTGTCTTCGTATTTCCACCTCTTGTTCTCTCCTATGTTCCTTCCTCTGAACCTCCCACCCCACCCAGCTCACAAGAATGGCCCGCTCTGAAATCCTAGTCCTGTAGAAAAGGCATGGGTGGCTGCTATGATAAAAGGTAATGAGATATATAAGCAAATCAGCCATAAAGATTTTGGCAAGAGCATTTCATTTTATGCAAAGTATTTTAGATTAACCTTTAAGTATGTCAAGGTGAGTACTAAGAGTTTCAACTTCCAGTGTCTTGTCAGTGACCGCAAACCATCTAAAAATGTACACTGTAGCATCAGAATCTATAGGGCCCAGAGAATGTTTGTTTGTGAGTGTAAAGGAAGATGGCAAAGGATAGGGGAAGAGAGCATCCAAAAATACATATGTATTTAACTGTAGCGTTTTTTTCTCAGTTCCTTCTCAGGTATATTTTCCATTATGTTCATGAGCCCAGTTCTTTTTCTTTTTCTGTCTCTAGCAGCCCTGTTACTAATCTCCTCAATGCAAGACTATAGCACAGTTCCTGGCGGGCTATGTCATTTTGGGTTTTAATTCTACATGTCTGTTCTGACTGATGTCATATGAACAAGATTCTGAACTCAACTGTATTTTCTTAGTTTTCTAATACGGTGTTACAAATAGACATCTTTCCATTAGTAGAACCCCTAAGTTGCTAAACCAATCAAATGAACCAATCTATACCTTAATTGTTTTTGGTGGAATTGATTAATGTCTTTCAATTTATAGGCATTTAAGTATTGTATAGATAGCCTGTTAGTGGGGCATTTTTGTCTTACCTATCCATAGCATAATAATAATGATAAATCCTAACACAATAAGCATTACTATTTCTAACATCAAGAGTGGGCCCACTTAGTAGGAGGGATATTTGATATAACCGAACTGCAATACAACGATAACATTTGCATATTCCTTTGGAATTTATCTTATCGGTATTTATTTGTGGACAGCTATCCCACTTTTGATAACAGACATTATTTAAGCATTAGCCTTGCTTATCACAGTGCATGGACAGGCACTAAAGACTTAACAAGAGACACCCAGTTGTTGCCATTACACTACCTGGCATTTAAAGTCATCGTGAGTATTTCCTTTGAAGGTCTTGGTTTTTAATCCCAGACCCGTCAATGGGTTGGTAGTTATGTGTTCTTCTTTGATTGAGGTCTTTGAGAGAGTTTTGTAAGGCCCCGTGTGTAGGAAAAAATAGTGGAGTGAAGGAGAGGGTGTGATAAAGCACGAGGGCAGAATGAGCTGATAGAATGTCAGTGGCACAAAATAGTAGATACCAGTTTGCAGAATTATACTAAAGAAGCATTAGCTTGCAGACTGAACATGATAATAATATCCTGTCCTGTAGAGTGGCTTAAAAACAAAAGCAGCCTTCGCATAATATAAAATGCATTTCAGTTCATTTCCAGGCTTGATTGTGCGCACATCGTTTGTTGCTCTTCATCTTTAGTAATCACACTTCTGTTCTCTCAGCATTTGTCTTGATGATAAGGACCTGCTCATGTCAGACATGAACCCTCTCTTTTGAAGACAAACCACTCATGAATCTCATACATTTGATTATGGTGATTACTCACCTGCTTTTGTCCAGCATTACAGACTACCTATTATCTCAACCCTGCAGCCTAATAAAGAACTTCCTAAAGGAAGTTAACAGATGCCTAGGTTGGACCTGCCTAAATGGGGAGAGTGAATATTACAGTAATGACCACTGGAAGGTGTGATCTCTGTGTTTTAGTAAAGAGCTCCTGTGATCTTGGCACCAGCCAAAGTCATTAGATAAAAAAGCGTACCTTCAATTTTACTTGAGGATGTATGTGTTTATGTATGAGGGTGTGTAGTGGTCAGATAAGTAATTTTTTCTTACTGTCTTCTTTTTATAAACATACACCAAAGTAGAGATAATAGTATAACATACTTACAAACTCATGGTTGGTCTTCTTTTTTGGCATCTCACTCAATCTGGAGTTTTTTTGGAAGCAAATCCTAAATACCATATTATCTCATCCATAAATATTTAAGTAGATACCTTTAAAAGATAAGGGCTCTTCACAGATGTTTGTAGCAGCCTTATTCTTAATAGCCCATAGAAACAACACAGATGTCCTTGAGAAGGTGGATGGTTAAACAAATTGCTGTATATACTTACCATGGACTATTACTCACCAATGCAAAGGAGCCCACTATTGACACTCTCAGCAACCCAGATGAATCTCCAGGTAATTATCCTGAGTGGGGAAAAGAAAAGGAAGGAAGGAAGGAAGGAAGGAAGGAAGGAAGGAAGGAAGGAAGGAAGGAAGGAAAGACGGAAGAAAGAAAGATCCCAGAAGGTTACATAGTATCTGATTCCATTTATCTAACATTTTTGAAATGACAAAATCTTACATTGGAGAACAGATTTGTGGTTGCCAAGTTGTTAGAGAGGAAGGTGTGGGTGGGAGAGAAGTGGGTCTGGTTGGAAAAGGCAACATGAGGGAAATTTTCTGTATCTGACTGTATCAATGTCAATATCTTGTTTGCGATATTGTACTATAGTTTTACAGTATGTCACCATTGGGGGAACTGGGTGAGGGGTACAGGGGATCTCCGTATCATTTCTTATAACTGAATGTGAGTCTAATGCAAAATAAAAAGTTTAATTTAAAAATAAGGTAAAGACTCAAAAAATATAACCACAATATAACCATAATATTATCACAACTGAAATTATAAATTTCTTAATGTCTTTAAGCAATTAATGTTTAAACTTCCCCAACTTTTTTTATACACTTTCTTTGATCAGGATCTAAAGAAGATTTACACATTAAAATGGTAAACATCTCTTAAGACATTTTGAATCTGAGATTCCCATTCTTCCCTCTTTTTTTTTTTTTTTTCTGTACAGTTTTTTGTTGAAGAAACACGTTGTTTGTCCCGTAGTATTTGCAGTTGGATTTTTTTTCTAACTCTATCTCTATTGTGTTGTTTAGTATTTCTTCCTGTGAAGATTCTTTCTCTTCATATTTCAGCTTTCAGTTGATGCTCTATCATCCTCCAAAGGTGACCAAGAAAGGGTTTTTATGTATCTGTATGAACTCATAGATATAAACGTTTTATTCATTTCAGTTCATTTTAGTGATTATCTTCATTGATTCTTAATTTACCTTATCTTTGGCCAGTGAAAGTCTTTTGAAGTTGGCTTATGAGCTACGTTGGTACAGCCCAAGTAGTTTTGCTGGCTTCTTGTTTTTTGGTGTGACAAGTTGTTGCACGTTCATGTTGGGCAATTCTTGCCCAGACTTGAGGTCAGCCATTTTCCAAAGAGGCTTCCTTCCTTTCAGAGCCTTTATCAAGGTGCTGGTGCCAGAGAGAGTGGATTTGACTCCGAGCACCCCCACTTACTAGCTGCATGCATGACCTTGGGCAAATTGTGAAGACTCTGTTATTTGTTCATTAAAGATAATGGTAGCACCTATAGAGAATTGGTGCGAAGACTAAGGAAAGAGGATTGTATATAAAATCCAACCTATGTCATCTCTCCTTTCAAATGTATTCTTTCTAATACCTGAACTGTGCACTTTGAATTTGGAAACCAAGACTTTTGAAGAAATTTGTTTTCTGATTCCACATACCTAAGCAAGGCTGTCTAAATACAAGTAAATGAATGGTGTTGGGAGCATAAAAGTGGAAACAAATCCATTGATTATTTTTTCTTATATGATCCCATTCAAGTACTGTGACAGAACTGGGTAGAAGATTTGTAGGGAGTGGAATAGGAGGAGCCTGTGCAATATACATTTTGAATATCCCAAATACCACTGATTCATTTCAAAGACTTTAGCATCTCTAAAACATGCAAAAATATGATAATTACTTTTAGTGAGTTTTTATTATATTTCCACGACAAATCTCTCAGGGCAAAAAAAGAAAAATCAAAAACAACTAAAAACAAAACTCCGTGTACCTTTTGGTGAATATATTGCTTTTGACTCTCAGTGATACAGGAAGTCACTGGTTAAGGATTCTTAAATAATGAAGCTTGATATGTTGCCTGGTGATTTATAATGATGGCTGATAAACTGATGATTTAATTGTGCTTCCTCTAGTAATAATCTTAAGTGCTTGAATGAAGTTCCAGTGATTGGCTTTCTTCTGAACTCAGTCTCCCTGGAGTCTTTAGGCATCTCTTTTACACAACATCCGATAACTGACTTTTAACTGTTCCTATTTTAAATAATACAAATCAATTAAAACACACAGCTGTTTAACAAAACTTCTCCGTGTTGGTATGGGTCTCTGTGGGTATTTCCTGGTGGCTCATAATGACATCAATTTAGTGCACCTGGTAGGATCTGTGTGAACTGGAAGTGGCTTAATTCTTAAACGACAAGAAAATTAAGAAGCTTTTATGGATTGCTGTTGCTGCTTCAAAATCGTTGCCAGCTCCATTGATGGCTCTTTTGCGGTAAAGTTTTATTTAAATGGGATTGCAGACATCATGTGATTGTTTTCTCTGTAATTTGCTGTTAATTTGTTGATTGTGAGTTTTTAGGTATTCATTCTGGACATTAGTAAGTCACTTTAGTGGGTAGTTTTATGAATGTAAATGTATTTGTGTTTATTACATATAAATATGTACTGTGTATACACAGTAAATGTGTCCATTTTGCAGACTTTTTGAGAAACCTTCCAATGTTTTAATATTACTCAGTGATTCTACCACACTTTCCCGTCTTAGGAGAGTGAAATATGTTTTCATCCTTGTATCTCACTTTCTTTGGTAGCTTAGGGTAATGATGACAGTGTCATGTTTCTCTGTCTCTATTAGTAATTATTTTTAGATTGTCAGTCTGCACATTCATTGTGACTTTTAACATTTATTGAATGCTGATGCATGGGTACCATACATTGTCAAAGTACTTCACTTTCCATATTTATTTATTTATTTATATCAATTCTGAAATGTCTACACATTCCATTGTGTTTTTCTTGTTTGGGGGTAAAAAAAGATACATTTTTATAAATTTTGTTTGTTCCTCAGACTTTCTTTACATTATGAAATATATTTGTAAAACAAGAATATGTGAAACTTCTTTCTTAGTATTTGTAAGTAATTAATTTTTCTCAAAAAATTTTTTTTGGCTTTACGCCCTGGAGTGTTTTGGGAAAGTCTTAACTTCATACTAACTGCTATTGAAGCATTGGTATAATATTACTTCCTCATCCAGCTTTTAATTTCTAAAGTTTTCTGACCACTAACCACTAATTAAGTGTTCAAATTAATCTAAGTAAAAGGGGGGATGATTTATTACTTAAGAAGCTTGTCTTATTAAATTAATTTCTGACATGTTTTGTTTCATTCCATTTTAATGAGAATTCAAGCTACATTGTTAAACAAGGAATGTATTTCTTATAAGTAACCAGATTATAATGGTATATTTGGTTTTTACTTCTTTAACTTGAAGTTTGTTTCATGAGATAAGCCTGGTTAATATTCTGTTATATGTATATCTGATTGAGGAGAATATTGCTTAGCTTTTTACCATCAAAGTTATACTTTTGACTCAGCACATGCCTTGAATTTACACAAAAGTTTTCTTTAAAGAATTTCCCAGCATTTCATTGATCCTTGGAATTTCTAGTCCAAAAAACGAAACAGCTTATAAATGTAAAAATTAAATACCATTAAAAATATTTAATAATTCATTTTAATATTACTCATCTTAGCACATTTCATTTTGATAATTACCTACCATCAATTTTTAATTTTTAATAAACATCTTAGTTCCTAAACTTCAAGTTTGAGGAATATTTATATGCTCATTTCCAGTTTTTGAGGTACAGGTAATTGATGGGTGGGTTCTACGGCAGTAGCCAGAGGCAGGTAGGGCAGCCTGGGACAGCAGGAAGGCAGAGGAGACAGACTCTGCAGACACACTTGCCCAGACTGGTTCTGAGTCCCTTATACAGGTATAAGCTTCCTAAGAAAGATGCTATTGGTTTTATCCTGTTTTGGCACAATGGTTGCTACACATACATACATATTCTACAATGTAATTGTTGCACGTTTTTTCCCATTCCACTTCTTAACCCCTTCAGCTTCTGTTTTAACCTGTTATGTTCCTGATTTTTTTTTCAATGTCAGCTGCTAAATTCCCTTGTACTATATTTGCAGTCTATAGTTTAAAATTAGGCCAATAAATAGAGATAATACCAAAATATGTAAAGTATTTGTGCAAGTCATTACAATTATTTTATTGTATGCTGATGTTATTTTTTTTAGTATATTATGAATTTATTTCTACTTCCCTCTGTCCAACCTGAATTCGAAAAAATATTTCAATTGGTATATATACATACACTCTAATATAAGATGAATACATATAGTATAACCATCCAAGCAAGGGAATAAGAACTAAGCGATGGAAGGGAAGAGACAGTTGCAACACAAAACCTAGGTTAAGGAAAGTTCTGAGCTTTCTAGAACAAAAAAGAGAAAGGAAAAGCTAATTAAATTCATTGCTTTCATTCTGTTATGGAAGGAAGCAAACAAGTTTATCAGGGGAGACAAACTTTTTTTTATATTAAATTTCAGAAAAATAATTTTACAAACATGGAAAAATCGTCTGCTTCATAGATACTACTTAAAGCAGCTGTAGGAGATGAGGAGGGAATGACGTTCAGTTGTCGTTGTGTGCGTTACAGTAATGTACTGTGTGTGTAGGTTTACACTCTCAAGGTCTTAATCAGCAGATTACTGCTCAGACTGAGCTTGCAGATGTATTTTAAGTGCTTGGAAATTTTTTTGAATTTGAATACTTTTAGACTGGATATGTGCTCTCTACTTAACCATGGTCACTTCCCCTCCCTATTGCCTCATACCCTGTCTATTTCACTTATTTACTTTGCCTGCCTGTCTTCTAAAGGCACTTGAGTTTGCCAATTCCTATATTGATATAAGACAGAAAGAGCTTAGAGATTCTATATGATTCTGAATGTGTGCATCTCAGTAGGTATCTTAGACGATCCTCAAATAAAACTGCTATCATCTGGGCTTACATTTTTTAATAACTTATTTTTTTCTGATTAAAAAAAGTAATACATATTGATAATTTTTAATAAAATATAGAATAGCATAAATAAAGAATAAACATTACTCATGATCTTAAGCAGTGAAAGTTACCACTGCTAACCTTTCAGTGCACAGCTTTCTAGAATGATTGTATACAGTCATATAATTATATATAAAATACATATATTCACATATATGTATATATTATATATAAATATACAAAAAACACAAATGAGATCATACTATGCACCTGGTTTTTAAAATTTACATCATAGACAATTTTTCATGCCAATACTTAAATACATCTAAATTTTCCCTTTAATGACTACATAGCATTTCATTCTAAGGCCATGCTGTAACTGTTTTAACCGATTTTATGTGTTCAACATTGAGTTCTTTTCCAGTTGTTTGTCTTATAAATAGTGTTTAAGTGAGTATCCTTGTACAGATAATTCATGCACTTGTCAGGTTATTTCTTTGGAATAAATTCTTAGAAGTAGAATTGGTGAGTCAATGAATATTCACTTTCAAAGATTTTGTTAGATAGACCCATGTCAAGCTCAGAAAAGGTGTCCTCCTACTAGCAGTCTATTAGAGGGCCCATTTGAACCCTAAGAGCCTGCTCACACTGGTCATAATTGTTCTTAATGTGTTACAATCTGATGCCAATGAGGCGTCTAATTGGAGTCATGTATCAAACACTTTAACACTGAAGTTACTGATGAATGGCTGAAATGTGGTTGTTCTTGCAATTGACTGGCACATACATTGTAGACACTAGGGAAGTTGACGTATGGTCAGAACTAAAGGGGTCTGATTTCCATTTTTGCTAAGACTGAGCATTGTTTCTGCTGTCCTGAGGCAGCTGCAGGAGACCTGTCAGCAGGGCCAAGGCCTTTCTTTGTAAGCTTCTTTAGATTGTGCAAATGATTGAACAGAATCTGTGGAAACTCCTAAGTCCTGCTCCTTTCAGCATGGAAGATAGGATCTTGGACTCCACGGTTTTTGTGAGCTGGCATTGTCAGTCATCCACTTCACTCAGATAACAAAACTTATTTGGAATATTTGAGTGAGTAAAATTGTATTGAAGCGGGCCTGTCAGGATAAGGTAACTATAAATACACCCCCTCCAAACAATTAAAGAGTTAGTTAGCATTTTGAATTCTTCCAAAACATTATCCATTTGGATCCTGAAGAACATCTTTTAAAACTGACAGATTCGGTTTTGGCACAGTTGTGCTTGAGCTGTTCCTCCTGGCAGTAATTGGCCACTAGATTAATGTGTTCTTTAAGTACAACCAGGTCGTCACCATAAAGATGAGTGCTTGCTTTTCTGTTTGCTGTCACAGGAAATCAAGTTCTTACTTCTTCTAAAAGGTCTATGAGATTGGAAATAAATTTAAAAGTATGGGGCTCGAATACAACTCTATTATATAACCTTTTAAGATTAGAACTTATCTTGTCTAAAGATTATTCCAGTAAGAAGAGCTAACATTTAGGAAGCATTTCCTAAGTATCAGGCATTCTTCTAAGTACTTTATACATATTATTTTACTTACTCTTCTGAACACCTTTATTAGATTGATGCTACTTTCTACGTTTTAGAGAAGGAGAAACTGAGGAAAAAAGAAATTATAACATGCTAAAGGTCAAACATGTACTGAGTTACAGAAGCAGGTTTGAAACTCAGATGGCTGTATTTGAGAGCTCACCTCCTTCAGCAATATGTTCTAGCTCCTTCTATGATGCTAATCTTATTCTCAAGATAGTATTGTATGAATGATACCATATTAAACTGAGTCTGATCCATTTGGGGTCAGATGAAAACTGATGAAAACTCTGAAACCTGGTCCTAGACACACAACATTTGGCACCCTGAATCAGGAGACCCCGCCACAGGACTTGCATCCTTGGACCTTGCAGTGGGTACAGCGGAGTAGAACTCAACATGCATGCCCCCCTTCTGCTCTTGTGCCCTTCCTGTACTGCAGATGCTGGAAAGCTAAAACACAATTCTCTGTCTCCCTCATGGAGAGGGGCCTGAATTTGATTTAGGTTTGTCATATCAGATGCATTATACAGCATTTGAAAAGCAGAAGTGTGTGGAGGTTGAACTTGGTAGGAGCACTGTGGATCATGGACGATGTCTGTGTGGCTTCGGTGTTAGTTGCTAGCTCTAGGAGTGTCAGGAGGCGGAGGATGGGGCAATCATTTTGTTGGTGTGAATTGCAGCATGTGTGACATGGCGTTGGAGGTCACTGCAGCAGAGGCAGGCTTCGGATCGTGGGGATGGAGGCATGATTCTAGGATGGCAGATTCCTGATCTGAGAAGAGGCAGTAGGTCTCATACTTGTAGTGTCCCATTCTCCAGTGTGACCTTGGGAATTGTCCCTGGGAGTCATCTAGAATTTGTTTATTCAGTCCCCAATGAGAGCTTTACTTAGTCAGAGTAGATTGTTTTGCGCAGCTTGACTGGTACGGTAATATATAGCTGCACCCAAGGACAATGTTTTCAATAGGTTGGGAGTTTGGGGCTGAAATCAGAGACTCTTGGGTTCTTATTCAGGTCCTTCCACTTATTACCAGTGGGACCAAGGACAAGCAATTTGACCCTTCACCTTCCTCATTCGCAAAATGGGAAATTATTTCCATATGGGGACTGTTATAAAGACTACCCCATTGGGTTGTTGAGAGAATCATATGAGTTAATGCATGGGATGTGTTTAGCATAATGCCTGGCACATAGTTGATGCTAAGAATGTGAGCTATTATTATCATTAACCCCTAAATACTGTGAAAAAGAGAAGCAGAAGACATAATTCAGTGCTTCTACCAAGAACGGTCCACTGTAGTGGTCAATAGAAGAATGGTTGAACGTCCAGTTTCCTAGAGCCGTATATTCACAGGCCAAGACTAGTAGTTTATGGAGAAGAGGGAGGCCGATCTAGAGTACTTGGGGATTATATTTACTTAGTTAACTAGATAAAGAGTTGTGTAGTTTTCATTCAAAAGAAGATTTTTAAAAAGCCTGATAGCAATCTGCTTCCTCAGGAAAGACATTCGGCTTTAGATGGCTATTTTGGAATGCTGTTTTGTATGGGATGTGGTTGGCAATTCATGGGAGGAATGGCCCGAGACTGCATGAGCAGTAGAAGTAGTCCATCTGGGCCTCCGTGAGATTCCATCTCCACATACTTCTTCCTGAACTATGCCGTGAGCAGTGGCATTCTATAATCTATAGTTGTGATTGGACCTATGGCTGAACCTGCAGCTTCCTGTTGAGATAAAGATATATCTGAACATATCCTACAAAACATCTAGAATTGAATATATAGATATTGTAGTCAAGTTTTTAAACCATTCATTGATGAATGGAGTTGAGTTGAATACGTCTGAGTTGCTTCCTCAATCAATATGTTCCTTTCTGCCAGGCTTTCTCCCTACCCACACTCGATCAATATTCAAATAGTCTTTAATAACCAAGAATGCAGTGGCCTGTCCCTCCCACCCTCACAGCAGTTCAGGCAGATTTTTCAAACTTAGACTTGTTAATATTCAGCCAGTGGGGAACCTCCACGAGAGGATGGCCAGAGCAGTCAATGCCCTAGACCTTGGAAGGTTGCTTATGTAACCCATTTAAAGGTTCCTACAGCCTTCCTCTCCCACTTTAACTTGGAGGTCATCACACAATCAAATTAATTGTAAACATTTGTTAAATGAGAAAATACATTTAAGAGTCCTGTAAAATGATGATTTTTGATCCTCAAAGTCTATCTCATAAGTAGAAATAATCAGTGAAATGCAATTATTTTCCATATTTTATTCCGATTCTTCACAGACATGTTTGCCATCAGTGCCTGTATCACTGCCAGCAATAGCTGAATGACCAATAGAGCTGGTCTCTTCAATATGTCAATGATGTTTCCTCTTAGGGTTGGATTTACGAGAATTGAGTTGTAACTATACACGAGTTTGGCCATTATTTTCCCCCATTCATCAAAGTGGCTATGGCTACAGGTGTGGACGATAGGAAAATGGTCTTCTCATCTGAGAGAACAGGTCTTTCTTCTACTGATGGAGCTTTAATCAAATCATTATCATTTCATGTACTCTGATCTGAAATTACTGTGCCAGCTAATTTGAGTTTCACCCTGGATTCAGGAAAGCCCCATGGTTGAGTGTGGGTATCTGGGGGCTCTTCTCTGTGTGTATTAGGGTGTATGTGATGGCCTGGTGGGAAGAGGGGACATAATCTGGAAGGGGTCAAAATAAGTAAATGGGTCTTTGGAGCTCGCCACCTTATTTCAATCAAAGTACCTCCACTTCCTTCTGTTTTTAGGCTCCTTGTAGGTTTTATTTGCAAAGTGTTCTGCTCCTTTAAGATGCTTGAAAACATCTGAGCTGGATGATACATTGTCGATATAATTCAAAAGACTGTCAAGTTAAAGCTAGGCAAGTAACATTACCTTGTTCCTCAACAAGAGGAATTTTAGTATCGAGACATGTCAGGTCTATCTTTTGAGGCAGTTGTATCAGGAATATATGTCTGTATTGTTTCTAGCAGGTTGCTCAGAAAAAAAAAAGAAATCTTTTTGGTCTTAACTGAGATCAGTATGGCCAGGCCTACCTTTGCATCTGCTATAGCGATATAATAAATACTTCTTAGAGTCCACAAGCTTGGATATTACAGAGTTCATTCTGTCAATCTGAGGCAACTTCTAACAGCTGATGATATGACTCAGAGGAAGGTAGTCAGGGTATTTGAATTTCGCTCTCATCCTGGCACTTTAAAGGAGATAGACTTTTGGCCTCTGGGTATATTCTGTAAGCTCCCTTAGAATCAGAAAATATAGCCAGTTAACTTTGGAAACTAAGGATCTTAAGTTTCTACAGCTGCCAATAGTGTCTTCCCTGTTCTTTAAACCAGGTCAGCTCACTTATATCTTAGATAACAATGGGCAACCTGCACACACACCAAGGTAGCTCCGGAAAACTACCCAGTTTATTTCCCTTCTTCCTGGCTTGTGTGCAGTCCGCTTTCCTTCCTGTCTCATTCCTGCCTGATCTGAAGCCCGTGGCTATGTGACACTAGCATTGACACTTCGTGGGCCCCTGACCTTGGTACTTGACAGTAGTCTTGCACAAACCTCAGCTCTCTCTAGCCAACATTGGCTTTGGCCGGTTCCCTGTGCTACTTAAAGGAAACTTGTCCTCTCTTAGTCTGTCCCCCTAACAATATTCTGTCCCTAAACTTGGCAGGATCTACCTAACCCTCCCGAAGACTTTTCAGCCAGATTGGACAGAGACTAAAGGAATCTGAAGTAGAGCAAAACCAACCAGTCATTCTCAGATGGGGGGTTTTTCCAAAGCAGTCTAAGGACAAGGTGACTTTCCAGGTGATGGATTGGAAATCTTAAGGGCTCCTTCCTTTATGTCCGCCTGTCTGTGTCTATAAATAAAATGATTCGTGCACTCATACTGTGGGGACAGAGTCCCAGAGAGCAGTTTCCAGGTTCTCGGCCTCACGTGGAAAGGTGCTGGCTTGGTTATTAGATGGCCATCAGCTGTTACCGGTTAGCCATTAGCCATAATATAACTGCTGTGGCTACGCTGGGGGTTGTTGGTTGGCAGAGATCATGTGGCCCCTGCTTCCTGTATCTCCAACCCAGCCTCCAGCGAGAATATAGAGGTATGACTCCCCTATCTATGGCTCCGTTGGTGTTCCTTTTTGGCCTCACCATGCCCTGCGTTCTTATGTGGGGAGCGGGACCAGAGACCCCGCTTGACACATATCATGTTCCCATTCAGGGCTTTGGGTGACTGACCTCAGCTGAGCCCGAATACTCTGAGAACACTTCTAAAGGCAGGGGTTTAACAAGCAGTAAAGTCCATTTCCTAAACTATGAATGTTCCCTCCAGGTCCTGGTTAATGTGTGATGTTGTACACCCTGCCCATGGAAAGGAGAAGCCCTTGCGTATTTTGAAGTGAAAACATGAGGAAATTTGGGAGGCAGGGCGGTGCTGGGGCTGGAGAAGTTTGATTAAGAGGATTTGGCTAGTAATGCAGTGTATTTCCCTTGAGGTTTCCATGTAATTCACCTGCCTAATTCTTGATTTTGTGTGTAGACATTCTGACTAAGTAATATTGAACTACATGTAGGTGAGCAGAAGAAACTAGATTTGCATTTAATAAACAACATAGAAGGCTAGGCTGAGGATACACATTTTTCTATATGTTTTCTGTAGTTTTGCCCTTAACTTTAAACTCAGTCCTAAAAGGAGAGATATTACAACCTGAATTTGGTCTGAGAGGTGATTGCTGTAACTTTGCAACAGTCTGAGGACAGGCAGCTATTGTATTTTAACTGAAAAAAATTCCTGGAAGGGAACAGTACTAGAATAATTTATTGGGATTTGGGAATTTGCTTAAAACTATTTAATTGCTCGTTAACTGAAAAAAATTCCTAGAAGGAAACAGTACCAGAAAAATTTATTGGGATTTGGGAATTTGCTTGAAACTTTATTCAACTGCTGTTTTGCTTGACTTTACACATTGACTATTCTGAAGATGGGACGTTCTAATTTTGTCAGTGGAAGTATTACTTAATGGTTAATATGATCATTTACCTTTAACTTCTCATAAGGAGCAAGATGTACCCTAATATTTCCAGTTACATGTGTACATTCAGCTCTTACAATGATACATTATGTACCTAATTGTCCTCTAGTTTTTCCTGAAAATGTTTCAGTTAAAAGTAGGCTGGTTCTTCTGATGATTTGTCACAGGGATTCTTCAATTCTAAATGCTAATATTGATTTCTTTTTAGAAAGAAGTCTGGAAAAATTTTTTTGAAATTTTGGGTGGATGTAATAGATGATTTTTATTATTATTGAAAGAAAACAAGGTAAGAAATCTCCAAGTCAAACATAAGTTTCACCAGTATTAATTAAATATACATTTTTTTCTGGATGGCTTATTTACTGATTTTTCTTAAAACATGAAAACTGCATTTAGTTCATGGTAGAATTAGTGTGCTTATGAGAGATTGTCTCAAATTTTTCTTTTTAATTAATGAATTCCCTAAGTATTAATAACTAGAATGTCAGTCATTAAGATATATTAAAAACAGCATAGGGTTTATAGCAAGAAAGAGGTAGATCGAAGCCTTGATCTGCCCCTTGTGATCTATATGTCTTCGGACAAGTTACCCAAACATCATTTTGCCTGATACTAATATAGCTGCACCAGCTTTCTTTTGAGTAGTATTTGTCTATAAATCTCTACCCTTTAATTATTCATTTCTCTCTGTTTTTCCTCCCAATAAATAGAACATCATTTAAAAATATTTATATGTAGTAAAATTTGTGTGTGTGTGTGTGACCACAGTTAAGAGTCCCTGGTGCAGCCCCTTGTAGTCAGCCCTTTTCCCACCCCAACCCTTGTTCTCTGCACCTATGTTTTGTCTTTTTCAGAATGTCATACAATATATAGCCTTTTGAGTCTGGTTTATTTCACTTAGCACAATGCATTTAATGTTCATTCATGTGGTACTTTTTGTTACTGAGTAGTGTAGTATTCTATTGCATAAATGTACATTTTGTTTATTCATTTACTAGCTGAAGGACCTTTGGGTTGTTTTTACTTTTTGTTAATTAAGAGTAACACTATTATAAACATTTAATAACATGTGTTTTTTTTTTGGTTGACATAAGTTTTCATTTCTCTTGGGTAAATACTTAGGAGTAAGATTTCTAGTCCATGTGATATTTATAAGAAAACACCAAACTGTTTTCCAAAGTGTCTGAACCATTTTGCGTTACCACCAGCAATTTCTGAAACTTCTGGTTGTTCCACATCCTCACCAGCACTTGCTGTTGTCAGTTTTAAAATTTATTTTAACCATACCAATTAGTGTATGGTAATATCATGGTATGGTTTTTATTTTGCATTTACTTAATGACTAATAGTATTGAAAATCTTTTTATGTGCTTGTTTGACATTCCTATATTTTTGGGTGAAGTCTTTTAAAATGTTTCCCCAATTTTTTAATTAGATGCTTTATATTCTTATTGTTGGATTTTGAGAGGTTTTTTTATATATTCCAGATACAAGTTCTTTACCAGATATGTGATATACAGATAATTTCTCCCGGTATATGACTTCTCTTTTTATTCTTTTAATAGTGTTTTCACAGAAAGTTTTTAAATGATATAAAGTCCAATTTATCAAAAAAATGTTTGTGTACTGTAGTTTTAGTATTGTATCTTTGCTTAGTCCAAAGTCACAAAGATTTTTCCTAAATGTTTTGTAGTTTTATTTTTTATGCTTATGTCTGTGATCCACTTTGAGTTAATTTTTGTGTAAAGCGTGAGGTATGGGTTCAGGTTTATTTTATTTATTCATTTATTTGTTTCTTTGTTTGTTTTGCATAGGGATGTCCAATTGGTCCAGCATAATTTGTTGAAAAGACTATTCTTTCTTGATGGAGTTGCCTTGAACCTTTGTCAAAAATCAATTGGCCATATATGACTAAATCTATTTTTGGACTCTCTTTTCTGTTTCATTGATTTATTTTTCTATCCTTTCACCATTACTGCACTGTCATGCTTATTGTAGCATTATAGTAAGTCTTGAAATCAGAGAAAAAGTCTCTCAACTTACCTCCTTTTCGAAATTGTGTCAGCTATTCCTTTGCCTTTATGTATAAATTTTAGAATCAGTTTCTCAATATCACAAAAGTTGGAATTTTAATTGGGATTGTGTTGGATCTATAGATCAATTTGGGGAGAACTGACATCTTAGTAATGAGTCTTCCAATATGTGAAGAGGGATAACTCCTCTTTTTTGTATGCCTTCTTTGCTTTTTTTCATCAGTGTTTTATAGTTTTAAGCATACTGATCCTGTATCTATTTTCTTAAAATTGTACTTAAATATTTCAGATTTTGATGCTATTGTAATATGCTAGTATTTTTTTAAAGTTTCAAATTTCATTGTTCATTGCTATTATATAGAAATATAATTTTTGTATGTTGGTCATGTATCCTGAGACCTTGCTAAGTTCACTTTTTTTAAAAAAAAAATAGTTTCAGGTGTACAAAACAACATAGTGATTAGACATTTATATACCTCACAAAGTGATAACCCCAGTAAGTCTATTACCCATCTGACACTGTACATAGTTATTACAATAATATTGACTATATTTTTAATGCTGTGCTATCTATTCCCATGACTCTTTTTTAAATTATAGTTGATATTCAGTATTATTTTATATGAGTTTTAGGTGTACACCATAGTGGTTACACATTGATATAATTTATGAAGTGATCCCCCTAATAAGTCTAGTACCCATCTGACACTATAGTTTGTATAATATTATTGACTATATTCCCTACACTTTACATCCTTATGACTCTTTGGTAACTACCAGTTCATACTTCTTAATCCCCTCATCTTTCTCACCCAGCCCCTCAACCTCCCATCCATCTAGTAACCATCAATTTGTTCTCTGTATCTATGAGTCTGTTTCTCTTTTGTTTGTTTATTTTGTTCTTTAGATTCCACATATAAGTGAGATCACATGGTGTTTGTCTTTCTTAGTCTGACTTATTTCACTTAGCATAGTACCATCTAGGTCCATCCAGGTTGTCACAGTTAAATTCACTTATTAGTTCTAGGAGCTATGTTGTATTTTTTTGGGAGGTGAGTATTTTCTATTGAAAACCGTGTCATCTGTGAAAAAAAGACAGTTTTATTTCTTCTTTTCTAATCCGCCTTTTTTCCCTTTGTCTTGCTATATTGCACTGGCTAAGACTTTCAGAGTGATGTAGAATAGGAATGGTGAGAGCTGTGATGATTAATTTCAAATGTCGACTTGGCTAGATTATGGTACCCAAATATTTGGTGAAACATTATTATAGCTATTTCTGTGAAGGTATTTCTCAGATGAGATTAACATTCAAATCGGTAGGCTTTGAGTAAAGCAGTTTACCCTCCATAATGTTGGTGGGCCCCATTCAATCATTTGAAGGCCTCAAGAGAAAAAGACTGACCTCCACAAGTAAGAAGAAATTCTTCCAGCAGATTGCCTTTGAACCCTAAATGCAACTCTTCCCCTGGGTCTCCTGGCTGCTGGCCTACGTACAGATTTTGGATGTGCCAAAGCCTCCATCATTGCAAGCCAGTTTCTTAAAGTAAAATATTCTTTATCTATCTATCTATCTATCTATCTGTCTGTCTGTCTGTCTGTCTGTCTGTCTATCTATCTATCTATCTGTCCACACACACACACACACACACACACACACACACACACCCGTTGGTTTCGTTTCTTTGAAGAACCCTGATCAACATCTTTGCCTTTCCCCTGAGTTAGAAGAAAAGCATTTAATATTTTTATGTTAAATATAGTTCATTATATTTTCTATTCACTATATTATTAGCTGTAGATGCCCTTTTCTAGATGCTCCCTAAGGAAATTCCTTCCTTCCCTAGTTTGATGAGAATTTTTTAAAATCATGAAAAGATGTTCAATTTTGTCAAACGCTTTTTATGTTGTGTGCTCATATGATTGTTCTTCTCTAGTCCATTAACATGGTGAGTTACATTTATTAATCCAGGCTTGCAATCCAGGGATAAATTTCACTTGGTCGTGATATAGTTTCCTTTTTATGTATTTTTGGCTCGGATTGGCTAATGTTTTGTTGAGGATTTTTGTATTACTTTTCATAAGACAGATTAATCTATAGCTTGTGAGGTTCTTTTCCTTGAAATTTTTCTGGAGACATGAATAGTCTTGGATCTTTTTATATGTTCTCACACATTCCATTTATTTTTTAAATTCTCCCCTCTCTTTCTCTCTCTCTTCAGATTGGATAATTTCTATTGATTTATATTCAGGTTTTCTAACTTGTTCCTTTGTCATCTTTAGTCTTCTAAGAGAGCCCATCCAGTGAACTTTTAATTTCAGATAGTGTATTTTTCAAAGTTTCCATTTGGTATTTTTGTTTTTCTGTGGATAACTTCTATTTTTTCATTCATTTCAGGAGAGCTTTTCTTTACCTCCTGCAGTATATTTATCAAAGCTGTTTTTGTGTCTTTGTCTAATAATTCCAGTATTTGGGACATTCTGAGATTGGCATTTGTCTCTTCCTTTGAGAATTGGTCAAATTTTTCTAATTCTTAGTTTATTAAATAATTTTGGATTCTATCCCGGTTATTTGACTATTGGTTGTGAGATCCCAGGTCCTGCTAAAAACCCGAAGAGAATGTTGATTTTGTTTATTTATTTTAGCCTGTCATCAACCCACTTAGGTTCAGACTGTAAGTTCTGTCTTATCTTCTGTGGTATTTCTAATGTCAGTTTAATTTTCTAAGCATTTGCTGTGCTCCTTTGCTTCTCCCCTTTGGGTACCCCTCTCAGGGGTTACTCTGAGACTTGGGTGTTAGTTTAAGTTGCAGTTCAGTTCTCAAAGCCTTTGTGAGGCTGGGTGGCTCCATCCTGGACATGCACACTTGGGGGTGAGCCTGGGACTTTTATCAGGTCTATGCAGAGTCAAGACATCCATTTCTCCAGCTCTCTGCATTCCAGGATTTCTCCCACACTCTGGATTCCAGAGGCTTCTTTTTCTGGTCTTCAGGCTAGAAAGACTGGGTCCCTCCTTGAGGCAGGACTGTGAGAGAAGAAAGAGGGAAAGAAAAAAATCACGGGATTCGTCCCCACCCTCTTCAACTTGCAGGGACCTGTTTCCCTGTTGTCTGGTCAGAGAGGGTTTCTCCCAGTGTTTTTGTTGTCTGCACTCCTTGCACAGTTCCACAGTGGGACAACCCTTGGGTCAAAGCTAAGAGATAAATGAGAAAAAACCAGTGAACTTACTCCCGTGGAAGTTGTTCAAGTTTTGGCTACTCTCTCAATCTGCTACTACTGCTAACTTTTCAGAGTTCTGGGGGTAGTTGCTTTTTAAATCCTGGTGTTTTCATTTTAATCAATGAGAGAGAAAGGCTGTAGTGGGCTTACTCCATCTTGGTTGGCACAAGAAGTATAGTGTCCTTATGTCTACGTGCTATATATATATTTTTTGTCATATTGCTGTACTTTTAAAAATCCAGTGTATAATTTTTATGTTTAAATGAGGGAGTTTAATCTGTTTATTTTTATTGTGATGACTGACATATTTCAATTTTTTTTTTCCTACATCTCATTCGTGCTTCTATTTGTCTTACCTTTTTGGTTTCCTCCTATAGCATTCTTCTACATCTTAAGGAATAATATACTTTTATGAGACTCCTTTTTTTAAGTCCCTAAAATGGAGATAAAGAGATCTTACTGGATGTTCTTTTAAAGATTAAGATAAAATAGTCGATATATTTAACACAGTCCCAGGTACAATTTAATTTAATAATATTCATTGAGCACCTATTATGTCTTCAATAACAGAACAGGTATAAATTACTGCTCTATGGAGCTTACGTTTCTAGTAGAGGAGATAACAATGAACAAAATAAGTAAATTGTAGAATTTGATAGAAGATGAAAACTGCTATGGAAAAAATAAAGCAGGAAAGGAGATGGGGGGACAGTGGTAGAGTTGGCAGATGTAAACTGACCAGTTCTCTTCTGTATGAGAAATAGTACTGCTTTCTTCTTCGTGTGTTTCATTTGTATAGAATTTATATGCCATTTTGCAAGCATGTTAACATCTTATATTTTATTTTTATTCTCATTGATTCAACAAATGTGGGCCAGATTTGTGCTAGACTCTGAGATATGATGGAGAGCCAAAGCAGACATGGCATCCCTGTGAAGTCTTCAGGGCTATTTCAACATTATTTCCATATTAAAGGAAGTTGGTGTTGCCAATTTATTTATCTCTTCCACAAATATTTCTTTAATTTTATTATGTACCAGACACTATAGTAATTGATAGGTTAGCAAGGTAGACATGGTTCCTATTCTCATGAATCTTATAATTTAATAAGAAGACAAAAGTTTAAACAAACAATCTCAGCTTCCTGTGGCCAGAGTATGGAGAAGATTGGAAGGGAACAGGACTGGAGGGGGGAGATCAGTTAGGAGCAAGAAAACCCAAGCAGAATGTGGTGATGGCCTCAGTGGGGGTGAAGGTGTGTGAAAATAAAAGATGATACTAGAGATAAAGAGAAACTATGTGTTAGGAGGTGGAATTGATAACGTTGTGGAAACTGGGTGATGGATGATGCCATTCATGGAGGGATGGGATGGTTCAGTTTTCAAGATCCTAAGTTTAGAGAGCACGTGACACATCCAAGTGCCATGTCTCTGAACTTCACAATACATGCCGGGAATAGAAATGTGGATTTGGAAGTAATGAGCAATAAATAATCATTGAAGTCATGGGAATAGATGAGGTCAACCATGCATGTGTAAAATGAAAAGAGGAAATGGCCGAAGAGAGAATTCTAAAGCATACCGTCATTTAAAAGATGAGCAGAAGACTGTCCTAGGAAAGGCACTAAGAAAGAAGGGCTGGAAGTGTAGGAGGCAACTCCTGGAGCCACCTGGAGTCTAGGGAGGAGTGCACTGCGAGCGAGCATGTCACGTGTTCATAAGAGCCACGTCAGGAACGCCTGCAAATGCTTTGGGTTCCGCAACAAGGTCGTTTGTGTTCTTGTGGTGAATAAACAGATGGTTGTGGTTTGATGCATGAGGGGGGAGATGAGGAAGTAGACTCAGAATTAATAATCCTCTCATTAATTGGGAGAGGAAGATAGGATTATTCTTGGAGAGGAAAATGGAGGGGAAGGGTGGTTTTACATTTCATTGTAATTGATTTGTTTGTTTTTAAGTACTTGTTTTTAAGTATTTTTATGTACTTGAGTATTTTAAGAGCTAATAGGAAAGAGCCAATCGAGAGGGAAAACACAGGAGGACGAGAAATGAAAGAGCAAAGTCCAAGAAAAGGTGGGGGTGATGGAGAGACAAAAGATGGCACTTTCTTTTTAACAGAAGTTATAGAAAACAAGATATGGTTATAGATTCAGATGTATTTTTAGTTTGGCAAGAAAAGGATATTTTATGGTTTCTATATTTTCTGTGACGTTGGAAGCAAACTCATCTGCTGACAGAGAGGGATTTCAACACTTTAGGAAGAATGTAGATTTGACTTTCTCCCATGGGGGATGGAAAAGCAGACTAAAGAAGTAGGTCAGGACAAGGAGGAAGCATAGAGGGTCCACTTGAGGTATGTCAAGTTATGTGATCTTCTCAAGCAGTGTTTGGCAACCTGGACGTAAGTGCAAAATAGAGTTAGCTAGAATTGAATTTTTGCCAGGTGTTAAAATGGAGAGACAGTAAGCAAGGAATTTGACAATAATGGTAAGAAAACTATTGAAGTGACAACAAATAGAAGGTAAGTTAATAATAAAGGAAGAGAAGAGGTGAGCTCATAGAAAATGTGGACTAGAAATCTTGGAAATGTTCTAAGAGATCTGAAAAGATAGGATATTTTGGTCTGAGAATGGTTTTAGAGGGAGAGTGACCTTTGGTGTTAATCAGTTCCTCAGTGAGGCTGTTGGAGTGCTTAGCGGAAGTGCTGGTCAAGGAAGAGAGGCCAGAGTGTTGGATGGGTCATCCACATGGATATAAAATCACCTTGGATGATAGTGGGACTTGAGGTAGAAGACTATGAATCAAATGCCAAAGCCCTAGAGAGGCTAGATCGATAAGTAATAGCAATAGGAGGAGGAAAAAGATATTAGAACCGGATGGCATATACATCAAAGGAACTGATTTTTAGAAACATCTTATTATTGAAGTATAACATACATTCACAAAAGCACACAAATCATATGCATACAGAGTATTAATTAGCATGTAGTGATTCCACCTGTGTAGGCATCATTCAGTCAAGAAATACATTTCTAAAGTCTCAGAAGCTCCCACCTCATACCTGCTTCCAATCACTTTCTCTCCCTTCTCCATAAATAAAACAGTTGTTTTACTTCTCGAACCTTACTATATTAGTTTTGACTGTTTTTGAACTTTATATAAATCGAATCATATACTATGTATTACATTTTTAAAATTTTGATTACTTAAATGCAATGTTTGTGTGATTCATTCATTTTGTTGCATATAGCAGGAATTTATTAATTTGTATTGCTACACAGCACAGCATTTTATTGTATGACTATACCACAATTTATTGATCTTTCTACTATTGATGGACATATGGGTCCTCCCACCTCCCACCCCTCCCAAAGTGTTAGCAATGATCATTCTATACATCTATACCATATACATCTCTTGGGTATATACCAAGAATAGAATTGCTGAGTTATGAATATGTTCGACTTCAGTAGGTAATACCAGTTTTCCAAACTATTGTATCAATATACACTCCCATCAGCAGTGTAGGAGTTTCAATTGCTCCATATTCTGACCGTTGTTCAATAGTCAATTTTTAAAAATTTAACCATTCTGGTGGATGTGTTTTTTTGTTATTTCATTGTGGCTTAAATTTTATTTCCCTGATGTTTATTAATGAGGTTGATACATTCCTATATGAATGAAGTACCTATTATCCTGTTGTCTGGCCTGTCTTTTTCTTATTGACTTGTAAGGGGTTTTATTATATTTTTGAGTATGAGTTCATTAGTGGATAAATGTATAACTTCTCCTTCATGGCACCCAGACTTTTGATTTCCTTAATGATGTCTTTTGATAACCAGAAGTGTTTAGTTTTAATGGAGTCTACCTTATGAATCTTTTTCTCTATGGTTGGTGCTTTCCGTAGCCTGTTTGAAATCATTGTCTACCCCAAGGTCATGAAGATAGTCTATATCCAGTGCTGTACAATACAGCTTTTTGCATAGATGCAAATGTATTCTACTATTGAATGCAATAGTCACTGGCCGCATGTGGCTAGTGAGCCCTGGAAATATGGCTAGAGTGACTGAGGAACTGATTTTAAATTTTATTTAATTTTAATAAATTTAAATAGCCACATGGGGCTGTTAATTGTTTGGTTGGGCAGCTTTGTTATCTAGGTGCTTTATTTTACCTTTCATATTATTTCTGTGAGCCACTGGGAATAGGTTTTTGTTTACGGTATGGGTTAAATTTAATTTTTTTTAATCATGTGATTATCCAATTGGCACCATTTATCAAAAAGATCATTCTTGGGCCGGCCCAGTGGCTCAGGCAGTTAGAGCTCCATGCTCCTAACTCTGAAGGCTGCTGGTTCGATTCCCACATGGGCCAGTGGGCCCTCAACCACAAGGTTGCCAGTTCAATTCCTCGAGTCTCGCAAGGGATGGTGGGCTCTGCCCCCTGCAACTAAGATTGAACACGGCACCTTGAGCTGAGCTGCCTCCCGGATGGCTCAGTTGGTTGGAGCGCATCCTGTCAACCACAAGGTTGCCAGTTCGATTCCTGCAAGGGATGGTGGGCTGTGCCCCCTGCAACTAGAAACAGCAACTGGACCTGGAGCGCACCTCCACAACTAAGACTGAAAGGACAACAACTTGACTTGGAAAAAAAAGTCCTGGAAGTACACACTGTTCCCCAATAAAGTCCTGTTCCCCTTCCCCAATTAAAAAAAACAAAAAACAAAAAAACAAAGATCATTCTTCCCACGCTGCTCTGTCACTTTTGTTACATATTAAGTTTCCACATACACTGAGGTCTGTTTCTGGATTCTTTGTTCCATTTAATTGTCTGTCTTTGTGTCAATACCACACTATTTTTACTGTAGGTTTATAGTAAGTCTTGATATTCAGTAGAGAATGTTGCGTAATTTCATTCTTTTTCTTAGCTGTTCTTGACTCTTTTCACTTTCATTTAAATTTTATAATCACCTTGTCAATTTCTACAAAATCATGCTGGGACTGCTATTAAATTGGATCTGATATCAATTTGGAAAGAGTGGGAATATTTACAATATTGACTTTTTCAATCTATGAATATAGTATATCCTTTCATTAATTCAGTTCAATTTTTCTTTTAATATTGTTTTATAGTATTCTACTTACAGATCTGGCATATTTTTTTGTTGAATTTTTTTAGCTTCTTGCTTTGTCTAGGGCATTCAGTGAATTGCTGAATAGAAATGGTGAAATGGGCATCTCATTTCAGAGGGAAAACTTTTAATATTTTAAGTATGAAGTTTGCCTAGGTTTTATTGTGGGTATTCTTTATCTGATTAAGGACGTTTTCTATTTCTTTTACTCAGTGTTTTTAAATGTTGATTTTTTTTAAATCAAATGATTTATCTGCATCTTTTGAGATGATCAAATGATTTTCTTTTTTACTTTTTTAATATGGTAAATTACATTGATTGATTTTCAAATATTCAATCAACCTTATATTCCTGGGACAAAATCCAACTTGGTTTTAATACACTATTCTTTTAATATATTGCTGGATTTCGTTTGATAATATTTTGCTTAGGACATTTTCATCCATATTCATAAGAGAAATTGGCCTGTAATTTTTCTTATAATGTCCTTGTCAATTTAGATCAAATATATGTTACTTTTATAAAGTGGGTTGGGAAGGGATCTTCCTTTTCTGTTCTGTGGAAGAATTTATGTTATGTTGGTGTTATTTCTTCTTTAAATGTTTGAGAGAATTAATCAGGGAAGCTATCTGGGTCTGGTGTTTCCTTCATGGGAAGGTTTTTAATAATAGATTTGATTTCTTCAATAGATATGCTTCTATTCAGGTATCAGTCTAATTGTAACTTCTTTGAAGGTAGTCTTTCTTTTTTCTCTACTTTCAGGATTAACTTCTTCGTTTTTTTTAACTATCATGTATCTATGTATCATTATAGTTCTTATATGTAACTTCCCTGAGACTCATGGTTCCCTTTGATGTTTTTCATTGGTTTTTGAAACTTCTTGGCCATTTTCTCTTCAAATGTATTGCTTCTGCCCCAGGCTCTCTATCCTCTCTTTTGTTGACTCCAATTATAAGCATTTAGACCTTTTCTCCATATCTCATGTTTCTGTTAGGCTCTTTTCCCCCAACTTTTGTTTCTCTGTGCTTCATTCTGGATTTCTTTTCTTTATGACCTATCTTCCAGTTTCATCTATGTAAATCTTCTCTGAAAGCCTTTCATTGAGTTCTAAATTTGAGTTACAGTATTTTCGGGTTTAGCATTTTAATTTAGTTCATTTAAAAACTTCCAGTTTTCTACCAAAATGTTCAAGCTTGTCTTGAAAACATTAATAGAAGTCTGAAGTCCATGTCTGCTAAATTTCTTTATCTGAATCATCTGGGTTGTTTCTATTGTCTGTTTTTCTTTCGGGTTTCGGTCACGTCTTTTCATTCATATGTATATGTGTGTATATATATATATATATATATATATATATATATATATATATATATGTCTTCTTTTTAATAGGAGCCAGATGTTGTGTATATAAAATTTACAGAGATAATTTAAGGCTCTAAGAAAGGATTTATTTCTGCCTCAAGCAGGCAGCTAGCTTAGGGTACTAGCAATTTCTGATCACATTGATCCAGGTAAGGATTGAGATGTTTTTAAGCTGGTCTTTAGTTGCTATATTGGCTGATCTGTTTTTAATGCCCTTACTTGTGAGGTGTAGTCCTTCCAAACCCCATCCAAAACCCTCCTGTGTTTCCCAGGGCCACTCTTCCTTGGCATTCCCTGAAGTTTCAGAGTCAGCCCTACAAAGGAAAGGCAGCTCCAAATACCAGGCTCACATTACTGGCTTCCTTCTTCTCCTGATTCTTTGTCCTACAATCCCGTGTTTTTATAACTCTCCGATGCCTTCAAACAGATTGTTAAATGTTTTCCAGCTTGCCTAGTTCCTAGTGGGAACAATGCTGGCCATGGGACTCATTTGAGCTGGGGCTTTTGAAGAAGGTCATTGGGGAAACCGTTTGGGACTGGCTGTGGGGAGGGATCACACCTGCCCCACCTCCAGGGACTGAGTTTGTTTGAGAGGGCAGCAAGGGAAAACGAGTTGTTAGCGGCTGTCAGATTTTAGTCACAAGAGTTAAAGGATATATGCTGAGAAGAGGCTGAGAAAGAGAGTTTGGAGTAGGGGAGGGTTAATATAAAAAGTGTTGTTTTTTTTCTTTAGGATAGGTTGGATAAACTAGATGACATCTAAGTTTCCATGCAATTTGAAATTCTAGAATTCTATTCAATGATCGAGGCCTCCATTTAGCTTAATTTAGAAGTTTAATTAGAACTTAAAATTTCTCCTATAGAGATAAGGAGGCTTATCATCATAAAGAAAACTTCCGGGTTTTAATTTTAGCACAAAAGCTCCCAGTTGTAAAATACTGAACAGTTTCTTTCCTAATGCACAACGGGATTCTAAAAATCTTAAGTTCAAAGGGAACCAGTTGCAATATTATCGGCGAGGAATTTACAATTCTGTAGATCATTGTATAATACACATTTATGGAAACGGCTTCATTTCCTTACATCTTATACTGTATGATTTCATTATTTCTTATATATAAGCTACAGGTTCTAGATTTTTCCCTACTCATGGTGTAAGTACGAGCAGTCATCTAACCTCTCCTGGGTCCTCATATTTATTCTCTTCTGTTTTTTCTCTGCCTAACTGTTTCCCACTTGTCTGTCCATGCCATGCTTTTCACTGTACTCTCTAGAATTCCTCTTCCATGGGAGGAAAAGCTTCCAACATTCTCAGCCTTTCCACTGAATATTCCTTTCAGCTATTGTCCTCCACTGAATCGTGGCTCTCTTAGGAGGATCCTGCTTCTCCCGCAGCCTTCTCTCCTGCATATCTCAAACTGCTCTTTTAGGCTCAGGACTCCTTTATCTTTGTGTACTATCTTTATCTCTTTTTAGGCCAGGGCTAACTCACTGTGGACTCTATTTGTTTCTCTCAGGTACTACCTCCTAAGACTCTCCCCATTCACATACTCAGGCATTCCTATTCTGGGTGCTCCCCCAACTTCACGAGTCCTTCAATCCATTTACCCCTCTACTTTTTACTGTCACTACCTCTATACCTCACTGTTGTCACATCTCTCCATACCCAGTGGTTCCATGATTCCATGGCCCAGGTCAATAATCCTTCTCTTTTAAACACTTTACTATCTTGTATCTCTGTCATGGTATACCTATATCCAAGCAATTGAACATCTCTGGAGAAAAATCACACAACCACAATTTGAAGGCTCACTTCAAATTGATGACCACAAATCTCAAAAGGACGTGCAGCACTGCCAAGCTGCCCTTTGCCTCTAGTAAATCCACTTTCCCACTCCTCAAGGGCACTGTTTCACTCTGTTTCCTCTCATGGCTCCAGCTCCTCCTTCCCTCTCTCATACCTCACAATCAGACTAGATACAATCAGAGTCACCTCATTTTCTCAGCACCAACGCTCAAGCCTTCAGACATCTATACCCACATACTCTGGCTTAACTCCTGTTACCGTGGGGAAAGGGTACCTGCCCCTTTCCCAACACTAGCCACTGCCCTGTGCTGTGGATCCTGAACCCTCTTCCTTCTCCAAGGTGATTCCTGCAGTGACGCCCTTTTTCTTTTGTCTCGTCATGTCTCCCTGCCACAGGATCCTACCCATTGCTATACAAGCATCTTTATTTTCACCTATCTTGAGAAACTTCCCCGTCAAAGATTATGAAGAGTCAAATCACAGATCGGTACAAACAAGCCTCTTAAATATTTGGAAAGATATTCAAGCTCACGCATAAATAGAAATAAATAAAAACTACACTGATACGACATTTTTGACCTACCATATTAGCAAAGATAGAAAAGTTTGAAAACATCTTATTGAGAAGGGAATGGGGGAAACAGTATTTTCATTGGGAGCAAAGAGATAAAACCTCAGTGGAGGTCAATTTGACATTATATAGAAAAATAACCAAATGCACATGCCCTTTGACCTAACGGTCCCACTTCTTGAGTTCATCCTGTATTAGACCTATAAGTGTTAGAGCCCCTCCAGGGCTTTGTACACATTCTGTGTCTACCTTCTCTTTCTAAGTGGTTCTATACAGTTCCATGTCATTAAGTACATTTTGTATGCCAGTGACTCTGAAGTTAAACCTTCATCTCAGAGACCCCTGAGCACTTCAGATTAGTTTATCTAAATAGTCTATGTGATAGTGTGACGCTATCTCAAACTTAAGGTGGCCCACATGGGATTGATTTTCCTCCTCCCTAAATCCACTCCCTCTCACACGAAGTCTTTTTCAGTTCAATGAATGATTCCACTATCCTCCTAGTTTCTCAGGCCAAAAAAACTAACAACATCTTTTATTTCACTTAGTTCTGAACTTTTTGCCTCTATTTATTTCTTGACTCGATTCCATCTTTAACTTATCTTAACTCAAAGATACTGATTTTGCTTCTCACACTCCAATTTCTGTCTTAAACTTTGCCTTTGGACTTGAAACAAGTTATTATTTTCCAAGCTAATAGTTTAGGTTCCTCCTGACCCTGGTCGGGGCTTGTCATCTCTCCCTGCCTTCGCTGCTTCCAACTACCTTTCTCCAGTCCTGCCTGGTGACCACCACTTTGCTTCATCTTTTTAGGCAACTCTCGGAGAGAATGCTCGTAAGACTCATAAGTGACTGATACGGAAAACTTAGAATGTCAATGTATTAATTTATGATTATGAATTGTAACTGCCAAGTGAGATTACTGGGAGCCACCTTATGAGAATATTATCTGGTGAACCCAGAAGCACAACAAGAAGAATTAGATGATTTTAAAGGTAACATCTAGCCTGGTGTGGCCAACTCTACCATGCATATTCCTGCCAACTAGTCTAGGCACTGTATCATCTGCTCTACTAGAATGTAGAGTTCAGGAGAGCAGGGTTACACCTTTTGTGCTCACCATGTAATTCAGTGCTTAGCACATAGGTGAACACTCCCAGAATTCTCTGTCCTGGATTGTGCTACATGAGCACTGCCAACGTCAGCTCTCTGACTCCCATTTTCCCCTGATCTCTACTAATTCTCTCTCTTCTATTGACACATTCTTTCTGAATTAGTCAACCAGAGTTGCACTCTCTCCACCTTGGGCCTTAGATATTATCTTTTAAACTAGCTTAATAAATTTGATCCCAAACATTTGGGATTTATTCCACCAGTTTAATTATGAAGTTCTGCTGCATTGTCACTTCTGTGTACTGCCTAAATGACTCATTGGTCCAACTGTGTGTCTAGAAGCTAGAAGAGAAAGACGTCTGCTCATACTCATGGACTCCCACATAGTAATCTTTGAACCCTACGTCAGAATCCACAGACATTTAAATATGAATGACTTAGGATATTTCTAAAAATGGAACTGATCTTCAAGAATATAGATTTACCATCAAAAGAATGGGCACAAAATCTGAAGGCAATGTAAATAAAGTGGACTAGGACATAAAAACATATGCATGATAATGAGCTAAATGTATGATATCTTATAAGCTTGATAGGAATAATTTAGTAGAAGCGGATGAAGACTACTAATTTACAGAAGATTTGCAGTTGCATTGTTGTTGCAACAATTATAATTGGGTCCCAATTATAATTGCTATTATGATTAGACTAATGGGATAAGTTTATTTTTAATATGAGAAAAACACATTCAAGGCTTGTCCTTATCCTTCCTGTGTAAAAGAATCTGAGTATTAAAGTGTCACTATCTACATATGTCAGGACGCTTGCGCTTCCTGAGAAGAGGACTGTCGGCCTCTCAGAATGAGAGATCATTGTTCAGACCAGGCTGTGGCTTACCAAAGGCCTCCTGAGGAGTGTATGTCTCAGGTACCGGAGCTCTCTCATCAAATGGCAGGCAACACTCATCCAGTTCCTTTGGGGAAGCAAATGAAAATTGGCAGCCAGGAACAGCAGACAGGATAATATTCTCCTGGGCCCAGGGGACAAGGACCATGTGTGTTTCGTTCCCAGTACCTAGCCAAGTACCTGGCACATAAGATGCTTGTTAAATATTTACTAAATAGTATGAATGATTGGTAACACTGTGTATTTTATCGCTTTCATTTATTTATTGTTGCATGTCAAATGATCCCAAAATTTAGTGGCTTTACATTTATTATCTTCTATTTTGTGTGGGCCAGGAAAATAGATGTGGCTTTCCTGGGTCCTCTGGTCCACTCAGGGCTCTGCTGGGAAGGGTCCACTTTCTCACTTACGTGATTGTGGGCAGGACTCAGTTCCTCTCAGGCTGCTGGACTGAGGCCTCTGCATAGAGCATCTCACAATATGACAGCTCGCTCCATCTGAGCAAGGAAGTGAGAAGGCAAAAGAGTGCCGGCAAGACAGAGTGTGCTAGTACGATAGAAATCACAGCCTTTTGTAGCCTAATCATGGAAGTGACATCCCATCACTTTGGTCATATTCCATTCATTAGAAGCAAGTCACTAGGTCCAGCCCACATACAGGGAGAGGGGATTACACAAAGAATGAATACCGAGAGATAAGGATTATTGAGCCATTTTAGAAAGCTGCCTACCAGATCTTAAGTTTTCTTTAGTAATAATATTCCCATAAAAAGAATATTTTTATACATCTTTTTAAAAGACATTTGAATTAAACATGCCATATTTGTTAAGAAACATCAATTCATTTCTTTTCTGAAATAAAAAACAAAGGTTAACACTGATAAATACAGCACCTGCATTAACCATATTTTAAAAATATTTCCAAATTGTTAAATTGCAATAAATACTGACCTTCTGAGAATTCAAAGGCCCAAATACAAGGGAGTGTATTGTAGCAGGCTTAATCAATGTTTAGTGATAATGGAATGTAAAATCGAAAAGCCAAGGATAGAAATCAAATTGCTTTTCTGCAGAAAGATCCTCAACAGTTGAAAAACTGCTCTATAAAACTAAAGAACAGCTTGATGATTTAGAAAATAGAAACTGTAGAAATATTCTGTAGATCCAAGATATGTCCCCACTGCTTATTAGCTTGTCTGTTTGAGAGCAAAGAGGAAGGGCAACAAAAAGATTCAAATTAGGGAATTTTGCCCTGGCCCTGAGCCACACGGCTTTAGGACTATTAACTCTAAGTCTATCTTGGGTTAAAAATAAATCTTCTGCCCTTTTATTTTCAAGTAACTTGCTTTTTTCATCTCCAAACCAGAACACAGACATGTTACTAATTTATATCCAGACTTATTTGATGAACTCTCTAATGAATGAATTTTGATGTTCAGATATGGAAAAATTATTCACTATATCCACAGTAATAGTATTGTTTTAAAACAACATAATCAAGTTAGTCATCTCAGCAACTTATGTAACTTCAAGAATGCTAATCGGATGTGCACAGAATGGGAGATCAATGACAGACTGGCAACACTTCAGCAAAAGCCACTTGTAGATACTTAACCTATGACCAGGAAATGTCTTAGCCTAGCAATAGATTATTCTAATATGCCTAACCAATAGAACTCATGCTATGAGTCATTTAATTAGATTTATTTGAGTCTACAATTATAAGAATGAAGATGGTAGCAGCAGCTATATGTGTCTTTTTATATGAAACCCATTTCATAGAAGCAAAATGCTTAACCCTCCGGTAAGAATGCTTACACCAATAGAAACCTTGGAAAGGTCAGGAGCTTTGCAATTAGTCAGAGATCAGTCAGTCTCTGCCTGTTCCCTTGGTCGCTGTGTGACCTTGAGTAAGTTGCCTAACTTCCCTGGAAACTCATTGTCCCCCATATTAAATGGGAGAAAGGATGATGGTGATGGTGATGATGATGATGATGATTGCAGCTAAACATGTGGTAAGCACCTGTTATGTTCCAGGCACTATGTTATGTTCATGTGCATTAGCTCACTTACTCCTCACAATAACCCTATGAGGCGTAAATAGAATTTTTATCCCGTACATGTCCTATTACACACACACAGACACACAGGGGAAGGCCTTCAGTCTGTCTATTACATGGTGATTTCACCATTTCCCTCTTTGCCTACTCCTACCCCAGAACTGTAATCACAGATTTTGGCTGTACTCTGACTTTCTTCTTCTAGTGACAGAGGCAAGTTCCTTGAGGAAGCTTATATCCCCCCAGATTATTAGGGGTCATTTTAGCTTTTTGTACCATGTGGTTCTTTTCTGCTACAGGTTCTAAATGCTTTTTTCTCAATTTCTAATACTTTTCATTATGCTGGCTCCTTTGGGATGAGTAACCTTAAATTCATGTGTCTTATTTTTCATCTTTGAGTTGTGTGTGTGTGTGTGTGTGTGTGTGTGTGTGTGTGTGCAGAATGATCATTGCTATTATAACTTGCTTTTATTAAACAAGTTCAGTTGTTTTGGGTGCAACAGCCAAGATAGAATGGTGGAGACAGACCCATCATCACTGGACGATAGCAGTTTCCTTCATCTCCTATTTACTACTCATATCAGAGGTTATTTTTACATAAATCCAGAGTCCCTGCTTTTTCTAATATGTAGTTAACAATCTGAATGGCACGTTTTTTATAGTACCACAATAATTCCGTCTATTACATCACTTAATTTATGGGCGTGTTAACACCAAAATCGATAAACATTATTTCTGAAATGTCACGAGTGTTAATGGTGTGATTAAAAAAGAAAAATATTCTAAAGTCTCTCTGCACAGAACCCTTTGATATACTATTGTCGAGGCATACCTACCCAAGCTGTGATATGGAACACTTAAATCATTAACACTCCATCAACTTTAAAAATGTGTGTCCAGAGTTATTTTTAACCACACGAATCTTTTGTGCCATATTGTGGAATTCTGTTAGCAGAGAGAGAGAGAAAGAGAGAAACTACATGTCTCAGAGAAGATTGTCTCAGGATGTTTTGAGACATATCAACAGTTGCTAAGAAACCACCGCTAATGCTTCTGGGAAATTCTGTAATATTTCAGGGAGAACATTTTTTAGAGCAAAGCTTCTTAGACAAGGAAAGCATATGAAGGGTGATATTAAGGAATGGTTTCAAACTGGAAAAAGTATTTTAAAGTTTCCTAGAAGATTGAGTTTAAACGGGGTTTCGTGGTACCATATATAATTGCCTCTTACAGAATCCTGTGAGCTTTCATTTACATCTGATTTTAGAACAAGCAGCATTTTAAAATCTGGTCACATTTCAGTTTATTTTCCATGATTGATGCTTTAAAATGGAGATTAGTACTTCTTTTCACACAGAGAATTAATTAGCATGCTAGGATGGTGGTTCCACTGACTCCCTTCTCTTTTAGTGGAAAAGTTATATTAATAGTAAACATTTAATAGGCACTGACTATTTAGTAGGTTCTACAGAGACATAATCTTGGCATGTAGTGGTTGTATACCCACACAGTCCTCTCTGATTAGCTGTGGCATTGTACACAATGAAGACACCTTCGGCAGCTACTTTCGCGGAGGCTTGTGTTGCCGTGGGAGTCGGGCTAGCAGCCTAACACCAACATTGGGCTCCTCACTTGTAACATCCGCACATCTGACAGCTGAAGTCCACCTGGCCACAGAGAGGAGGCTTGCCCCACGTGGGAACATCACTCTCAGACAAGCTGATTTACCTGTACCATCCAATCTAAAATGCTTTTATTACTTCCGGACTTATTATTAGAATCGGTAGAAAATAGCAGTTACTCATTTTCTCTTTCTCTCGTCCACAAGCATTAAATGAGCACCTATTATGAGCAAGGAGCTGGGGTTAGGACACAGTTAACACACAGTCCTTGCCCTCAAAGGATTTATATTCTGGTGGGGAAATAGTTCTTCAGACAAGCAATTGCAACACAGCAGAATAAGAGCCACCTTGAAAGTTGCATAAGGAGCTAGGGACAGAACAAGTGCAGTGTTTCTTCCTGGGAGAAAGAACAGAGGCCTCGCACGTGGAGTAATGCTCCAGCTGAACAGGAGTTTGTTGGTAAAACCCATGGGGAAAGGGGGAGAGGGAGGTGTGTGCAGGGTTCCATGGCAGGACCACGGGAGTGGAGGAGAGCAGCAGAGATGGAGCAGGGCAGGCTAACAGAAGCCGTATCATGGATGGCTTGTTCTTTCAACATAAAAGCTGTGATTCTCCAACTTCTTTTGAAACAATAAAAATCTTTATTTTGGTGGGAAGACTACTGCAGTGGACCAATAAAAATGGGGATGGAGAAAAAGGAATAATATTAGAGCGAAATGTTAGGAGGGAAAATATATGACTTGGTGAAGAGCTGGGGTGGGTACAAGTTGAGGAAAAACATAATCCAACACTGCGCAACACACATAACTTCTTCCTCTCGGGCTCTCCATCTCTCTATGGCCCCCTCTATATACCACACTGCCCTATCACTCCAGGCCTTTTCTTTGGTGTTTCTCTGTCAGGAACGCTTTTCCCACCTGGCCTAATGGTCCTCTCCAAGCTAACAAGGCAAACCCTTGTGATGTCTCTGCATTTCTCTAGTTAGGAAACCAACTGAAGACTGTGCAAGGATATATCTCTCCTGCTTAAGTGCCACCTCTTCTATAGTAGGGGCTGTGTTTTATTTTGCCTTATGTGACATGCATGAGCAGGATGTACCCTTTGCATAAGTAAGGACTAATAAATGTTCATTGACGCGAACTTATCTGATAGTTTTTGAAAATACGAGTACTACGTATGTACATTTTTTTGCCTTCAGGTTGCAGATTGGGTGCCAAGTGCAGTAATAATTTAGGAAGTATCCAGATGTCATTCATCACAGGGACAGTGCAACCCTGGCAACATTTCTTGGTGTTTTCACTTGTCTTGTTGTCTGTGCACCCTGAGGCCTTTCCAACAGCCAGACAAGCCCAGCGCTAAGGCAGCACCGGACTGTTTGACAGAACTCAGCATCCACAGTATAGAGATGATTCAAGGACCGGATGCTGGCAGTGTAAGATGTAGCAAAAATACAGATACAAATAAATACAAATAATGATAGCTGCATGAAAATAAGAATCAAATGAATGATTCACACTGTCATGTGCTAGAGGAATATAGAGGAATTACAGAAGGCCAATAGACCTGGAATATATAGTCAGCAGACTCAGCATTAATTCCTAGTCTGAAGCCTTAACTCTGCACCCCAATCAGGATATTCACGAAATAAATACTTTCCTCGTGTTTTAGTGACTATGTTCACGGAGAAGCTTGTATCAATCAGGGTTGCATTAAAGGTCATGCTTGAAGTAGGCCAAACTGTGATGAGGATTAGTGCCTTCCTTTCTTCCTATGTTAGAGAAGCAGAAGCTCTCAGGAGAAATGTCTGTGATGGTTTGACTAGACCCTCTCTCCAGTGTGATGGAAAGAGCAGCACCACTCTTGGTGATTGTGTGCTTATTTCAGCTGTAACCATCCAGTCAGACAAGCTGTGAGTCAGCATAAAGTCCATAATACAAACAATGGCATGGGGCACATTTCGTTGTGAAGGTAAAGGTTCCCTGGATACATGGAGGGACACTCAGAAACGGTAATACTGGACGCCTACCCATAGGTCATCCCACTGAATACCGTATTATATGGAGTCATGATTAATATCTGACACCATTTCTCCTGTGACACGACAAGACAGGGTATAGTTAGTGATACCTTAACTTACCAGTTGAAGAGTGAAACTAAATAGAACTCTCATCACAAGGAAAAAAGCCAACTTTTTCTTTTTCTTTTTTTTTTCATATTTATATGAGATGATGGATGTTAACAAAATTTGTTGTAATCATTATTTCACAGCATAGGTTAAGTCAAATTATTATGCTAGATACCTTAAACAGTGTTGTATGTCACTTATATCTCAATAAAACTGGGGGGAAAAGAATAGAATTAAATAAATGAGATGTAGTATAACATAGTGGTTAAGAACAGCTAATTGAGTGCTAAACTGCTTGGGTTCAAATGCTTGCTTTTCCAAACTCGTTGTGAAACCTAGAGGAAGTTACTGAGCCTCTCTGTGCCTCAATTTCCTCATCTGCAAAATGGTGACAATAGTTGTACATACTTCATGGAGTTGCTACATGGATTAAACAAAATCATACATATAAAATATTTAGAATAGGTTCTAGCACATAACAATACCATACAATAAATATTAGGTATCACTGTTATTAATGATCAGGTGTCAAGTTGATCATAAAAACATGGTCTTTATTATTCAGCAAGTTCAAAATTAATATTACTAGGTGGCTAATATAGGACATCAACTCAAATAATATGATACTTTCATAGAGATAAATTCATACTTGTTTTGCCATCAAACCAGCATCATTTTGTGGACCATCTGGTAGTGACTATAGCGTTATGGAAATGTGCCACTGGGGTAAACAGCAGCCCAGGTGGAGATGGCCCTAGGCTCTGGAAGGTGGAAGACGTTCTTCAGGATTTCAAAGGTGCATCACTGTGCAGTTGCAGAGGCATGAGTGGAACTGTACATGCCAGGAGAACAATCAGGACGTATTGTTCTTCAGATTTCAAAGAAAACAAGTTTAATGCTTAAGAAATTTAGTCACACCATCTCTGATAAAGAATAGCATTGTAATTTGTATGCCATATACTTGGTTTTAACAAGGCATTTGATTCTGTTCAGCACGTTGGCGATTTAGAAAATCCTGCAAAGACAGGCTGTGTAGGGAAGTTTATAAGCAACATTTGTTTGCTCTGCAAGGAAATGACGGTGAGAGTTATAGATGCAGACAGAGATAGCAAATACATTTACCGTGACTAATAGCACCAAACAAGGCGGCATTCAGTGTACCATTCTCATCTGCTATCTGGTTGTTTGTTTGTTTGTTTGTTTGTTTTAAGATGCCCTTTGTTGTCTTCAAAGATAGCAACTCAGGTACTAAACCTGAAGGTTAGGTCAGATAAGAATGCATCTGATCGCTACCCTGCTTAGATGGCAAAAACAAAGTACTGTGTAGGATATAAGCAACCATCTTACACGTTGTCCGCATGCCGGTGGCTGCACACAGGTGGCTCACAGTCAGAATGATGAATAACAGTGGTTGGTGGACTTGCTAAGCTGTGAATCACTTCGGTCATATTATCAATCCCCAAGCAGAGAAAAGTTCTTTGAAATTTCTCTGGATCACCCTTGAAAGTTAGAGATCAATTTCATCATCTCAGTGGCATCATCTCTTGAAATCAATCAGTAATAACCAACAAACAGAGATTTAGTGGTGGTGTGTGTAACAGGCACTGTGATGGACAGCATTGCTCTGGAAACACATCCATAGCAGGGTCTTCTTGTCCACAGATTACATAGCAGAATTAATCAATAATAATAAGTTACATAAGGTGACAACTGTAAAGAAGTGCTACAGGCAATATATGAAATGGTACCAGGTCACTGATAGACATTATAAGAAGAGAGTTTATTTATTGTGACCTGAAATGGTTCTAGAAAGACTTTTTGGAGAGAGAGAGAGAGAGAGAGAGAGAGAGAGAGAGAGAGAGAGAGAGAGACTTGAGATTATCTTTGAATACTGGGTACGTAAGTGGGGAGAGATACGTAGGATTATTCCAGGTAGGGGACTAGTACAGAGATGGGGAAACACAAGGTGTGCTGGCAGTAGAGAGCAAACCCAATTAACAAGAGTATAAAATACATGATGAGCCAGGTTTCTAAAGCTAGGAATCGCATACCTTTGAGGATCTGCAGTGGTAGGTCAGGGCGTGACAAGACACAGGAGAATTACAAGTCCATAGAAGAAGAGCAACCGAAGAACCTTTGTTACCTTGTTTGCTGCTGTGAATTTAGGGCTTGGAATAGTCCCTGGAATGTGATGTGTGCTCAGAGAAGCCTTTCCTCTTGTCAGTGATTAGGGGTAACTCTGATAGACGATAAGGCTAGAAAAATAGTTTGATGGCAGCTTGCGGAGAAACTCAATAGAGGGTTGCACAGTTCAAACTTTAATATATGAGTGTGTGTGTGTGTGTGTGAGTGTGTGTGTGAGTGTGAGTTTAACCTAGGGCTACAAATCGCCAGGCTTCAGCATGTATATGAACCCCTTGAATCATAGGCATACAACCTGCGTGCACTATGCATTATTCTAAGGTCCGTAACTCTTGTTAGATATTGAAAGGGATCCATGCCTCCACCCCCAGTTGAGCTTTGCTTAATAAGCAGTAGGTAAGAAGGAATCATTTTGTGCAAGAGAGTGATATAAAATTGGTAATTGGTATGATGAATCAGGTATCTGTTCAGGGAAAGGGAGTGGAGAGACTGCAGCAAAGGAAACCAGGTAGGGGGCTGTACAGGGAAAAGATGGCTGGGCTGGCCCCATGTGTGGGACCATTGTCTTCAAGGAGACTGAGGAAAGGGGAGGTGTTTAAAGGAGAGCTGTGCTTTGAGGGATACTGACAAAATGCTCATGGAGAAGATGGGGAAATGAGAGGCAGTGAAGATAGAATCAATTTCCAAAGAAATCAACCAATCAACATTTATTTATTCAAGCCTCTTGAGTCTTCACGACTTTGTTGTAAGGCTTTCATGTAAGAGCTCTCTCTGTTCCCGTCACAATGAGAACTGAGACCTTCTTTGCAAGGCATGAAAGAAGGACTGGGGTGCCCCCCCACCTATTGAAAATGAGAATATCAGTGAATTATAAGCTGCAAACTCACATGAATGCCAAAATTTAAATAGTTTCTTTCAAAATTATCTGAATTCAAATTTCTGGTTAAATTCATGGAAGTCGAAATATTTTCAAATATTTGGGTGCCTCTGTTTTTGCAGGTATTGCGTTGACCAGTTAGATAATTAAGCCCTTTCACTTTCTCAATGTCACATACTCCCAAGTCAAGATTTCAATTTTGCAGATGTTTCAGAAATAGAGTCCCTCACTGTCTCAGTGCAAATTAGTTTGGGTTGGTCATATTTAATGAGAGAATATTAGAATCCTGAAAAATAACATATTTCATAAGTAAAAACAAACAAACAAACAAAAAACAAACAAACAAAAAACAAACAAACAAACAAAAACCATGTGCCTTCACCACAGATGATAAAAACATTCGGGAACCATCACATTAGGGGAATGTTCCCATTTGCCCTTGATCACTGGAGTCAGTAGGGAAAATGAACCTTCTGGGCCCTAAGTTAACCCCACCCAACTGTTTGCAGTTCATCATATCTGGAAGAGGTCAAGAGGGAATTGTGGAAAGGATACACTGTCTTCAAAGGTGAAATATAATAGTTTCTTTCTTTTTTTTTTTTACCTTTGCTTTCCAAGCAGATTCCAAGCCATTCCAGCTGCCATAAGTGTTCTCAAAACCAAAATTACCTAGGCCCCATTGCCCGACGGTGAATATGGCTGTGTCGGAGCCACCCGTTAGGGCCTCTGGTGCCATAGCCTCTGCTGAAGTCCTTTTCAGACAGCCTGGTACCTTCGTTGCCCGAATTCACGCAGCAGGTATATATTTTGGAGCCTCTCTGTGCCCACTGGGTGATTGGATGGCTCTCCGGCGGTCTCTGGTGGTGAACATTATATATGCGTCTAGAGGGAACTGCCCAGTACTTGACTCCTTTAGAGCAAATGCAAATGCAAAGGCAAAAAAAAAAGGAAAGACTACACTAAAATTCTCTGGTGTGAACCTAAGTCCAATACTAACTTCTAGCTATAACTCAGAAAGATCACTATGTCGTTTATATATGATACGGAGTAGCATTTTAGAGTAAGTTATCCTTATAGCATTTAAATATTCTCATTCTCTCTCTCTCTCTCTCTCTCTCTCTCTCTCTCTCTCTCTCTCTCTCTCTCTCTCTCTCCCCTTCTCCCTCCTTCTCCCTCTTTCTCCCTCTCTCTCCCTCTCTCATTCTCTCTCCCTCTCATCCTCTCTCTCCCTCTCCTTCCCTCTCCCTCCTTCTTCCTCTTCCTGCCTCTCTCTCTCTCTTCCTCCCTCCCCCTCTCTCTCTCCCTCTCCTTCTCTCTCCACACACATATAAAAACACACCAAAAACGCACATTATTCAAATGGTTTTTCTAACAAGCAATTTCCCAAGATATGTCTGTGGGTGTATATAATTATATTAAGTCTTTGACTTCCAGCTCTCTATATATCTGAAGATTAAGCCTCTTCATTATCACAGTTGCAAATGTCCGTTTTAGCCACTTGCTATCTTGTTGTACCAGTAAGTGAAATGGACATGCTAAGTTGTTATATTAAAGAGAGCTGGTATGTATGCCTCAACACATACATTTTCACACTGTGTGCTACTAGGTACATGAGGGTTCTTTTCACATCTTTTCTTTTTAATTCTTGGTAGAGCGTGTATAATCAGTAACATAAACATCCATTAGTCAGTTCAGCCTTCCCTGAAGTATTAGTATTCTAAACAATCCTATTACCAAAGCATTATTTTGATACTTTATTAAAAGTCCTACAGCCCTAGCATTGCTATCCACCAACACAGTTTTATGCAATTAGGATTATAATGGAAACTTTATTACAGTGATATATAACTTGTATCATCCTAATAAAAGTTCCTGTACATAGCAATGCTTTAATAATGTTGTTTCTGTAACAGTGATTCCTTAGTAATGGAGCTTCTCTCATGGCAACTTCATTATTAGGAAATGATTTCAGTAATAGAAATGCAAATAAAGATTTTGCAAGGAGCATTTTATGCATGGCTCTATTACTGACCTGCAAGCTTTTCATGCATTACATCTCATCATTATAAACCTACCATGTAGATTATAGTGATGCTTATTACTATCCTGTTACAGTTTAGCATTTGTGTCCTTCCAAATTATTGAAATTAACTGCCATTTTAAAGTAAAATTCAAGGGTTAAAATAATTTGAATTTTAATTAAATTTTGTTTCTAAAGCATTAAAAATGCCTCGCAAACCTTCTCTAACATTTACTGTATCAGAGACTGAGTGGACCAATAGCGTACAAACTGGAGCGTATGCCTCCTTGGGTGTATGTGAACACTTCCCAAAGGACATGTGGGTATGGAGAGTTTTAAAGGAATGAATTCCCAGACCTTCTACCACCACATGCACCCTCCCATGAATCCATCTGCTGGAAAAGGCACTCATGGTCGAGATTTTTCCTTTCCCACATCCCCTTGTTGCCTCTCTCCCACTGTACAAAACAAAGGCCTACCTCACTCCCATCCCATCCCTTACCATGGCACGGTGCTCAGCCAGGGCACCAAATAAAGGAACGATTTGACATCCCTTTATTGATCCTCTGCCATCCCAATCCATATGTTTAAGAGTCAGGAAGGACAGGGTAGTGGTTAAGGACCTAAGCTCTGGAGCCAGTGAGTCTGTATGTGGATCCACGTTCTGCGACCTTGAGGAGCCGTTTATGCCTTTTCAACCTTAGTTTCTGCATCTAAAAAATGGGGATAATAAGAGAAGGGTATTGTGAGAATTAGGTGGGTTCATACACATATGAATAAAGTATGACCTGTAGGTTATACTAAATGATGCTATTAACTCATGATTTCCAAAACTATTTTTCTTTATATGTTTATTTGTTTATTAAATTTTATATTTATTTTGTTTTGATCAACTGAGTACTACTAAGAATTATAATGACAACTCAGACATCTTAGTTAACACTTAGAGCAAAATGGTCACAGAAAATTTTGGAAAATAAACTCCTTTCTCTCTCTATGTATATATATTTGTTTATAAGAATATGATCAATAAAAAGCTTTTAAGCATAAAATATACATTAGGATAAAGTTCTTTGAGAGAAGCAGATGAGATGAATTCAAGGAGAAAAATATAGAATATCCACTTGTTCATATTTTTAAAAATGAATGATGGTGGGTATTATAGCACTGTGGCATTTATTTTCGTTTGAGTGCATTTAAGAGAATGACATAATAGCATTATTTGAAATTGTAGGTATATGCAAAATAGTATGTATATTTAAAATTGTCAACATTTAAAATTCAGAGGAAAATTACATCCTTTACAACTATTTAATGAAAAATTTTAGTAGTCAGCTTATGTGCCTAGGGGTATGTAGATATATAGTTCGTAAATGTAGGTGTGTGCAAGCAAAAAAGTTCAAAGACATTGGAATAAAACATTCATTTATAGGAGTAAAGATGTAAGTGAAAGTAGAGGTATAAAATTACCTTTATAATTTGTTTTCTGAGTACTAGGTATTAAGAATATAGGTATTAAGAATACTGTGATTTTTATCAACTTATAAAACTATGTAAAATTCTAGAACTCTGAGGCTCCCTTGGCAGAAAGTCATTTTGACTCTGTGTGGACTAACCTGACTGAATGCCTTCAGTCTTTCACAGAGAAGGTTGGTGTAGAGACAACAGGATAGTCCCAGGTTGATTAGTAATGCCTGGGAGAGAGCTCTTGGTTTTGAATGGGAAGCTGGGTTTGTCCTTTGATCTGTTTGTGGAAGGGACCCTTCAGGAGTGATTCTTGTCCTGAGGCAGAAATGGAGAGGCTCTATGGCTGGGTGGATGCTCTGAGAGTTTCCTTCCTGCTGGGAAAGGCAGCTGTTACTACTACTAGTGGAGCACCCACTAGGACAAGAAAGAATGAATGGGCCTCTTATGAGGGACATCCTAGCAGTGGACTATTTTCTACCTAAAAAAAATAAGAAGTGTTGAAGAAAATGTATATGCCCTCAGGTGTGTTTAATTCCCATTATACTTATGTCAGTTTGACATGCACAATTTTAGTTTTCATTCTTATTTCATGCCATACCTCAAGATGAAAGTTTGGATGCCGTTTATATACTGGGCAGGTTTCATGTCAGCATATCCATAGTTGTAACCATAATGAATATACAATTTTATGTGCTGGTTTTTACACTTAACATTACTTTCCAGACCCTTGCCAAGGAAAGTAGAGCATTTTAGAGGAGTGATATGATAATACTGTAGCCATATTTATACCAACTGGCACAGAACCTGAGAAGAGCATAAGTTTTAGTTAGTGTGACTTGTTGGAGCCTATTTTCATGGACCTTTGAGACCTAGGCACCAGCTTGTTGGAGACTTGGCGTGGACAACGCAGGCCTGCTCTGAGTGCTTGGAGCCTTGGCACACCGTTTCCTAAAAGTTGCTGCTCCTGCTCCAGCCAATCTGGAAAAGTATCATCCAGGAACATAATGTGTTTACAAGCATTTTAGAGAATCGCCCAACCCCACCCTGAGCCTAACCCTTCTCCGTATGTTCTCCTGCCTCAAGTCAGTAATTCCCCAGGGTTGCATCTTATGGCCAAGTCAGAAGTGGCATAAAGCCTATGCTGGTTGTCTACAGTCTTTATAGAATCTGTATGATGTTTTTGTGAAATATCTCAAAGGAGAGTCTAATTCTAATATTAAGACCGTGCTACTTTAAACAGTGAGGTACTAGTCAACCAGTTTTTATTGATGGCAATATAAATTAGTTCAGTCGTTTTGGAGGGGAATATGGTAATATAGATTAACAACCATATAAATATCCCTATTGTTTTTACTCATTCCTGAAATTTTATTCCAAGGAAATAATCTATAATCCATAATATATATACATAGATATGTATATATATATACACACACACATATGTTACACTATTACACAGTTTATAATAGTGTAAATAAAACTGAAAAATGATCTAAATCTTTAATAGCTAACGAGAAAGTTATAAGGATTATGCAAAATATAAAAAGTATATGCAAAATAATGTTAGGTAAGAGGAAAAATGGAATCGCAAAATTATATAGTCACTGTGCACATAACTATGAAAGATAGAAAGGTAGGTAGATATCAATAAAATTGGGAAGAAATCAATCTTTAAGAGGAAGGAAAAAAGAGCTCAAGGATGACCTAGTCTGAAGTAATCATGAAATTTATTGACTTTGCTGGTCTGAAGGGCCATGGTGAGAAAATAATGGTGAGCTCAGAGCTCAGCCTTTGACGCAGGGTTCATCTCCTGAGTTCATGTAGAAAGCCTGTGTATTTCCTGATACCAGTTTTCTTTTTCGGTTTTAAACTCTCTTTTTGGGGAGTCCTAAACTTTCTTGTCTAGAAAATACTGAACTAGATCCAAACTATAAAAATCGGTTCTTAAAACTCCAACAGAAGTTACTACAGAAACATTAAAAAATTGATTTGGTCAGGAAATGGGATTAAAGTGTAATTTTTTTATTCTGACATTAAGTTGCTTACATTTTTAATCAAATATCTTTAAAATAAACTGCCATTCTTGCCCAGATGTATCAGTTTATTCCTCTCTCTAATGCTTGTTTGCAAAATACAAGGATACAAGTATTGTCTGAAAAAAATATCATGATTACATTTTTATATAGAAGAGTATAATTTCTTAATACTGCAGACTGTCAATAGCATTGTTTTTGTTACGTAGTTTCAAATTATTGGTAGTCTAAAAAAAGGGGGAGAAATGTCTCATAGTAGCTAAATTTTTATAGCTAAATTTTTACTTAACATTTTTCATTATTATACGAGTAATAGTAGATTTTTGTAATGAGTTTATCACATCCTTAGGAATTTTCTTTATGGAATCTCTTTTGAGAGATCTAAAGAGAAAAACTAATTTTAACTTAAAGAAATTACTGGGAAATCTGATTCTTGGAATAAAAGGAATCTTTTTATTATTCTAAGTTGGGTAAGAAGCAAAAAGAAAATATATAACTGTTAGCTCTAAACAAGGGTGCTTTTATTAGAAATTTACATTGATTATATATCTAAAGAGAAGCATTATGGGATTTTAAAAAATCGTCTTGAAGATTCATCTGTATGTTTTTCTGTTGCTTTAAAATTCTATATGTCACCATTCTAAAAAGTAATTGTAGTAATAGACTGCTATTTTATTTTGTGTTGTTCACAAAACATCGTCCTGTGTGATAGTTGGCAGACATTAACATCTGGTTATCAATAAATTAGGCTGTTTTGGGAGTTTGTTCTTGAAAATCCCTGAATTTACTGAGTTCTGATTCATCACTCTGTACCCTAACATAACTTGCTCTAGTAGTGTCACTGTTTTAGTGACTATACCAGAAATAGATTTAGTAAGCCACAATTGTCACCATTATGTAATAGAGAGGAAGGGGGGAAAGTAATTAATGCTTGGAAAGCAAAGCTCCAAATTGTTTTCCTTTAAGACAAAAATAGAGTAAATGTAATGCCTGCAAATTGTTTCAGGCTGAAGGGCTGCTTTTAGTCTTAGCAGGCTTGGAAATGATGGGAAAAGACTACATTCTGTTCTTGAATCTGGACAGGAGTCTCGGCTTCATCGTTTCTGAGTGCTGCGACCTTGGATAAGCCACCCCTCTGAGAAAAAGAAATAGGGGGAGGCGGAATGCAGGACCTTCCGTCTGGCCCTCCCAATACTCAGAGAAACCAAGAGTGTCTACTGACAGCACCACCCATCAGGTGTTTTTTTAAAAGGGATATTTCCATAGGAACAGAACATTTTAATAAAAACATTGATATGGAACATAACAAGGCATTTAAACAGAGACTGCAAGTCCTTTTTTTCTTCATTTAAATGTTTCATTTTTCTCTCTGTGACGCTATATAAAATCTCATCAATATACAAAATTATTCTGAGCCTCAGATTTTCTCATTTTCTCTGGATGAGAGCTTTGATTAGCTTTTTACAAGTTCTTCATTAGTAATTCGCTTGCTTTCTTGGTTTTTATTTGGGAGGGGACTGTCGTCTCTAATAAGTTTATGTTTTATCAAAGAATTCTTTGAGGATGGTCTGAAATATGCTACTCTGTGTTGTGATACAGAATATTACAATTCAGTATTCTTTATAAAATGCAACCAACAAGTGCTATTAAAGATTAAGTGTTCATTTCTTCTTTTTGATGCTGGTGGCTGGGGTGGATTGTTCAGTCTTATCATCATGCCTGACCTAGTTGTGCAACCGTTCCTGTTTAATTAATAGACATTTACATAAGCCCTGTTTTTCCCCCAGCAAGCTTTATAATGGTCTTGTTGGTTATCTCCTTTCACCCTGTGAAGTATCAGCAGTTCTATTTCCATTTTGCATATCAAAATACAGAGAGATTAAATTATGTACAGCAAATTGATAACTGAATAAGTTTGGGAACTCAGAGTTCTGGCATATTAATGGTGTTGCTTAAAGCGACAACCCATATAGACTCTATAAATATATTCAAGCTCTGCTCTCTAATCCAGGAGTTACAGTTCGGACTGTCAGCAGCCCAGGGAGGGAGCCCTTTGTAGATTTATGCGGGGGTGGGAGAATTCGTTTCTGGACTCCCTCTGGAGCCATGAAAGGAAAGTTTTGTTAGCAGAGGAGATGGTGTCTGAGAACTATTGCTGTGATGTCTGTAATTTTTAATAAAAATTCTAGGAAACCTGGTGGCTTCTGCATAGCATATGAATTTAAAGAACTGTCCATTCTTTTTCTTTGAATCCACCTTCCCCCAAACCATTAGAATTTTATTTTTAATTAACTGGCCACAGAATGTCAACAGGTGCAGCCAGAGCAAAGTGTAGTTTCACTTGGCACCCCTGCCCTTCCCAGAAACAAGGAGAAACTTGCTGACCTTTCTGGGTACTTGGACAAGACTTTTATTTCTTTCCTATGTTTTTTATTTTTCTTTAATATTTTTTCACTGTCTTTCTACCTATATCCTCACTCACTTATTAGGGATAGAAATCTGTACTGGGGAATTTCTTCTTTCCACCTTTTACCCTGTCTTTTTTCAGAACTATAGGAGAGGATTACTTGTCCTTCAAACCTTGCTTTTTATCTTGGATGGGATTTGATTACTTCCAGAGAATACTTTGGATTTTACAGAGATTGCCTCAATCATTTAACACCACTAACAACAAAACAAGCAAAAATCAACATTTTTCTTCTCCAAATTTACCAAACTTCTCAGTCTTACTTAAAAAATGGAAGTCTGTGTGTCTCTCACTTTAACTCCGTTCCCATTAAACTCAGAGTAGCCGCTTTTTATCTTAAATTCTACCGCCACGTTCTTCTCTTCCCCCGACCCAAGTCCTGACCATTACTTAAGATCTGGACCAGATTAAATACCTTATCTTCAGGAAGTCTTTGCTGACCCCTCTGCCTACCAGTCAGAAGTAACCTCTCCTTTATCTGAATTCCCCAATTCCTGGATTTGTACCTTTTGAGTGATATATAATCTGTTGTATATTATAGCGATTTCTGTAATCCTTGAATTGCAGATGTCCTAATGAAGCACGGGGAGAAATGAGGAGAGGAGAGGGGAGGGGAGGGGAGGGGAGGGGAGGGGAGGGGAGGGGAGGGGAGGAGAGATGTCCTATTTCATTTGACTCAGCTCATGAAAATGTACACCCTGTGTACATTGTGTTATTTCCAACTGCAGTGCATTCAATACAGCATTACAGAACTGCACAATTACAACAAGCATTAGCTCTGTAGGGTGAAAATAGTAGTTGAGTTGCGAGAATCAGGATCTCACTATGAGTATCATTCCAGGGAATGATTGGTCTTCCCATTCGTGGGGCCTGAGGCCTGGGTCACCTCCGTGTTGTGATTTTCCTTTAGTTTACTGGTGAGCTCCTCTCTGGCCTCAGGCACTTGCAGGCTTTCCTCAGGATGCCCTCCATCTTACAGTGGGAAGCATCTCATTTCTGTGATCCCTACACAGTCTTCTCTCAAATGTGAAGCCTCCCCATGCCTCCTCTCCAAAGGCTGGAAAAAAAAAATCTCTCCCACAGAGGGCATCTCTCTTGCCAGCTTTGCTTGTTCCTGGTTACAAGTGCTATTACTCACCCTCCCACCCCCCCAACCCCCATCAGGCCAAGTGAAATTGCTGTTCTCCTAGGGATCTGCTTTTCTATTCTCTTTAGAAATCCTAACAGAAGGGGAGTAAGTGGTGACAAACTTATTTGACCTGTAGAACTCTTTCCCCTGGAGATAAAATCCAGGACTTTTAGTACTGGGGGTGCAACTGGACTGTAAACCTCAGGCGTTGAGATAATGGAATGTTGTCTTATGTCTTTCTAGTATCTAAAACTAGAATGTAAGCTCCATAAGAACAGATATTACTTCTGTCGTGAGTACGCTTATATGCCTAGTGCTTAGAACAGTGCCTGGCACATAGAACTTGCTCCATAATATTTGATGAATAAATGAATGGTTGGATGGATGGATGGATGGATGGATGGATGGATGGATGGATGGATTGATGGATGGGTGGATTCGTGCATGAGTTAAAAGCACATGAAATAATAAAGGAGTGAGATAAGTAGGAAGGCACGAATATAGCTATATATTTTAGTAGTATTTGACTCGCTTCTTAGTCTGTGTAACACACCTTAGTGGGGTACTGTGGTGTGGCAGAAGATAGGTTAACTCAGAGAATTAAAATTTACATCTTGGTGCATCGATTATTTTTCAATGATAATGTAGAATATTATTTTTTTGAGAAAACAAATAGATTTTAAAATTGCATAGTTGACCTAAGTTTTTATGTGGAGAATTATTTCTAACCATCCTTTCAAACCCTTTCTTTTGTTCTTAGATACAATTTGGAAAAAAAATAATTGAGAAAACAGATATTGAAGTTCTTATGTTATGTGAGGACTCGTATATGAGGTGCTGTCCCTGGTTTTGTGACAAAGAAAAATAATTTTCTGTCCCTTTTATGTCCCCCCGGTGGCATAGGGGGCCACTGGTACTTTCCGCACAGATATTCCCCTTTACGGCACAGGCTGCATGTACCAAAAACAATTTACTTGGGCACAGTAGGATGTCTTTGTCTATGTAGTAATTCCAAAACTATTTATTGAGTGCCTACTAGATGAAAAGCACTGTCCTGGGTGCTGAGAATAACATAGTAACCAGAATACGTGTATTTCCTCTGCCCTCAGGGGACTACAGGATGGTAGAGAAAGACTCCTGTAAGCAGTCAATTCCTTATAGAACAGTGTGGAATGAAGCAGTGGGGTTAAGCATGGGGTTCAATGAGAGCACAGAGGGAGGCCACCTGAGGGGAGGCAGGGCTGGGATAAAAGAAAGCTGAACTCTGTAGGAGAGAAATGGGCATGAGTAGGTGAGGGCGGGTGAGAGGTTATTCCGAGCAGAGAGAATCACATGTACAAAGGGCCGGAGGTAAGAAAAAGCCATGTGTTTGCGGAATAGCAAGTAGTTGAATGGTAAACTGTACATGAATATAGGTAAATATCTAGTATTCGAATTTTGAACGAGGTGTTTTTAAACATAAAGTGATAAAAGAAATAAAAAAGGAGGAAAAGTGTAAATTTAATTATCTAATATCACTGTCCACATCTAAATCATCGTGAACAAATGTAAAGACAAAAACCTGGAAATAAAAATATTTTTAATATTTCTACAACTTTTATGAGAGCAGGGGTGATCTGTCTATGTATCACTATGCTACTGAACTCTGACCCCGTGCATGGCTCACAGTGACAATTGAATGAATGAAAAGGATCAGTGTTCTCAAAAGGTCCTGAAGAGCTAATATAAATTAAGGAGAAAACCCCTATGAAACCTCAACAGACAAACAGTCAAGCACACATAAACCAACATTTCACCTTGGAGCCATTCCTGGCTCTTTCCTTTTTCTCACACAGTATATCAAATCCCTTAGCAAATCTTCTTGGCTCTACTTTCAAAATAAATCTCGAAAGTGAACATTCCCCCCATCCATACTGCTGTCACCTAGTACCAGCGACCATCATGTCATGTCTGGGCTACTACCATGCCTCCTAGCTGTTCTTCCTGCTTCCCCTCTTGCCCTTCTTCCTATATCATACTTTCTTCTACAGTATCAAGAGTAATACTTTAAAAGGTAAATCAGAATATGCCACTTCTTTGTTCAGAATCCTCCAAAGTCTCCCCATCATACTCAGAATCAAATTCCAAATCTTTTCTTTGCCTTACAAGACTCTACGTGATCTTGCCTCTTATGTAGTTACTTCTCCAGTCTAACTCCCGACACTATTCCCCTTTATTTCACCTGACCTTCCTGGTCTTGTTGCTGTTCTTTGACCACTCCAAGCACACTCCCTCACTAGGGTCTTAGGAATTTTGTATTTGTCATTCCCAAGGCAAAAAGTTTTATTTTGCAAAGAATTACACGGCTTATTCTTCCCTTGGTCAGGTCTCTGCTCAAATGTAAGCTCTGCACAGAGGCGTTACTTTACCAACTTACCTAAAATAGCACTCCCCATCATTCTATATATGTTTAAATTTTCTCTCTCTTCCCCATATGACCCTCTTAGCCTTCCTCTGTATAGAACATATAAAAAGAAAAAGAAAACTATCCCAAACTAATTCCTAAACACAAGCCTATCCTCATGTGAGTATGGAGTTGGAATCCTCTTCTCCCCTCTCACCCCCTAGGCACTAGGCAGAAGCATATATAAACTTCTATGAAGGGATGCATTTTTAATACCAGGCCTTAAAGAATTACCATATTTATAGCCCTACTATTACATCATAATTAAAAAGGACAGAATTCATAATTAGCCATTAAAAGTGAGGGCCAGCAGAAACAATAAACTAGTGTCAGACCCTCAAATTCATATATTGAAATTTTTCAGTGCAACAATATAAAATGTGTTGAATATACTTTTAAAAATGGAAGAAAATACTGAAAATATGATATAGGAAGAAGAGGCTATAAAAATAATCAGGAAAATTTAAGAAATAATCAAATAGAACTTTTAGAAAGGAAAGTATACAATTAGAAGGCCTAGACCAAAAAGCAGATAAATATAGTTAAAGAGAGCATTGATATATTAAAAGAAGAATTTGAAGAAATTACACACATTGTAGCAAAAATTGAGAAAATGATAGTCAATATAACAGGTTAAGAGATATAAGGGCGAGAGGACAAACATGTCTAATAGGAGTTCCAGGAGAAGAAATGAGAGAGAATAAAGAAGAGGCGATATTTAAGTGTGGATACTAAGAATTTTTCAGGATTGTTGAAAGAACACTGACATTTAGATTCTGGAAACTCAATGAACCCAAGTAGGATAAATGAAAAGAAATCCAAACCTAGATGCATTATAGTAAAACACCAAAGAGAAAGAGAAGATCTAAAGAGAAATGACAGATTGATAGTTGACTTCCATACAGAAAAAAAATGAAAGACAAAAGAAAATGGGATAATACTGGGGGTGCCAAAAAAATGTATACAAGTGGACACGTTGGTCATCGTTGCTCAAGCAGTAGTTCGCCATAACCAGACGTTCTGGATGCTGATGGTAACTACTTTGAGCACCTCTTGTAATTGCAGAAGTCAAAGGTGACTTGTATTCATCTTTTGTTATTGGTATATATTGAGTATTACAATTTTAATACAGTTTTCCTTTCTTAAAATGTATATACATCTTTTTGCCACCCTCTGTATAATCAAAGTGCTGAGAGAACATAATTGTAACCTGGAATTTTTTACCTACCAAAACTTCTTTTTCAAAAATGAGGGCAAGATAAAACATTCACAATATGGGACTGTTTACTACCTACAGATCTTCATTAAGGGTCTTCTGAAGGACATATTTCAACAATAGAAAGAATGATCCCAGGATAAATATGTGAGATATAAGAAAAAATGGTAAGCAAAAATAGTGAAGTGTGAGTAAATCTCAACAAACACTGAGTCACAAAAAACTAATAATATCTAATTTATGAGGTTAAAAAACAAAAGATACAATTGAAATATTGGACAACAATGATACAGAAATCAGGAAGAGGTGATCAAAGTTAAATATCTTAAGGTACTTGAATTATTTAGGAAAAAAGTAAAAATATTGAGTAACTGTGGATTTTATTAAGTAAAATATTTACTTAAAAAATGTGGAATAACTACTAAAAGTTTAGAAATACAGCATGAACTTTTCAAACTAATTAAGAGGAAAAAAAATTTTGAGTCTACATTCAGTCAATCCAAAATAAAGCAACAGAGGAGGAAAAAAGGAAACCAAAAGAAGAAACATTAAAAACAGAATGAGTAAAAAGTCTAAAATAGGATAGAAGAAATGAAGTAAAATTATATCAGGAATCATAAAACCTGCAAATGAAATAAACATTCCATTTAAGAGACAGATTGTAAAGGTAGATTTCTTTAAAAATCCATCTATGTTCTTTTTACAGAAGATATCTCAAACATAAGGACACTAAAAGATTGAAAGGCAAATAATTTTTTAAATGCCTAATGTAAAAAGAAAGTTGGTGTGGTTATATTAATATCAGATAAAAGTCCTTTTTTGACAGAAAGCATAATCAGAGATAAGTGTGATCACTTCTTATTAAAACTTCATTCTCTAGGAAGATATACTTATATGCATTTAAATAACACAACTTCAGGATAAAGCAAAAATTGACAAACTACAAGCAAAAATGGACAAATTAATTATCATGATGGCGATCTGAACTTCTCAGAATTGGTAGATCAAGCAGATACAGATAGAGAATAATACATGGACAACACAAATGCCTTCCTTGATCTAGTGACACATGGGAAGCCCTCTAGCCCACAACTGAAGATCACATAATCTGTATGCATATTCTTTTAAGCACCTATGGAACATTAAAAAAAAAATTAAGAACTAGAAAAATCCAAACAAAATATATACAGAAAAATGATAAAAATAGGTACAGAAATCAGTACAACAGGACGCAAAGATACTTAGAGAATTTCAACAAAAAGCACATATGGCAGGGAGTGACACATACGTAGTGGGCACTTGATAAATATCTGTTCAGTGAATAATAAGCAACAGACAACTATAAATGTGTGTGTATCAAAAGGTCTGAAAGGAAATTCACCAAAAAGCGATTAAATCTGAGTTGGACAGTTTTAAGTTATTCTGCTTTTATTCTTTGTTCTTTTCTATATGCGCTGAGCTCTCTGTATGTATTGCTCTTACAATTTTATGAAAATACATTATTTTGAAGTAAAAGGTATATATTTGAGGAGATGGACTAGAGAGGATTAAAGCCAGGGGATGTCCTTGACACCAACGCTGGTCGCAGGGTGAGGAGCTGCAGTACAAGAGTGTGGACTTTGGAGGTGCTTGGCCCTCACTACATGGATGACTTTACGCATAATTTCTTTGAACCTGTTCTCCAATAAGAAAGCCTTCATCAAAGAATTATTTGGATAGGTGACCTCGTGCAAAGCACATACTACAGTGCCTCGTACTGTACATGCTCAATAGCCATTTTGCTTTCCCTGCTTACAGGGTAGCGGGGGGCAGGATGAGGGAGATACCCTTCTCCATTTCTAAGGAATGTGCCCAGAGAAAGGCAAATTTGATCAGTCTGGAATATGAACCTGGATGAAAGCTTGGAACCTGGATGTGAAATTATATTTGTGCTCTCCTGGAGAGACAAGAATACTAAGAAATGAACCAAGTAACTCATCATATTTATTAGAAGTAAGAATAAAGGTGTAATATTATCATTTCCTTGCATTAGTCATATCTAGTAGTTCTGAAACCAATTCACAGTATTCATGTCAGACTTATTTTATGAGACATTTAACCATTGCTAAATTAAATTTCATAAGAGAATGTGCCTATATAACTCCTCAGGAGTTACGGAGATAGAAATCTGACCCATCATTTCTATTTTCACAGAAAACCATTTAGCAGAACTTTGTTCCAGTAGAAGTGTTTATTGAGTTGTAAGCCTAACACAGTTCATTGGCTGCATGTATTTCCACACTGACATTTTTCTCAGCGCAGATTTGCATCAGTTCATTAGTACTGACAGCAGATGGTAGCACTTTCACACAAATTTACCTTCTGAATTGATCTAAGAAATGTCACTAAAAAAATTCTGACAGTTTTGATGTTCTTCCATTTCTGAAAATGGTATGTTAAACAAATAAAGTGTAGGATTTTAGATATTTTTTGAATTCCAGCACATAATTCCTAAACCAACTAATAACAGCTTTCATCTCTGATTCCGGCTGTCTGAAGGAGAAAGGGGAAAATACAGATAATCTTTCTTGATTGCATAAGTCTTAACAAATCTCCATTGCAGAAAAATGGCTTTTGGAAAATATTATCTAGATTGATTGTCTACACTGATCAAATGCTTCAAATTATTTAAATTTTTTTCTACTTTGCTTTGAATACAAATTGTTTGGCTTGCAGGATCAGCTGATTTAAAGTGGCTGAAAAAATAGTATTGGCTCAGGCTGCAAAGCTAATTCTGTCACTGCTCCAGCACTAAGATATCCATCGACAAGACTGACCACATTTTAAAATTACAGATCCTTTGTCTTTAGTAAAAGTTAAATCATTATCAAAATATAAGACAAGAAGACCTAATATTTACTAAGTGAATGAATGAGGGAACATATGAATTCTAATCACACCAGGGAAACTTTTTATTTTTCTGCATTATATAACCATTATTATTTTCTTAATAACTCAAGGCCTGCATTCAATAGTCTTATATACTTGGAAACAGGATTTATTTTGAGTATTTTTAAAATAATTTTTCATGTGTTTTTAAAAAGTAATTAATGATTTGGTTAATTTGCCACAACTAACACATTTGAGGTAGCATTGAATGTTGACTGCATACAATTTAACCATGTAATTAATTATTGGATGCCTATGACACATTGCTAGAAGAGTGGTCATGATTAACAACATACTTAAAGGATTTGTTAAACAACAAAAAGGAGATTTGGGATTCCAATTGCTCTCAAAAACAACACTTACTAACATTCGAACAATAGAAAAAAAGTTAATACTGATTAATTTAACTTAAACATAGCAATTTTTGTTCAATATGTTTCTATTTCCCTTTTCTGTGTGCTATTATTGTCATGTGTACTATATCTATATGTGTTATAAACCCAACACTGCAGTATTACAATTTTTGCTTATATAATCTATGTCTATTAAACTAATTAAGAGAAGAAAAATACTTAACTCATCTTTTGTATTTACCATTTATGATGCTTTTTATTCTCTCCTATGGACTAAGTTACCCTCTGGTATTAATGTCTGAAGGACTTACTTTAGTATATCTTATAAGGCAGGTCTATTAGCAAGGGATTCTTACAGTCTGTTTCCCTGGGCATATGCTTATATTACCTTCAATTTTGAAGGATAGTTTTGCTGGTGATAGAATTCTTGGTTGACAGCTCTGGGTTTTTTTCCTCTGGAACTTTGGATATATTCTTCTGCTGCCTTCTGAACTGATGAGAAGACAACCATTATTGTAATGTTATTCCTTTTTTATGTGATGAACTATCTCTTTCTTTTAAGATTTTCTCCTTGTCTTTGGTTTCAGCCACTTGATTATGGTGTGTCTAGATGTGGCTTTATTTTTGTTTCTACTTAGGGTTTGTTGAGCTCCTTGTATCTGTAGATTAATTTTTTTTAAAATCAAAGTTTAGAAATTTTCAAACAGTACTTTTTCAAATATTTTGCTTGCCTCTTCACTCTCTCCTCTCCTCCCAGACTCCTATTACATTTATGTTGGTACACTTGGTTTTGTCCCATAGGTCCCTGAGGCTTTGTTCATTTTTCTTTATTTTTTTCTTTCATTTAAATTGAATAATTTCTACTAATAAATCTTCAAGTCCACTAATTCTTTTAACTGCTATCTCATATATACTTAACCTATCTAGTGCTTTTGTTTTTCCCCTGTGTTGTACTTTTCAACTCTAGAACTTCCATCTGGTTCTTTTCATAGTTTATATTCCTTGATTGAGATTACCTATTTGCAGAGTCATTATCATAATTTTTCCTTTTTAACTCTTTAAATAGTTTTCTGTAGTGCTTCAAACATATTTATAATAGCTGCTTTGAATTCTTTGTAAATCTAGAATCTGGACCCACACAGAGTAAGTTTTTATTAATTGGCCTTTTTTCCCCTTAGTATACATCACACTTTTTTGTTTCTTTCCATGTCTCAAAGTTAAGCTAGACATGTTAGATGACGTATAGTTGCAATTGTGGAGTCCAATATTTTTCCCTGAGTGTTGTCTTTTTCTTGTTGCTATTGTATTTGTTTGTTTGTTTGTTTTAGGAACTTTCCTTGGCTTTATCTGCAGACTTGCCTCTCTGTACATATGGCCATTGATGTCTTTGCTTTTGTTTTTCATTCGTGTTTTCATGCTTTAGCCTGTCTTCGTTGGGGTCACCCAGCTATGTATAGTTCTCTGGTTAGCCAACAATTTGGGCAGACATTGTGCTTAAATACCTAAAGCTCATAAATCTTCCCTCCTTTGGCGATAGATGTGTGTGGGTGTTGGAAGCACATTCACAATTCAGTTAATATTCAAGTCAGCACTATCAGGTCTTCCTGTATCTCCCCTGCACATTTATGTAGTTCCCATCAGCCAGGGACGCCTGGAGAACTTACGTAGTCCTTCTACAACTGTCTTGCCTCCAGGATCTTCTCATTAAATTTCTGATTGCTTTGCTGCTTGCTTCAACTGGAATTACAACATCTGGCTAGCAGAGCTACAGTTTTTCCTTTTCATTTAGTACTAATTTTGGTATTTTTATTGCCAACGCCACTGGGTGGTAGTTTTCACTGTCTGTTGAAAATCAAGTCAGCCCCACTGGCAGCACAGCCACTGCTTCTCAAGGACAGCTCCCCTCTGGTAAAACTTACCCATTGATGGAATGGGTGGAGGTGGGTGAGGGGTATGGGGGTACTTCTAGGCCAGAAGGCTGCAGTTTCTAACTTGAAGTTCTAGCAGCTTTTCATGAATCAAACACTTCTCAAATTTTTTATTTGCCTTTGGTTGATTTTTACAGCCCAGAAACGGTTGCTATTTTGGCAGTTTTTTGTTTTTTTTTCCGTTTTATAGTTGTTTTTCAAGAAGATTTGCTGACCTCAACTTTCTGCTACAACTGGAAGTCGACTCCTATTGTTATCTATGTGTAAAACTTTTCTTAATAGATTATACAAATATGTCTTAGATTATACAAAATGATTCCTATTTTAAACTGATCAACATAACATAGCTTTGCCCTTTAAAATCAAAAGCATCTTCGAAAGTAATATAATTTTTATTTTAAAATCCAATTTAAACTTTTGATTTTAAAGACATTTGTTTTAATATAGTCTATCTTATTACAGAGACATGAATTCTCAATATAGTAAAGGATAAAAAATGTTAAGGTTTTTTCTTTTTCAGGAAACCAAACTTACATTGAAGAAACGTCCAAGCTGTTCTAAAAGTTCTTCTAAGGCATGAGAGTTTCTATTTTTTTTCCTAAAGGTGTTTCACATGAAGATTACCATGCATTTTATTTTATTAGAGCATAACCTTAAATATTAATATGACTGCTTTAAGACTAATATGACTATTGTTTGAAGAAAAATGAATACTAAAATGTAGATTACTGAAGTGTTTTTGAAGTGCCTGAATTTTTAATTTAAATTTATTTAAATTATTTTTCATCAATTTTTTTTCTCAAATACCAATGTACTGATAGTTCTAATTGCCATATATGTATACTTAGACTTTTTACTAAGATCTCTCTTGCCTTTAGTTATAATAAGTTGTCAACTGTTTTCCAATATTTAGACATTAATTAGTTTTTACCATGCTACATAACTTTATAGGAGCTCCCTGTTTTTAGATATTGAAATTGGGCTTCTTTATAGGGTACAGTAGGCCTTATTCTGGATGTTGGTGTGCTATTATCCTTGTCTATTTAGATTCAGTGGGTTGAATAATAATAACCAACTAACTGCTTATTATGTGTTAGGCACTGTTTTCAACACTTTTCTGGCATTTTCTCATTGAAGGAACAATCACCATCAGTCTATGAAGTAGATGCTATCATTAGTTCTGAGTATCATATAAGGAAAAATAGACATAAAGCGGTTAAGTAGTTTGCCCAAAAGTTCACAGCTACTAAGAAGTGGAGCAGGACTTCACTCTGAATAGTCTTAACTGCAGAACCCATGCCTGCTCTTGCTATATACGTGGTAAGACAATGAAGATCGCAAACTAATCCTTAAAAAAGTGCTACATACCTCGTTACTGAATATCAGTATGGTCATCTTCAAAGTACTCCCCTTGGGAAGCTATGTACCGACACCAGTGCCTAGACCACCCTTCAAAGTAATTTTGGAACTCTTTTTCTGGAATGGCCATAAGAACTGTTGTCGTATTATACTTGATGTCCTGAATGTCATCAACCTGTCTTCCTTTCGATATTTCCTTTATCTTTGCATAAAGAAAGAAGTCATTGGGGGCCAGATCAGATGAGTAGGGAGGGTGTTCCAATACAGTTACTTGTTTACTGGCTAATACCTCCCTCATGGACAGTGCTGTGTGAGCTGGTACATTGTTGTGATGCAAGAGCCATTAATTGTTGGCGAAAAGTTCAGGTCGTCTAACTTTTTCATGCAGCCTTTACAACACTTTGTTAACTGTTCAGTTAGTATGAATTTGTAACGAATAATCCCTCTGATATAAAAATAAAATGTTAGCAACATCATTGCAACAAGTTCGCGAACTTAATTGTCAGACTTCATAGACTGAACAGAAGATGAGTTGCAGAAGTAAAGTCCAATTCTTTACTCAGCAGCATCAAATGAGCAGAGCTGTAGTGTGGCATGGGCCTATATCTGCTTAGAAAATGGTCCCCTGAACTATAAGTGTGCATGTATCTCTTGGATATATGTTCTACTCTAATATGGTTTTTCTTTTGAGGTCTTGTAAAGGTTAGGCCAAAGGTCTGTAAGGAAGAGATAAGGTCATGACTCTCTGATGAAGTCGTTCCTCATGAGTGTCACCAAGTCCTCAGGAAACTGAATTGTGACAGGTTAAGATTTTTGGAGGACACTCTTGGGTGGTGGTGAGTGCTTCCATCCACCATGTAGGCCAGGAAGGGAAGACTCAGTCAAGGTCTTTTCCTAATGTCCTACATGACTCAAATGGGCCTGGGAGCCCCAGTATTGTACTTCTGGATCTTCAAGAGCCCTGTTTCTTTGTGTGTTTATTACCGTTTCTGTATTCCCAGGCTTTTAGTGGAGTCTTGTTTGAACAGTCTCTTCTACCTCAGCCACAGGCTTGGGCTTGGATGTTTAAAGCTGGAGGAGTTTCCCCATGGGTATGAAAGGGATGCCAAGGGAAGAGTGAGTCCTAGAGAGGAGTAGAGGCTGCATGGTGGAGCTGACACGCCCCATTATGGGTGTTTCCATCTAATACCATCCGTGGCGGTCTAGGTTTCATTTTGTTAAAGAAGGTAACATGTCTTCTCATCAATAAGATGTGGTTGTGGCTCTTTATTCCTTCCATTGATTACTAATAAAGTAATCAAAAAAAATTAGACTAAATTTGGCTTTCTACACTCCAACCCTCCAAACAGTAATTATTTTAGTCCAGGATAATCCTAAAATTCTTTAGCATTTCCTATGCTCATTTCCCTTTACAGTCTTCTGCCTCCAACACTCTGGTGCCAGACCTCTGCATGGTAGGTTTTTTCTTGTCATTCCGAACTCTTTTTGAAGATCACTTCTTTTGTGAGGCCTTCTCTTCACCAACTCTAAGCCACCACGATCCCTCCAGAACCACGTTACCCTGTTTTATTTCATTCATATCTTGATTATCTTGTATATTTATTTGTTTTGTGTGTTTATTAGCTGTCTCTTGCACTGGCATGTAAGTTCCAAGGATCAGGGACTTAGTTTATCTTTGAGATACAGTGATCTCTATAACTATATCCAGAACTATTCCCAGGAGACACATAAGAGATGATCAATAGATACGTGTTGAATTAATAAATATTAGTTTAAGGCAGGTAAAGGAAGCCAGAATCGAGTTGGTGGACAGGAGGAGTTACTACAGGAATAACACATCTGGGCTGTGACCCTGGGGTCTGGTTAGGGATGGGAATGAGTGGTGGGGAGAGAGCTGGAGAGAAGGAGCTCAGGCTCTGCTGTCAGAATCAAGCTGCTGGGCAGAGACATACACCAGCCCACACCCAGTGGATAACCCAGCCCTCACCACACATGTAACCCCCAAATCTCCACATCCAATGTCTCCAGTACAAGAGAAGCTGTCCCTCCCATTTCTTGTGAGTGGGTGTGTGCACGTACGTGCACGCAGGCATGAATGTTTGGGAGTTGGCGGGTGGAGGTAGCAGGGAAAACCGCACATAATTCTTCCCATGGGTAGCTCTGAGTTCAGCTTCTCCTTGGATTGGCTGAGAAGAGGAGAAGAAGCTAGGCAGCCCCTAGTCCAAATTCCGCTGGCAGGCTTGTTTTATTTGGCCCACACTATGTTAAAGAAGAAAAAAATGTGCCGACGTTTAAATTTAGGAGGTTTTACCTTAAAATCTGGATGAAAAGCTAGGTTATTTTGACAAATCAGAAGCCCTGGCACACTGACCCTGCATTCCCGCCTGTCACAGCTAGCTTGAGCAGATAGCTGGCACAGGCCCAAAGTGCCTTTCCCCTGCTGGTGTACTTCCCTGGCCTCAGTCCTTCAGGTCCTGCATGATCTTTGCAGATATTTGTTTTGGTCTCTTTGGGCTGATATAACAAAATACCACAGATTAGGTATTTTATGAAAAATAGACATTTATTTCTCACAGTTCTGGAATCTGGAAGTCTGAAATCAGGTTACCAGACCTTTCTCGTGAGGGCCCTCTTCTGGGTCATAGACTTCTCACTGTGTCCTCACATGGAGGAATGGGGCAAGCTCTCTCTCTGGAGCCTCTTTTTGTTTTATTTCTGTTTGTTTGTTTTTGGTTTTCATTGTTTATTAAAGTGTAGTTGCCATACAATGTTATATTAGTTTCAGATGTACAGAATAGTGATTTGACACATATACCTTATGATGGGCTCACCACAGTAAGTCTAGTAACATCTGTCACCATACAAAGTATTACGATATTATCGACGATTTTCCCTATGCTGTACATTATGTCTCCATGACTTACTTATTTAATAACTGAAAGTTTGTACCTCTTATTCCCCTTTATCTTTTTCATCCACGCTCCCTCCACTCTCCTCCCCTCTGGCAACCACCAGTTTGTTCTCTATATCTATGAATCTATTTCTGTTTTGTTTTGTTTGTTCGTTTGTTTTGGTTTTTTTTTAGATTCCACATATTCATGAAATCATATTCCTATGTTCCTTGCAGCATTATGTACAATAGCCAAGATAGGTAAGAAACCTAGATGTCCATTGATAGATGACTAACTAAAGAAGATGTTTTGTGTGTGTGTGTGTGTGTGTGCGTGTGTGTGTGTGTGTCAAATGGAATATTACTTGGCCATAAAAAGAATGGGATATTGCCATTTGCAATAGCATGGATGGACTTAGAGGGCATTATGCTTACGCTAAGTGAAATAAATCAGACAGAGAAAGACAAATACTGTGTACTGCATGGAGCCTTTTATATAAGGTCCTTAATCTCATTCCTGAGGGCTCCACCCTTATGATGTAATCACCTCCCAGAGGCCCCACCTCCTATCATCACACTGCACATGAGGCTTTCAACATATGCACAAACATTCACATCATAGCAATATTTGAACTTGCAGTCTCTGGCATAATGGTTAATACACAATGGAAATACTCAATAAATTTATCATGAATCATTGTTTTCGTGTTGATAGAATTTGTGCATAGATCACTCACTACATAGAAACCTGCTAAGGCTCACCCTTGCTTGCCAAATGATGCCCACATCCCTAACCTAGCAGCAGTCTGACCTGTATCTTATCCAGTCATTCTGCTACAAAGGCAGTGGTGTTTCACCACATGGGCTTTTAACTCATAGAAACAGCCCTATAGTCTTGGGAGAAACAGAAGGAGAGAAACAGATAAACAGAGAAACTCAGAAAGAGAGACAGACAGACAGAACAACTTAAATAATGCAACACGTCCTCCCCGCTCTCACCCCCTGCCCTCCATTCTATCCACCGAACATGCGTCCATTGGCACTGAATGCAGTTAGGCCTGAAACAATTAACATGTTGACAAAATTTATATGAAAGAAAGTGCAAATGATTTTGGTCCCCTTACCACTAACAAAGAAATGAATAAAATGCATTGTTCAGATGGTCAGGCTACTACTGGGCTTCACACATATCCTTGAGGAAAAACGAAAGAATAATTAAAGACCCAAGGGAAACACTAGCTGACAAGGAAAGGGGACTGATAAGATTTATCTACAGTTTGTATTGTGTAAACCAAGCCATGTGCCCTCCTATGATTGACTACTATTTTATCAGTACATGACTCCTTCTTAGCAGCCTCTTCTCATGTTTGGATTATGAATTATATTTCAAAACTGCAATCTGTCTGTATCTTAATTTAATATCTTGGAATTTAAAACAAACCTTTGTTTTAAAGGAACAAACCAGATGATGTATTTTAACTTTTTGAAGTTAAATCCTGATGATGTATTTTAACTTTTTGAAGTTAAACACTGGCAATCCTGAACCAACTCTGATTCTTACAGGAGCATCCAATCCTCGGGCAACCCTTTTTCGTACTTCATCCCTGCAAGACAAGTGAATTCATGACTCCTCTGTTAAAGAATTCTCGGAAAATCAATAGGTACGAAACACCATCAAGATACATTGGCTTTTACTCTGATTTTAAAAGTGTAAATCTTTTTATGTGACTCTGAAAGCTACGCTAAAAAAGAAATATTATTTGTAATAATAACAATGGCTAACACTTATTGATTTTTACTGTGTCCTGGGTGCTCTTCTATTTTAAACATATTAATGCATTGGAGTTTTATAATGCCCCTATGAGCTAAGTTCTATTATTTTACCCTGTTTACAGAGGAGGACGCTTAAAGCACAGAGGGGTTAAATGATTCAGCCAAGGTCACACAGCTAGTTAAGGCATGGAACTGGGATTTGAAAATTGCAAAACCACCGGTTTTGCCTCAGAGCCATGCTCTTAATCACTGCACTCCACCACCTTAGCAAATGCTGTAAATTTTAAGCATAAAATTGGAATCATCTGGGGGACTCAGGAATCCCAAGGCCTCCAGCTACCTTTGTGAGCAATCCTCACAGTTTTTTTGGAGCTTGAGCCCTTGTCAAGCAACAGCGCAGACATTTGGAAATGCTGGGATTCCAAGTGGTGGGCACACCTCTTTTGTTGTTGGTAACTGATTTTCTACCATTCGTTCAAACTGCAACGGAAACACTAAAATTGTCTGTATCTTCACTTGTTTCCCAGGAATGTCAACTACATCACATCTTGGCTGAGCATTGTAGGGCCAGTTGTTGGGCTGAATCTGCCTCTGAGTTATGCCAGAGCAGCCTCTCAAGATGAATGAAATGTCGAATGACAGGTAAAAAGGAAAGCCCAGATTGAATGTTTTGCTCTTACAAAGATCCTGGTGTCTCTCTTGTACGTTGATAAGTTGTCCCTGCTGTCCCCACCATGTAAGTTTGCTTTCATGTCTAATGAGCTGACCGCTGACTTGCGTTTTTTGTTTTCCAACCAACCAGCACCCAATCATTTAGCAAGCATTTTACTTTGCTATAAGTGACACTCACAGGACAGGGTATTTTTGTTTTAGAATTGATCTTCTTGAAATAAGTCTGTACTGTTCAGTTAACCTTCTTTTATCCTCTTGACTTTTGTTTTGTTCTTGTTCTTCAGATTCTTCTATTGAGTCAAAGAGCTTAGAAATTGCAGCATGAAGAATGCTGAACATTGACATGGCCCACCCTGGTTTTAATAGGATCCATACCGTGAGTTTTCAGGTCACCAAGATTTTGACATGGATTTTTTTTCCCCCTTGGAAGCAAATGTCTGCAGCAACTGATATACCATATATTTGAAGAAATACCTCAAAGACACAAATCAATATAAACAGCAAAAAGTTAATGTAACATGATAATAGAAATACTGACCTCATAGGGCATTTCCAGGTCATTTTTTCATGTCGCTGAGACATGTCTTCTTCATCTTTAGTATGAGAGTAACAAGCTACCTCAACAGAGTTGCTGTGAGAACTCTGTGAGATCATTAATACCTGAGAAAATATTGTAAACTATTATATAAGATGTTCATTAAATGCTCTCCTTTCTTATGTTTGACTTTTATTCACCCAGTCTGTCAATAAGTTTACTAGCCAGTAAAGTATTAAGATGAACATAATCTGGAAGAATTTTTCGTTTCGGGTTACTTGTTTTGTTTTTCATTTTAACTTGCTAGGGGCTGAAACTAAGAGAAAAAATGTAATTGGCTCTTTAGAGCATCTAGATTAGTGTCTGTCAGTGAGGGATGCACTGTGGAATCCCCTGAGGATCTTTTACAAGTACAAATGCTGGGTACCACCTTGTGAAACAGCCTCTCTGGGGTCATCCTGACGCATTGGGTCCTGGAGAACCTCTGGTCCAGATGTGCCTTTAGTGTGGCATTTATTTGTATTGTTTTCATCTCCCAACAGGCCTTGTCCAATTCTATGTATAACTGCGGCAAGTTGGACTGACTCCTAACATTTGTCCCGGCATTGCCCCTGAGACCACCTGATAGTAAGGAAGTCCAGGAGTCATTTGTTCTCAGGGTGGCCCCCTGGGTAAATGGTTAGGGTGAAGACATTACCTTCTGGGGAACCCAAGGGGACTGTGACAGCACTTCCAGTCTGCAGGATAAGGGCAGGACTCTCATAGAGGGAGCGGAAGTAGAGAAAGTGTTAGTTCAAAATGTTAGAAAAGCTAAAAGTAAATTTTAAAACGCTGAGCTGCACATATTCATACTGGGATGAGAGCTGCTTACATGCTTGCTGGGCATTTTGGTATTTGCCACTTAACGTCTTTTCAACTTCTGTGAGGGATTCCTCCCCCTCTCCCCCACTCTCCCCAATGTAAACACAGATTTCTCAGCAAGTCATTTCTCAAGCCATGTCATTTCTGGGGTTTAAAAAATTATAATAATGTTTAATCTGGATTATGTACTTGTCTGGAAATACCAGTTATCTTTTGCTGACAGATTTTGAGATGATAGTATTATGCCAGTTTGGGGCCAGTGTGTTGTTTTGCTTAAAGTTTAAAATAATTTTTTTTTCTTTTCTGATTGACGAAGACCTGAAAATTCATCAGTGGCAGAAAAAAGTTCTGAAATTCTCCTATATGTTGTGGGGACCTCCTTCCCCAGATAGATCCCTCTTCTCAGGCAGCTCTGTTTCTTTTCAGAATGTTTTTCACTTAAAAAAACTTATACTTTTTGGTTGATAAAAATTTTCATTTTTATAAATGCAGTTATATAACAGGCTATTATCCCAACAGTTATAAAACAGAAAAAAAATTGTTTTGTCAAAGTAAAACTTCTTTCTCTGGAATATGAGAATTTTTCCTCTGGGTTTCTTCTCCAGCTAACATAATGAAAAGCCCCTTCACTCAGAAATAAGGCTGGTTAAAGCAGCTACCAGCCAATGTCCTAAACTCTGCTTTTTGTGTGACCTGGGAAAAATTGCTTCAACTTGTTTGGTCCTCAGTTTTTCTTGTTTGCAAAATGAGGAAGTTTAGCTGTGTGACTTGTGAGGGAGGCCCACTCCAATTCTTGGGTCTGAGACATAGCGAGAAGTCTAGAGATCTAAACTTTGAGTCTGGTTAATTGCTAGCTGTGTGACTTGGGCCAATTTTCTTAATCTTCTTTAGTCTTTTACCATTTCTATTAAAAACAAAAAAAGCCTACAATATCTATCCCACTCACCTAACAAGGGCACGGAGAAGATCAAAATGGTAAGTAACTCCGAATGTGCATCAGACCCAACACGGTGCTGCATGGAGAAAGGGGCAGTGGATCATGGCCCTGCCCCTGTCAGGACGCCAGCACATCTGCTCCTTCCCACCGCCTTTCATGCCTGACTCCTGCCCAACACAAACGTGCTCCTGATCAGGCAAGTCTTCTCTGTTCACGTCCTTATCTGGCTGTTGCTCATGCTGGTTCCCACCTGGAAATGCTTCCTTCCCCACCCCTCTACCCAGTTCTCAACCTCGTTTGTGTGATTCGCTTTCACAAAGCCATCAATAAACACCACCATCCCTACTGGTCACGTCTCCCTCTATTACTCACTGTACTTAGTCTTACTAGCATTTAGTTGTCTCCCTTTCACTCTGATTTCTTTCCCTCCTTAATTACGCGTAGTAAGTGACCTAAGGTGATGACCCACTTTTCTTGTAGTATCTTCTAAGGTGGCACGTACTGAAGAGTTGCTGTTTGCCCTTCATATGTGACCCAGGAAAGGCTCATTCTGGGGGTTTGAGTGGGTGGGCCAGTTCTTTGAATGCCCAGTGGAAGGGCCAGAGGCTGGGTTGATCATCAGGTTCTAGCCTACAAGCCAGAGCTTAAAAATACGAGACTAGCTACCATCTTGGAGGCAGAGGAAAGGGGGGCTAGGGGGAAAAGTGCACCCGCTCTCGATAAAGTACAAATTTCTACTTCTCATCTTTGGAAAAAAATCCACACCGGCCGTCTACACCGGCGTCTGGGGGAAAAAGCAGGGAAGAAACTGGGGATGCTTGAGAAACGTTTTCATTTGCACCAGGGAGAAAAATGTTTCTGCATCTTCTGATGGAAAGAAATCTTTACAAGACCCAGGTTTTCCGGTGATTATTGTTTTCTATTTTCTATTTAATTTTTTCCTTGTTAGTGACAGTGGTATTTTAATTTTTTTTCAGGGTCATAGTGATTTTTTTTCCATTATAGATCTAAGTTCTGTGTCTAGTGGTCAGTTCATAAATTTGTACTTCAAGAGACTTTATAACCACTTTATCTTTGTGTATTTATGTCTGTTTTGTATATATAGATATTTATGTTTCCTTATATATAAAATTTTGTTATATATTCTCCTCAAAGGTGAGATTGCTGGAAGACAATTGTAAAGGGATGTCTTTTGTCTCCTTTTCTCAATACAATGTAAATAAAACCTATTGACTATCCAAAAAAAAAAAAAAAAAAAACGAGACTAACTAACTCTCTCTCCCTCCAAGAAAAATGTGTGAAAGAGAAAAAAAAAAAGAAGTCAAAACTGGGTTTTTGGAACCATTTCTTCCAAGATTGGTACAGTTTTTATTCATGCTCTCAAGATGTTAGGAAATGGAGATCTGCATTGTCAAATCCAGCTCTTTACATACTTTTCTGAGAGCTGATCTTCCAATGAATTGTGGTTTTTGGTTTTTGTTTTTTTCGGATTAAAATTTGCGTAAGGACATGCAAATATTTCCTTAGCAGATACTTACTGAGTTCCCCTTATGTACTGAGCCCTAGGCTAGGTGCCAGGGGTAGCAAACAGAAAGATGGGACCCAGGCTCATAAAAATGCCACAGTCCAGTGAAGACGACAGACAAGAGGAAGATTCAGGGACAGTACGTAAGATGTGTGCTGTGGCACAGGTGTGGAGAGCAAGCATGAGGGAATGTTCTGAGAAGGGGAATGTGAGTAGAGTCACGAAAAACTTGATTTAGCCAGGTCAAGAATGGAGAAAAGCCCTTTAAGGTGCTTATGGAGAAGTGGTAGTGTGAGGTTTGGCTAGCAGGACTGGGGCCACGTCTGCAGGAGCCTTTATTGTCATATTGAGCATTTGTATTCGGCCTGAAAACTACAAACAGCCACTGAGGGCATTCAAGTAAAGTGATCATATTTGCATTATAGAAACAGCCTGTATTTTTTATGTGACTGCTGCATGTAACTAATCACGCATACACTTTGTCAGTTTTTTCACCAGTAGGTGCTAGCCCATAGGCTTTAGAAGGTACAGGAGTACAGAAAGCGGTGGGAGAATGCCAAAGACATTTGCAATTTTTGCTTAGGATCTTCCAAAACAAAACCTGCCAGTGTCCTAAAAAGCCTGAGTTCTTTCTGGCTTACTGTTTTACCTGGGGTAAATCACTGTACCTCTCTGAGCCTCTGTTTCTTAATGTATTAAGTGGAAGGAAATGTATTAGATCAAGTAAAATCAATTTATTGGTATATGACCAGTAACTTTTTTTTTTTTTTTTATGAAATAGAATATGTCTGGAAAAAACACTCTCTGTGTTTCTCCTTTACTCTCACAATACTCCCACACTCACAACACTTCTGACACCACATGTGTGGGTTTTCCACACATCAAACAATTCTGTAACACCAGCTAGGCGTCCTACAATACAATTCAGTTCTGTCAATTCTGACACTATCTACCTGAATAGATAGACTGCCCTCATTTAAGACACCAGTCACAAGTCCCAGGTTGTCACCTGCATTTTTAACCGACCAGCTGTAAACCGGGATTCCCATGATTCTCTCCTTGGGTTCAATAATTTGCTAGAATGGCTCATAGTACCAGGGAAACACTTAGGTTTACCGTTTATTATCTAATAATGGATATGATAAATAGCCAGATGAAGAGATACATAGGGTGAGGTTCAGAAAGGTCCCAAGTGCAGAAGCTTCTCTCCCTGTGGAGTTGGGGTGAGTCACCCTCCATCATGTAGATGTGTTCACCAACCTGGGAACTCTCTGAACCCTGTGCTTTGGGGAGTTTTATGGAGGCTTCTTCACGTAGGCAGAATTGATCATTTCTTCCACTTCTATTCCCTGTCCCCTTCCGGGAAGATGGGATATGGGATTGAAATTTCCCAGCTTCAAATCAGGGCTTGGTCGCTCTGGTGACCAGCCCCCATCCTGAAGCTATTCTGGAGCCCACCAAGAGTCTCCTCTTTAGAACAAAAGATACTCCTATCACCCAGGAAATGCCAAGGAATTTAGGAGATCTATGTCGGAAACTAAGGTGAAAAACCAAGTAGAACAAAAGATGCTCCTCATGCTCTTACCACTTAGGAAATCACAAAGGTTTTAGGAGCTCTGTGCCAGGAACGGGACGGGGGGGGGGGGGGGGGGGGGGCAGAGACCAACATATATTTTTTCTATTATTTCACAAATACATAGAAAAAAAGTACATTGCACATAGTAAGGGTATTATTATTTTGTGAAGCTTTGGTTTCAAGTACATTTTATATATATGAGTGTATACCTATATATAAACTCTGTATCTATGAGGGTGTGTGTGTGTGCTAGGTTGTGATTGAAATGTATTTCTAACTTCAGAGAACAATCAAAGATTTTAAAACGAATGGACAAATAAGCTCACTTTTACTTCTGGGACCCTCTGATTCCCTCATGTTTCTGGCCAGTACATTGCTACCGGTTGTTCTAAAAGGATATAGGAAGTATTTAACTATTATTGTGCCCATGGCACTGGGCTACTTTAATATGTGGATAGGTTCCTGCAGCTACCCCTTTGCATTCTTATAGAGAGCATGTCTGTAAAAGTGCTTTCACATTTTTATTCTTGAATTTGGTAGTTTTTTTTGAGCAGTAGTGTAATGTAAAGCCCTTACTTTTATTCAACTTTTGTGTTGCATATAGTGACACCTAGTGGTTAAACAGTCCTATTGCAAATATCCTGTATTCTAGAACACTAGAGCTGAAAGTGATTTGAGATCAAGTCCCATTTTGTACCGTGTTTCCCCGAAAATAAGACCTAACCGGACAATCAGCTCTAATGAGTCTTTTGGAGCCAAAATTAATATAAGACCAGTTCTTATATAATATAACATAACATAATTCCAGATCTTATATTAATTTTGGCTCCAAAAGACGCATTAGAGCTGGTGGTCTGGCTAGGTCTTATTTTCAGGGAAACACGGTAAATTATTTCTTTTTTAAAAGTGGAAACTCACATGTATTCCTTCATTGAAATTGACTTTACATGGGGATAAATCAACTTGATGGCTGCTTGATGACTTCTTGGATTATTTTGAAGCTTTTCAAATACCCCAAATCACTGTTAATTATAACCATGAGGCAGAAATGTAACAAAGCATGCCCTGGTAGTTGAATGGGAAATCATAGTTCAGTGTATCTACAGCCTTTGCTGCATTGTTTTTTGCACAGGCATCCAGCTCTTCAGGGTTTAGCATGGTGCCTGGTACTTGCTAGTACTCAACAAATCTTTGTGGAGTGTTTGTGTTTGTGGGTGATCACTAAGCCCCAAAGGAAAGCTGCCATGGTCTCCTTTTTGCAGGCACCAGGGACAGGACCTGCTTTCCTCTTTTGGGGACTTCATCCACTCCATCCTTTAAGAAGATTTCTTCCCCCTGACACCGGCAGCAGAGTGGGATGTGGTCTCCTTATGCCCCCTCTTTCGGTAGATTCAGAGAGAAAGATTACCAGGCCTTTCCTGCTTATTAATAGGGAACTTGCTGAATAAAATGCGGTTCTATATAGCAATTAAGGAGAATGAATTCAATCTTCATGTATCAAAATAGGCAGTTCTTGTAAATAGATTGAGTTAAAACAGAAAACAAAAACTAGATGCACACCACGCATGCAACTTAACACTATATCAAAAATATACCAATACCACACTTTCTGTAGTGCATGTGCAGTATGTGTGTGTGTGTGTAAAAACATAAAAAATGGTCTAGAAGGATGTACACCAAACTCATGAGAGGTTGCCTAGGAAAGTGGAGAATGGGAACTTGGATTGGAAGTGATCGAAGATGACTTTGGCTCTTTTTGTAATGTTCTGCCTATCTATTCATAGATTGTGAAACTAAAAATTCGTTTTGAAAAAAAATTTTTAGTCCTCATAGATAATTTGGAAACCACAGAAATATTTGAAGGCAGGAGAAAATTTAAAAATTGCTTAAGTATGTATCACCCAGAGATAACTGCAGTTAAATTTTTGATATATTTCCTCATACTAGTTTAAACATGTTTAATTAGGATAATTCTGTATATGGTTTTACATCCTGATTTTTCCCAGTTCACCTTATATTTGGAACATTTTCCAATGTCATTTAATTTTATTTGAAAAACATAACTAGTATTTCTTCTATATCAAAATGTATCAAATAACTCTACTATCATTGGGTTTTATGTTATTTCTAATTTTTCTCTGTTCATTTAACATCCATTCATTGAGTACTTCCTGGGTGTCGGGGGCCTGTGCTAAGGCTACAGTGGACAGTAGGGCAGACAAAGCCCCTCCCTCAAAGAGTTTTCAGAAAGTAATGCAGTGAGAAATGTGTGCAGAAACAGTTGCTACCTTTTGTTTCTTTTTGGTTATGCTGTTATTAAGGGAATTAACAGGTCAAAGGATGTGGAATGTCTTAAGACTTTTGATGTCGCTAAATTGTTCAGTAAGGCTGTACCAATTTACATTCCCACAGCTGTCTGTTTTACCATTTCCTAAAATCTTTGAAAATAATTTTATTTTACTTTGCTTTTATTATGGAATCAAACATTTTCCTCTTCTGTCTTGCTAAACTATGCAGGGATTCGCAGCTTCGTCTTTTCTTGATACATTTTGTATTTCTCATTGCTGCTGGATTAGGTTCCCAGCTTCTTTCTTATCCACTTGATTACCCACATCTCCATTTTATCCCGATTGGAGCTGACCATCTTGTGCTGGTTCTGATATAACCAGAAAGCATGGAGTTAAACAATTAGCATGTGTATGTAATTTTTTTAAATTATGATGGAAAATTCCATACATACTCAAAAGTCAATAGTACATGAACCCTCACAATACTTACAAATCAGAATCAGCAATTACTACCAAGACTGATGCCATATTTGCTTCACTTTTTTTTTTTACTTTATATTTGTTCAAATATTTTAAAATCACAACCATTATGTCATTTATTTTTATAGGTGCATACTGAACATTTTTTATTTGATCTATTCTATCAAGTTTTACTCCAGTCTTAGATGTTAAAAAGTCTTTGGGGTTTTGTCCTTTGCTTTTACTCTGAGGGTGAGGCTTTCCACCCTCTTTCTGATTCTGCCTTGACCTGTGCCATCGGCGAACTTTCTCTAAAGTGGCCCACTGTTCCATACTTAGGTGAGCCAGTGCAATCGGTAGAATGTGAAATGTGCATTTTGCAGGTTCTGTAAACTGGATCATCCATCTGTAGATCCTCTCCACACTGGGGACATGGCATAAACAATGTCAAACCATAGACAACTTCTTGAGAGGGTTCTCACCTGTGATTAAAATGGAAAATTATGTAATATGTGACTAAGTCTGCTCATGGTTGTGCAGATTTTAACAGTAGGTATTTTCTTGATAAGGAACCCTTTTGTAAGTCCTGAAAAAGGAGTATAGGACCCCATTTTCAGAAAAATGTGTATGTGTATACACACATATCTGATATACACGCACACGTGCACACACAGTTCCCGACTTACAATGGTTTGACTTGTGATTTTTCTAGTTTACAGTGGTGCGAAAGTGATACGCATCCAGTGGAAATCATACTTCAGATCTGAATTTTGCTCTTTTCCCAGGCTAGCGATATTCGGTAAAATCCTCTCTCCTGATGCTGGGCAGCGGCAGTGAGCTGGTTTCCAGTCAGCCACGTGGTCATGAGGTTAAACAACTATACTCCACAGTATACTGTCTTGCCAGCATTTTTTGGACATTGTGTTTTGTGTTTTCACATCCCATCGTATCTACAAAATGCCCATCTGTGTCTCCTGCTTCTGGGAAGAAGAAAAGGGAGGCAATTACACTTGAGATGAAACTCAAGATAATTACCCAGTTCTAGGCTAATGTAAGTGCTCTGAGCATGTTTAAGGTAGGCTGAGCTAAGCTATATTTGGTAGGTTAAGTGTGTTAAATGCATTTTTGACTTACAATATTTTCAACTTACAATGGGTTCATAGGGCTGTAACCCAATCATAAATCGGGGAACATCTGTGTGTGTGTTTATCTCAGAAAATTCTGCGTACAGTTTCAGGAGGATCATAGACCCTCCAAAATCTATGGGATAAATCCCATGTGGGATAGATCAAGAATCCTGGTCAATAAATCCCATTCACAATGGCTTTCTTCTATTATACACATTCACACACACACAGACACACACACCATGGGCAAGAGAAACAGGGGTATAGGGATAGGAAAAGAACTACCTAATTATAAACATAAGAGAATGTAAAACACAGAATGAACAACCTCAACCACTGCATACTGGAATTACAAGCCTAGGGAAATACTTGGAACCTCTTGCATTTTATAAGCTGGATAAATAAGTCCACAAAGCTGTTGGGGGGAAAAGATATGACAAAACTATTTCAAATCACTGTTTCTAAAGCAGGTGTTAATAGACAAAACATGTTTCAACAAGTAACATTTCTCTCAACTGTTCTCAGCATGATTTTAAATAAGTGAAAACTTATTTAAAATGTGGCTTACTTTGCCTACTTTGCCCACTATTGTTTACATTTAAACATTAGCTGGTTGCTAAAAGAGGTAAGGAAACATTGCAATGTATTCGTTAGCATCTAAACTTATTTGAAAATGTGGGTGTGCTCAATATGTCCTATGCTTTTAGCCCAGCCAAGTGACATGCCTGCTTGCTCTGTTTCTAATTAACCTCAGTGACAGAGGTTTTAGAAAGCTAGAATTAAACAAGAACTCTCACACTGTGAGTAGACTATCCCGTCAGTAATAACTCACTACCACAAATAGTCAAGCAGACCATTGGTGAGGACCTGCAGACTGAGCTGGTACTTCTCTGACTGGAAGACCTGAAGGGGTGCTCTGCAGCCAAGATTTCCTCCTTTCCCTCTCTCCTGACCAAGAAGCCTCATTGGTGTCACAGTTGCTGTCTGAAAGCTTCAGGTTATCAGGGAAGCAGTGTTAAAAGAAGGAATTTCAGTGGTCCACGCCCGTGCCTGGCTGAAGTTCTGAGGGCTGAGTGGCTCCCTTGTTTTTGAAGATACACTCCACATGTTAAAGGCTTCAGTGACAGTCTGAATGAGGTCAAGACTATGTGTGTGCAAATTTGGAAATATAGGTTATCTGTCACTCACGGGTCCCTTCAAATGTGTCACTTTAAAAGTGATTTTTCCCATGAGACAATTTATGCTGAAAAACAATCGATAAATGTTTTAATGCTTTGCTCTAGAACTCTTGTGGTGACATTACTGTGACAATAAGATTTCATATCCACTTCCCTTTCTCTTCCTCCATACTAACAAACAGCACTTTACCCAATAGTATGGACAGGAATTGTGCTAGAAATTAAGAATGCTCAGTACAAACTCGAGACATCACCTAACTACAATGTCATAAAAAATGTGAGTTAATACTTAAATGATCCATTTAAATAGATTTTATAGGTTCAAATAAAGAGTATTCAAGTAGCTGTTAGTGAAGAGTTTATTGTAACATGGTAATTTATGATATTGGCCTCTTTTCTTGACTGCACAAAAGCCAGTAAGAAAACATTAGGTACTTTTTGACAACCTTTAAGTGACTCCAGACAAATCCTGCCACCACACATTTTCCTAGAACGAAACACAGCAAATTCATATATGCAGATATATACATTCAAATGTACATAGCTGTCAAGTTAGAACTGTGTTTCTCAAGTTCTTACCAAAAAATAAAAGGAAAAGACATATAACAGAGGCATTGCGTCTTTTTCCCTAATAGTTTCACATTTCTTTAAAGAACACCACTAACTGGAGTGTTTTGACATTTCCATATAAACCCACAGAAAATTTATTAATCATGTTTTACTACCCCTTCCCCTTCAAAAGGCACAAAACAAAAACTCTTACTAAATACCCAGCATAAATCTATGCCTTAACTGGCTAAATAGCTACTTGTGCGACAGTGTGTATTGTTGGCAGTGGGATGGGTCTCCTATAGGAACAATTTCATTTAGAGGACAGAGTATTGTTCTGATTTCAGCTGTGCCAATTAATTGGGCAAAGTATTTCAAAAATAATTAGGAACTACCTCTTTTGGACTTCTGATTTATAGGGTGATGTGGCTGGGTAAGATTAGTAGCTTGCTCATTCTTCCCCTGCTCCCCTCCTCCTCTCGTAAGTGGAGAAAGCAAGGGGATTATTACATAAAGATTGCCTGAGTTTGTCAAAAAGACATTTCTTTTGAAATACCTAAAGATTGTTTCCCAGAAGATACAGAGTGTTTGTACCCTAGCAAATGCCTTAGGGAATTCTGATATTCCCAGGATCTCGGAATATCACTGGACTGAGTGATCTCCAGATTCTTTCTGCTGTAACAATTTCTGATTTGTTTGGGCTTTGCTAGGCAAATATAAGAGGTAACACAAATTAAATAGCTACTCATTCACAATTTTAAAAAACTTTAATTTATAAATAAGACTCAAAAGAAGTTTCAAAAATAATGCAGTTTGTGTATCACCTTCACCCATCTTTCCCTAATAGCATCTTTGATAACGTGTGTATTTTCAAAACCAGGAATTTGACCTTGGTACAATGCCATTAACTACAGACCTTATTTGTATTTCACCAGTTTTTATATGCACTTTTTTTTTTTTGTACATAGGACTATGAAATTCCATCACAAGTATTGATTTGTGTAAACACCACCACAACCTGGACTCAGAACTCTTCTGTCACTGCAAAGCAACTCCTCCTGCTATAGTTCAACTTTGCCATTCCTTAATTCCTGGAAACCACTGATCTCTTCTCCATCGCTACAATTTTGTCATTTTTAGTTTTATATAAATAATACAGGACGTACGCAACCTTTTGAACTGGCTTTTTGCACTTAGCATAATACCTGAGATCCACAGTTGTTGCATGTAACAAGTTTCCTTTCTGACTATTTCATTTATGGATATACCTACCAGTTAATCTATTTGCCCATTGAAAGACACTTAGGTTGTTTCCAGTTCTTGGCTATCTCTAGATAAAGTTGCCATGAATATACATGTACAGGATTTTGTGTGGGTAGACATTTCATTTCTGTATGACAGCTACCCAGGAGTGCAATTGCTGGATCATACGTTTAGCTTCCTAAGAAACTGCCAAACTTCTCCAGTGACTAGACTGTTCATATTCCCAACAAGGTATGAAATTCAGTTGCTCCAGGACCACCAGTACTTGGTATTGTATTTCTAACTTTAGCCATTCTGATAGGTGCAATGTTATTGCCTTACAATTTGCATTTTCCCAATGGATTATGATATTGATCTTTTCATGTGCTTGTCATCTCCTTGGTGAACTATTTGCCCATTTTGTAATTCGATTCAGACTGGGTAGTTATGTATCTTAGACACAAAAGTCTTTTGTTAGATATGATTTGCAAATACTTTCTCCCAGTCTGCTTTCTTTTCATCCTTACTCAGATCAGAGCAAGTTTTTGATTTTGGGTTTTGTTAGGCAAATATGAGGTAACACAAGTATCTACTTATTCACAATTAAAAAAAAAACTTTTGAATTTTTAATTCAAGACACAAGAAATTGAAAAAATGTGTATGAATGAAGTCCAAGTTACCCTTTGTGTGTGTGTGATGTGCTATTGGTAGTGTCTAAAACCACTTCACCTAACCATAAATCATGAAGATATTTTCTCCAAGTTCTGTAGCTTTACGTTTTATTCAGATGTTAATTTTTATAAGCTCTGAGATTCAGGGTGAGGTCCATTTTTGTTTTTTGCAAATGGAGGTCCATAGTATTTATTGAAGACTACCTTCCTCCATTGAATTGCCTGTTTAAAATCATCCATACATAGATCTACTTAGGGAATATACCTTACTGATCTGTTCCTCTAATACCACACCCTCAATTACAGTAGCTACAAATTGTCTTAAAACCAGGTCGTGATTCCAAAATTCATTTTCAGTATTGCCTTCCCACATAATTAACTATTTCTACAAAAGCTGCTAGGATTTTGCTTACATTTTGTACCCAAGAATGACAGGGTCACTTTGTTAGGGGGGCAGGGTAGAATACACAGGAGGCAGAAGAAACCAGGATGTTTCACTTTTGGGTGTGAGACAAACTATTTTGTGGGCCCAAAAGTAAACCTCAAGGTCAAAATATCGGTTAGTGACAGGCTCAGGACAAAGAGCACTTGCACCAATCTTTCTATACCTCATTTCCCTCACTGTTAAACTTTTCCTCTGCTTTAATTTGCCAGGCATTCACTTCCATTAACTTCTACCTACTAAATCATCCCATGCCTAAATTTTGCTGTCATGAACACAGAATTACAACATGGATCCTGACCTTTAGATACTCAAAAACCAGAGCATGGAGCAATTAGAGGGTAGTATTTATTATATTGTGTCCCTGGGGAAATGAATCTAAGAATGTGCATTGTCAAGGGTACGCAAGGTGATCCTGCTAGAAATTCAGTTTTAAGCCCTCCATACCAGAATGCTGTATTTATTTATTCCAGATTTACTGTTTGTTTATTCCAGAGAGGGGGTCAAGTTTATTATGAATCCCATTTACTCTAGAGAATCCTGAATTAAATGTTTTTCCAATATCCTAAATTGGTAAAGCATACATCTCAATGGTAAAAGAAATAAGAACAACATTATTTTTGGCATGTGGAAATTTATTACTACTGTGTTTTCACCATCAAAACTTATGATCTTGGTCTTTCCTTCTTGCCTTTGTACAAGGCCAAAAGAGAGACATTGGCTACTTTGACAACCTTAAAGCGGACTCCAGGAATGTCACCAACAGCATGACCTTTGCGACCAAATCCAGCAACCAGAACTTCATCATTTTCCTGGAATAAAACCAATAGTTTACTACTGGTGTCAGTGGCAATCACTAAAAATACCATTAAATAAAACACTGGGGGAAACCACCCTGGGAGAAGACAGAACCAGTCTACAACAGTCTGAAGCACTTACCTCAATAAAATTCAAACAACCATCATTGGGTACAAAGGCTGTGATTTTTTTGCCATTCTTGATTAGCTGGACCCTGACACACTTCCTGATGGCAGAATTTGGCTGTTTGGCTTCAACCCCTCTGAAACATAAACAGCACAAGAGTAAGCTCACTTCCTGAAAAGGGATACATTTCAGTTCATCAAGCATAAAACGCACTCAAAATTGTACTGTTAACTGCTGTTTCAACCAACCCTAAATTGCTAAACTTCTGCGATTTCAACCAAGTTTTTCTTTTCCTCGTTTCATTAGCACAATGGCAGAAACTTCTGGCCCCTTTATAGTTGTATGAGACAAGAACCCAAACTACCAAGTCTGGATTTAAATCCTGCCCTCCCTAAATGTGATTGGACTGTATGAAATTACTGTTTGTAAAGTCAGAAACATTTGAGTACTGGCAAATTCATGTGGCTCAATCTTAGCTGTATCCCTCAGGCAAGAAACTTCTCTTCACCTTAGTTTTCTCAAGTAGGAGATGATTGCAAAAATTAAACAGTAAGTGCCAATTGCTTAGAATAGTTCGCACACACGTTAAACTTTGTCCCCTCATTATTACTTTCTCTCTTCCAATCACACCCCAACTCAAGCAGATTTTAAGAGATTAAAAACCTTAGTTACCTAACCGTAAACGCTCACGTTACTGTAAACTTTCAAATATGGGTACGCAGACATAAAATTTACACCACTTCTTGAAATACATGTGTCGTGATTTACCCTAATAAAATAAACCATGACGGAAAGGTAGTTTATTTTCACTTACACTTTTTCCAGTACGATTCCCTTTGCGTGGGAAGCGCCTCCAAAAGGGTTGGCCTTCAGGGCCGTGCCCAGGTGGGCTTTCTTGTACTGTTTATCATGCCACTTCTGATCTCGTCGGTGACTTCGGAGCTTCCTGGCAGTACGAAGACCGCGACACTTGCCTAAAAATCAAAATCACCTTAGTTCCGCCGCAAAAACGCCCGTCGTGCTTTACATCTTCTAAGACACTAACCTCACCTGGACTACAAGCCGGTGCATAGTCTAAATCTCCAAGTTTTCCTTGAACCAACTAAGAAGTGGACACAAGCGCTCCAATGGGTGCGCTTTCCCAAAGGAATGAAACCCCACGCCAATGCTCAGGGGCAGGGTTGGCCTCCCAGCGTCCCCGTTAACTCGAGCTCCGCGGCCTCTTCGTCGCCTGGGCCCCTTCGGCGTCTGGCCATGTGCCTGCGGGAGCGGCGATTCCTGGGCCCTTCCCCATCGGCCTTCCCCGTGGCGTCCTCCTCACCGCTCTGTTCCTATTCGTCCGCCCGCCCCAGAGACCCCAAATTCCACTTGCGATCCCCCAAACCCTGCCCGAGACTACTCACCCATCCTGTCGGAAGCACGGGCCCGAGCAAAAGAGAGAAACAGCCCAGGAAGGAGCCACAAACCACCGCGAACAAGCCCCGCCCAGCCAAGGACCCCAGCGGCTGTCTGTGCAGCGCCTAGTCCGAAGCTTGGCCCTCTTCTTCGAAAAAGACAAGTTTGTACCACTTTCCAGAATCTGCGTCTTATTTAATATGTGTGAAACTCAGCGATATCTAATTTTCATTGTTGTTTAATTCTTTTTATGTGAAAGTCGGAGGCGGAAGGAACGTGGACTACCAATCCCAGAACTCTCTGCACGAGACCCACTCATGGCGCAGGCGCTCTCGACAAACCCACAGGGGCGGGGCTTAGTGGCGTTAGGTAGGAGGAAGGCGTCTGTGCCTCATGCTTATAGGTTGGAAAATTAGACTTCCTAGTCGTAACTCGTACTCAGAAGCAACATGGTAAATGGAAAAAAATTAGTGAAGCAATGTGATGTAATAATTAAAAACCAGGCTTCAAACCCCAAAGCTGCCAGGTACTGGTTGTGCGACCTTGGGTGATTCTTTAATTAGCTCTTTAAACCTTAGTTTCCTTTGTCGAATGAAATAGAGATTTCTGGAGTGTTGGTTCATCCCACAACTGTTTTTTAAATGTCTTCTCTGTGCCAGGCACTGTTCTAGGCACTGGGAATATAACAACTAACAAGAGAGTGCAGGATTTTGCTCTTAAAGAGCATATGTTTTAGGTGCGAGAAGGCAGAAAAATACATATATTTATTTAAAAATAAAGCTAGTTTTACACACTGATAAGTGCAAATACAACTGAATTGGTTGGATGATAGGAACTTGCTGATGGGGGTGGCTACTCTGGATAGAGTGGTTTAAGAAGGCATCTCTGTGGACATTACATTTGAGCTGAGATCCTAAAGAAGAGGGAGTCATTCGCATAAGCATATGGGACAGAGCCTTCCAAGAGGAGGGATTCTCAATAAGCAGAATAAGCTGGTGCATTACAAGAACTGAAGGATCAGGGGAGAGGAGTACAGTGAATGAGAAGTAGTGTGGTTCTAGATGAGGTTTGCAAGGTGCACAGGGTCATGTGAAGCTGTAGACCATGGTGAAGACTTACTCCTCATGCGATTGCATGCCTGGAAGGTTTTGAGCAGGGGAGTATCGAGATAGGGTTTATATTTTTTATAGGATCACTGTGGCTGTTGTGAGGAGAAAAAATTGTAAGAGATGAATCTGTGAGGCCAGTTGGGAGAGTGTTGCCGTAGTCCAGTTGAAAGATTATGACGGCTTGAACTCTCACTGGAGGTAGTAAAAAATGGTTGGATTAGATATACCGTGTTTCCCCGAAAACAAGACCTAGTCGGACCATCAGCTCTAATGCGTCTTTTGGAGCAAAAATTAATATAAGATCGGGTCTCATGCTATATTATATAAGATCCAGTCTTACATTAAAATAAGACCAGGTCAATATATAATACAATATAATATAATACTGGGTCTTATATTAATTTTTGCTCCAAAAGATGCATTAGAGCTGATGGTCCGGTTAGGTCTTATTTTCGGGGAAACATAGTTCTGTTTGATGGTAGAGCCAGCAGGATTTGCTAAGGACTGTAGGATGTGAGAGAGGAGTTAATTATGGTTCTCAACCTGCACAATTGGGTGACTTGTGTTATTTACTGAGTGGGAAATATTGGGAGAGGAGCAGATTTAGAAGGGGAAATTACAAGTTCTGTTATAGATGCATTAAGTTTGAGATGTCTGTTACCCAATCAGGTATGGATGTGAAATGGGCAGTTGTAGATAGAGACTTCAGGGGAGTCATCGGTGAATAGGTAGCATTGAAAGCCATGGCTCTGAGTGAGACCACTTAGGGGATGACTGTGGGTAGAGCAGAGAAAGGTCAGAGGCCTGAGCCCTGGGCACACCAAAACTTAGTGATACAAAACAGAAGCAGGTGAAGGAAAACAGTCAGGCAAAACAGATTGAAAAGGAGTTACCAATACTGTGCTTTAACCAAAGCCAAGTGAAGAAGGTGGAAGTGAGTATGTTTGAAAGGCGGGTAAGATGAGAACTGAGAGTTGTCTTTTGGATTTGGCAACGTGGAGGTTATTGGTGACTTTGTCAAGTGGGGATCCCATGGAGTGGTGAAAATATAAGCCTGATCGGAGTCAATAGAGTATGAGAGGGAAGGAAGTGTAGACAGCAACTATAGACAATTTTTGCAAAGAATTTTTCTATAGTAGGCAAAGGAAAGGGGCTATATCCGGAGGAGTCTGTGAAGTCAGGATGGGTTTGTTTAAGACGGCAGATTTCTTGACATTTTTGTAGCTGATGGCATTGTTCTAGTAGAGAAGAAAAAATGGATAATTCATTAGAGAAAGGATAATTGTATGAGCAAGCCCTTGAGTAGACTAGAGGGTTGCCCAAGTGGAGGAATTGATCTCAGGAATAGTAACAATTTATAGTTATAGAGAAGGCAGAGTACAGGGGTACTACTGCAAGTAAAGTGAAAGATATGTTGATGGGAAATGTGGAATTTCTCTTTTTACTTCTATTTTCACAATGAAATAAGAATGAAGGTCATCAGTGAAGAGAATGAGTATGGAAAAGAGGTTTGAGGACAAAGGGTAGGATGGGAAAGCACTATCCAGGATAACAATACTAGCGTTAAATATAATAGTATGTACTTACTTTGTGCCACATTATTTTAGGTGCCTTACATTTACTAATTTATTTAATTCTCATAACACTAAAGGGTAAATAACTTTAGTGCCCTTGTTTTGCTGAGGAATAATGTCTTAGTCCATTTGGTCTGCTATAACAAATGACCATAGTCTGTGTGGCTTATAAACTACAGAAATTCATCTCTTACAGTTCTGGAGAGTTCTGGAAACTGGGAAGTCCAAGACCATGGTGCTGCTGGAATATTCAGTGTGTGGTGAGAGCCCCCTTCCTGATTCACAGATGACTCTTTTTTGCTGCCATAACCTCAAATGGCAGAAGGGCCAAGGCAGCTCTCTGATGTCTCTTAATTTATTTTTGTCTCTTAATTTATTTATTGTTTTGTTTGTTTTTTTCAAATTTTATTGCTATATAATTGACATATTGGGGTTTCTTTTTTTAAAACTTTTATTTACTTTAAGTGTTTATCCAGGACCCATCAGCTCCAAGTCAAATAGTTGTTTCAATCTAGTTGTGGAGGATGCAGCTTGCAATGGCCATGTGGGCATTGAACCAACAACCTGTTGTTAAGAGCACCTGTGCTCTAACCAACTGAGTTAACAGGCCACCCCTGGGGTTTCTTTATAAGGGCACTAATCCCATTCATGTGGGCTCATGACCTAATCACATTCCAAAGGCCCCACCTACTAATACCATCATATTAGGAATTAGGTTTCAACATAAATTTTGCCTCCTAATCTAGAAGTGGGTGAAGATAGATTGACTGAAGAATGTAGGATTGTTGAACAGGTTGAAACTACTATATTTCCCCCAAAATAAGACCTAACCAGAAAATAAGCCCTAGCATGATTTTTCAGGATGACATCCCCTGAACATAAGCACTAATGGGTCTTTTGGAGCGAAAATTAGTATAAGACCCGGTCTTATTTTCAGGGAAACACAGTAGTTAGGAAGTAACATCAGTCAGTATGGTTTTGTGTGTTCTTCAGATTTATTTAGTGTAGTGACTAAGTAGGTAGAGTTGGGGTTTAACAGGGCTTGGGGTGGGATATAGTCAGGTGAATATAATTGAAGAAAGGCATGGGAGTTGAGAGTGATGGAAAGGAAAGGGTTATAATTAAACATGAGATTGAAGCTGGAGGAATAAAGAGCCAGAAACAGCCAGAACACCCTGAAGGCCGGCCCTACCAGACATGAAAAATTTCTGTGAAGGTAAGTAAGATAATGTAGTATTACTATAGAAGAAGATAGTAGAAGAAGATAGATTGACCAATGAGTAGAATAGAGAGCCCTGCAAGGGACTTTCATGAGTATAGAATATTATTAAATGACAGAATCAGAAGTCAGATCAATGTGTTAAAGGAGAACTGTTAAACGGAGCTGCACAAAAAGTATTTACCTAAATTAAATTGGATCATTACGTCAGGCTAAAAACAAAAAAAACACAACTCCAGACAGATTGAGGGCCTAAATGTCAAAAATTTTTAATTCTTGATAGAAAATAAAAGTTAATATCTTCTTGAACTTAGGAAAGGAAATATTTCTAAACAAGAAAAGAATGATAAATTTCACCATATAAAAACCCCTGTTCAATAAAAACACCTGAAAGAAAGCAAAGAGACAAGTTACAAACTGAATTTACATTCACAGGAAGTGTTAGTGTAAAGTTGGGATGATTTGTTCCTTTAAAGTTTAGTAAAACCATCTGGGCCTCGTGTTTTCTTTGTGGGAAGGTAATTAACCATAGCCTAAGTCTCTTTAGTAGTCGTAGAACCATTCATAGAACTGTGATTTCTTCTTGAGTCAGATCGGTGAGTCATTTTTCTAAGAGTTTGTCTATTTCATCTAAGTTTTCAAAAATTATTTAATAAAGCTGTTATGACATTCTGTTATGCATGCATATATCTATGTTTATATATATTAGTATATTTGTTGTTGGAAGGTTTTAAACTATGAATGCAATTTCTTTAGTAAATGTGGTACTATACAGGTTATTAATTTCTCCTTGAGTGAACTTTGGTAATGTGTGCCTTTCAAGAAATTGGTCTATTTCTTCTAACTTGTCAAATTTATGGGCATAGAGTTGTTTGTAATATTGCTTTATAATTTTTAAAATATATGTAGATTTATAGTGATGTCTCATCTTCCATTCCTGATATTGGTAAATTGTGTCTTCTTTCTCTTTTTTACTTGGTCAGCTAGAAGTTTATTAATCTTACTGATCTGTCTAATGAACCAGCTTTTGGTTTCATTGATTTTCTCTATTGCTTTTCTGTTTTCAATTTCGTTGATTTCTGGTCTTATCTTTATCATTTACTTTTTTTTGTTTGTTTTGGGTTTATATTTGCTCTTTTGCTAGTTTCTTTAAGTGGAAGTTTAGGTCATTGATTTGAGGCCTTTGTCCCTTTCTCAGATCCGTCTAAGCACTGCTTGAGCTGCATGCCATCACTTTCGGTATGTTATGTTTTAGTTTTAATTCAATTCAAAACATTTACTAATTTTACTTTTGATGTCCTTTAGACCCATAGATTATTTAGAATTGTGTTACTTAATTTCCAACTATTTGGGAATTTTCAAAAAAATCTATGTTGTTCATTTCTCATTTAATTCCATTATGATCTAAGAACATACTTTTTTAACTTCAATTTTTAAGAAAATTGCTGAGGTTTGCTTTACGGCGCAGAATATAGTCACTCTTGGTGAATTTTCCATGTACACTTCAAAAGAAAGTATTTTCTACTGATGTTCGCAAGAATGTTCTATAAATGTTCATTAGCCCAAAGTAGTTCATAACACTATTCAGGTCTTCTGTATCCTGTATTCAGGATGATAGTGACATTAGGTGGACGGAGTGGGGACCATAGTTGGATGTTGGGTTATGGTTTATTTAGGTAGTGTATTTAATTATTATAAAAACAAACAAATAAGGCATGGACCAATAGTTAGAATGTGTCGTAACCCAAGGATTTCAATTACTATACCTTAAGAAAAGGAAAAAAAGAAGGAATTTATTTTTACTTTTGGAGCTTTATGTTTTTTACTTCCAGATAAAGAATTACTAACTTAATTTGGAGCCTGAAAAGACAGGGAATTCCCTTTGACCTTGGGCCCTAAATTTTCTAAAGGGACCCCCAAGACGAAGGCTGCCATGGGTGAAGGGTAGTGGGCTACTGGGAAAACAGAGGAAGGAGAAGTTAGAGAGGTGGCCAGGGCCAGCTTACGTCCAACCTGTAGGACAAGATAAGGAGTTTGGATTTTATTCTGAATGATGAGAAGCCACTGAAGGGCTTCAAGTAAGAGAGTGATAAGATCAGCTCTACATTTAAAAAAATCACTGTGCCTGCTATCGAAGGGCACTATAGAAGGGCAAGAGAAGACTCAGGTTATCCACGGAGGGGGCTTCTGCAATAGCACAGGTGTGAGATCATAGGTAATAGCATTGGAGACAGAGATGTCATAAAGTTCAGGGTGTAATTTGGAGTTAGATCATGACATAAAGAGTAAAATCATTGACATCATCATGATCACCACCATCGCCACCACCTCTGACAAGTATGAGTGTTATTTAGGTACCATGCATAGGACTTCACAAGTATAATTTATTTTAATCCTCAAAACTGCTCCTGTGTAGTAGGTGCTATTATTAACCCCATTTTACAGAGAGGGGATTGAGACTTAAAGAAGTTAATTTGCTTAACCAGAGCATGTTTATTGATGTTCAGATTAGTTATAAGGCAGAACTTTGATTTTTTAAGGAGTTGAGAAAAAAAAAAAATTAACGGCTGTTAAATATGGCACAAAAATTGATGGAAAATGATTTGTCAGCAAAACACCAGGAATGCTAATGGTTGTAGTTGTTAAGATTAAAGTATTTTTATTATAACTTGCAACCTGATGTATCCTTTGGTTAGTAGAGGTATATGCAAACCGATAGACACTTTGTCACAAAGAATCCTGTTTGGTAGTTCTTGAGATGTTGGAGGAGTGGGGTTAGGAAGGAGAACTAGTAATAGTTTCCCTCTTTCCTAGTATTTCCTTCCAAGCAGAAAGAGTTAAATTAGTGTAACTTCTATTTTCTCTGCTAATTTACTCATTCCAAGCCAGGTAAGGAGGGGTAACATCTGTGGTAAGTCTAGGAAAAATAATCTAGGCATGTTCTGCTCTTCCTTTTTCCCTTTTAGGGACTCAGCTTGCTTCCTGAGCACACATTTCCTATTTCTTCTGGGGCAGGTTTCTTTTCCCTATTGAGAGTCCAGTGCTACCAGGATAGTCTGCCATATCTGTCTTCTGGGGAAAGGGGTTCAGTTACAGTTCATTTTCTTCCTGCACTGAACTTTGCCCTCCACTGTGGTCTTTCACAGTAATAAAGGTGGTATTTGAGTCTCTACTTGTCTCATTTATTGATTTATTTATTTATTTTAAATACATATATTTTTAATTTTTCAATTACAGTTAACAATATTATATTAATTTCAGGTGTACAACATAGTGATTAGACATTTATATAATTTGTGAAGAGATCACCCTGCTAAATCTAGTACCCATCTGACACCATACATAGTTATTATGATGCTATTGACTATATTCCTTATGGTATAATTTACATCCCCACAACTATTTTGTAACTACCAATTTGTACTTCTTAATCCCTTCTTTTTTACTCGTCTCCCCCAAACCCCCTCCCATCTGGCAACTATCAAAATGTTCTCAGTATCTATGAATTTATTTCTGTTTTGTTTGTCCATTTGTTTTGTTCTTTAGATTCCACATATAAGTGAAATCATGTGGCATTTCTTTTTTTCTGTCTGATTTACTTCACTCAGCACAATACCCTCTAGGTTCATCCATGTTGAAGATGGCAAGATTTCATTCTTTTTTATGACTGTGTAATAATATTCCCTTGTATATATGTATCATGTCTTTTTATCCATTCATCCATTGATGGAAACCCAGGTTGCCTCCATATCCTGGCTATTGTAAATAATGCTGCAATGAACATATGGATTCACATGCCCCTTTAAAGTAGTGTTTTGGGTTTCTTTGGATAAATTCTCAGATGTGGGATTACTGGGTTCTTTTTTGCCTCCTTTTATAGCCTTTGTTTCAAAGCCTATTTTGTCTGGAGTAAGTATTGTTACCCCCGTTTTTTTTTGTGTTTTTTTTTTTTCATTTCCATTTTCATGAAATACCTTTTTCCATCCTTTTATTTTCAGTCTGTGTGTCTCTTTTGATCTGAAGTGAATCTCTTATAGGCAGCATATGTCAGCGTCTTATTTACTTATCCATTCAGCCACCCTATATCTTTTTGACTGGGGCATTTCATCCATTTACATTTAAAGTAATTGTTGATAGATATGTAGTTCTTGCCATTTTATTATTTATATTTTTCATCCTAAAGAAGTCCCTTTACCATTTCTTATAATACTGGTTTGAACTCCTTTAGCTTTTTCTTATCTGGGAAGATCTTTATCTGTCCTTTGATTTTAAATGATAGCTTTTCTTCATAAAGTAATCTTGGTTGTATGTCCTTGATTTTCATCCCATTGAATATTTCATGCCAGTCCCTTCTGGCCTGCAAAATTTCTATTGAGAAATCAGCTGACATTTTTATGGGAGCTCCCTTATAGGTAGCTAACTGCTTTTTTCTTGCTGTTTTTTAAGATTCTCTCTATGTCTTTAACTTTTGGCAATTTAATTATGATGTGTCTTGTGTGGGCCTGTTTGAGTTCATGTTCTTGGGAACTCTCTGTGCTTCCTGGGCTTGTGTGTCTATCTCCTTCACCAGGTTAGGGAAGTTTTCTGTCATTATTTCTTCAAATAGGTTTTCAATATCTTGCTCTCTCTTTTTTCCTTCTGGTACCCCAATGATGCGAATGTTGGTATACTTGATGGTGTCCCAGAGGCCCCTTAAACTAGCCTCACTTTTTGGGATTCTTTTCTCTTTTTTCTGTTCTGATTGGGTGTTTTCTGCTACCTTCTAAATCACTGATTTGATCCTCTGTTTCATCTAATCCACTATTGATTCCCTCTAATGTTTCTTTATTTCAATTATTGTATTCTTTATTTCTGACTGATTGTTTTTTTATTTTTTTTATCTCCATTTTTATATTTTCTATCTCTTTGTTGACGTTCTCACTGAGATCATTGAGTATCCCTATAACCAGTGCTTGGAACTCTGCATCTGGTAGATTTCTTGTCTCCATTTTGTTTAGTTCCTTTTCTGAAGCTTTGTTCTGTTCTTTTATTTGGGATATGTTTCTTTGTCTCCTCATTTTGGCTGCCTGCCTCTGTTTGTTTCTATGTATTAGGTAGAACTGCTATATGTCCTGGTATTAGCAGAGTGGCCTTATGTAGTTGGTGTCCTGTGGAGCCCAGTGGCACAGTTTCCCTGGTCACCTGAGCTCGGTGCTTCAGGTGTGTCCCTTGTGTGGGTTGTATGTGCCCTCCTGTTGTAGTTGAGCGTTGGTTGCTGTTTGCACATCAGTGGGAAGGATTGACCCTCGGGCTGATTGGTTTTGAGAACTGGCTGTCACTACACTGAAGGAACTGTAGTGTGTGGATTGACCCTATGGACCAGGATTCGCTTTAGCAGGTCTCTGGTGCCTTCCCAGTCTGCCCTTTGGGTGTGTTGTTTGTGAAGGTGGTTGAGTTGTGCTCTGGTGTGGTCTGAAGCTGGCCACCAGGTGTGTTGGTGCTAGGGCCTCTTGGGTGGGGCTCTGTTGCAGGCAAAGGTCAGCTGCTGCCTGTGGCCACTTGGTATGAGCTGCAAAATGATCTACAGATGCTTGCCACTTGCGCTGGGTTTGGAGGTTACCTGAGAGAGGCTAAGCTGTGAACTAGTGCCAGCCTTGGAGCTGTATAGCAAGAGGTATAGGGCACACTGAGGCCAGATGCTGCTTGTTGGGGTTTGTGAAACTTTGAGGGATTTTAGGAAAGTCTGCAGCATGTGCCACGATAGGCCAATTGTATGGAAAAGCCACTGGAAATGGCTTGGATGGGCCCACAAGTTGGGTGAGGCAGGTTCTCAGGGAATCATCAGGGCAGGGAAAACAGTCAGGTTGATGGAGACTCAGCTATAGTGTCTGCCTTTGTCTGCATGCTGGGAGCTGAGAGCACTCAACAAAGGAACAATGATTTCTGCCGGTACTTCTATCAGGGAGAAATCTGCCCCTCCAGCCCTCGCCTTGAAGCCAGACAATTCAGTTCCTCCTCGTATATCCCTGGCATCTTTTGAGTTGCTACCCCATTGCTGGAGCTCAGAGTGAGTGAGTCCGTCAGTGAGCAAGTCCATGTGTGGGTCTTTCAAGAGGAACGCCTGGGACTGCAGCAGTCCTCCTTCTCACTCAGCAACAATCTCCACTGGTTTTCACAGCCAGAAGTTGTGGGAATTCCCTTCTTGGCAATGGAACTCTGGGCTGGGGAGCCTGGTGTAGGGCTCACTCCTCAGAAGGGATCTCTGCAGCCAAGAGATTGCTCCTGATTTTTAACTGCCACACTTGGGTGTGGGATCAGCCCGTTCTGCACTTCCACCCCTCCTTCCAACCTCAGTGTGGCTTCTGTATGTCCTTAGTTATAGGATTTCTGTGCAGCTAGACTTCAGGTGATTCTCATCGATGGTTGTTCTGTAATTTAGTTGTGATTTTGATGTGGTTGTAAGAAGAGGTGAGCACAGTTTTTACCTACTTTGTCATCATGATCAGAAGCCCTCAGGTCTCTACTTGTCTCACCCCTTGTTTTATTTCTGTTGGTTTAGCACTGAGGTGGGGCAGTAGGGTATTGTTATTTGACTTCTCTCAGACCCCTTCCCCTCTCCCCAATTAGGAAGAAAGATTGGTCTTCATAAATTAAATCAGTTGATGAGCAGATTTGGGTCAAGGGTGATACAGATTCTTTGTTCTGTATGGAAGAGAAGTTAACTTTTTAGGGAGAACTGACTTTTTAGGAAGAACAGCCAAAGGTTTTAACAATGTTACCAATTGATATTGGATTAGTTAGAAATAATGTCTAGTGCTTTAAGTGTAAAAATTGAGGCTTTAGTTGCTATGGAAATGTGACAAGTTAAAATAACAGCTTTAAGTGAGAAAGTAGACGCACTAAGGATAAGACTGATGATTACATGCTCTGTATAACTATTAGTGATAAATGTTGAGTGCTTCATTTTGCCTGATTAAATTATTAAATACAATTTTTCCTCTATCCAAAATGAATGAGATCTCTTATCCTTTCATTCTAGCTACACTTTTTGGTGCAGTGATTATGCTCATATTTATTTCAAGGTGAAACTAAAGATATATGTATGTAGTGCCATATAATCTTACTAATATTCAGGCCTGATCTTTAAAATTTGCTATAACTAAACCTCTGTGTAGGATCTAGGGTGAATTGACGATGCTGTTCTTTGATACCCTTTGAGAAGTTCCTGGAAGGGAATTATCATTCTAATACGCATATTAAGTTATTCTCCAGGTTTTCTCTAACTTGGCTGAGAACCAAACAAAAGAAAATGAGCTTCTATTTCAGTAGGTGCCTTTGAGTTATAAGAAATGAAAGATAATTTTTCTCACTAGGAAAGGAAAGATACTTTTATTCAATCAATGGAATATTAAGTTTTATAATCTCATTCCTTGGAGAGGTTTAAGAATCTGATAGACAGGCTAGATCTGTGCTGTCTACGAGTTCAGTAGGGACCAATTGATCTTTGGTGATGGGGAATGACTGGAGGTCACTCTTGAAGCTTTTGCATTCCACAGTGAAATGATTCACCAGGATTATTTCTGGATTATTTGAATGTAATAATATGTAAATTATTATAATATGTATTTTTAAATTCCTATAAAAGTAAATGTGAAAAATTTTGATCATTGCTTAAAGAATTTTGAATATGGTAAAACAAGATATTTTTTTCTTTGAAAGGAAAAGAACAAAAGGAAAAAGGAGTAGGAAATGGAGGAAGAGAGGAAGAAAATAAGGGAGGAGTTCTGAACAGGAATAGTTTTTCCATTTATTTAAACCATTACTTTTTTTTGCTTGTTTCTGTTTTGAATAAAAGTTTTATTCCATCCAGAAGATAGTCGTCATAAGCACTTACATAGCTACATATCATCATAATACATGAATCAAAGTATTTAAATTCAAAAATACGTCAACAAATCTAAAAATCACAGTAGGTACGTTAAATAAAATTCTATCAAAAATTGTCAAATTTAGTGCACAAAAAATGAGCATGGAGAAAATCTAAATAACATAATTAAACTAAACCATTACTTTTTTAATCTTGTTGTTTCTAACAGTCATTACTGATTATGAAGATAACCCAAATGAATGAATCTGTAACCAGTTTATAGATACGTCATTTTTCATACTATGGAATAATGCCATGTTTCCCCGAAAATAAGACTGGGTCTTATATTAATTTTTGCTCCATTAGGGCTTATTTTTTCATATACAACAATGTGCACTTATTCAATTACAATCATGTCATCTTCTTCTAGAACATCGTCATAACATATTAAATGCCTCTGTCTGGCTGAGATCTTAACTAGGGCTTATTTTCGGGGTAGGTGTTTTTTTTTCTTCGGGAAAACACAGTGTGCACATGTGCCAGTGAATTTTAAAACTTACTTAGGTTTTAAGATAAAGTTTCCAAATATATGTTAATTATTTAGCAAACAACATCTTGGATTTTTACGGAGTAGTTGTATACAATGTTGTCTTTCAAACTAAGTGTGATTTTTTTTTTTTAATTTTTGTCCAAGGAATCCATTTTGTCTTCTTATAAATGATGGATTAAAGCATAGGGTAACATCAGATAGCACACATTCTCAACACAAGTTTTATTTTAGTGAGTTATAACTCTAACTCCTGTCTGTTAAGGTGAGGACCCTGCAGGTGCCTGGAGAGAGCATTTTTGAGAGTGCTGGAGTCCTTTCCCTCCCTAGGGCCCAGGTCTGTTAGGGCCTCCCGGACCCTCAAACCTCCATTCATAGTCCATGCCTGTATTATTACACTAAATTTGTTATTTAGAAATCCCTTTCAATAAAGTTTCTTTTGCATTACAAGTAATAGAAACCCATTTCAAACTGTGTTAAGAATAAAAGCCCAGTTAGTGGAAGGGCACTGGGGTAACTCACCTACCCCAGTAACAAAAGATGCACACAGACCTCATGACACGGATCTCACTGGTTTGCTACGGGAAACATCCCAAAGGTATTTACACCAGCAAAATGTGTTCAGATTTCTGCACATCATTGGGCTGGAACCTTCTTGGGGATGAGGACTGGGTCTTTTTTACCTTGTATTCCTGGCATCTCTAGGACATGACCATCAACGTTTGTGCAATGGGCAAATTTATGAAAGAGCAGACTTCCTGTCTCAGTTTAGCTTGAGAGCCAAGAATGTAAATATGTGTCACGAATTTGGCACATTAGCCATGTTCCAACAAGTCAAAGGGGAATCTAAAGTAAGAAACATTCACATTTAAATTAGAAGCGCTTATAACTATTTTATTTACTGGCTTGATTCTAATCAACTCAGAAGTTGATTTAATGAAAATTGGTAGAAATCGTAGCAGCAGTTAGGCTCTGAACTTGATAAAGAGTCAGCATTAGTCTGGATGCTCCAAAGGAAAAGAACCAATAGGAACTATTTATTTATTTATTTAATTATCCATTACTTAATTAATTACAGGACTTGGCCTTGCAGTTATGGAGGCTCAGTAGTCCCAAAATCTGCAGTCAGCAAGCTGGAGAGCCAGGAGAGCTGATGGTGCAGGTCCAGTCCTAGTGTGAGTCTGAAGGCAGAAGAAGACTCATGTCCCTGCTCCGGGACAGGTAGAGACAATGAAAGCTCCCTTACTCCATCTTGTCTTCTACTCAAACTATCAATGGATTGGATGAGGCCCACTGACATTGGGGAGAGCAATCCGCTTTACTCAGTCTATTGATTTAAATATTAATCTCACTCAGAAACATCCTTCGAGACACACACAGAATGATGTTTAACCAAATATCTGGCCACCTCATTGCGCAGGCAACTTGACATATATAAACTACGACAGAGTCCTACCCCTCCACGAGAAGCAAGAAGTACATATTATGGTATTTTGCTAATGAACTGATGTAACTTAGGTTTTGTCCATTTGCACTTTCAAGCTACTACTTTTGATGAACTACGTGGATTAGTTGATTTTTCTAGTTACAGTTGCCTAAATATTTAGGCCCTGGGAGTCACAACCATGTGGCATGAAGTGGGAATTAATGATGTGACATTTTGTGGTAGATTTATTCATTATTCTGTACTTTTTATTGAGCACAGACTCAGACCGGCAGCATCGCAAGCGCTAGGTATATATCAGCTAATTAGACACTGTCCCTGCCCTTGTGGAGCAGGTTTTCTGGTGAGGAAACGCACTGTAAACAAGTAACAAGAAAATAAATGTCTCAGTACAAATGGTGATCTATGCTATGATGAGAGTGAGCAGAATGCAGGGTGAGTTAGAGGAGTGATCCTACGGAGGGAACGATATGTGTAGAATCACTAAGGTGCAGATAAGCTGGGCACGTGGAGGGTGTTGAGGAGCTGAGTACAAGCCAGTGTGCGGGACCATAGTGGTTTGAGAAGGGCTAGTGTAAACTGAGGAGAGAGACACCAGCAAGGGCTGCATCATGCAAGGCTTTGTAGGAGGTCGGTGGATTTGGATTTGGAATCAGTGTGCAAAGACCATTCTAATTGATTTCAGCAGTTGACTACTGTGATTTTCAGTCTGAGAACATTTGGATGAATAGAGACTGTGATCTGTTATATCCCAGTCAATGCAAATGCTAAATGCTCACTAAGGCAAATGTTAGAATTATATTAGATCCATATCCCCCCCCCCCCCGAGAACACAATTCCTTGTGGTCATATTTGATTATGGGAAGACAGATTTTGATATTCAAAATTTCAGGTAACATTTCATTTAGTAATGCACAGTAAATCAGAAAATGAAGCAAACCCAAGGGATTTTCAGTTGAAAAGAAGGCAGCATGAATATATAACTTTCTGTTCTCTTATGGAGACTGTTGAGGGGGATATTTTGCATGTGTCTGTGAGTAAGTCAACTAACTTGTGAGTAAGTCAACTAACTGTACTTTGTTCTGAAATATCTTTAGGATGCTTGTATCGTGAACAGCCTTGAAAGATAGAAATAGTGTCTTTGAAGCAAACGGCAGGTGAAACTCAGAGTTTCTCTCCTGAACTGAAACCCCCTGCTCAGCCATCTGAGCAGGCAGGTACCGTGTCAGGCAGGTGACATACAAGCTCTCTATCGTATTAGCATTTTTTGTCTCTGCTCTTCTCCTCTAAAGTCACAAGATAGCTATTCTCAGATAATCACATCTCAACTGTGACTTCTATTCTTAAATACATCTGTGAAACCTTCTAGCTCCTAATTATTCTGCCTTAAATATTTTTTAACCAAGTGGGAGAAAATTTCAACAGAAAGAATGCTATATTAAAATTTTAGGATCATCAAGTCATAAAATATGTTAAAGTGGTACTTGATTTCAAATAAAAAGTTTTACATACATGTGTCTACCTGAAAATATAACCGAAACATATTTCCATGACAGATTGTTATATAGTAAGCACTAAGGGACTAATACTAAGATTTCTGAGTGTTCACAGAACCATTGTTATCACAGTACAGGATTGGCAGGGGCTTGGGCTCTCCCCCTCTTCTGACCTGGGATTTGAGGAGCCACGTGGTTAAACACTGCTGCTGCTACGGGGGGCGTGGGGGACCGTGAGGTATCACTGGGACAGCAGAAAGAGATGTTCTGTGTTTGCACTGTCCAGTGCAGTGGCTGCTGGCCACATGTGGTTACTGAGCACTTGAAATTTTGGTTAGCCTGAATTGAGATATGTATATATTATACACCAGATTTTAGATTTAGGATGGAAAAGGAAGGTAAAATCTCTTGTTAATAATTTTTAAAATTAATTATATTTGACGTAGTATTTTAGAGGCATTAGGTTAAATAAAATATATTATTAAAACTCATGGCACCAGTTTGTTTTTACTTCTTTCAATGTGTCCACTAGAAAAATTTAAATTACATTTGTAGCTCTCCTTGTATTTCCATTGCACAGTAGTGTTCTAGATCCTTGCTAGTCACAGGGCCGCCTTCAGGCCAGCAGCGTCAGCAGCGTCTGGAAGCTTGTTGGAAACAAAGAAGCTCCTGTCCCACCCCAGACCTACTGAGTTAGAATTTGAATTTTAAGAAAACCGTACGTGATTTGTATGGTCATTAAAATTTGAGTAGCATAGAGCCCCTAACCTAGGATTGCCAGATTTAGCAAATAAAAATACAAGATGTCCAGTTAAATTTGAATTTCAGATAAGCAACAGATGATTACTTAGTATCGCATGCCCCAAATATTGCATGGTGCATACTTATTATTAAAATTATTTGTTGTTTATCTGAAATTTAAATTTAACTGGGTATTCTGTATTTTATTTGACAGCCCTGCCTAAGACTAAACTCCTGTCCAGAACTTTCTTGCTTTTAGAAATTCCACAGAATCAGGGAAAGAACAAAAAACTAAGGGGAGTGGAAGGGTAGAAGTCTGATGAAATGAAAGAACAGAAAAGAAAAGGAAATAAGATGGGAAGTAGGAGTAAGATGGGGCATGGAAATGTCACGTTGACAGTGACCTTTTCTATTTCATAGTTTTTATTAGTAACTTCCTTATCTCTGCATTCCTCCAGTTCCCCCAGTTATTGTCCTTTAATCTCATTTTCTATAAGGCTCCCAGGCGCCATGTTAGAAGATGGTGTGTGTGTGTGTGTGTGTGTGTGTGTGTGTAAAGTGGCAGTGAGGAAGGGGCGTGTCTCCTTAGGGTCAAGTCCCCAGCCTTCCTATAATCCATCATCTCTGAAATGTCACTTACAAATAGCACCTTTCAGCTCTCAGTACTTTGCCTTTAAAGAGATCAAGGTGGTTCTTTGCCAAAAGTGCTGACATTTATTTTGGAGGATTTTCTTTATTGTGGCATTTGAATCATATGTTTTTATGTAAACTAACTCTTGGGGATTTTATTTTTTATTTTTATTCGTGCTTTTTAGGTGTGTGTGTGTGTGTGTGTGTGTGTGTGTGTGTGTGTGATGGGATTGGAGGTTGATAATGAAGGAATAACAATAGATGTTCTTTATTTAGCCAGGCATTGAAATAAGAAAAGACATTTATCGCTGATATTTATTTATTCATTTATTAAAAATTTTATTTTATTGTGGTAAGAACACCTAACATGAGATCCATTCTCTTAACAAACTTTTAAGTCTACAATAAAGTATCGGTCACTATAGGTACAATCTTGTACAGCACATCTCTAGAATTTATTAATCTTGCTTAACTGAAACTTTTTGCCCATTGACTAGCAGCTTCCCATTTGCTCCTCCCCCCCAGACCGTGGCAACCACCATTCCACTCTTGGATTTTATGAATTTGCTTATTTTAGATACCTCATATAATGGAATTATGTTGTATTTGTGACTGGCTTATTTCACATATTGCACATATTGTCATATATTGCAGAATCCCCCCCCCCCTTTTTAAGGTGCAGTACTATTCCATTGTATGATTATGTCACATATGATTATGTCACATATTCTTTGTCCATTTCATCTATCAACAGGTACTTAGGTTGTTTCTACATCTTTGCTGTTGTGAATAATGCTGCAGTGAACATGGGAGTGTTAATATCTCTTTGAGATCCTGATTCCAATTCTTTTGGATAATTACTTATAAGTGAAATTGCTGGGTCATATGGTAGTTCTATTTTTAATTTTTTGAAGAATCTCCATATTGTTTTCCATAGCAGCTGTACCATTTTGTATTCCCACCAACAGTGTTCAAAGGTTCCAATTTCTTCAGATCCTTGCCAACACTTTTAATTTGTTCTTTTGATAATAGCCATCTTGACAAGTGAGGTGATACCACTTTGTGGTTTTGATTTGTAGTTCCCCAATGATTAGTGACATTGAGCACCTTTTCGTATACGTGTTGGCCATTTATTTGTATGTCTTTTTTGGAGAAATGTCTATTCAGATTTTTAACCTATTTTTAAATTAGGTTATTATTTATTTATTTATGTATTTATTTATTTGCTATTGATTTGTAGGAGTTCCTTATATACTTTAGAAATTAACCCTTTATCAGTCATTTTCTGATATAACTCTTTTGAAAATATTGCCTCTTCTTCTGTAGGTTGCCTTTTCACTCTGTTGATTATTTCCTTTGCTATGCAAAAGCTTTTAAGTTTGATGTAGTCCCCGTTGTCTATTTTTGCTTTTGTTGCCTGTGCTTTGGTGTCATATCCATGAAATCATTGCCAAGACCAATGTCATAAAGCTCTTCCCCTATGCTGTCCTCTAGGTGTTAAGTGTTTAATCCATTTTGAGTTGATTTTTGTGTATGGTGTGAGATTAGGGTGCATATGGATATTCAGTTTTCCCAACACCATTTATTGACGAGACTGTCTTTTCCCCATTGTGTGTTCTTGGCATCCTTGTGGAAGAGCAGTTAACTGTATGTGTGGATTTATTTCTAGGCTCTCTATTCTGTTCTGCTGGTCTCTGTCTTTATGCCAGTACTGTACTAGTTTAATTTCTCTAGCTTTATACTGTATTTTGAAATCAGGAAGTGCGATGCCTCCAGTTTTGTTCTTTCTCAAGATAGATTTGGCCATTCAGGGCTTCATTTAATCTTCACGAGAGTTCTTTGAGTTAATTACTTTTGTCCCCACTCTGCAGATAAGGAAACTAGGCTCAGGAGGAAAAGTAACTTGCCTGATAATCGGGTAACTGGTCAGGGCTGGGGCTGGGATGCACTCAAGTGCTGTCTGACTCCACAGCCAGTGCTCTTTACTGGTACTCATGCTTCTCAGCAAATGGGGAGTCATGAATGCAGCAGGAAAATGTGAACTAGGACACATATATAAAATTAGGTCAGTTTCAGGATTTTCATTCACCTGAAAAATGCATGTAATACATATTTCTTGAATTTTTGTGGAGAATTTAACAGCTCCCTGAAAAGCAAAATCAGATTCTTATTAAGCGTTAGCATATCAAAACAATGCCAATTTCTAAAAAGAGCTTAATTAGCCGATTTTCTATAAAAATCTGCTGCATAATAATCTTTCATTGAGATGAGTAATCAAATAACTTAAATAGACCCATTGGTTTCACTCTATACTCCAAATTAAGCAGTGTCAGGTCTCTCCATCTTCCGCCCCACATAATACATCCTAGGAAAGCTGCATTTTTAATTGGTTGACTATGTTGTCAGTCACATGGCATGAAAAGTACTGCCTCTGCTCTGTTTGCATTTATGAGTTAACAGATATGCTTGGTTTGAAGAAACGGATTCATTTCTTAATGGAAAGAAAAATCTTGTTTAGTTTTTCACTTATTTTTTTATGCATGGGATTTTCACTAATGTTGAACCAGATACTTGGCAGGAAGAATGTAAAGTGAGTAATTGGATATTTTTTAATGCAATGTATCTGTTAACTTCAGTGCAAATGTGAAATTAGGTGGTTCTGTAATTTCTTTATATTGTTGCATACCTACATTTATATATAATTCAAAATAGATAATGCTAGATTAGATCATTCAGTAACTACTAAAATCACTGAACTAGAGTGTATAAATAAGAGATAAAAACATAGTCTTTATTATAAGAGGGAAGCGTTATTTGTTCAAAATACCCAAAAAACAATTGTATTATGTACCAAAGTATGTATCTGTGAGAGAGTGAGTCAGGTTTCTTTTATACTTATAAGTACATATTCATTTCACAGTTTTTCCTGCCATTATTATGTGAGAAGAGAGTAAGGGAAAAAAATTTAAACCTCAGAAATTTATAACTTTCCTCCAAAGAAAAAGTGTTAAATCATTTTAACTGATATGAGATGGTAATTGTGTGGAGTGCATACTATTTAAAATTAACAAGCAAAAATTTTTTTCTGTTTTTCTTTGTCCTTTTGGTTTCTTTCCATATCATATAAGGGAACATAAGGACATTTATCTATAAGGAATAATATTCAGAATCTGAATAACAATTAACTTATGTCATATCTCCTAATTATTTATTATGTGCCATCTCAACAAATATAACAGGGAATTTAGTGTGAACACAACAGACAGCGGCAAGCAGGATGATCTGCCAAACTTATGTGAAAGAATCTTTAGGTCACCAGCTGATAAAAATTATAAGCACAGGTGTTTTTTATTTGTTTTCCCTTATTGTTTCCAAATCAGTTAATACTTTCCTTCAGGTTCACTTTCTAATAATAAGTGACCTGTATTCCTTAGGTGGTTGAAGCTTAGCAATGTTTCCTCACCTGGTTTGTGCAGAAATAACTGATTTGTATATTAGTACACTGGTAAAATGTACTAAGAACCATAAAAATCCCATTTCTCCTTTTGAAGCAAGGTTAATGTTTAAATAATCTTAGGTTCAGAAGAAACCCTAGAAATCACACAAATCAACAATCATTTGAATCTAATAATATATGCTAATTCATCATGAAGGAAGCAGAAGTTGCTGTTTTATGAATGTTCTTGCAAATCATGGATCCGATATTAAAAATATCTTTTAACTCTTTGAGTCAATTCAAGGTTCTTAAGTCTCTAGGAAGGACGAGTGTATTTTAAGCCTGATAAGTTTCCTAAGCTTGGAGAGAGTAGGGTTCAACACTCTTCCTTTACATATTCCTTCCTCAATTTGGGTTTATGCTTAAACAAAAATGAAATCTTTTTCTCCTTACGTGGCATCCTGTGTGATCTCCCATTTCCAAACTTCCCTTTCAGAGTTTGTTCATTAATTTGTTAGTTCATTCATGGATGTAACACATGTTTTTAATATTTGGTACTTTTAAATAGCTGGGCACTTTGTTAGGTGCTGGATCTACAATGGTGTGCAACACAGATGTAGTCCCTGCCTTCACGGACCTTTAAGTCTAGTTGAGCAGAGCTCATTAATGAATTATATTATTATGAATAAACTGTGAAACATGCTGTGAAAGAAAAGTATGGGAGACTATGAACACATATAACGATGATCTCAACTAGTCTGAGTAACTAGGGCCAGTGTTTGTGAGGAAGTGATATCTGATCTGTGATCTGGAGAATATGGCGGAAATAACTAGGATGTAGGGGGAAGAGGAGAACATTTCAGGTAGAGGGACCAGCAGGTGCTAAGACGGATCAGGGAAGAAGCATTCAGGAAATGTCGCGAGCGACTGCTAGGTACACAGTCTGTGCTGCAGTCTTTTCCTGCAAGTCAGTGGGACTAACCTACGAGAGACCCTTGGTGTACCCTGGAGCCCAAGCTCTCGGTGGATAACCTGTCTCCATGGTAGCTGTGGGCATGAGTGAGAACCGAGCACACAAGTTCTTATGCCTTTCACTATGCTCTTTAATCACACAAAGGGCTGCAGCAACTTCGGCATCAATAGCTACATCACGCCATAATCATAAGTAAATGGTAACAAACCAGTCCTAAAGTCAATCAGAATCCTGGTGGAGTGAGGAAGGGTGGCTGGCTGGCCTGGGAGGTGGGGCTGGCAGAGAGGTTCGGTCTGAGTGGAGCGGAGCAGAGTGGAGGGTTCCCCGAGCAGAGTGGCAGTGTGGTTACCACTCAGTCGAGACCGGCTCTCCAAGCTGTTTAAGTCCTGGGTTCTTAAGGACTTCAGTGGAGCCATGTGACATGAGTGGCATGCCCTTATCAGTCCTCACAGACATGTTTCCTATCAGTCCATGCAGCTGCAGCTTTGTCCATCTGGTGGCTGTTTACTTATATAAACAAGTTGTTTATCTTCATGGGGAATTTCCACAGCACTCAATGTCCAAGATAGAGTTATTCTTGCTCATACGAAATGGAGTCACTCTGACTCATATAAAACCACATTTTTCAGGGGTGCTCTACACAGGGAACTAAAGAATGCTAGTATAGCTGAAGCAGAAAGGGAAGAGGTAAAATGAGGTGAGCATAGCTGGCAGCCTGGGGTCTTTCAAGGGCCTTGTACGCCATGGTGGGAATGTGATTTTCCACGATGGAGCTATTTTACCTTCACCTTCATGAAGGCACATGTGGGAGATGAACACCTGGTAAATAAAAAATATGGCACCAGCCACTGCAAGCCTAGGGCTCTAGATTCCTTTTCAGGTATTGCAGCGATCCCTTTTTTTAGAAAAGAGTCTGAACATGTAGTTTTAAAAATAATTAAATTATAAAAAAATTTTTAATTACTTTTAAACCTACTTTTCTCAGTGTTCACACACATAAGTTTAACCCGATATATGTTTTTAAGTTCTTGCTTTAGTATAGAGATTATGTAGTGATACAAAAATGCGTATATTTTGTCTTTGGTTGAGATTATGGCTTCCCATAAAACCTTATTAATTCAGGCTTATGGGTGTGGACAAGGCCTATCTAAATTATAGTTTATGTAAAAAGGAAGTATAACAGCATTATTGTATGTTCATGACTATAGATTCATTGAAAAGAAAATAAATCTATGTTGTCTACTAAAAGGTTTTCATTAGTAAATACATGTAAATTTTTAATTAGTGGAGCAAAGTCTCAAGCTAAGCATATTAATGATATGGTGGCTCATTCATTCATTCATTCACACACTTTTATTCAATAAACATTAAACTCTTGTGCTAAATAGATATTTCCAAATGACTTGATAATTTTTTGTCTTATTTAGGTAAAATAGATCTCATAATTTTCTTTTTTTGTTCATTAAGATTTAAAATTGAATACTGAACCCTGTGTCATGAAATATGATTTTTGAATAAATAAAGTTCAAATTGAAGAAATTTAAAAAATCTGTTTGTGTATGGTGATACCAGAAAGCTTGAAGCTCCTCAAGAAGTGTTGTCTAGGCATTAGTGTTTCTTTCATATGTTCAGTTACTTTTCAACTTGCATTATAGAGCTTGGAATTTAAATAGATAGTGATCTTTTGGTTAAAGCATATCGCTATTATAGTTATATGATTACTTTGATCAGAGCCTCACTTTTACTATCCAGGAAATTAAATTTCTTAGAAGTTTTAAAGTTTTACCTTTACATTTAGCTCTGTGATCCATTTTGAGTTGATATTTGTGAGATAAGGTACTTGTAACATTTTGGAGCCTGGTATAAAGAAAATGTCCTATTAGCTTCTAAAAATAAAAAACAAGAATCATGCAAGGATTCAGAAAATGTATCTCTCACACCCTTTCACAGGAAGCTACGCCAGCAAAGTAAGGGAGAAAACCAAGAAAGAGGAGAGCACAGGCTCTAATAAACAGTGGATCTAAGCTAGATGATGGTGACACGTATTTGGTGGGGAGTGTCTTATTTTTCTGTTTATATTTGTGTATGTTTGCAATGTTACATGATAAAAAGATGTGTATATCTTCTAAGTTGGCAATTTCACTCCTAGGAATTTATCTTAAGGAACTTCTCAGGGGTATGACCAAACAATCCACAATAAAGTTCAAATGTAGTATTGTTTATTAATTGTAAACATCTTAAATATTTAATACGAATGTGGATAAATAAATTGATACATTTGTATGTTATAATACCACATGGAATTCAAAATTATGTCGGAAAAATATGTAATAACATGGAAAAAATATTTGTGATATATTTTTAAGTAAAAAAATTGTTTCCAAAACAATGTTTATAAAAATCTGTTTTTAAATTTTATAAAAAGGAAATTATATGTGGTGTGTGTGTGTGTGTGTGTGTGTGTGTGTGTGTAGAGTGAAACACTGGAAGGATATATATTATAACTTATAATTTTCAGAACTACCTGTCTGCCAATTGAGTCTGTTTTTTCAATAAAAAGGGTTGAATTTTTTTGTTTTAGTATGTTAACAGTACAATGTATCATAAGATTTTTCTGTAAAATATTTTATTTATTTGAAGAACATATATTACTTTTTAAATCATAAATTCACTTTTAAAAAGTGGATAGTTTTGACAGGGTAATGTTCTGCTCTTCTACGCTGGGATGTAATAAACCCAAATATCCTCCTTCAAACTTCATGTAGATTTTGAAATGTAGCTATTTATTAAGCATCTTTTTATTTTATTATGTTCTCATTTCAGCTCTCGAACATCTTCAAGTAAAGAAGTGACTATAAAGAATGGTAAGACCTGTAATTGTTCCTATGATTCTTTGGGGGGTTGAGGAATGGTTTTGTCTGTGACGGTCTTCCCGGAATACTGGTGCTTGCACCAACAGTCTGTCATATGAAAATCTCTTAAACTAGTGTATTCTAAATTATGAGCCAAAAGAAGCTCAATCCGGTATATTTCACAAGTCTGGCATATTTCACAGTGCTTAGAATATTATTGTCACTGACCTACATTAATCGATTGATAACATTTACCCTTTGTACTCATGTCATTTATTTTACAGATCAACAGAATAATGGAGATATGAAACCAATCCAGAATTTCACAGTACCAGTCACACAGGTATGAATATGTTAGGCAGCTAGATTGTATTTCAAAAAATTTAAAACACATATCAATCAGGTCAGAGCCACTGTGAAAATATAACTGTTTCTATTAATAAATAAAATTCTTGCTTGAACTTTGGGTGGGGAAATGTATCACGGTAATCTTATAGTTGAGGAAAAAACTAAAGTTTCACTTGCTCTTGTAAATTTTCATTACAATTCCAAACAGGATTACTGTAGTACCACTTTATCTTTGGTTTACTGGCAAGCTTGGATTGCTGCTGCCTGTTAAATTTCTCTTTCATTTGTATACACTGGAGTAACTGGTATGGAATAGTTGATCTAGATAAGTGGATCTTCTTTCAGGTACAGACCTGCCTTCGTGACCTCCAGAGTCAGGTACTGAAGTGCGTTGTCTCAGGCTTCCTGGAAATCAGCAAAGGTTTCATAAGATGTAGGACGATGTTAGACTACCTTGCTAGTTTATGTATATGAAATGACCTGGTGCTGCACTGTCCAAGACAGTAGCCACTAGCCACATGTGGCTATTTAAATTGACATTCAAATGAAATAATGTTAAGTAAAACTGAAAATGAAGCTTCTTAGTCACACTGGCCACATTTCCAGTGCACAATAGCCACATAGAGTCAGTCTGCTGCATCGGACACTGCGGATACAGAACATATGCAGTATTGAAGAATGTTCTGTTGGACATTAATGGGATGGAGAATTATGCTTGATTTCTAAAAACCTCCTGTTTCCTTTGTTTAGAATGTTAATTTCTTTGTTTAAAGTCCTGCATTATTTGAGGTCTTAAGATCTTATTTTCTGACAAGATTACTACCATTAGTTTCATGGCATGGTGCATTTTTAAAAAATAGACTTTATTGTTTTTTTGGGTAGTTATAAGTTTACATAAAAATTGAACAAAAAGCATAGAAGGTTCCCATGTACCCCTTCAATCCCTAACACTCCAATTTCTCCTATATTTAACATCTTGCGTTAGTGTGATACATTTGTTAAAATTGAGGAGCCAATATTGATACATTATTATTAACAAAAGTCCATAGTTTACATTAGGATTCACTCTTGTGTTGTACATTTTATGAAATTTAACAAATTCGTCTATCCACAGTATTACACGGGATTCTATAGCATATAATACTACAGTGTTATATAGAGTAATAGTTTTCAAGGCCCTAAAAACCTGCTGTGCTCCACCAGTTCATCCGCTCTTTTTTTTTCTCAATTTGTCCTTTCCCATTTTGGGTGTGTTGTGAAACTGGGTTTATGTGCCTTTCAGGTACACCTATCATTTTAGGCTTGTTATGATCTGGTCCACTCATCTTCTTTGCCACACAATAGCATGGACTCTGGAGCTAGAGAGACCAGAGTTTCAACAGGTTGTGAATTAGACCTTTTACTTCCAAGAAGTCTTTTGTACGATGGAAACTAATTTATCTCTTAAATTTTATTTACTTGGTTAATTAGGCGCTCCACTACAATCTGAGCAGACAAGAACATTTAGAAGAAAAACCTTGGAATGCATTCAGCCCTCATAACCCCATTAATGTCTCCATGGGTGGAATTCCCTGTATTCTCTTCTGGACCAAAAGAATAACAATTAAATTTAAGAACCAGACCTGGCTGGACCTTACAGATGAAGCTTTTGGCCAGAAGGCAACAGTGGATCTTCATAACTCAAATTGCAGTGAAGAAAGTGCCATGTAAGTTGACCATTTCGCTGGAGGAAGCCCTTGGGGCCATTTTAGTCTATTAACTGGACGGTCCAGTTTTCTGTCATTTCAGAAAAAAAAAAGTATGCTCCTTTGTACATGACTGAGACACACATCTTTGAGGAAATTTTTAATGTCTAAAATGGAAGAATAAGTCAAAAATTAATTTTTAAAATTTTGTTATTTTTTCCCCAGTAATTTTCTTCAGATCACTTTAGCTGATTGTTACATTACCTGGTGGAAAATCAGGCTCTGAAACTGAAGGTTCTCAAACTCATTCTGAGAAAGAGAAAAGGATTCCAGGTGTGTTATCAATTCCAAATGTGAGGTGTCAAAGTACTTTTGTCCACCAGGGAGCAAATTACATATCACAGAGTAGAGTCATACATATTCAAGTGGGTGAAACAGAGATGGCTGACTCTAGTCAGGGCAGATGTTTGATTCTAGGGAGTGTTCTGAAGTTGTGGAACAATATTTGCAAATGGGCAAGTTTACCTTTGAACATCCAAATTTCAGAGAATTTTTTAACATGTTTCAAAATGGTTAGAATAATTACTTTCGATTTGAGATAAGGAAATTAAACAAATATCCCTTTCAAAGAGGAAACCAGTTTCCAATGCCTTTCTTTGCTTTTCAGTTGTCCAAGAGAAGTTTTTTGCTTGTATTTGTTTTGGTCCAGTGGGAGGAAGTCTGGCATGTCCCACTTACTTTCTATAAACCTCCTTGGTTTCAACATTTGCTGGTATAATGGAGGCTTTTGGAAGATTCTGTTCTGGCCTGGTTTAGATGGGCAGAATGCTTTGTATAAACCACAGCATACTGTGTGTGTGTGTGTGTGTGTGTGTGTGTGTGTGTGTGTGTGTGTATTCTTTTTATATGTATATGCTTTGGCTGGAAACAGTTTTTTATTTCTGAACTTCTCATTTAAAAATTCTTGATGATGGGTAAAAATGGATTCTATTAATATAAACTTGCAAGTTATATTACAAGTTTTACTATTTTGTTATGCAAGACAACTATCTCTTGTTAGGGAATTAGGGAATTGTAAGCATAAGCACCCAGAGTCCTCCCAGATTTGTTTATTCTGTTGCAGCACAACTATCAAAGAGACTCCAGCACTGCTGAGAACTCAGCATTTTTTCCTCAGGCTCTAATTAATTCCCTACAGGGCGCTTTGTTTGTGGTCAGCTGTGCAGAGAGGAGCTGATTGCCTGGGGCTCATCTTGCCTGTCCATAGCTGACTGACCACCCTTGATTCCATTTATCCTGATCCCAGAATATTTGTGGGGAAGATCAGGGCACCAGAGCTGTTTGCTGGACGTTAGAACCTTGAAGATCATGGGGAGCCCAGAGATAGAAAGCGTGAAAACTTGGCTTCTAGGCCCAGCTCTGCCAGTGAGCTCTGTGACTACACACGCTGGAGCCACCATAGGGGCATCATCTGTGAGAGGGAGATGATGGCATCTATCAATTTTTCAAAATTAAAGTTTATTGGGGTGACAGTTGTTAGTAAAGTTACATTGATTTCAGAAAAGCAGACACACAGACCAATGGAATAGAATTGAGAATCCGGAAATAAACCCACATAAATAAGGACAGATAATTTTTGACAAAGAAGCAAAAAACATATAATGGAGAAAAGACAGCCCCTTCAATAAATGGTGCTGGGAGAATTGGATAGCCACGTGCAAAAGAATGAAACTGGACTGCTATTTGTCACCATGTACCAAAATTAACTCAAAATGGATCAAAGACCTGAAACAATAAACTGCATAGAAGAAAACATAGGTACTAAACTTATGGACCTTGGGTTCAAAGAGCATTTTATGAATTTGACTCCAAAGGCAAGGGAAGTAAAAGCTAAAATAAATGAATGGGACTATATCAAACATAAAAGCTTCGGGCATCTATCATTTTAGTTAACAGGCCTTGAGCACCTGCTGTGGGCCAGTACCATGCAAGACTTCGCAGGCACAAGGTCTGTTATTCCTCACAATACTATTGCGAATAAGTCCCTGAGTCACGGGTGCTGTTATTACCCATGTTCCAGGTGAGGAAGTCAAGGCTTGTAGAGGTCAGACAACTTGCTAAGGTCATACAGCCTGTACGGTAATAGAGCTGGGTCTAAAACGTCTTTAACCATGACATTTTACCTCCTCTCTCAGCCCTATCTCGTACGACTGGGAAAATCAAACCAGGAAACGTATGCATGAGAACTGGGAGAACTTGTCAAGTGCTACTCGAAGTAGTTGATTACCTTCCTAACATACTTACGCTAACTAGAGTAAAATAGTGTCTAGTTACCTGGTGAAGAGGCCTAGAGAAGCTTTGGTTTTTGTGATGAATCCATTAATGATTGGGTGGGATCTGACTTTTTTCTTCTTGGTCACCGCCCTGGAATTGTACTCAGGACAAGAACTGAGTGTGCAGCATCTACTTCCTGGAGTCCCGCTCAGGCGAGTGTGAAGGCAGGCTTTCTGGAGGGCCCACCCAACGGGACCAATGGGGGCTCCCCAGGATGTGACGCCTTCAGGGCCCAGCTGCTGAGACCGAGCGTCCCTGATGCCTGAGAATGGCACAGGGTAGTGAGATGCCTTTGCCGTTAGGAAATCTTCTGTTCTCAAGAACCAGAAAGGGAGTCCCTGAAAGGCAGAAGGCGTAACCACAGAAGGTCAAAAGCACAGATTAAAAAACAGATGACCATGTTTTAGCAGTTGGAAACAAAATGTTCAGGGAAAGGCAAATTGTTGGCAGACAGATTAGCTACGGGAGTCTTTTTAAATACTGAAAGCCCTACAAATAGAGCATAATCCTAGCATCTGTCTGTATTTTGAATTTAGGCACTTACAGTCTGAAGAATTCAGAATCCATTTTGAAAGTTGGGAGGGCAAGGCAGTCGGAAGAGTAAAAGAAGCTCCTTTTTGAGTGACTCGCTAGGTGCTGTTTCTTTGTGTTTCCAGTTTATGGTGCAGCGCTTGGCACTGAGAAGAGTCTCACTGAATGATCGTTCGGTTTGCTGTGTTGAAATCTGGCCTCGTGTTCTTTAGTCTGCAG